>NW_027141018.1:290000-1490000 GCF_036365525.1 Heterodontus francisci
TATATATGTATATATAAGTCTCAGGGCCTGGACTGTGGTGTGTGTGTGTATATATTTATATACCTCAGGGTCTGGACTGTGGTGTGTGTGTGTATATATATATACGTTTCAGGGCCTGGACTGTGGTGTGTGTGAGTGTACATATATATATATACACATATATATATCTATCTCAGGGCCTGGACTGTGGTGTGTGTGAGTGTACATATATATATATACACATATATATATCTATCTCAGGGCCTGGACCGTGGTGTGTGTGTATATATTTATATATTATTCTCAGGGCTTGGACTGTGGTGTGTCTGTGTATATATGTAAGTCTCAGGGCTTGGACTGTGGTGTGTCTGTGTGTGTATATATGCCCCAGGGCCTGGACGGTGGTGTGTGTGTTTATATATATATATATCCGTTTCAGGGCTTGGACTGTGGTGTGTGTGAGTGTACATATATATATATACATATATATATATATATAAGTCTCAGAGCATGGACTGTGGTGTGTATGTGTATATATATATACGTTTCAGGGCTTGGACTGTGGTGTGTGTGAGTATATATATATATCTCAGGGCCTGGACTGTGGTGTGTGTGTGTATATATGTCAGTCTCAGGGCTTGGACTGTGGTGTGTGTGTATATATATATATATATTATTCTCAGGGCTTGGACTGTGGTGTGTCTGTGTGTGTATATATACCCCAGGGCCTGGACTGTGGTGTGTGTGTTTATATATATATACGTTTCAGGGCTTGGACTGTGGTGTGTGTGAGTGCACATATATATATACATATATATATATAAGTCTCAGGGCCTGGACTGTGGTGTGTATGTGTATATATATATACGTTTCAGGGCTTGGACTGTGGTGTGTGTGAGTGCACATATATATATACATATATATTTATATACCTCAGGGCCTGGACTGTGGTGTGTGTGTATATATATTTATAAGTCTCAGGGCCTGGACCGTGGTGTGTGTGTGTATATATGTCAGTCTCAGGGCTTGGACTGTGGTGTGTCTGTGTGTGTATATATGCCCCAGGGTATGGACTGTGGTGTGTGTGTTTATATATTTATAAGTCTCAGGGTCTTGACTGTGGTGTGTGTGTATATATATGTAAGTCTCAGGGCTTGGACTGTGGTGTGTCTGTGTGTGTATATATGCCCCAGGGCCTGGACTGTGGTGTGTGTGCTCATACATATATATATCCGTTTCAGGGCTTGGACTGTGGTGTGTGTGAGTGTACATATATATATATACATATATATATATATAAGTCTCAGAGCATGGACTGTGGTGTGTATGTGTATATATATATACGTTTCAGGGCTTGGACTGTGGTGTGTGTGAGTGTACATATATATATACATATCTCAGGGCCTGGACTGTGGTGTGTGTGTGTATATATGTCAGTCTCAGGGCTTGGTCTGTGGTGTGTGTGTATATATATATATATTATTCTCAGGGCTTGGACTGTGGTGTGTCTGTGTGTGTATATATGCCCCAGGGCCTGGACTGTGGTGTGTGTGTTTATATATATATACGTTTCAGGGCTTGGACTGTGGTGTGTGTGAGTGTACATATATATATATACATATATATATATATAAAGCTCAGGGCCTGGACTGTGGTGTGTATGTGTATATATATATACGTTTCAGGGCTTGGACTGTGGTGTGTGTGAGTGTACATATATATATACATATATATTTATATACCTCAGGGCCTGGACTGTGGTGTGTGTGTATATATATTTATAAGTCTCAGGGCCTGGACCGTGGTGTGTGTGTGTATATATGTCAGTCTCAGGGCTTGGACTGTGGTGTGTCTGTGTGTGTATATATGCCCCAGGGTCTGGACTGTGGTGTGTGTGTTTATATATTTATAAGTCTCAGCGTCTTGACTGTGGTGTGTGTGTGTATATATATATGCCCCAGGGTCTGGACTGTGGTGTGTGTGTTTATATATTTATTAGTCTCAGGGTCTTGACTGTGGTGTGTGTTTTTATATATTTATAAGTCTCAGGGTCTGGATTGTGGTGTGTGTGTATATATATTTATAAGTCTCAGGGCCTGGACTGTGGTGTGTGTGTATATATATTTATAAGTCTCAGGGTCTTGACTGTGGTGTGTGTGTATATATATTTATAAGTCTCAGGGCCTGGACAGTGGTGTGTGTGTTTATATATGTATATATATATATAAGTCTCAGGGCCTGGCATGTGGTGTGTGTGTGTATATATTTATATACCTCAGGGCCTGGACTGTGGTGTGTGTGTGTATATATATATATACGTTTCAGGGCCTGGACTGTGGTGTGTGTGAGTATATATATAAGTCTCAGGGCATGGACTGTGGTGTGTGTGTGTATATATTTATATACCTCAGGGCCTGGACTGTGGTGTGTGTGTGTATATATTTATATACCTCAGGGCCTGGACTGTGGTGTGTGTGTGTATATATATATACGTTTCAGGGCCTGGACTGTGGTGTGTGTGAGTATATATATAAGTCTCAGGGCATGGACTGTGGTGTGTGTGAGTGTACATATATATATATATACACATATATATATCTATCTCAGGGCCTGGACTGTGGTGTGTGTTTATATATATATATATATAGATATAAGTCTCAGGGCCTGGACTGTGGTGTGTGTGTATATATATATATATATATATATAATTCTCAGGGTCTGGACTGTGGTGTGTGTGAGTGTACATATATATATATACACATATATATATCTATCTCAGGGCCTGGACTGTGGTGTGTGTTTATATATATATATATATATATAAGTCTCAGGGCTTGGACTGTGGTGTGTGTGTAAATATATATATAAGTCTCAGGGCCTGGACTGTGGTGTGTGTGTGTATATATTTATATACCTCAGGGCCTGGACTGTGGTGTGTGTGTGTATATATTTATATACCTCAGGGCCAGGACTGTGGTGTGTGTGTGTATATATTTATATACCTCGGGGCCTGGACTGTGGTGTGTGTGTGTATATATTTATATACCTCAGGGCCTGGACTGTGGTGTGTGTGTGTATATATTTATATACCTCGGGGCCTGGACTGTGGTGTGTGTGTGTATATATTTATATACCTCAGGGCCTGGACTGTGGTGTGTGTGTGTATATATTTATATACCTCAGGGCCTGGACTGTGGTGTGTGTGTGTATATATATATATAAGTTTCAGGGCCTGGACTGTGGTGTGTGTGTGTATATATATATATAAGTTTCAGGGCCTGGACTGTGGTGTGTGTGAGTGTGCATATATATATATACACATATATATATAAGTCTCAGGGCCTGGACTGTGGTGTGTGTGTATATATATATAAGTCTCAGGGCCTGGACCGTGGTGTGTGTGTATATATATATATATTATTCTCAGGGCTTGGACTGTGGTGTGTCTGTGTATATATGTAAGTCTCAGGGCTTGGACTGTGGTGTGTCTGTGTGTGTATATATGCCCCAGGGCCTGGACGGTGGTGTGTGAGTTTATATATATATATCCGTTTCAGGGCTTGGACTGTGGTGTGTGTGAGTGTACATATATATATACATATATATATATAAGTCTCAGAGCATGGACTGTGGTGTGTATGTGTATATATATATATCCGTTTCAGGGCTTGGACTGTGGTGTGTGTGAGTGTACATATATATATACATATATATATATAAGTCTCAGAGCATGGACTGTGGTGTGTATGTGTATATATATATACGTTTCAGGGCTTGGACTGTGGTGTGAGTGTACATATATATATACATATATATATATATATATATCTCAGGGCCTGGACTGTGGTGTGTGTGTGTATATATGTCAGTCTCAGGGCTTGGACTGTGGTGTGTGTGTATATATATATATATTATTCTCAGGGCTTGGACTGTGGTGTGTCTGTGTGTGTATATATACCCCAGGGCCTGGACTGTGGTGTGTGTGTTTATATATATATACGTTTCAGGGCTTGGACTGTGGTGTGTGTGAGTGTACATATATATATACATATATATATATAAGTCTCAGGGCCTGGACTGTGGTGTGTATGTGTATATATATATACGTTTCAGGACTTGGACTGTGGTGTGTGTGAGTGCACATATATATATACATATATATTTATATACCTCAGGGCCTGGACTGTGGTGTGTGTGTATATATATTTATAAGTCTCAGGGCCTGGACCGTGGTGTGTGTGTGTATATATGTCAGTCTCAGGGCTTGGACTGTGGTGTGTCTGTGTGTGTATATATGCCCCAGGGTCTGGACTGTGGTGTGTGTGTTTATATATTTATAAGTCTCAGGGTCTTGACTGTGGTGTGTGTGTGTGTGTATATATGCCCCAGGGTCTGGACTGTAGTGTGTGTGTTTATATATTTATAAGTCTCAGGGTCTTGACTGTGGTGTGTGTGTATATATATTTATAAGTCTCAGGGTCTTGACTGTGGTGTGTGTGTGTGTTTATATATTTATAAGTCTCAGGGTCTTGACTGTGGTGTGTGTGTATATATATTTATAAGTCTCAGGGTCTTGACTGTGGTGTGTGTGTGTGTGTATATATGCCCCAGGGTCTGGACTGTGGTGTGTGTGTTTATATATTTATAAGTCTCAGGGTCTTGACTGTGGTGTGTGTGTATATATATTTATAAGTCTCAGGGCCTGGACTGTGGTGCGTGTGTATATATATTTATAAGTCTCAGGGTCTTGACTGTGGTGTGTGTGAATATATATTTATAAGTCTCAGGGTCTTGACTGTGGTGTGTGTGTATATATATTTATAAGTCTCAGGGTCTTGACTGTGGTGTGTGTGTATATATATTTATAAGTCTCAGGGCCTGGACTGTGGTGTGTGTGTTTATATATTTATAAGTCTCAGGGTCTGGACTGTGGTGTGTGTGTATATATATTTATAAGTCTCAGGGCCTGGACTGTGGTGCGTGTGAAAATATATTTATAAGTCTCAGGGTCTTGACTGTGGTGTGTGTGTATATATATTTATAAGTCTCAGTGCCTGGACAGTGGTGTGTGTGTTTATATATATATATATATATATATATATATATATATATATATATATATATATATATATATATATATATATATATATATATATATATATATATATATATATATCAGTGCCTGGACTCTGTTGTGTGTATATATATATATATATGCATATATATATTATTCTCAGGGCCTGGACTGTGGTGTGTGTTTGTGTATATATGTAAGTCTCAGGGCTTGGACTGTGGTGTGTGTGTATATATATATAAGTCTCAGGGCCTGGACTGTGGTGTGTGTGTATATATATATATAAGTCTCAGGGCCTGGACTGTGGTGTGTGTGTATATATATATAAGTCTCAGGGCCTGGACTGTGGTGTGTGTGTATATATATATATAAGTCTCAGGGCCTGGACTGTGGTGTGTGTGTGTGTATATTTATATACCTCAGGGCCTGGACTGTGGTGTGTGTTTGTGTATATATTTATATACCTCAGGGCCTGGACTGTGGTGTGTGTGTGTATATATTTATATACCTCAGGGCCTGGACTGTGGTGTGTGTGTGTATATATTTATATACCTCAGGGCCTGGACTGTGGTGTGTGTGTGTATATATATATATACGTTTCAGGGCCTGGACTGTGGTGTGTGTGAGTGTACATATATATATATACACATATATATATCTATCTCATGGCCTGGACTGTGGTGTGTGTGTATATATATTTATAAGTCTCAGTGCCTGGACAGTGGTGTGTGTGTTTATATATATATATATATATATATATATATATATATATATATATATATATATATATATATATATATATATATCAGTGCCTGGACTCTGTTGTGTGTATATATATATATATATGCATATATATATTATTCTCAGGGCCTGGACTGTGGTGTGTGTTTGTGTATATATGTAAGTCTCAGGGCTTGGACTGTGGTGTGTGTGTATATATATATAAGTCTCAGGGCCTGGACTGTGGTGTGTGTGTATATATATATATAAGTCTCAGGGCCTGGACTGTGGTGTGTGTGTATATATATATAAGTCTCAGGGCCTGGACTGTGGTGTGTGTGTATATATATATATATAAGTCTCAGGGCCTGGACTGTGGTGTGTGTGTGTGTATATTTATATACCTCAGGGCCTGGACTGTGGTGTGTGTTTGTGTATATATTTATATACCTCAGGGCCTGGACTGTGGTGTGTGTGTGTATATATTTATATACCTCAGGGCCTGGACTGTGGTGTGTGTGTGTATATATTTATATACCTCAGGGCCTGGACTGTGGTGTGTGTGTGTATATATATATATACGTTTCAGGGCCTGGACTGTGGTGTGTGTGAGTGTACATATATATATATACACATATATATATCTATCTCATGGCCTGGACTGTGGTGTGTGTTTATATATATATATATATATATATATAAGTCTCAGGGCCTGGACTGTGGTGTGTGTGTGTATATATTTATATACCTCAGGGCCTGGACTGTGGTGTGTGTGTGTATATATTTATATACCTCAGGGCCTGGACTGTGGTGTGTGTGTGTATATATATATACGTTTCAGGGCCTGGACTGTCGTGTGTGTGAGTGTACATATATATATATATACACATATATATATCTATCTCAGGGTCTGGACTGTGGTGTGTGTTTATATATATATATATATATATGTAAGACTCAGGGCCTGGACTGTGGTGTGTGTGTATATATATATACGTTTCAGGGCCTGGACTGTGGTGTGTGTGTTTATATATATATATAAGTCTCAGGGCCGGGACTGTGGTGTGTGTTTATATATATATATATATATATGTAAGTCTCAGGGCCTGGACTGTGGTGTGTGTGTATATATATATACGTTTCAGGGCCTGGACTGTGGTGTGTGTGTTTATATATATATATAAGTCTCAGGGCCTGGACTGTGGTGTGTGTTTATATATATATATATATAGGTCTCAGGGCCTGGACTGTGGTGTGTGTGAGTGTACATATATATATATATATACACATATATATATCTATCTCAGGGCCTGGACTGTGGTGTGTGTTTATATATATATATAAGTCTCAGGGCCTGGACTGTGGTGTGTGTGAGTGTACATATATATATATATACACATATATCTATCTATCTCAGGGCCTGGACCGTGGTGTGTGTGTTTATATATATAAGTCTCAGGGCATGGACTGTGGTGTGTCTGTGTGTGTATATAAGTCTCAGGGCCTGGACTGTGGTGTGTGTGTGTATATGTATAAGTCTCAGGGCCTGGACTGTGGTGTGTGTGTGTATATATATATACGTTTCAGGGCCTGGACTGTGGTGTGTGTGAGTGTACATATATATATATACACATATATATATCTATCTCAGGGCCTGGACTGTGGTGTGTGTGTGTATATATGTAAGTCTCAGGGCTTGGACTGTGGTGTGTCTGTGTGTGTATATATGCCCCAGGGCCTGGACTGTGGTGTGTCTGTTTATATATATATATAGGTCTCAGGGTCTGGACTGTGGTGTCTGTGAGTATATATATTTATAAGTCTCAGGGCCTTGACTGTAGTGTGTGTGTATATATATTTATAAGTCTCAGTTTCTTGACTGTAGTGTGTGTGCATATATATATATATCTAAGTCTCAGTTCCTGGACTGCGGTGTGTTTGTGTGTGTATATATATAAGTCTCAGGGCCTGGACTGTGGTGTGTGTGTGTATATATTTATATACCTCAGGGCCTGGACTGTGGTGTGTGTTTGTGTATATATGTAAGTCTCAGGGCTTGGACTGTGGTGTGTGTTTGTGTATATATATATAAGTCTCAGGGCCTGGACTGTGGTGTGTGTGTGTGTATATTTATATACCTCAGGGTCTGGACTGTGGTGTGTGTGTATATATATAAGTCTCAGGGCCTGGACTGTGGTGTGTGTGTATATATATATATATAATTCTCAGGGCCTGGACTGTGGTGTCTGTTTATATATATATATAAGTCTCAGGGCCTGGACTGTGGTGTGTGTGAGTGTACATATATATATATACACATATATATATCTATCTCAGGACCTGGACCGTGGTGTGTGTGTTTATATATATATAAGTCTCAGGGCATGGACTGTGGTGTGTGTGTGTATATATATATATATACGTTTCAGGGCCTGGACTGTGGTGTGTGTGAGTGTACATATATATATATATATATACACATATATATATCTATCTCAGGGCCTGGACTGGGGTGTGTGTGTATATATATATATATATATATATAAGTCTCAGGGCCTGGACTGTGGTGTGTGTGTATATATATATATACGTTTCAGGGCCTGGACTGTGGTGTGTGTGAGTGTACATATATATATATATATACACATATATATATCGATCTCAGGGCCTGGACTGTGGTGTGTGTTTATATATATATAAGTCTCAGGGCCTGGACGGTGGTGTGTGTGTATATATATATAAGTCTCAGGGTCTGGACGGTGGTGTGTGTGTGTATATATATAAGTCTCAGGGCCTGGACTGTGGTGTGTGTGTGTGTATATAGAAGTCTCAGGGCCTGGACTGTGGCGTGTGTGTGTATATATATATACGTTTCAGGGCCTGGACTGTGGTGTGTGTGAGTGTACATATATATATATACACATATATATATCTATCTCAGGGCCTGGACTGTGGTGTGTGTGTATATATATATAAGTCTCAGGGCCTGGACTGTGGTGTGTGTGTATATATGTAAGTCTCAGGGCTTGGACTGTGGTGTGTGTGTGTATATAAGTCTCAGGGCCTGGACTGTGGTGTGTGTGTGTGTATATAGAAGTCTCAGGGCCTGGACTGTGGCGTGTGTGTGTATACATATATACGTTTCAGGGCCTGGACTGTGGTGTGTGTGAGTGTACATATATATATATACACATATATATATCTATCTCAGGGCCTGGACTGTGGTGTGTGTGTATATATATATAAGTCTCAGGGCCTGGACCGTGGTGTGTGTGTTTATATATATATATAGGTCTCAGGGTCTGGACTGTGGTGTCTGTGTGTATATATATTTATAAGTCTCAGGGTCTTGACTGTAGTGTTTGTGTATATATATTTATAAGTCTCAGTGTGTTGACTGTGGTGTGTGTGTATATATATTTATAAGTCTCAGGGTCTTGACTGTAGTGTGTGTGCATATATATATATCTAAGTCTCAGTTCCCGGACTGTGGTCTGTTTGTGTGTGTATATATATAAGTCTCAGGGCCTGGACTGTGGTGTGTGTGTGTATATATTTATATACCTCAGGGCCTGGACTGTGGTGTGTGTTTGTGTATATATGTAAGTCTCAGGGCTTGGACTGTGGTGTGTGTGTGTGTATATATATATTATTCTCAGGGCATGGACTGTGGTGTTTTGTTTGTGTAGAGATGTAAGTCTCAGGGCTTGGACTGTGGTGTGTCTGTGTGTGTATATATGTCTCAGGGCCTGGACTGTGGTGTGTGTGTGTGTATATATATATTATTCTCAGGGCATGGACTGCGGTGTGTGTTTGTTTATATATGTAAGTCTCAGGGCTTGGACTGTGGTGTGTCTGTGTGTGTATATATGTCTCAGGGCCTGGACTGTGGTGTGAGTGTGTATATTTATACATCTCAGGGCCTGGACTGTGGTGTGTGTGAGTGTGTATATATATAAGTCTCAGGGCCTGGACTGTGGTGTGTGTGTGTATATATATAAGTCTCAGGGCCTGGACTGTGGTGTGTGTGTAGATATATCAGTCTCAGGGCCTGGACTGTGGTGTTTGTGTGTGTATATATATAAGTCTCAGGGCCTGGACTGTGGTGTGTGTGTGTGTATATATATATAAGTCTCAGGGCATGGACTGTGGTGTGTGTTTGTGTATATATGTAAGTCTCAGGGCTTGGACTGTGGTGTGTGTGTATCTATATATATATTATTCTCAGGGCATGGACTGTGGTGTGTCTGTGTGTGTATATATGCCTCAGGGCCTGGACTGTGGTGTGTGTGTATATATATAAGTCTCAGGGTCTGGACTGTGGTGTGTGTGTGTGTATATATATGTCTCAGGGCCTGGACTGTGGTGTGTGTGTATATATATGTCTCAGGGCCTGGACTGTGGTGTGTGTGTGTGTGTGTATATATATAAGTCTCAGGGCCTGGACTGTGGTGTGTGTGAGTGTGTATATATATAAGTCTCAGGGCCTGGACTTTGGTGTGTGTGTGTATATATATATAAGTCTCAGGGCCTGGACTGTGGTGTGTGTGTAGATATATCAGTCTCAGGGCCTGGACTTTGGTGTGTGTGTATATATATATAAGTCTCAGGGCCTGGACTGTGGTGTGTGTGTAGATATATCAGTCTCAGGGCCTGGACTTTGGTGTGTGTGTGTATATATATAAGTCTCGAGGCCTGGAGTGTGGTGTGTGTGTATATATATAAAGAAGTAAATATATAAGTCTCAGGGTCTGGACTGTGGTGTGTGTGTATATATATATATATATATATAGGTCTCAGATTCTGGACTGTGGTGTGTGTGTGTATATATATTAGTCTCAGTGCCTGGACTGTGGTGTGTGTGTATTTATATATATATAAGTCTCAGATCCTGGACTGTGGTATGTGTGTGTATATATATAAGTCTCAGGGCCTGGACTGTGGTGTGTGTGTGTGTATATATAAGTCTCAGGGCCTGGACTGTGGTGTGTGTGTATATATATATATATAAGTTTCAGGGCCTGGACTGTGGTGTGTGTGAGTGTACATATATATATATATATACACATATATATATATCTATCTCAGGGCCTGGACTGTGGTGTGTGTGTATATATATATAAGTCTCAGGGCCTGGACCGTGGTGTGTGTGTGTATATATATAAGTCTCAGGGCCTGGACTGTGGTGTGTGTGTGTATATATTTATATACCTCAGGGCCTGGACTGTGGTGTGTGTTTGTGTATATATGTAAGTCTCAGGGTTTGGACTGTGGTGTGTGTGTGTGTATATATATATATTATTCTCAGGGCATGGACTGTGGTGTGTGTTTGTGTAGAGATGTAAGTCTCAGGGCTTGGACTGTGGTGTGTCTGTGTGTGTATATATGTCTCAGGGCCTGGACTGTGGTGTGTGTGTGTGTATATATATATTATTCTCAGGGCATGGACTGTGGTGTGTGTTTGTGTATATATGTAAGTCTCAGGGCATGGACTGTGGTGTGTCTGTGTGTGTATATATGTCTCAGGGCCTGGACTGTGGTGTGAGTGTGTATATTTATACATCTCAGGGCCTGGACTGTGGTGTGTGTGAGTGTGTATATATATAAGTCTCAGGGCCTGGACTTTGGTGTGTGTGTGTGTATATATATAAGTCTCGAGGCCTGGAGTGTGGTGTGTGTGTATATATATAAAGAAGTAAATATATAAGTCTCAGGGTCTGGACTGTGGTGTGTGTGTATTTATATATATATAAGTCTCAGGGCCTGGACTGTGGTGTGTGTGTAGATATATCAGTCTCAGGGCCTGGACTGTGGTGTTTGTGTGTGTATATATATAAGTCTCAGGGCCTGGACTGTGGTGTGTGTGTGTGTATATATATATAAGTCTCAGGGCATGGACTGTGGTGTGTGTTTGTGTATATATGTAAGTCTCAGGGCTTGGACTGTGGTGTGTGTGTATCTATATATATATTATTCTCAGGGCATGGACTGTGGTGTGTCTGTGTGTGTATATATGTGTATGTCTCAGGGTCTGGGCTTTGGTGTGTGAGTGTGTATATATATAAGTCTCAGGGTCTGGACTGTGGTGTGTGTGTGTGTATATATGTGTATGTCTCAGGGTCTGGGCTTTGGTGTGTGAGTGTGTATATATATAAGTCTCAGTGCCTGGACTGTGGTGTGTGTGTGTATATATATATAAGTCTCAGGGCCTTGACTGTGGTGTGTGTATATATATATATATATATAGATAAGTCTCAGGGCCTTGACTGTGGTGTGTGTATATATATATATATATATATATATATATAAATATATAAGTCTCAGGGCATGGACTGTGGTGTGTGTGTGTATATATATAAGTCTCAGGGCTTGGACTGTGGTGTGAGTGTATGTATATATATATATATATATATAAGTCTCTGGGCCTGGACTGTGGTGTGTGTGTGTTTATATATAAGTCTCAGGGCCTGGACTGTGGTGTGTGTGTGTGTATATATATAAGTCTCTGGGCCTGGACTGTGGTGTCTGTGTGTGTGCATATATATAAGTCTCAGGGCATGGACTGTGGTGTTTGTGTGTGTATATATATAAGTATCAGGGCCTGGACTGTGGTGTGTGTGTGTGTGTATATATATAAGTCTCAGGGCATGGACTGTGGTGTTTGTGTGTGTATATATATAAGTCTCAGGGCCTGGACTGTGGTGTGTGTGTGTATATATATATAAGTCTCAGGGCCTGGACTGTGGTGTTTATGTGTGTGTGTGTGCAGAAATATAAGTCTAAGGGTCTGGGCTGTGGTGTTTATGTGTGTGTGTGTGCATATATATAAGTCTCAGTGCCTGGGCTGTGGTGTGTGTGTGTGTGTGCGCGTGTGTGCATATATATAAGTCTCAGTGCCTGGGCTGCGGTGTGTGTGTGTGTGCATATATATAAGTCTCAGTGTCTGGACTGTGGTGTTTGTGTGTGTGTGTGTGTGTGTGTGTGTGTGTGTGTGTGTGTGTGTGTGTGTGTGTGTGTGTGTGTGTGTGTGTGTGTGTGTGTGTGTGTGTGTGTGTGTGCATATATATACTCTCAGGGTCTGGGCTTTGTGTGTGTGTATGTGTGTGCATGTATATAAGTGTGAGGCCCTGGACTGTGGTGTGTGTGTGTGATATATATATATATATATATATATATATGTCTCATGGTCTGGACTGTGTGGTGTGTGTGCATATATATAATTCTCAGGGCCTGGGCTGTGGGGTGTGTGTGTGTGTGTGTGTGTGCATATATATAAGTGTCAGGGTCTAGGCTTTGTGTGTGTGTGTGTGTATTTATGTGTGTGCATGTGTAGAAGTCTCAGGGTCTGTACTGTGGTGTGTGTGTGTGTGTGTGTGTGTGTGTGTGTGTGTGTGTGTGTGTGTGTGTGTGTGTGTGTGTGTGTGTGTGTGCATATATATAATTCTCAGGGCCTGGGGTGTGGGGTGTGTGTGTGTGTGTGTGTGTGTGTGTGTGTGTGTGTGTGTGTGTGTGTGTGCATATATATAAGTGTCAGGGTCTAGGCTTTGTGTGTGTGTGTGTGTATTTATGTGTGTGCATGTGTATAAGTCTCAGGGTCTGTACTGTGGTGTGTGTGTGTGCAGATATATCAGTCTCATGTTCTGGGCTTTGTGTGTGTGTGTGTGTATGTGCATATATATCAGTCTCACGGTCTGGGCTGTGGTGTATGTGTGTGTGTTTCTGTGTGTGTGTGTTTGTATCTAGATGTCTCAGGGCCTGGTGTGTGGTGTCTGTGTGTGTACATATTTATACATCTCAGGTCCTGGACTGCGGTGTGTGTGTGTGTGTGTGTGTGTGTGTGTGTGTGTGTGTGTGTGTGTGTGTGTGTGTGTGTGTGTGTGTGTGTGTGTGTGTGTGTGTGTGTGCATTTATTTCAGTCTCAGGGTCTGGGCTGTGGTGTGTCCATGGAGACTGACATTAATTACAGTCTCTGCTTCTCTCTCCACAGATGCTGCCAGACCTGCCGAGTATTTCCAGCATTTCTTGTTTTTACTTCAGATTTCCAGCTTCTGCAGTATTTTGCTTTTATTATAACAATTACCCTTTGTTTCCTGCCACTGAGCCCATTTTGTATTTTTGGGTGAACAAGTTTCTCCTCAACTCCCCGCTAATCCTTCTACCAAGCACTTTAAGTCACTGCCCCCTAGTCACTGATCTCTCTGCATAGGTGAATAGACTCTTCACCTCCACTCTATCCAGGCCCCACAAAATTATGTCCATTTCAATCGGATCTCCCTTCAGCCTTCACTGTTCTAAGTAGAATAGTCCCAGCCTATCTCATCTTTCTTCAGAGCTGCATTTTTCCAGTCCTTGTAAATCTCCTCAGTCGCCTCTCTCATGCAATTACATCCTTTGTGCAATGAGGTGACCAGAACTACACACAGTACTCAGGTTGTGGCCTAACCAATGATTTATACAGTTCTAGTTTAACCTCCCTGCTCTTGTATTCTATACCTCAGCTAATAAGGGAAAGGATTCCATATGCCTTCTTAACCACCTTATCGACCTGAACTGCTACCTGCAGGGATCAGTGGACATTGACTCCAAGGTCCCTCACTTGCTCTACACTTCTCAGTATTTTCCGATTGATCGTCTATCCCTTTGCCTTGTCTGACCTCCTCAATTACATCGTCTCATACTTAACCAGGTTGAATTCCATTTGACACTTTTCTGCCATCAATATTTTCGAGCAGCCTACAGCTATCCTCCTCGCTATCTACCGCACGGCCAATCTGTGTACCATCTGCAAACATCTTGATCATGCCCCCTACATTTACGTTCAAATCGTTAATATACACCACAAAAAGCAGGGGACCCAGTACTGAGCCCTGTGGAACGCCACTGGAAACAGACCTCAAGTCAGTAAATCACCCGTCAACAAACAGCCTTTGTTTCCTGTCACTGAGCCAATTTTGTCTCCAGCTTGCTGCAGTTCCCTGGATTCCATGGGATTTTATTTTTTTTACCTAGTATGCCACATGGGACCTTGTCAAAAGCCTTGCCAAAATCCATGTAGACCATATCAACTGCACTACCCTCATCTATCATCCTTACTACGTTGTCGAAAAATTCAATCAAGTTGGTCAAACAATATCTTCCCTTATCAAATCTATGCTGACTATCCTTGATTGACCTGAGCCTTTCCAAGTGACAGTTTATCCTGTCTCTCAGAATACATTGCAATAATTTGCCCACTACTGAGTTTACACTGACTGGTCTGCAATTATTCTGTCTATCCGTTGCTCCCTTTTTAAAGAGGTACAATGTTAACAGTTCACCAATCCTCCGGCACTATACCTGTATCCAGTGAGGATTGGAAAATGATGGTCAGACCCTCTGCTATTTCCTCTCTCACTTCATTTGACAGCCTGGAATACATTTCACCTGGCCCTGGTGATTTATCAACTTTCAAGGATGCTAATCCCATTAATACTTCCTCTCTCCCTATGTATATCAGATCCAATAATTCACTCTCCTCCTCCTTAACCACAATATCTGCATCGTTCCCCTCTTTTGTTAAGACAGATACAAAGTATTCATTAAGAACCATATCAACATCTTCCTCCCCTACTCGTGTATATCCATTTATGTATATAGACTTTCAAAAGGCCTGTGATCAAATGACATTTCATAGACTTGTTATGACATGGATTAATGTGACAGTGATAGTGTGGATATGACACTGACTCAGGGACAGAAAGCAGAGAGAAGTGGTGAACAGTGATTGTTCAGACTGGAGGTGGAGGGGAGAATACAGTACTGTTTCTCAGGGTTCGATTCACTCTGCGTGATATCAAGAAACGATTGAAGGCACTTGATGCTGCAAAGGCTATGGGCCCTGACAATATTCCGGAAATAGTACTGAATACCTGTGCTCCAGAACTTCTGTTCCCCCATCAAACTGTTCCAGTACAGCTACAACATTGGCCTCGATCCTGCAATGTGGAAAATTGCCCAGGTATGTCCTGCATACAAAAAGCAGGACAAGTCCAACCCGGCCAATTACCGCCCCATCAGCGTACTCTCAATCATCAGTAAGGTGATGGAAGGTGTCAACGACAATGCTACCAAACTGCACTTGCTTAGCAATGACCAGCTCAGTGACGCTCAGTTTGGGTTCCGCCAGGGTCACACAGCTCCTGACCTCATTACAGCCTTGGTGCAAACATGGACAAAGGAGCTGAATTCAATAGGTGAGGTATGAGTGACTGCCCTTGACACCAAGGCAGCATTTGACTGAGTATGGCATCAAAGAGCCCGAGCAAAAATTGAGTCAGCGGGAATCAGGGGGAAAACTCTCTGCTAGTTGGAGTCATACCTCGCACAAAGGAATATGGTTGTGGTTGTTGCAGGTCAATCAGCTCAGCTCCAGGACATCACTGCAGGAGTTCCTCAGTGTTGTGTCCCAGGCCCAACCATCTTCAGCTGCTTCATCAATGACCTTCCTTTAATGATAAGGTCAGATGTGGGGATGTTCGCTGATGATTGCACAATTTTCAGCACCATTTGTGACTCCTCAAATATTGAAGCAGTCCGTGTAGAAATGCAGCAAGACTTGGACAATGTCAAGGCTTGGGCTGATAATTGGCAAGTATCGTTCACTCTGCACAAGCGCCAGGCAATGACGGTCTCCGACAAGAGATAATCTAATCATCCCCCTTGACATTCAATGATATTACCATAGCTGAATCCCCCACTATCGCATCTTAGGGGCTACCATTGACCAGATACTGAACAGGAGTAGCCATATAAATACCATGGCTAAAAGAGCAGGTCATCGGCGAGGAATCCTGAGGCGAGTAACTCACCTCCTGACTCACCAAAGCCAGTCAACCATCTACAAGGCACAAGTCAGGAGTGTGATGGAATATTCTCTGCTTGTCTGGATGGGTGCAGCTCCAAAAACACTCAAGAAGCTCGGCACCATCCAGGACAAAGCAGCACTTGATTGGCACCCCATCCACAACATTCACTATCTTCACCACCAACGCAAAGAGGCAGCAGTGTGTACCATCTACAAGATGCACTGCAGCAACGCACCAAGTCTACTTAGACAGCATCTTCCAAACACACAACCTCTGTCACATAGAAGGACAAGGGCAGCAGATGTATGGAAACACCAGCACCTGCAAGTTCCCCTCGAAGCCAGACATCATCCTGACTTGGAACTATATCACTGTTCCTTCACTGTCACTGGGTCAAAATACTGGAACTCCTTCCTAACAGAACTGTGGGTGTACCTACCCCACGTGGACTGCAGTGGTTCATGAAGGCAGCTCACCACCACCTTCTCAAGGGCAATTAGGGATGGACAATAAATGCTGGCTTATCCAGCGATGTCCACATCCCATGAATGAATAAAAAAAGATGCCAGAGAACTGGAGGGCTGTAAATGTTACACCCTGTTTAAAAAAGGAGAGGTTGGATAAGCCCTGTAACTATCAGTCCAATGCTGATTCTTGGAAAATTGTTGAGGCCATAACCCAGCACAAAAATATTTCTTGCTTGTAAAATCATGTCTTAATAAAAGGCGAGTCGCACGGATAGCTTCATTGGAAAATCATTTCTGATAATCTTGATAGTTTGTTGACGTAATTGTGAGTGTTAACGAGGATTGCGTGTTTCGTGTGATAGAATCATAGAATCGTAGAAAGTTTAAGGCACAGAAAGAGGCCACTTGGCCCATCGTGTCTGTGCCAGCTGAAAAATTATCCACCTATTCTAATCCAGCATTTGATCCCTAGCCCTGCAGATTATGACATTTGAGGTGCACATCCAGGCTCTTTTTGAATGAGTGGAGGGTTTCTGCCTCAACCATCCTTTCATGAAGTGAGTTACAGACCCTCACTAAAAGCAGGGGACCCAGTACCGAGCCCCGTGGAAAACCACGGGGAAGTCCTCCAGTCAATACCCGTCAACAATTACCCTTTGCTTCCTGTCACTGAGGCAATTTTGTATTTCTGGGTGAATATGTTTTTCCTCAACTCCCTTCTGATATTTCTACCAATCACTTTAAATCTATGTCCCCTAGTCACTGATCTTTCTGCTAATGTGAATAGACCCTTCACCTCCACTCTATCCAGGCCCCGCAAAATTTTGTTCATTTCAATCAGATCGCCCCTCAGCCTTCTCTGTTCCATGGAGAACAACCCCAGCCGATCCAATACTTCCTCTGAGCTGCATTTTTCCAGTCCTGGCAACATCCTTGTAAATCTCCTGTGAACCCTCTCTAGTGCAATTACATCCTTTCTGTTACCAGAACTGCACACAGTATTCAAGTTGTGGCCTAACCAATGATTAAGACAGTTCCAGCATAACCTCCCAGATCTTTCATTCTATACCTCGGCTAAAAAGGGAAATGATTCCATATGCCTTCTTAACTGCCTTATTGACCTGTCCTGCTATCTTCAGGGATCTGTGGGCATTCGCTCCAAAGTCCCTTACTTCCTCTACACTTCTCAGTATTGTCCTAGTAATCGTGTATTCCTTTGCTTGTGTGAGCTCCCCAACAGCATCACCTCACGCTTATCCAGGTCGATTCCCATTTTTCTGCCCATCTGACCAGACCGTCAATATCTTCCTGCAGCCAACAGCTATCCTTCTCGCTATCCACCGCATGGCCAATCTTTGTGTTGTCTGCAAAAGTCTTGATCATACCCACTACATTTACATCTAAGTCTTTAATATAGACCACAAAAAGCAGGGGACCCATTACTGAGCCCTGTGGAATGACACTGGAAACAGTCCTCCAGTCGCAAAAATAGTTGTCAATAAATTACCCTTTGTTTCCTGCCACTGAGACAATTTTGTATCCGCTTTTCTGCATTTCTCTGGACGCCATGGGATTTTATTTTTTGAACCAATCTTTCAGGTGGGAGCTTGTCAGAAGCCTTGCTAATATCCATGTAGACCACATCAACTGCACTACCCTCATCTATATTCCCTGTAACATCTTCAAAAAATTCAATCAATTTGGTTAAACAAGAGCGTCCCTTAACAAATCCATGCTGACTATCCTTGATAAACCTGTGCCTCGATAAGTGACAGTTTATCCCGTCTCTCAGAATAGATTCCAATAATTTGCCCACGACTGATGTTATACTGACTAGCCTGTAATTATTCAGACTATCCTTTGCTCCATTTTTAAACAGAGGTACAATGTTAGCAATTATCCAATACTCCGGCACCACAACTGTATCTAGTGAGATTGGGAAATGATGGTGGGCAGACCCTCTGCTATTTCCTCTCTTACTTCTTTGAACAGCCTGGGGTACATTTCATCCGGCTCTGGTGATTTATCAACTTTCAAGGATGCTAATCCCATTAATACTTCCTCTCTCCCTATGTTTATTATATCCAATAATTCACACTCTTCCTCCTTAACGACAATATCTAAATCCCCCCTCTTTTCTGAAGACATACGCAAAGTGCTGAATAAGAACCAGTCCAATATCTTCCACCCTTATACAAAGGTTACCTTTCTGATCTACTATGGGGCCTACTCTCCCCTTAGTTATCCTCTTACTCTTAATGTATTGAGAAAACATCTTTGGGTTCACCTTGATTTTGCTTGCCAATATTCTTTCATACCCTCTCTTTCCTTTCCTAATTTCCTTTTTGATTTGATCCCTCCACTTTCTATACTCCTCTCGGCTTTCTGCAGTATTGAGTTCTCAGTGTCGGACATAAGCTTTGCTTTTCTGCGTTATCCTACCCTGTCGGCTCCTTGACATCCATGGTACTCAAGATTTGGCCGCCTCACCCTTTTTCTTTGTGGGAACATGTTTATCTTGAACCTCTGGAATCTCCCCTTTGAATGCCTCCCACTGCTCTGAGACTGAATTACCTTCAAACAGCTGTTTCCTCAGTTGAACAGCCTGGGGTACAACTTTCACTCCTCAGTTTAGTAATATCGGCCTTGCCCCATTGAGAACTCTAACTGCTGATATATATCTTGTCCTGTCCCATAATTAAGTTAAAACTACTGAATTATGATCACTCCCACCAAAATGCTCCCCCACTGTCACTCCTCCACATGCCTATCTTCATTTCCTAAAACAATGTCTAAAACCGCACCCTCTCTTGTTGGACTTGCTACATCCTGGTCAAAAACGTTCTCCTGAATGCACCTCAAGATTTCTGTTCCCTCAATTCTTTTCATACTAAAATTATCCCAGTTAATATTGGGGTAATGAAAATCCCCTACTATTACTGCCCGATGGTTCTTGCACTTCTCAGAGTCTTGCCTACATATCCGATCTTCTATCTCCCTCTAACTATTTGGCTGTCGGGATTACATTCCCAACAGTGTGATTGTCCCTTTCTGGTTCCTTAGCTCAATCCATATGGTCTCATTTGATGAACCTTCCAACATATCATCCCTCCTCACAGCTGCAATAGATTCCTTGACCGAAATTGCCACTTCCCCTCCTTTCATATCCCCCTCCCTATCGTGTCTGAAAACCCTGTAAACAGGAACGTTGAGCTGCAATTCCTGTCCCTCCTTCAGCTATGTTTCTGTAATAGCTATGATATCATACTGCTACCTGTCTATCTGTGCCCTCAGCTCATCTACTTTATTTGCTATACTCCTTGCATTGAAATAGATACCATTGAGCACTGCCAACCTCTTTTAAAAAGGAATTCTAACCCTCTTTTCCTCTGTCTCCTGGACTCGTCCATTAATTTTCTGCCTTCTATTTTCATTTCAGGTTTTGTCCCTACTGATTCTACACTCAGGTCCCCATCCCCCTGCAAAACTAGTTTCAACCCTCCCCGACAGCACTAGCAAAACGTTCTGCAAGTAACCCAGTCCCGGCTCCGATCAGGTGCAACCAGTCCGGCCTGCACAGGTCCCATCTAATCCAAAACTGGTCCCAATGTCCCAGGAATCTGAAGCTCTCCCTCCTGCACCATCTTCCCAGCCACACATTCATCTGTCTTAGTTTTCTATTTCTATACTCAGTTGTGCATGGCACTGGGAGTAATCCAGAAGTTAACACTTTGAGGTCCTGCTGGCCTATTTCTTCCCTAGCTCCATAAATTCTGACTGCAGGACGACATTCCTCTTTCTACCTTTGTCGCTGGTTCCGATGTGGACCATGACAGCTGGCTGTTCCCCTTCTCCTTCAAGATGCTCTGCAGTCGCTCAGTGACATCCTTGTCCCTGGAACCAGACAAGCATGACACCATCCTCGATTCACGTCTGTGGCCACATAAACGCCTGCCTGTTTCCCTGACTATTGAACACTAAGGCTCTTCCAGTCATCCCTCGACCCCGCTCTGCAGCTCAGCCACCCGTGTTGACACGGACTTGGCTCTGGCTGCACTCCCCAGGTGAAGTATCACTTTCCTCACTATTCTGAACTGAATACCTGTTGGAGAGTGAGATGCACTCAAGGGTTTGCAGCACTACCTGCCTGATTCTTTTGGACTGTCTGGGGATCACCCATTCCCTCTCTCCCTGCATAATTTTCAGCTGTTGGGTGACCACATCAAAAACATGCTAAAGCTGAATAAACTGGTGTATTAGAAGGAAGAATGTGCAGCGTTGATGGAAGAAGACAGGGAATGGGATTAGGAATTGCTCATTCGGAGAGGCGATGCAGACACGTCGGACTGAATAGTTCCTGTTGTCCTGTAATAACACTGTGCTGGGTCGTCTCAGATGGGTGTAATGGTGGAGAATGGGGGATCCGTGGTTGGAAAGGGAAGTTGTCCTATGGGAACCGGAATCTTAGCAGGGAATGTCCGACAGCCTGTCCGGGTCGAAGGCTTCCAGGAAGTATCCTCCCTGCCTCCTCCTCCTCCTGAGGTAACCTGCGGATTCCTGGTGCCAGTGCCTGTGTCCTCATGATGGTGATGATATGAAAGGTGCGGCACAACACCATGAACTTGGACACCTGCTCCAGTGTGTACTGGAGGGCTCCCCCCGAGCGGTTCAGACGTCGGAAGCATTGCTTCATCACACCGATGGCCTGTTCCACCATGTTCCTGGTGACTCCATTGCTCACGTTGTACACATGTTAATTGTGTGAGGTTGGTTGGCGGTGGGAAGTGGTTTGGGGGTGTAGAAACACGAGCTGTGTCTAGGGGGGGTTTTCTTTGTCTCCGAGGAGTCACATTCTGGTTCTGCATGGAGACCCGCAGTGTTGGGACCGGCTGACTGCTGAATGAAGGTATGGTGGCTGCTGCCAGGATAGAGGACATTCACCAACATGATGGACTGGGCATGCTCAGACACCAACTGTACATTAATGGAGTGAGAGTTCTTTCAGTTCCTGTACCTCTCCCCGTTGACATGGGGGCCTCTCAGAGCCACGGACACCATCAGGATTCCCGCTATCCTGACAAAGCCACGGGATCTCTCATCGTGCTTCTCCCTGCTGAGGGGGAAAATGATGACAAAGAGGGCCACCCTCACCTCCCAGAATTATAAATGGACCATACACAGGCCTAGTAACTACTGGTCAGTTAGTTTAAAATCAGTTGTGAGGAAGGTTTTAGAAACAATAATCAGGGAAAAAGGACGACACACACTTGGAGAGGTTTGAGTTAATTAAGGAGTGTCAGCACGGATTTCTAAAAGGCAGATTATGCTTGACTGAGCGAATTGAATTTATTTCGATGATCAGAGATGGTTGATGAAGGGAATGTGGTGGATGTTGTCTACATGGAATTTATGAAAGTATTTGATGGAGAACCGAACAAATGTTTGGTTAACAAAATTGAAGCTCATGGAATAGCATCCAATTGGATCAAAAATTGTGCAAAGGACAGCAAAAAGAGAAATGTGTTAAATGGTTGTTTTTCAGACTGGAGGATGGTAGACAGTGATTTTCCCCAAGGGTCAGTGTTAGGACCACAGTTTTTCTTTTGCTTTATATATAAGTGACATGGTTCTTGGAATACAGAGTAGAATTTCACAGTTTTCTGATGATACCAATCTTGGAGGAGTGGTAAACAGTGAGGATGTTACAAACTGTCTGCAACAGGATATAGATAGGCTAGCAGAATAGACAGAGAAGTGGCAGGTGGAATTTAATACAGAGGAGTGTGAGCTGATGCATTTTGTCAGAAGGAATAGGAAGGCAATATAGACTTAATGACACAGTTCTAAAGATTGTGCAGGAACAGAGGGACTTGTGGCTCTAAATGCATTGATCTGTGAAGGTGGCAGGACATATTAGGAGAATGTTTGGCAAAACATTTCAGATCTTGGGCTTCATCATTAGAGGCAAAGATACAAAAGCAGGGAAGTTATGCTGAAACTTTATAAAGATTTGGTTAGGCCCCAACGAGAGAACTATGTCCAGTTCTGGTCACCACACTCGGAAGGATTTGAAGGTCCCTGAGAGGGTGCGGAGGAGATTTACCAGAATGGTTCCAGGGATGGGGGTTTAGTTACAAAGTGAGTTTGGAGAAGATGGAGTTGTTCTCCCTGGAGTAAAGGAGTTTGAGAGAGATTTGATAGAAGTATACAAGATTATGATAGGCTAAGATAAGATAGACAAGGAAAAACTGTTCCCATTAACTGATGAAACACGGACCAGGGGACACAGATGGAAGCTTTTGGGTAAGAGATGTAGGGGAATATGAGGAAGAACTTTTTTACACAGTGGATGTTAATGAGCTGGAACGCACTGCCCATGAGGGTTGTGGAAGCCGAGACAATCAATGATTTCAAAAGGAAACTGAATGAAGTTAACTTACAGGTATATGAGGAATGAGCTGGGAGTGGCACTGACTGGATTGTTCCAGCAAGAGATGGCCTCCTTTTGTGTTGTGCATGACTCTACGACTCCATTGATTTCTATGAGTCTATGCTGTATGTGTCTACTGCTCCTGCCTGGAAAGATCCAGATATATAGACTTTCAATGAAACTGACAGCTCCGTCTTCACCCTGGAGTGAGTCTACAGGTCGTGTTACAGGAGGTGACACAGCTCTGCGACCACCTCCTTATTGAATCAGAGTCACCTCACACACTGCTCTTGGGTTAATTGTAGGTAGGAAAAGAGCTCTTGGAAAACCCGGGGTGGGTAGGGAAGAGTCCCTCCTCCATCTTTACAGAGCTTCCGTTCTCTGCAGTCTCTGCTCCATTTGTGGGTCATGTTACAGATCCAGAGACACTGTAACTACAGTCCCCATACCTCGTACAGAGTTGAGTAACCAAATCCTCTGTCCTCCCTGAATGTCTGCAGCAGCTCACAACACAACCTCTAGAAACCCATCCACAACACCTGCACTGACTTTACAATAGCAGAAGTAAGTCAAAAGCCCCTCACCTGTAGGTCGGATGCCTGGTCCTTTTAAATAACACTAGAGGGGATTCATTGTGATGCTAAATGCATATTCAGCTGACAGTGACTAACACAAGCAGTCAGTGGTCATGCCGAGACCTGATTTCAAAGACGTACTCAAAGCTGTCTGGTTGGGACATTGAAGTCACATTCAAAAATATCCTCACATGAGTATCACAAACATAGTATGACTCGCTGGAGCCCTGTCCATCATGAGGCACTGGGCTGACCATACTAGAGCCCTGTCCAGCATGGGGCTCTGTGCTGACCACACTAGAGCCCTGTCCAGCATGAGGCACTGGGCTGACCACTCAAGAGCCCTGTCCAGCATGGGGCACTGTGCTGACCACTCTAGAGCCATGTCAGCATGGGGCACTGGGCTGACCATACTAGAGCCCTGTACAGCATGGGGGACAGTGCTGACCACACTAGAGCCCTGTCCAGCATGGGGCACTGTGCTGACCACACTAGAGCCCTGTCCAGCATGAGGCACTGGGCTGACCATACTAGAGCCCTGTACAGCATGGGGGACAGTGCTGACCAGTCTAGAGCACTGTCCAGCATGGGGCATTGTGCTGATAATACTAGAGCCCTGTCCAGCATGGGGCACTGTGCTGATAATACTAGAGCCCTGTCCAGCATGGGGCACTGTGCTGACCACACTAGAGCTCTGTCCAGCATGGGGCATTGTGCTGACCACACTAGAGCCCTGTACAGCATGGGGGACAGTGCTGACCACACTAGAGCCCTGTCCAGCATGGGGCACTGTGCTGACCATACTAGAGCCCTGTCCAGCATGGGGCATTGTGCTGATAATACTAGAGCCCTGTCCAGCATGGGGCACTGTGCTGATAATACTAGAGCCCTGTCCAGCATGGGGCACTGTGCTGACCACACTAGAGCCCTGTCCAGCATGGGGGACAGTGCTGACCACACTAGAGCCCTGTCCAGCATGGGGCACTGTGCTGACCATACTAGAGCCCTGTCCAGCATGAGGCACTGTGCTGACCACACTAGAGCCCTGTCCAGCATGGGGCATTGTGCTGACCACACTAGAGCCCTGTCCAGCATGAGGCACTGGGCTGACCATACTAGAGCCCTGTACAGCATGGGGGACAGTGCTGACCACACTAGAGCCCTGTCCAGCATGGGGCACTGTGCTGACCACACTAGAGCCCTGTCCAGCATGAGGCACTGGGCTGACCATACTAGAGCCCTGTACAGCATGGGGGACAGTGCTGACCACACTAGAGCCCTGTCCAGCATGGGGCACTGTGCTGACCACACTAGAGCCCTGTCCAGCATGAGGCACTGGACTGACCATACTAGAGCCCTGTACAGCATGGGGGACAGTGCTGACCACTCTAGAGCACTGTCCAGCATGGGGCATTGTGCTGATAATACTAGAGCCCTGTCCAGCATGGGGCACTGTGCTGATAATAATAGAGCCCTGTCCAGCATGGGGCACTGTGCTGACCACACTAGAGCTCTGTCCAGCATGGGGCATTGTGCTGACCACACTAGAGCCCTGTAAAGCATGGGGGACAGTGCTGACCACACTAGAGCCCTGTCCAGCATGGGGCACTGTGCTGACCATACTAAAGCCCTGTCCAGCATGGGGCATTGTGCTGATAATACTAGAGCCCTGTCCAGCATGGGGCACTGTGCTGATAATACTAGAGCCCTGTCCAGCATGGGGCACTGTGCTGACCACACTAGAGCCCAGTACAGCATGGGGGACAGCGCTGACCACACTAGAGCCCTGTCCAGCATGGGGCACTGTGCTGACCATACTAGTGCCCTGTCCAGCATGAGGCACTGTGCTGACCACACTAGAGCCCTGTCCAGCATGGGGCATTGTGCTGATAATACTAGAGCCCTGTCCAGCATGGGGCACTGGACTGACCACTCTAGAGCCCTGTCCAGCATGGGGCATTGTGCTCACCACACTAGAGCCCTGTCCAGCATGAGGCACTGGGCTGACCATACTAGAGCCCTGTCCAGCATGAGGCACTGGGCTGACCACACAAGAGCCCTGTCCAGCATGGGGCATTGTGCTGACCACTCTAGAGCCCTGTCCAGCATGGGGCATTGTGCTCACCACACTAGAGCCCTGTCCAGCATGAGGCACTGGGCTGACCATACTAGAGCCCTGTCCAGCATGAGGCACTGGGCTGACCACACAAGAGCCCTGTCCAGCATGGGGCACTGTGCTGACCATACTAGAGCCCTGTCCAGCATAGGGCTCTGTGCTGATAATACTGGAGCCCTGTCCAGCATGAGGCACTGGGCTGACCACACTAGAGCCCTGTCCAGCATGGGGCACTGTGCTGACCATACTGGAGCGCTGTCCAGCATGGGGCACTGTGCTGACCATACTAGAGCCCTGTCCAGCATGGGGCACTGTGCTGACCATACTAGAGCCCTGTCCAGCATGGGGCACTGTGCTGACCACACTAGAGCCCTGTCCAGCATGGGGCACTGTGCTGACCATACTAGAGCCCTGTCCAGCATGGGGCACTGTGCTGACCATACTAGAGCCCTGTCCAATATGGGGCACTGTGCTGACCATACTAGAGCCCTGTCCAGCATGGGGAATTGTGCTGACCACACTAGAGCCCTGTCCAGCATGGGGCACTGTGCTGACCATACTAGAGCCCTGTCCAGCATGGGACACTGTGCTGACCACACTAGAGCCCTGTCCAGCATGGGGCACTGTGCTGACCATACTAGAGCCCTGTCCAGCATGGGGCATTGTGCTGGTAATACTAGAGCCCTGTCCAGCATGGGGCATTGTGCTGACCATACTAGAGCCCTGTCCAGCATGGGGCATTGTGCTAACCATACTAGAGCCCTGTCCAGCATGGGGCAATGTGCTGACCATACTAGAGCCCTGTCCAGCATGGGGCATTGTGCTGACCATACTAGAGCCCTGTCCAGAATGGGGCATTGTGCTGACCACACTAGAGTCCTGTCCAGAATGGGGCATTGAGCTGACCATACTAGAGCCCTGTCCAGAATGGGGCATTGTGCTGACCACACTAGAGTCCTGTCCAGAATGGGGCATTGTGCTGACCACTCTACAGTCCTGTCCAGCATGGGGCACTGTGCTGACCACTCTAGAGCCCTGTCCAGCATGGGGCATTGTGCTGACCATACTAGAGCCCTGTCCAGCATGGGGCATTGTGCTGATAATACTAGAGCCCTGTCCTGCATGGGGCACTGTGCTGACCATACTAGAGCCCTGTCCTGCATGGGGCATTGTGCTGACCATACTAGAGCTCTGTCCAGCATGGGGCATTGTGCTGACCACTCTAGAGCCCTGTCCAGCATGGGGCATTGTGCTGACCATACTAGAGCCCTGTCCAGCATGGGGCATTGTGCTGACCATACTAGAGCCTTGTCCGGCATTGGGCTCTGTGCTGACCACACTAGAGCTCTGTCCAGCATGGGGCATTGTGCTGATCATACTAGAGCCCTGTCCAGCATGGGGCATTGTGCTGACCATACTGGAGCACTGTCCAGCATGGGGCATTGTGCTGATCATACTAGAGCCCTGTCCAGCATGGGGCATTGTGCTGACCACACTAGCGCCCTGTCCAGCATGGGGCATTGTGCTGACCATACTAGAGCCTTGTCCGGCATTGGGCACTGTGCTGACCACACTAGAGCCCTGTCCAGCATGAGGCACTGTGCTGACCATACTGGAGCACTGTCCAGCATGGGGCATTGTGCTGACCATACTAGAGCCCTGTCCAGCATGGGGCACTGTGCTGACCATACGAGAGCCCTGTCCAGCATGGGGCATTGTGCTGACCATACTAGAGCCCTGTCCAGCAAGGGGCAATGTGCTGACCATACTAGAGCCCTGTCCAGCATAGGGCATTGTGCTGACCATACTAGAGCCCTATCCAGCATAGGGCATTGTGCTGACCATACTAGAGCCCTGTCCAGCATGGGGCATTGTGCTGACCATACTAGAGCCCTGTCCAGCATGGGGCATTGTGCTGACCATACGAGAGCCGTATCCAGCATTGGGTATTGTGCTAACCACACCAGAGCCCTGTCCAGCATGGGGCACTATGCTGACCACTCTAGAGCCCTGTCCAGCATGGGGCACTGGGCTGACCACACAAGAGCCCTGTCCAGCATGGGGCTCTGTGCTGATAATACTAGAGCCCTGTCCAGCATGAGGCACGGGGCTGACCACACTAGAGCCCTGTCCAGCATGGGGCACTGTGCTGACCATACTAGAGCCCTGTCCAGCATGGGGCACTGTGCTGACCATACTAGAGCCCTGTCCAGCATGGGGCACTGTGCTGACCATACTAGAGCCCTTTCCAGCATGGGGCACTGTGCTGACCACACTAGAGCCCTGTCCAGCATGGGGAACAGTGCTGACCACACTATAGCCCTGTCCAGCATGGGACACTGTGCTGACCATACTAGAGCCCTGTCCAGAATGAGGCACTGTGCTGACCACACTAGAGCCCTGTCCAGCATGGGGCATTGTGCTGATAATACTAGAGCCCTGTCCAGCATGGGGCACTGGGCTGACCACTCTAGAGCCCTGTCCAGCATGGGGCATTGTGCTGACCATACTAGAGCCCTGTCCAGCATGGGGCATTGTGCTGACCATACTAGAGCCCTGTCCAGCAAGGGGCAATGTGCTGACCATACTAGAGCCCTGTCCAGCATAGGGCATTGTGCTGACCATACTAGAGCCCTGTCCAGCATAGGGCATTGTGCTGACCATACTAGAGCCCTGTCCAGCATGGGGCATTGTGCTAACCATACTAGAGCCCTGTCCAGCATGGGGCAATGTGCTGACCATACTAGAGCCCTGCCCAGCATGGGGCATTGTGCTGACCATACTAGAGCCCTGTCCAGAATGGGGCATTGTGCTGACCACACTAGAGTCCTGTCCAGAATGGGGCATTGAGCTGACCACACTACAGTCCTGTCCAGCATGGGGCACTGTGCTGACCACTCTAGAGCCCTGTCCAGCATGGGGCATTGTGCTGACCATACTAGAGCCCTGTCCAGCATGGGGCACTGTGCTGACCATACTAGAGCCCTGTCCAGCATGAGGCACTGTGCTGACCACACTAGAGCCCTGTCCAGCATGGGGCATTGTGCTGATAATACTAGAGCCCTGTCCAGCATGGGGCACTGGGCTGACCACTCTAGAGCCCTGTCCAGCATGGGGCATTGTGCTCACCACATTAGAGCCCTGTCCAGCATGAGGCACTGGGCTGACCATACTAGAGCCCTGTCCAGCATGAGGCACTGGGCTGACCACACAAGAGCCCTGTCCAGCATGGGGCATTGTGCTGACCACTCTAGAGCCCTGTCCAGCATGGGGCATTGTGCTCACCACACTAGAGCCCTGTCCAGCATGAGGCACTGGGCTGACCATACTAGAGCCCTGTCCAGCATGAGGCACTGGGCTGACCACACAAGAGCCCTGTCCAGCATGGGGCATTGTGCTGACCACTCTAGAGCCCTGTCCAGCATGGGGCATTGTGCTCACCACACTAGAGCCCTGTCCAGCATGAGGCACTGGGCTGACCATACTAGAGCCCTGTCCAGCATGAGGCACTGGGCTGACCACACAAGAGCCCTGTCCAGCATGGGGCACTGTGCTGACCATACTAGAGCCCTGTCCAGCATGGGGCTCTGTGCTGATAATACTAGAGCCCTTTCCAGCATGAGGCACTGGGCTGACCACACTAGAGCCCTGTCCAGCATGGGGCACTGTGCTGACCATACTAGAGCCCTGTCCAGCATGGGGCACTGTGCTGAGCATACTAGAGCCCTGTCCAGCATGGGGCACTGTGCTGACCATACTAGAGCCCTGTCCAGCATGGGGCACTGTGCTGACCACACTAGAGCCCTGTCCAGCATGGGGCACTGTGCTGACCATACTAGAGCCCTGTCCAGCATGGGGCACTGTGCTGACCATACTAGAGCCCTGTCCAGCATTGGGCACTGTGCTGACCATACTAGAGCCCTGTCCAGCATGGGGAATTGTGCTGACCACACTAGAGCCCTGTCCAGCATGGGGCACTGTGCTGACCATACTAGAGCCCTGTCCAGCATGGGGCACTGTGCTGACCACACTAGAGCCCTGTCCAGCATGGGGCACTGTGCTGACCACACTAGAGCCCTGTCCAGCATGGGGCATTGTGCTGATAATACTAGAGCCCTGTCCAGCATGGGGCACTGGGCTGACCACTCTAGAGCCCTGTCCAGCATGGGGCATTGTGCTGACCATACTAGAGCCCTGTCCAGCATGGGGCATTGTGCTGACCATACTAGAGCCCTGTCCAGCAAGGGGCAATGTGCTGACCATACTAGAGCCCTGTCCAGCATAGGGCATTGTGCTGACCATACTAGAGCCCTGTCCAGCATAGGGCATTGTGCTGACCATACTAGAGCCCTGTCCAGCATGGGGCATTGTGCTAACCATACTAGAGCCCTGTCCAGCATGGGGCACTGGGCTGACCACTCTAGAGCCCTGTCCAGCATGGGGCATTGTGCTCACCACATTAGAGCCCTGTCCAGCATGAGGCACTGGGCTGACCATACTAGAGCCCTGTCCAGCATGAGGCACTGGGCTGACCACACAAGAGCCCTGTCCAGCATGGGGCATTGTGCTGACCACTCTAGAGCCCTGTCCAGCATGGGGCATTGTGCTCACCACACTAGAGCCCTGTCCAGCATGGGGCATTGTGCTAACCATACTAGAGCCCTGTCCAGCATGGGGCAATGTGCTGACCATACTAGAGCCCTGCCCAGCATGGGGCATTGTGCTGACCATACTAGAGCCCTGTCCAGAATGGGGCATTGTGCTGACCACACTAGAGTCCTGTCCAGAATGGGGCATTGAGCTGACCACACTACAGTCCTGTCCAGCATGGGGCACTGTGCTGACCACTCTAGAGCCCTGTCCAGCATGGGGCATTGTGCTGACCATACTAGAGCCCTGTCCAGCATGGGGCACTGTGCTGACCATACTAGAGCCCTGTCCAGCATGAGGCACTGTGCTGACCACACTAGAGCCCTGTCCAGCATGGGGCATTGTGCTGATAATACTAGAGCCCTGTCCAGCATGGGGCACTGGGCTGACCACTCTAGAGCCCTGTCCAGCATGGGGCATTGTGCTCACCACATTAGAGCCCTGTCCAGCATGAGGCACTGGGCTGACCATACTAGAGCCCTGTCCAGCATGAGGCACTGGGCTGACCACACAAGAGCCCTGTCCAGCATGGGGCATTGTGCTGACCACTCTAGAGCCCTGTCCAGCATGGGGCATTGTGCTCACCACACTAGAGCCCTGTCCAGCATGAGGCACTGGGCTGACCATACTAGAGCCCTGTCCAGCATGAGGCACTGGGCTGACCACACAAGAGCCCTGTCCAGCATGGGGCATTGTGCTGACCACTCTAGAGCCCTGTCCAGCATGGGGCATTGTGCTCACCACACTAGAGCCCTGTCCAGCATGAGGCACTGGGCTGACCATACTAGAGCCCTGTCCAGCATGAGGCACTGGGCTGACCACACAAGAGCCCTGTCCAGCATGGGGCACTGTGCTGACCATACTAGAGCCCTGTCCAGCATGGGGCTCTGTGCTGATAATACTAGAGCCCTTTCCAGCATGAGGCACTGGGCTGACCACACTAGAGCCCTGTCCAGCATGGGGCACTGTGCTGACCATACTAGAGCCCTGTCCAGCATGGGGCACTGTGCTGAGCATACTAGAGCCCTGTCCAGCATGGGGCACTGTGCTGACCATACTAGAGCCCTGTCCAGCATGGGGCACTGTGCTGACCACACTAGAGCCCTGTCCAGCATGGGGCACTGTGCTGACCATACTAGAGCCCTGTCCAGCATGGGGCACTGTGCTGACCATACTAGAGCCCTGTCCAGCATGGGGCACTGTGCTGACCATACTAGAGCCCTGTCCAGCATGGGGAATTGTGCTGACCACACTAGAGCCCTGTCCAGCATGGGGCACTGTGCTGACCATACTAGAGCCCTGTCCAGCATGGGGCACTGTGCTGACCACACTAGAGCCCTGTCCAGCATGGGGCACTGTGCTGACCACACTAGAGCCCTGTCCAGCATGGGGCATTGTGCTGATAATACTAGAGCCCTGTCCAGCATGGGGCACTGGGCTGACCACTCTAGAGCCCTGTCCAGCATGGGGCATTGTGCTGACCATACTAGAGCCCTGTCCAGCATGGGGCATTGTGCTGACCATACTAGAGCCCTGTCCAGCAAGGGGCAATGTGCTGACCATACTAGAGCCCTGTCCAGCATAGGGCATTGTGCTGACCATACGAGAGCCCTGTCCAGCATAGGGCATTGTGCTGACCATACTAGAGCCCTGTCCAGCATGGGGCATTGTGCTAACCATACTAGAGCCCTGTCCAGCATGGGGCAATGTGCTGACCATACTAGAGCCCTGTCCAGCATGGGGCATTGTGCTGACCATACTAGAGCCCTGTCCAGAATGGGGCATTGTGCTGACCACACTAGAGTCCTGTCCAGAATGGGGCATTGAGCTGACCACACTACAGTCCTGTCCAGCATGGGGCACTGTGCTGACCACTCTAGAGCCCTGTCCAGCATGGGGCATTGTGCTGACCATACTAGAGCCCTGTCCAGCATGGGGCACTGTGCTGACCATACTAGAGCCCTGTCCAGCATGAGGCACTGTGCTGACCACACTAGAGCCCTGTCCAGCATGGGGCATTGTGCTGATAATACTAGAGCCCTGTCCAGCATGGGGCACTGGGCTGACCACTCTAGAGCCCTGTCCAGCATGGGGCATTGTGCTCACCACATTAGAGCCCTGTCCAGCATGAGGCACTGGGCTGACCATACTAGAGCCCTGTCCAGCATGAGGCACTGGGCTGACCACACAAGAGCCCTGTCCAGCATGGGGCATTGTGCTGACCACTCTAGAGCCCTGTCCAGCATGGGGCATTGTGCTCACCACACTAGAGCCCTGTCCAGCATGAGGCACTGGGCTGACCATAACAGAGCCCTGTCCAGCATGAGGCACTGGGCTGACCACACAAGAGCCCTGTCCAGCATGGGGCACTGTGCTGACCATACTAGAGCCCTGTCCAGCATGGGGCTCTGTGCTGATAATACTAGAGCCCTGTCCAGCATGAGGCACTGGGCTGACCACACTAGAGCCCTGTCCAGCATGGGGCACTGTGCTGACCATACTAGAGCCCTGTCCAGCATGGGGCACTGTGCTGACCATACTAGAGCCCTGTCCAGCATGGGGCACTGTGCTGACCATACTAGAGCCCTGTCCAGCATGGGGCACTGTGCTGACCACACTAGAGCCCTGTCCAGCATGGGGCACTGTGCTGACCATACTAGAGCCCTGTCCAGCATGGGGCACTGTGCTGACCATACTAGAGCCCTGTCCAGCATGGGGCACTGTGCTGACCATACTAGAGCCCTGTCCAGCATGGGGAATTGTGCTGACCACACTAGAGCCCTGTCCAGCATGGGGCACTGTGCTGACCATACTAGAGCCCTGTCCAGCATGGGGCACTGTGCTGACCACACTGGAGCCCTGTCCAGCATGGGGCACTGTGCTGACCATACTAGAGCCCTGTCCAGCATGGGGCATTGTGCTGGTAATACTAGAGCCCTGTCCAGCATGGGGCATTGTGCTGACCATACTAGAGCCCTGTCCAGCATGGGGCATTGTGCTAACCATACTAGAGCCCTGTCCAGCATGGGGCAATGTGCTGACCATACTAGAGCCCTGTCCAGCATGGGGCATTGTGCTGACCATACTAGAGCCCTGTCCAGAATGGGGCATTGTGCTGACCACACTAGAGTCCTGTCCAGAATGGGGCATTGAGCTGACCACCCTACAGTCCTGTCCAGCATGGGGCACTGTGCTGACCACTCTAGAGCCCTGTCCAGCATGGGGCATTGTGCTGACCATACTAGAGCCCTGTCCAGCATGGGGCATTGTGCTGATAATACTAGAGCCCTGTCCTGCATGGGGCACTGTGCTGACCATACTAGAGCCCTGTCCTGCATGGGGCATTCTGCTGACGATACTAGAGCTCTGTCCAGCATGGGGCATTGTGCTGACCACTCTAGAGCCCTGTCCAGCATGGGGCATTGTGCTGACCATACTAGAGCCCTGTCCAGCATGGGGCATTGTGCTGACCATACTAGAGCCTTGTCCGGCATTGGGCACTGTGCTGACCACACTAGAGCTCTGTCCAGCATGGGGCATTGTGCTGATCATACTAGAGCCCTGTCCAGCATGGGGCATTGTGCTGACCATACTGGAGCACTGTCCAGCATGGGGCATTGTGCTGACCATACTAGAGCCCTGTCCAGCATGGGGCATTGTGCTGACCACACTAGCGCCCTGTCCAGCATGGGGCATTGTGCTGACCATACTAGAGCCTTGTCCGGCATTGGGCACTGTGCTGACCACACTAGAGCCCTGTCCAGCATGGGGCATTGTGCTGACCATACTGGAGCACTGTCCAGCATGGGGCATTGTGCAGACCATAATAGAGCCCTGTCCAGCATGGGGCATTGTGCTGACCACACTAGCGCCCTGTCCAGCATGGGGCACTGTGCTGACCATACTAGAGCACTGTCCAGCATGAGGCACTGTGCTGACCATACTGGAGCACTGTCCAGCATGGGGCACTGTGCTGACCATACTAGAGCCCTGTCCAGCATGGGGCATTGTGCTGACCATACTAGAGCCCTGTCCAGCAAGGGGCAATGTGCTGACCATACTAGAGCCCTGTCCAGCATAGGGCATTGTGCTGACCATACTAGAGCCCTGTCCAGCATAGGGCATTGTGCTGACCATACTAGAGCCCTGTCCAGCATGGGGCATTGTGCTGACCATACTAGAGCCCTGTCCAGCATGGGGCACTATGCTGACCACTCTAGAGCCCTGTCCAGCATGGGGCACAGGGCTGACCACACAAGAGCCCTGTCCAGCATGGGGCACTGTGCTGACCACACTAGAGCCCTGTCCAGCATGGGGCACTGTGCTGACCATACTAGAGCCCTGTCCAGCATGGGGCACTGTGCTGACCATACTAGAGCCCTGTCCAGCATGGGGCACTGTGCTGACCATACTAGAGCCCTGTCCAGCATGGGGCACTGTGCTGACCACACTAGAGCCCTGTCCAGCATGGGGCACTGTGCTGACCATACTAGAGCCCTGTCCAGCATGGGGCACTGTGCTGACCATACTCGAGCCCTGTCCAGCATGGGGCACTGTGCTGACCATACTAGAGCCCTGTCCAGCATGGGGCATTGTGCTGACCACACTAGAGCCCTGTCCAGCATGGGGCACTGTGCTAACCATACTAGAGCCCTGTCCAGCATGGGGCACTGTGCTGACCACACGAGAGCCCTGTCCAGCATGGGGCACTGTGCTGACCATACTAGAGCCATGTCCAGCATGGGGCATTGTGCTGGTAATACTAGAGCCCTGTCCAGCATGGGGCATTGTGCTGACCATACTAGAGCCCGGTCCAGCATGGGGCATTGTGCTAACCATACTAGAGCCCTGTCCAGCATGGGGCACTGTGCTGACCATACTAGAGCCCTGTCCAGCATGGGGCATTGTGCTGACCATACTAGAGCCCTGTCCAGAATGGGGCATTGTGCTGACCACACTAGAGTCCTGTCCAGAATGGGGCACTGTGCTGACCACACTACAGTCCTGTCCAGCATGGGGCACTGTGCTGACCACTCTAGAGCCCTGTCCAGCATGGGGCATTGTGCTGACCATACTAGAGCCCTGTGCAGCATGGGGCATTGTGCTGATAATACTAGAGCCCTGTCCAGCATGGGGCACTGTGCTGACCATACTAGAGCCCTGTCCTGCATGGGGCATTGTGCTGACCATACTAGAGCTCTGTCCAGCATGGGGCATTGTGCTGACCACTCTAGAGCCCTGTCCAGCATGGTGCATTGTGCTGACCATACTAGAGCCTTGTCCGGCATTGGGCACTGTGCTGACCACACTAGAGCTCTGTCCAGCATGGGGCATTGTGCTGATCATACTAGAGCCCTGTCCAGCATGGGGCATTGTGCTGACCATACTGGAGCACTGTCCAGCATGGGGCATTGTGCTGACCATACTAGAGCCCTGTCCAGCATGGGGCATTGTGCTGACCACACTAGCGCCCTGTCCAGCATGGGGCATTGTGCTGACCATACTAGAACACTGTCCAGCATGAGGCACTGTGCTGACCATACTGGAGCACTGTCCAGCATGGGGCATTGTGCTGACCATACTAGAGCCCTGTCCAGCATGGGGCAATGTGCTGACCATACTAGAGCCCAGTCCAGCATAGGGCATTGTGCTGACCATACTAGAGCCCTGTCCAGCATAGGGCATTGTGCTGACCATACTAGAGCCCTGTCCAGCATGGGGCATTGTGCTGACCATACTAGAGCCCTGTCCAGCATGGGGCATTGTGCTGACCATACGAGAGCCGTATCCAGCATGGGGCATTGTGCTAACCACACTAGCGCCCTGTCCAGCATAGGGCATTGTGCTGACCATACTAGAGCCCTGTCCAGCATGGGGCATTGTGCTGACCATACGAGAGCCGTATCCAGCATGGGGCATTGTGCTAACCACACTAGCGCCCTGTCCAGCATGGGGCACTATGCTGACCACTCTAGAGCCCTGTCCAGCATGGGGCACTTTGCTGACCATACTAGAGCCCTGTCCAGCATGGGGCATTGTGCTGACCATACTAGAGCCCTGTCCAGCATGGGGCACTATGCTGACCACTCTAGAGCCCTGTCCAGCATGATGCACTGTGCTGACCATACTAGAGCTCTGTCCAGCATGGGGCATTGTGCTGACCATACGAGAGCCCTGTCCAGCATGGGGCATTGTGCTGACCATACGAGAGCCCTGTCCAGCATGGGGCATTGTGCTAACCACTCTAGAGCCCTGTCCAGCATGAGGCACTGTGCTGACCATACTGGAGCTCTGTCCAGCATGGGGCATTGTGCTGACCATACGAGAGCCCTGTCCAGCATGGGGCATTGTGCTGACCATACGAGAGCCCTGTCCAGCATGGGGCATTGTGCTAACCACACTAGAGCCCTGTCCAGCATGGGGCACTATGCTGACCACTCTAGAGCCCTGTCCAGCATGAGGCACTGTGCTGACCATACTACAGCCGTGTCCAGCATGAGGCACTGTGCTGTTCATACTAGAGCCCTGTCCAGCATGGGGCACTGTGCTGATCTTATTAGAGCCCTGTCCAGCATGGGGCATTGTGCTGACCATTCTCGAGCCATGTCCAGCATGGGGCATTGTGCTGACCATACTAGAGCCCTGTCCAGCATGGGGCACTGTGCTGACCATACTGGAGCCCTGTCCAGCATGGGGCATTGTGCTGACCATACTCGAGCCCTGTCCAGCATGGGGCATTGTGCTGACCATACGAGAGCCGTATCCAGCATGGGGCATTGTGCTAACCATACTAGAGCTCTGTCCACCATTGGGCACTGTGCTGACCACACAAGTGTACTGCCCACCATGGAACACTGTGCTGACCACACTAGAAGTGGCCGGCTGTGTGGTTCGCATCATTTTATGGGTCCCATCTTCTGCGCCCTCAGCACCAGTGGGTCTGTAGAGTTGAAAATCGTGGCTAGGAACAGATACAGAGAGAAAGAAATTCACTTTAAAAAGAGAATTTAGAAAAGATTGAAGGCATATTATTTGCAGAAATATGGGAAATGCACAGGGGAATGGGACTAATGGAGTGGTGAGGCCATGGAGTGATTCAGACTCAAGAATGAGAATATTAAAATTAAGGTGCTGCCAGACCGGGAGCCAATGTAGATCAGTGAGCACAGGGGTGATGGGTGATCGGGATTTGGTGTGAGTTAGGATACAGGCATCAGAGTTCTGGATGGGCTGTGGTTTATGGAGGTTTATAACTGGGAGGGTGACCAGGATAGATTAGGAATAGTCAGGTTTGGATTTAACAAAGGCACATATGAGGGTTTATGCAGCAGATGGGCTGAGGCAGAAGTGGAGACGAGTGATATTACTCAGGTGGTAGTAGACAGGGTTGGTGGTGGAGAGAATTTGGAGATGAACTCAAGTAAGGTAAAAATAGAACACAGAGGTTGTAAACTGTCTGGTTCAGCCTCAGGATCGGGTATGTGGTTCACAGATAGGGGATGGAGTTTGAGATGGAGACCAATGGACCAATGACACTGTCTTCTCTCTTCCCACAATTTACGTTCCAGAACAGTATTTCAGTAAACAGGGTTTACAGATCTCCTAGCTGGAAATAGAGACAGTATCAGCAGCAAAGAGGAGAGAGTAAATTACAAGAACTGAAATACCGTTAGCAGTGGTTTACACAGCTGATTTCTGGAGATAGAGATTCAGCAGAAATAACAACAGCAGCAAGGAGGGTAGAGAAAATTACAGGAGCAGTAATGCAGTTAAACATGGTTAATCAAGGTAATTACTGGAGATATTCACCGGGATTAACAACAGCAGCAAGGAGGGTAGAGTAAATTACAGGAACAGTAATACAGTTAAACATGGTTAATCAAGGTAATTACTGGAGATATTCACCGGGATTAACAACAGCAGCAAGGAGGGTAGAGTAAATTACAGGAATATAATACAGTTAAACATGGTTAATCAAGGTAATTACTGGAGATATTCACCGGGATTAACAACAGCAGCAAGGAGGGTAGAGTAAATTACAGGAATATAATACAGTTAAACATGGTTTAAGGAATAAATACCTGGAAACAGATACTAACCAGGGACACCAACAAGACCGAGGATGGGATAATAAATGTATTGAGCAATCCGAAGTGCGAGGTAGATGCGAAAGTCTAATGAGAACCGATCATAATGTGTAGAAAGATCGTGAAGTTCTGAGGATAAACTCTTGCTCATTGTTGTAACATTCCAATCTATTGTTCTCAGATTCTGACCCATTGTTCTCAGATTCTGACCCATTGTTCTCAGATTCTGACCCATTGTTATCAGACTCTGACCCATTGTTCTCAGATTCTGACCCATTGTTCTCAGATTCTGACCCATTGTTCTCAGACTCTGACCCATTGTTCTCAGATTCTGATCCATTGTTCTCAGACTCTGACCCATTGTTATCAGATTCTGACCCATTGTTCTCAGATTCTGACCCATTGTTCTCAGACTCTGACCCATTGCTCTCAGATTCTGACCCATTGTTCTCAGACTCTGATCCATTGTTCTCAGATTCTGACCCATTGTTCTCAGATTCTGACCCATTGTTCTCAGATTCTGACCCATTGTTCTCAGATTCTAAGCCATTGTTATCAGATTCTGACCCATTGTTATCAGACTCTGATCCATTGTTCTCAGATTCTGACCCATTGTTCTCAGATTCTGACCCATTGTTCTCAGATTCTGACCCATTGTTCTCAGATTCTGACCCATTGTTCTCAGATTCTGACACATTGTTCTCAGATTCTGACCCATTGTTCTCAGATTCTGACCCATTGTTCTCAGATTCTGACCCATTGTTCTCAGATTCTGACACATTGTTCTCAGATTCTGACCCATTGTTCTCAGACTCTGACCCATTGTTATCAGATTCTGACCCATTGTTCTCAGATTCTGACCCATTGTTCTCAGATTCTGACACATTGTTCTCAGATTCTGACCCATTGTTATCAGACTCTGACCCATTGTTATCAGACTCTGACCCATTGTTCTCAGATTCTGACCCATTGTTCTCAGATTCTGACACATTGTTATCAGACTCTGACCCATTGTTCTCAGACTCTGACCCATTGTTCTCAGATTCTGACCCATTGTTCTCAGATTCTGACACATTGTTCTCAGATTCTGATCCATTGTTCTCAGATTCTGACCCATTGTTCTCAGATTCTGACCCATTGTTCTCAGACTCTGACCCATTGTTCTCAGACTCTGACCCATTGTTCTCAGACTCTGACCCATTGTTCTCAGATTCTGACCCATTGTTATCAGATTCTGACCCATTGTTCTCAGATTCTGACCCATTGTTCTCAGATTCTGACCCATTGTTCTCAGATTCTGACCCATTGTTCTCAGATTCTGACCCATTGTTCTCAGATTCTGACCCATTGTTCTCAGATTCTGACACATTGTTCTCAGATTCTGACCCATTGTTATCAGATTCTGACCCATTGTTCTCAGATTCTGACCCATTGTTCTCAGACTCTGACCCATTGTTCTCAGACTCTGACCCATTGTTCTCAGACTCTGACCCATTGTTCTCAGATTCTGACCCATTGTTCTCAGATTCTGACCCATTGTTCTCAGATTCTGACCCATTGTTCTCAGATTCTGACCCATTGTTCTCAGATTCTGACCCATTGTTCTCAGATTCTGACCCATTGTTCTCAGATTCTGACCCATTGTTCTCAGACTCTGACCCATTGTTCTCAGATTCTGACCCATTGTTCTCAGATTCTGACCCATTGTTCTCAGATTCTGACCCATTGTTCTCAGACTCTGATCCATTGTTCTCAGACTCTGACCCATTGTTCTCAGACTCTGACCCATTGTTCTCAGATTCTGACCCATTGTTCTCAGATTCTGACCCATTGTTCTCAGACTCTGACCCATTGTTCTCAGATTCTGACCCATTGTTATCAGATTCTGACCCATTGTTCTCAGACTCTGACCCATTGTTCTCAGATTCTGACACATTGTTCTCAGACTCTGACCCATTGTTCTCAGATTCTGACCCATTGTTCTCAGACTCTGACCCATTGTTCTCAGACTCTGACCCATTGTTCTCAGACTCTGACCCATTGTTCTCAGACTCTGACCCATTGTTCTCAGACTCTGACCCATTGTTCTCAGATTCTGACCCATTGTTATCAGATTCTGACCCATTGTTCTCAGACTCTGACCCATTGTTCTCAGATTCTGACCCATTGTTCTCAGATTCTGACCCATTGTTCTCAGATTCTGACCCATTGTTCTCAGATTCTGACCCATTGTTCTCAGATTCTGACCCATTGTTCTCAGATTCTGACCCATTGTTATCAGATTCTGACCCATTGTTCTCAGATTCTGACCCATTGTTCTCAGACTCTGACCCATTGTTCTCAGATTCTGACCCATTGTTCTCAGATTCTGACCCATTGTTCTCAGATTCTGACCCATTGTTATCAGATTCTGACCCATTGTTCTCAGATTCTGATCCATTGTTCTCAGATTCTGATCCATTGTTCTCAGATTCTGACACATTGTTCTCAGACTCTGACCCATTATTCTCAGATTCTGACCCATTGTTCTCAGACTCTGACACATTGTTCTCAGATTCTGATCCATTGTTCTCAGATTCTGACCCATTGTTATCAGATTCTGACCCATTGTTCTCAGATTCTGACCCATTGTTATCAGATTCTGACCCATTGTTCTCAGATTCTGACCCATTGTTCTCAGATTCTGACCCATTGTTATCAGATTCTGACCCATTGTTCTCAGATTCTGATCCATTGTTCTCAGATTCTGACACATTGTTCTCAGACTCTGACCCATTATTCTCAGATTCTGACCCATTGTTCTCAGATTCTGACCCATTGTTCTCAGATTCTGACCCATTGTTCTCAGATTCTGATCCATTGTTCTCAGATTCTGACACATTGTTCTCAGACTCTGACCCATTATTCTCAGATTCTGACCCATTGTTCTCAGATTCTGACCCATTGTTCTCAGACTCTGACCCATTATTCTCAGATTCTGACCCATTGTTCTCAGACTCTGACACATTGTTCTCAGATTCTGACCCATTGTTCTCAGATTCTGACCCATTGTTCTCAGATTCTGACCCATTGTTATCAGACTCTGACACATTGTTCTCAGATTCTGACCCATTGTTATCAGATTCTGACCCATTGTTCTCAGACTCTGACCCATTGTTCTCAGATTCTGACCCATTGTTCTCAGACTCTGACCCATTGTTCTCAGATTCTGACCCATTGTTATCAGATTCTGACCCATTGTTCTCAGACTCTGACCCATTGTTCTCAGATTCTGACACATTGTTCTCAGACTCTGACCCATTGTTCTCAGATTCTGACCCATTGTTCTCAGACTCTGACCCATTGTTCTCAGACTCTGACCCATTGTTCTCAGACTCTGACCCATTGTTCTCAGACTCTGACCCATTGTTCTCAGACTCTGACCCATTGTTCTCAGATTCTGACCCATTGTTATCAGATTCTGACCCATTGTTCTCAGACTCTGACCCATTGTTCTCAGATTCTGACCCATTGTTCTCAGATTCTGACCCATTGTTCTCAGATTCTGACCCATTGTTCTCAGATTCTGACCCATTGTTATCAGATTCTGACCCATTGTTCTCAGATTCTGACCCATTGTTCTCAGATTCTGACCCATTGTTATCAGACTCTGACCCATTGTTCTCAGATTCTGACCCATTGTTCTCAGATTCTGACCCATTGTTCTCAGATTCTGACCCATTGTTATCAGATTCTGACCCATTGTTCTCAGATTCTGATCCATTGTTCTCAGATTCTGACACATTGTTCTCAGACTCTGACCCATTGTTCTCAGATTCTGACCCATTGTTCTCAGATTCTGACCCATTGTTCTCAGATTCTGACCCATTGTTCTCAGATTCTGACCCATTGTTCTCAGATTCTGTCCCATTGTTATCAGACTCTGACCCATTGTTCTCAGATTCTGACCCATTGTTCTCAGATTCTGACCCATTGTTCTCAGATTCTGACCCATTGTTCTCAGATTCTGACCCATTGTTCTCAGATTCTGACCCATTGTTCTCAGATTCTGACCCATTGTTCTCAGATTCTGACCCATTGTTCTCAGATTCTGTCCCATTGTTATCAGACTCTGACCCATTGTTCTCAGATTCTGACCCATTGTTCTCAGATTCTGACCCATTGTTCTCAGATTCTGACCCATTGTTATCAGACTCTGACCCATTGTTCTCAGATTCTGACCCATTGTTCTCAGATTCTGTCCCATTGTTATCAGACTCTGACCCATTGTTCTCAGATTCTGACCCATTGTTCTCAGATTCTGACCCATTGTTCTCAGATTCTGACCCATTGTTCTCAGATTCTGTCCCATTGTTATCAGACTCTGACCCATTGTTCTCAGATTCTGACCCATTGTTCTCAGATTCTGACCCATTGTTCTCAGATTCTGATCCATTGTTCTCAGATTCTGACCCATTGTTCTCAGATTCTGACCCATTGTTCTCAGATTCTGACACATTGTTCTCAGATTCTGACCCATTGTTCTCAGATTCTGACCCATTGTTCTCAGATTCTGACCCATTGTTCTCAGATTCTGACCCATTGTTCTCAGACTCTGACCCATTGTTCTCAGATTCTGACCCATTGTTCTCAGATTCTGACCCATTGTTATCAGACTCTGACACATTGTTCTCAGATTCTGACCCATTGTTATCAGATTCTGACCCATTGTTCTCAGACTCTGACCCATTGTTCTCAGATTCTGACCCATTGTTCTCAGACTCTGACCCATTGTTCTCAGATTCTGACCCATTGTTATCAGATTCTGACCCATTGTTCTCAGACTCTGACCCATTGTTCTCAGATTCTGACACATTGTTCTCAGACTCTGACCCATTGTTCTCAGATTCTGACCCATTGTTCTCAGACTCTGACCCATTGTTCTCAGACTCTGACCCATTGTTCTCAGACTCTGACCCATTGTTCTCAGACTCTGACCCATTGTTCTCAGACTCTGACCCATTGTTCTCAGATTCTGACCCATTGTTATCAGATTCTGACCCATTGTTCTCAGACTCTGACCCATTGTTCTCAGATTCTGACCCATTGTTCTCAGATTCTGACCCATTGTTCTCAGATTCTGACCCATTGTTCTCAGATTCTGACCCATTGTTATCAGATTCTGACCCATTGTTCTCAGATTCTGACCCATTGTTCTCAGATTCTGACCCATTGTTCTCAGACTCTGACCCATTGTTCTCAGATTCTGACCCATTGTTCTCAGATTCTGACCCATTGTTCTCAGATTCTGACCCATTGTTATCAGATTCTGACCCATTGTTCTCAGATTCTGATCCATTGTTCTCAGATTCTGACCCATTGTTCTCAGATTCTGACCCATTGTTATCAGATTCTGACACATTGTTCTCAGATTCTGACCCATTGTTCTCAGATTCTGACCCATTGTTCTCAGATTCTGACCCATTGTTCTCAGATTCTGTCCCATTGTTATCAGACTCTGACCCATTGTTCTCAGATTCTGACCCATTGTTCTCAGATTCTGACCCATTGTTCTCAGATTCTGACCCATTGTTCTCAGATTCTGACCCATTGTTCTCATTTTCTGACCCATTGTTCTCAGATTCTGACCCATTGTTCTCAGATTCTGACCCATTGTTCTCAGATTCTGACCCATTGTTCTCAGATTCTGACCCATTGTTATCAGACTCTGACCCATTGTTCTCAGATTCTGACCCATTGTTCTCAGATTCTGTCCCATTGTTATCAGACTCTGACCCATTGTTCTCAGATTCTGACCCATTGTTCTCAGATTCTGACCCATTGTTCTCAGATTCTGACCCATTGTTCTCAGATTCTGTCCCATTGTTATCAGACTCTGACCCATTGTTCTCAGATTCCGACCCATTGTTCTCAGATTCTGACCCATTGTTCTCAGATTCTGACCCATTGTTATCAGATTCTGACCCATTGTTCTCAGATTCTGACCCATTGTTCTCAGATTCTGACACATTGTTCTCAGATTCTGACCCATTGTTCTCAGATTCTGACCCATTGTTCTCAGATTCTGACCCATTGTTCTCAGATTCTGACCCATTGTTCTCAGACTCTGACCCATTGTTCTCAGATTCTGACCCATTGTTCTCAGATTCTGACCCATTGTTCACAGATTCTGACCCATTGTTCTCAGATTCTGACCCATTGTTCTCAGATTCTGTCCCATTGTTATCAGACTCTGACCCATTGTTCTCAGATTCTGACCCATTGTTCTCAGATTCTGACCCATTGTTCTCAGATTCTGACCCATTGTTATCAGATTCTGACCCATTGTTCTCAGATTCTGACCCATTGTTCTCAGACTCTGACCCATTGTTCTCAGATTCTGACCCATTGTTCTCAGATTCTGACCCATTGTTCTCAGATTCTGACCCATTGTTATCAGATTCTGACCCATTGTTCTCAGATTCTGACCCATTGTTCTCAGATTCTGACCCATTGTTCTCAGATTCTGACCCATTGTTATCAGATTCTGACCCATTGTTCTCAGATTCTGACCCATTGTTCTCAGACTCTGACACATTGTTCTCAGATTCTGACCCATTGTTCTCAGATTCTGACCCATTGTTCTCAGATTCTGACCCATTGTTCTCAGATTCTGACCCATTGTTATCAGATTCTGTCCCATTGTTCTCAGATTCTGTCCCATTGTTCTCAGACTCTGACCCATTGTTCTCAGATTCTGACCCATTGTTCTCAGATTCTGACCCATTGTTCTCAGACTCTGACCCATTGTTCTCAGACTCTGACCCATTGTTCTCAGATTCTGTCCCATTGTTCTCAGATTCTGACCCATTGTTCTCAGATTCTGACCCATTGTTCTCAGATTCTGACCCATTGTTCTCAGACTCTGACCCATTGTTCTCAGATTCTGACCCATTGTTCTCAGATTCTGACCCATTGTTCTCAGATTCTGACCCATTGTTCTCAGATTCTGACCCATTGTTCTCAGACTCTGACCCATTGTTCTCAGATTCTGACCCATTGTTCTCAGATTCTGACCCATTGTTCTCAGATTCTGACCCATTGTTCTCAGATTCTGACCCATTGTTCTCAGATTCTGATCCATTGTTCTCAGATTCTGACCCATTGTTCTCAGATTCTGACCCATTGTTCTCAGATTCTGACCCATTGTTCTCAGATTCTGACCCATTGTTCTCAGATTCTGACCCATTGTTCTCAGATTCTGACCCATTGTTCTCAGATTCTGACCCATTGTTCTCAGATTCTGACCCATTGTTCTCAGACTCTGACCCATTGTTCTCAGATTCTGACCCATTGTTCTCAGATTCTGACACATTGTTCTCAGATTCTGACCCATTGTTCTCAGATTCTGTCCCATTGTTATCAGACTCTGACCCATTGTTCTCAGACTCTGACCCATTGTTATCAGATTCTGACCCATTGTTCTCAGATTCTGACCCATTGTTCTCAGATTCTGACACATTGTTCTCAGATTCTGACCCATTGTTCTCAGATTCTGACACATTGTTCTCAGACTCTGACCCATTGTTCTCAGATTCTGACCCATTGTTCTCAGATTCTGTCCCATTGTTCTCAGACTCTGACCCATTGTTCTCAGATTCTGACCCATTGTTCTCAGATTCTGTCCCATTGTTATCAGACTCTGACCCATTGTTCTCAGATTCTGACCCATTGTTCTCAGATTCTGACCCATTGTTCTCAGATTCTGACCCATTGTTATCAGATTCTGACCCATTGTTCTCAGATTCTGACCCATTGTTCTCAGACTCTGACCCATTGTTCTCAGATTCTGACCCATTGTTCTCAGATTCTGACCCATTGTTCTCAGATTCTGATCCATTGTTCTCAGATTCTGACCCATTGTTCTCAGATTCTGACCCATTGTTCTCAGATTCTGACCCATTGTTATCAGATTCTGACCCATTGTTCTCAGATTCTGACACATTGTTCTCAGATTCTGACCCATTGTTATCAGATTCTGACCCATTGTTCTCAGATTCTGACCCATTGTTCTCAGACTCTGACCCATTGTTCTCAGATTCTGACCCATTGTTCTCAGATTCTGACACATTGTTCTCAGATTCTGACCCATTGTTCTCAGATTCTGTCCCATTGTTATCAGACTCTGACCCATTGTTCTCAGATTCTGACCCATTGTTCTCAGACTCTGACCCATTGTTCTCAGATTCTGACCCATTGTTCTCAGATTCTGACCCATTGTTCTCAGATTCTGACCCATTGTTCTCAGATTCTGACCCATTGTTCTCAGATTCTGACCCATTGTTCTCAGATTCTGACCCATTGTTCTCAGACTCTGACCCATTGTTCTCAGATTCTGACCCATTGTTCTCAGATTCTGACCCATTGTTCTCAGATTCTGACCCATTGTTCTCAGATTCTGACCCATTGTTCTCAGGTTCTGACCCATTGTTCTCAGATTCTGACCCATTGTTCTCAGATTGTGACCCATTGTTCTCAGATTCTGACCCATTGTTCTCAGATTCTGACCCATTGTTCTCAGACTCTGACCCATTGTTCTCAGATTCTGACCCATTGTTCTCAGATTCTGACACATTGTTCTCAGATTCTGACCCATTGTTCTCAGATTCTGTCCCTTTGTTATCAGACTCTGACCCATTGTTCTCAGATTCTGACCCATTGTTCTCAGACTCTGACCCATTGTTCTCAGATTCTGACCCATTGTTCTCAGATTCTGACCCATTGTTCTCAGATTCTGACCCATTGTTCTCAGATTCTGACCCATTGTTCTCAGATTGTGACCCATTGTTCTCAGATTCTGACCCATTGTTCTCAGATTCTGACCCATTGTTCTCAGACTCTGACCCATTGTTCTCAGATTCTGACCCATTGTTCTCAGATTCTGACACATTGTTCTCAGATTCTGACCCATTGTTCTCAGATTCTGTCCCTTTGTTATCAGACTCTGACCCATTGTTCTCAGATTCTGACCCATTGTTCTCAGACTCTGACCCATTGTTCTCAGATTCTGACCCATTGTTCTCAGATTCTGACCCATTGTTCTCAGATTCTGACCCATTGTTCTCAGATTCTGACCCATTGTTCTCAGACTCTGACCCATTGTTCTCAGATTCTGACCCATTGTTCTCAGATTCTGACCCATTGTTCTCAGATTCTGACCCATTGTTCTCAGATTATAACACATTGTTCTCAGATTCTGACCCATTGTTCTCAGATTCTGACCCATTGTTCTCAGACTCTGACCCATTGTTCTCAGATTCTGACCCATTGTTCTCAGATTCTGACCCATTGTTCTCAGATTCTGACCCATTGTTCTCAGATTATAACACATTGTTCTCAGATTCTGACCCATTGTTCTCAGATTCTGACCCATTGTTCTCAGACTCTGACCCATTGTTCTCAGATTCTGACCCATTGTTCTCAGATTCTGACCCATTGTTCTCAGACTCTGACCCATTGTTCTCAGATTCTGACCCATTGTTCTCAGATTCTGACCCATTGTTCTCAGATTCTGACACATTGTTCTCAGATTCTGACCCATTGTTCTCAGATTCTGATCCATTGTTCTCAGATTCTGACACATTGTTCTCAGATTCTGATCCATTGTTATCAGATTCTGACACATTGTTCTCAGATTCTGACACATTGTTCTCAGATTCTGACCCATTGTTCTCAGATTCTGACCAATTGTTCTCAGATTCTGACCCATTGTTCTCAGATTCTGATCCATTGTTCTCAGATTCTGACACATTGTTCTCAGATTCTGATCCATTGTTATCAGATTCTGACACATTGTTCTCAGATTCTGACACATTGTTCTCAGATTCTGACCCATTGTTCTCAGATTCTGACCCATTGTTCTCAGATTCTGACCCATTGTTCTCAGATTCTGACCCATTGTTCTCAGATTCTGACCCATTGTTCTCAGATTCTGACCCATTGTTCTCAGATTCTGACCCATTGTTATCAGATTCTGACCCATTGTTATCAGATTCTGACACATTGTTCTCAGATTCTGACACATTGTTCTCAGACTCTGACCCATTGTTCTCAGATTCTGACCCATTGTTCTCAGATTCTGACCCATTGTTCTCAGATTCTGACACATTGTTCTCAGATTCTGACCCATTGTTCTCAGATTCTGACCCATTGTTCTCAGATTCTGACCCATTGTTCTCAGATTCTGACCCATTGTTCTCAGACTCTGACCCATTGTTCTCAGATTCTGTCCCATTGTTATCAGACTCTGACCCATTGTTCTCAGATTCTGACCCATTGTTATCAGATTCTGACCCATTGTTCTCAGATTCTGACCCATTGTTCTCAGACTCTGACCCATTGTTCTCAGATTCTGACCCATTGTTCTCAGATTCTGACCCATTGTTATCAGATTCTGACCCATTGTTCTCAGATTCTGACCCATTGTTCTCAGATTCTGACCCATTGTTCTCAGATTCTGACCCATTGTTCTCAGACTCTGACCCATTGTTCTCAGACTCTGACCCATTGTTCTCAGATTCTGACCCATTGTTCTCAGATTCTGACCCATTGTTCTCAGATTCTGACCCATTGTTCTCAGACTCTGACCCATTGTTCTCTGACTCTGACCCATTGTTCTCAGATTCTGACCCATTGTTCTCAGACTCTGACCCATTGTTCTCAGATTCTGACCCATTGTTCTCAGACTCTGACCCATTGTTCTCAGACTCTGACCCATTGTTATCAGATTCTGACCCATTGTTCTCAGATTCTGACCCATTGTTCTCAGATTCTGACCCATTGTTCACAGATTCTGACCCATTGTTCTCAGATTCTGACCCATTGTTCTCAGATTCTGACCCATTGTTCTCAGATTCTGACCCATTGTTCTCAGATTCTGACCCATTGTTCTCAGATTCTGACCCATTGTTCTCAGACTCTGACCCATTGTTCTCAGACTCTGACCCATTGTTATCAGATTCTGACACATTGTTCTCAGATTCTGACCCATTGTTCTCAGATTCTGACCCATTGTTCTCAGACTCTGACCCATTGTTCTCAGATTCTGACCCATTGTTCTCAGATTCTGTCCCATTGTTCTCAGACTCTGACCCATTGTTCTCAGATTCTGACCCATTGTTCTCAGATTCTGACCCATTGTTCTCAGATTCTGACCCATTGTTCTCAGATTCTGACCCATTGTTATCAGATTCTGACACATTGTTCTCAGATTCTGACACATTGTTCTCAGATTCTGACCCATTGTTCTCAGATTCTGACCCATTGTTCTCAGACTCTGACCCATTGTTCTCAGATTCTGACCCATTGTTCTCAGATTCTGTCCCATTGTTATCAGACTCTGACCCATTGTTCTCAGATTCTGACCCATTGTTCTCAGATTCTGACCCATTGTTCTCAGACTCTGACCCATTGTTCTCAGATTCTGACCCATTGTTCTCAGATTCTGACCCATTGTTCTCAGATTCTGACCCATTGTTCTCAGATTCTGACCCATTGTTCTCAGATTCTGACCCATTGTTCTCAGACTCTGACCCATTGTTCTCAGATTCTGACCCATTGTTCTCAGATTCTGACCCATTGTTCTCAGATTCTGACCCATTGTTCTCAGATTCTGACCCATTGTTCTCAGATTCTGACCCATTGTTCTCAGATTCTGACCCATTGTTCTCAGATTCTGACCCATTGTTCTCAGATTCTGACCCATTGTTCTCAGATTCTGACCCATTGTTCTCAGACTCTGACCCATTGTTCTCAGATTCTGACCCATTGTTCTCAGATTCTGACACATTGTTCTCAGATTCTGACCCATTGTTCTCAGATTCTGTCCCATTGTTATCAGATTCTGTCCCATTGTTCTCAGATTCTGTCCCATTGTTCTCAGATTCTGACCAATTGTTCTCAGATTCTGATCCATTGTTCTCAGATTCTGACACATTGTTCTCAGATTCTGACCCATTGTTCTCAGACTCTGACCCATTGTTCTCAGATTCTGACCCATTGTTCTCAGACTCTGACCCATTGTTCTCAGATTCTGACCCATTGTTCTCAGATTCTGTCCCATTGTTATCAGATTCTGTCCCATTGTTCTCAGATTCTGACCCATTGTTCTCAGATTCTGACCCATTGTTCTCAGACTCTGACCCATTGTTCTCAGATTCTGACACATTGTTCTCAGATTCTGACCCATTGTTCTCAGATTCTGACCCATTGTTCTCAGACTCTGACCCATTGTTCTCAGATTCTGACCCATTGTTCTCAGATTCTGACCCATTGTTCTCAGACTCTGACCCATTGTTATCAGATTCTGACACATTGTTCTCAGATTCTGACCCATTGTTCTCAGATTCTGACCCATTGTTCTCAGATTCTGACCCATTGTTCTCAGATTCTGACCCATTGTTCTCAGATTCTGACCCATTGTTCTCAGACTCTGACCCATTGTTCTCAGATTCTGACCCATTGTTCTCAGATTCTGACACATTGTTCTCAGATTCTGACCCATTGTTCTCAGATTCTGTCCCATTGTTATCAGACTCTGACCCATTGTTCTCAGATTCTGACCCATTGTTCTCAGACTCTGACCCATTGTTCTCAGATTCTGACCCATTGTTCTCAGACTCTGACCCATTGTTCTCAGATTCTGACCCATTGTTCTCAGACTCTGACCCATTGTTCTCAGATTCTGACCCATTGTTCTCAGATTCTGACCCATTGTTCTCAGATTCTGACCCATTGTTCTCAGATTCTGACACATTGTTCTCAGATTCTGACCCATTGTTCTCAGATTCTGTCCCATTGTTATCAGACTCTGACCCATTGTTCTCAGATTCTGACCCATTGTTCTCAGACTCTGACCCATTGTTCTCAGACTCTGACCCATTGTTCTCAGATTATGTCCCATTGTTCTGAGATTCTGATCCATTGTTCTCAGATTCTGACCCATTGTTCTCAGATTCTGACCCATTGTTCTCAGATTCTGACCCATTGTTCTCAGACTCTGACCCATTGTTCTCAGATTCTGACCCATTGTTCTCAGATTCTGACCCATTGTTCTCAGATTCTGACCCATTGTTCTCAGATTCTGACCCATTGTTCTCAGATTCTGACCCATTGTTCTCAGATTCTGACCCATTGTTCTCAGATTATGTCCCATTGTTCTCAGATTCTGACCCATTGTTCTCAGATTCTGACCCATTGTTCTCAGATTCTGACCCATTGTTCTCAGATTCTGACCCATTGTTCTCAGATTCTGACCCATTGTTCTCAGATTCTGTCCCATTGTTCTCAGATTCTGACCCATTGTTCTCAGATTCTGACCCATTGTTATCAGACTCTGACCCATTGTTCTCAGATTCTGACCCATTGTTCTCAGATTCTGACCCATTGTTCTCAGATTCTGACCCATTGTTCTCAGATTCTGACCCATTGTTCTCAGATTCTGACCCATTGTTCTCAGACTCTGACCCATTGTTCTCAGATTCTGACCCATTGTTCTCAGATTCTGACCCATTGTTCTCAGATTCTGACCCATTGTTCTCAGATTCTGACACATTGTTCTCAGATTCTGACCCATTGTTCTCAGATTCTGACCCATTGTTCTCAGACTCTGACCCATTGTTCTCAGATTCTGACACATTGTTCTCAGATTCTGACACATTGTTCTCAGATTCTGACCCATTGTTCTCAGATTCTGATCCATTGTTCTCAGATTCTGACACATTGTTCTCAGATTCTGATCCATTGTTATCAGATTCTGACACATTGTTCTCAGATTCTGACACATTGTTCTCAGATTCTGACCCATTGTTCTCAGATTCTGACCCATTGTTCTCAGATTCTGACCCATTGTTCTCAGATTCTGATCCATTGTTCTCAGATTCTGACCCATTGTTCTCAGATTCTGACCCATTGTTCTCAGACTCTGACCCATTGTTCTCAGATTCTGACACATTGTTCTCAGATTCTGACCCATTGTTCTCAGATTCTGACCCATTGTTCTCAGATTCTGACACATTGTTCTCAGATTCTGACCCATTGTTCTCAGATTCTGACCCATTGTTCTCAGATTCTGACCCATTGTTCTCAGACTCTGACCCATTGTTCTCAGATTCTGACCCATTGTTCTCAGACTCTGACCCATTGTTCTCAGACTCTGACCCATTGTTCTCAGACTCTGACCCATTGTTCTCAGATTCTGACCCATTGTTCTCAGACTCTGACCCATTGTTCTCAGATTCTGACCCATTGTTCTCAGATTCTGACCCATTGTTCTCAGATTCTGACCCATTGTTCTCAGATTCTGACCCATTGTTCTCAGACTCTGACCCATTGTTCTCAGACTCTGACCCATTGTTCTCAGATTCTGACCCATTGTTCTCAGACTCTGACCCATTGTTCTCAGATTCTGACCCATTGTTCTCAGATTCTGACCCATTGTTCTCAGATTCTGACACATTGTTCTCAGATTCTGATCCATTGTTATCAGATTCTGACACATTGTTCTCAGATTCTGACACATTGTTCTCAGATTCTGACCCATTGTTCTCATATTCTGACCAATTGTTCTCAGATTCTGACCCATTGTTCTCAGATTCTGACCCATTGTTCTCAGATTCTGACCCATTGTTCTCAGATTCTGACCCATTGTTCTCAGACTCTGACCCATTGTTCTCAGATTCTGACCCATTGTTCTCAGATTCTGACACATTGTTCTCAGATTCTGACACATTGTTATCAGATTCTGTCCCATTGTTATCAGATTCTGACCCATTGTTCTCAGATTCTGATCCATTGTTCTCAGATTCTGACCCATTGTTCTCAGATTCTGACCCATTGTTCTCAGATTCTGACCCATTGTTCTCAGATTCTGACCCATTGTTCTCAGATTCTGACCCATTGTTCTCAGATTCTGTCCCATTGTTCTCAGATTCTGACCCATTGTTCTCAGATTCTGACCCATTGTTATCAGACTCTGACCCATTGTTCTCAGATTCTGACCCATTGTTCTCAGATTCTGACCCATTGTTCTCAGATTCTGACCCATTGTTCTCAGATTCTGACCCATTGTTCTCAGATTCTGACCCATTGTTCTCAGATTCTGACCCATTGTTCTCAGACTCTGACCCATTGTTCTCAGATTCTGACCCATTGTTCTCAGATTCTGACACATTGTTCTCAGATTCTGACCCATTGTTCTCAGATTCTGATCCATTGTTCTCAGATTCTGACACATTGTTCTCAGATTCTGATCCATTGTTATCAGATTCTGACACATTGTTCTCAGATTCTGACACATTGTTCTCAGATTCTGACCCATTGTTCTCAGATTCTGACCAATTGTTCTCAGATTCTGACCCATTGTTCTCAGATTCTGATCCATTGTTCTCAGATTCTGACCCATTGTTCTCAGATTCTGACCCATTGTTCTCAGACTCTGACCCATTGTTCTCAGATTCTGACACATTGTTCTCAGATTCTGACCCATTGTTCTCAGATTCTGACCCATTGTTCTCAGATTCTGACACATTGTTCTCAGATTCTGACCCATTGTTCTCAGATTCTGACCCATTGTTCTCAGATTCTGACCCATTGTTCTCAGACTCTGACCCATTGTTCTCAGATTCTGACCCATTGTTCTCAGACTCTGACCCATTGTTCTCAGACTCTGACCCATTGTTCTCAGACTCTGACCCATTGTTCTCAGATTCTGACCCATTGTTCTCAGACTCTGACCCATTGTTCTCAGATTCTGACCCATTGTTCTCAGATTCTGACCCATTGTTCTCAGATTCTGACCCATTGTTCTCAGATTCTGACCCATTGTTCTCAGACTCTGACCCATTGTTCTCAGATTCTGACCCATTGTTCTCAGACTCTGACCCATTGTTCTCAGATTCTGACCCATTGTTCTCAGATTCTGACCCATTGTTCTCAGATTCTGACCCATTGTTCTCAGATTCTGACACATTGTTCTCAGATTCTGATCCATTGTTATCAGATTCTGACACATTGTTCTCAGATTCTGACACATTGTTCTCAGATTCTGACCCATTGTTCTCATATTCTGACCAATTGTTCTCAGATTCTGACCCATTGTTCTCAGATTCTGACCCATTGTTCTCAGATTCTGACCCATTGTTCTCAGATTCTGACCCATTGTTCTCAGACTCTGACCCATTGTTCTCAGATTCTGACCCATTGTTCTCAGATTCTGACACATTGTTCTCAGATTCTGACACATTGTTATCAGATTCTGTCCCATTGTTCTCAGATTCTGACCCATTGTTCTCAGATTCTGATCCATTGTTCTCAGATTCTGACCCATTGTTCTCAGATTCTGACCCATTGTTCTCAGACTCTGACCCATTGTTCTCAGATTCTGACCCATTGTTCTCAGATTCTGACCCATTGTTCTCAGATTCTGTCCCATTGTTCTCAGATTCTGACCCATTGTTCTCAGATTCTGACCCATTGTTATCAGACTCTGACCCATTGTTCTCAGATTCTGACCCATTGTTCTCAGATTCTGACCCATTGTTCTCAGATTCTGACCCATTGTTCTCAGATTCTGACCCATTGTTCTCAGATTCTGACCCATTGTTCTCAGATTCTGACCCATTGTTCTCAGACTCTGACCCATTGTTCTCAGATTCTGACCCATTGTTCTCAGATTCTGACCCATTGTTCTCAGATTCTGACCCATTGTTCTCAGATTCTGACACATTGTTCTCAGATTCTGACCCATTGTTCTCAGATTCTGACCCATTGTTCTCAGACTCTGACCCATTGTTCTCAGATTCTGACCCATTGTTCTCAGATTCTGACACATTGTTCTCAGATTCTGACCCATTGTTCTCAGATTCTGATCCATTGTTCTCAGATTCTGACACATTGTTCTCAGATTCTGATCCATTGTTATCAGATTCTGACACATTGTTCTCAGATTCTGACACATTGTTCTCAGATTCTGACCCATTGTTCTCAGATTCTGACCAATTGTTCTCAGATTCTGACCCATTGTTCTCAGATTCTGATCCATTGTTCTCAGATTCTGACCCATTGTTCTCAGATTCTGACCCATTGTTCTCAGACTCTGACCCATTGTTCTCAGATTCTGACACATTGTTCTCAGATTCTGACCCATTGTTCTCAGATTCTGACCCATTGTTCTCAGATTCTGACACATTGTTCTCAGATTCTGACCCATTGTTCTCAGATTCTGACCCATTGTTCTCAGATTCTGACCCATTGTTCTCAGACTCTGACCCATTGTTCTCAGATTCTGACCCATTGTTCTCAGACTCTGACCCATTGTTCTCAGACTCTGACCCATTGTTCTCAGACTCTGACCCATTGTTCTCAGATTCTGACCCATTGTTCTCAGACTCTGACCCATTGTTCTCAGATTCTGACCCATTGTTCTCAGATTCTGACCCATTGTTCTCAGATTCTGACCCATTGTTCTCAGATTCTGACCCATTGTTCTCAGATTCTGACCCATTGTTCTCAGACTCTGACCCATTGTTCTCAGATTCTGACCCATTGTTCTCAGACTCTGACCCATTGTTCTCAGATTCTGACCCATTGTTCTCAGATTCTGACCCATTGTTCTCAGATTCTGACCCATTGTTCTCAGATTCTGACACATTGTTCTCAGATTCTGATCCATTGTTATCAGATTCTGACACATTGTTCTCAGATTCTGACACATTGTTCTCAGATTCTGACCCATTGTTCTCATATTCTGACCAATTGTTCTCAGATTCTGACCCATTGTTCTCAGATTCTGACCCATTGTTCTCAGATTCTGACCCATTGTTCTCAGATTCTGACCCATTGTTCTCAGATTCTGACCCATTGTTCTCAGACTCTGACCCATTGTTCTCAGATTCTGACCCATTGTTCTCAGATTCTGACACATTGTTATCAGATTCTGTCCCATTGTTCTCAGATTCTGACCCATTGTTCTCAGACTCTGACCCATTGTTCTCAGATTCTGACCCATTGTTCTCAGATTCTGACCCATTGTTCTCAGACTCTGACCCATTGTTCTCAGATTCTGACCCATTGTTATCAGATTCTGACCCATTGTTCTCAGATTCTGACCCATTGTTCTCAGACTCTGACCCATTGTTCTCAGATTCTGACCCATTGTTCTCAGATTCTGACCCATTGTTCTCAGACTCTGACCCATTGTTCTCAGATTCTGACCCATTGTTATCAGATTCTGACCCATTGTTCTCAGATTCTGACCCATTGTTCTCAGACTCTGACCCATTGTTCTCAGATTCTGACCCATTGTTCTCAGATTCTGACCCATTGTTCTCAGACTCTGACCCATTGTTCTCAGATTCTGACCCATTGTTATCAGATTCTGACCCATTGTTCTCAGACTCTGACCCATTGTTCTCAGATTCTGACACATTGTTATCAGATTCTGTCCCATTGTTCTCAGATTCTGACCCATTGTTCTCAGACTCTGACCCATTGTTCTCAGATTCTGACCCATTGTTCTCAGATTCTGACCCATTGTTCTCAGATTCTGACCCATTGTTCTCAGATTCTGACCCATTGTTCTCAGATTCTGACCCATTGTTCTCAGACTCTGATCCATTGTTCTCAGATTCTGACCCATTGTTCTCAGACTCTGACCCATTGTTCTCAGATTCTGACCCATTGTTCTCAGATTCTGACCCATTGTTCTCAGACTCTGACCCATTGTTCTCAGATTCTGACCCATTGTTATCAGATTCTGACCCATTGTTCTCAGACTCTGACCCATTGTTCTCAGATTCTGACACATTGTTATCAGATTCTGTCCCATTGTTCTCAGATTCTGACCCATTGTTCTCAGACTCTGACCCATTGTTCTCAGATTCTGACCCATTGTTCTCAGATTCTGACCCATTGTTCTCAGATTCTGACCCATTGTTCTCAGATTCTGACCCATTGTTCTCAGATTCTGACCCATTGTTCTCAGACTCTGATCCATTGTTCTCAGATTCTGACCCATTGTTCTCAGACTCTGACCCATTGTTCTCAGATTCTGACCCATTGTTCTCAGATTCTGACCCATTGTTCTCAGACTCTGACCCATTGTTCTCAGATTCTGACCCATTGTTCTCAGACTCTGACCCATTGTTCTCAGATTCTGACCCATTGTTCTCAGATTCTGACCCATTGTTCTCAGATTCTGACCCATTGTTCTCAGATTCTGACCCATTGTTCTCAGATTCTGACCCATTGTTCTCAGATTCTGACACATTGTTCTCAGATTCTGACCCATTGTTCTCAGATTCTGACCCATTGTTATCAGATTCTGACCCATTGTTCTCAGATTCTGACCCATTGTTCTCAGACTCTGACCCATTGTTCTCAGATTCTGACCCATTGTTCTCAGATTCTGACCCATTGTTCTCAGACTCTGACCCATTGTTCTCAGATTCTGACCCATTGTTATCAGATTCTGACCCATTGTTCTCAGATTCTGACCCATTGTTCTCAGATTCTGACCCATTGTTCTCAGATTCTGACCCATTGTTCTCAGATTCTGACCCATTGTTCTCAGATTCTGACCCATTGTTCTCAGATTCTGACCCATTGTTCTCAGACTCTGACCCATTGTTCTCAGATTCTGACCCATTGTTCTCAGATTCTGACCCATTGTTCTCAGATTCTGACCCATTGTTCTCAGATTCTGACCCATTGTTCTCAGATTCTGACCCATTGTTCTCAGATTCTGACCCATTGTTCTCAGACTCTGACCCATTGTTCTCAGATTCTGACCCATTGTTCTCAGATTCTGACCCATTGTTCTCAGATTCTGACCCATTGTTCTCAGATTCTGACCCATTGTTCTCAGATTCTGACCCATTGTTCTCAGACTCTGACCCATTGTTCTCAGATTCTGACCCATTGTTCTCAGATTCTGACCCATTGTTCTCAGATTCTGACCCATTGTTCTCAGATTCTGACCCATTGTTCTCAGATTCTGACCCATTGTTCTCAGACTCTGACCCATTGTTCTCAGATTCTGACCCATTGTTCTCAGATTCTGACCCATTGTTCTCAGATTCTGACCCATTGTTCTCAGATTCTGACCCATTGTTCTCAGATTCTGACCCATTGTTCTCAGATTCTGACCCATTGTTCTCAGACTCTGACCCATTGTTCTCAGATTCTGACCCATTGTTCTCAGATTCTGACCCATTGTTCTCAGATTCTGACCCATTGTTCTCAGATTCTGACCCATTGTTCTCAGATTCTGACCCATTGTTCTCAGATTCTGACCCATTGTTCTCAGACTCTGACCCATTGTTCTCAGATTCTGACCCATTGTTCTCAGATTCTGACACATTGTTCTCAGATTCTGACCCATTGTTCTCAGATTCTGATCCATTGTTCTCAGATTCTGACACATTGTTCTCAGATTCTGATCCATTGTTATCAGATTCTGACACATTGTTCTCAGATTCTGACACATTGTTCTCAGATTCTGACCCATTGTTCTCAGATTCTGACCAATTGTTCTCAGATTCTGACCCATTGTTCTCAGATTCTGATCCATTGTTCTCAGATTCTGACCCATTGTTCTCAGATTCTGACCCATTGTTCTCAGACTCTGACCCATTGTTCTCAGATTCTGACACATTGTTCTCAGATTCTGACCCATTGTTCTCAGATTCTGACCCATTGTTCTCAGATTCTGACACATTGTTCTCAGATTCTGACCCATTGTTCTCAGATTCTGACCCATTGTTCTCAGATTCTGACCCATTGTTCTCAGACTCTGACCCATTGTTCTCAGATTCTGACCCATTGTTCTCAGACTCTGACCCATTGTTCTCAGACTCTGACCCATTGTTCTCAGACTCTGACCCATTGTTCTCAGATTCTGACCCATTGTTCTCAGACTCTGACCCATTGTTCTCAGATTCTGACCCATTGTTCTCAGATTCTGACCCATTGTTCTCAGATTCTGACCCATTGTTCTCAGATTCTGACCCATTGTTCTCAGACTCTGACCCATTGTTCTCAGATTCTGACCCATTGTTCTCAGACTCTGACCCATTGTTCTCAGATTCTGACCCATTGTTCTCAGATTCTGACCCATTGTTCTCAGATTCTGACCCATTGTTCTCAGATTCTGACACATTGTTCTCAGATTCTGATCCATTGTTATCAGATTCTGACACATTGTTCTCAGATTCTGACACATTGTTCTCAGATTCTGACCCATTGTTCTCATATTCTGACCAATTGTTCTCAGATTCTGACCCATTGTTCTCAGATTCTGACCCATTGTTCTCAGATTCTGACCCATTGTTCTCAGATTCTGACCCATTGTTCTCAGACTCTGACCCATTGTTCTCAGATTCTGACCCATTGTTCTCAGATTCTGACACATTGTTCTCAGATTCTGACACATTGTTATCAGATTCTGTCCCATTGTTCTCAGATTCTGACCCATTGTTCTCAGATTCTGATCCATTGTTCTCAGATTCTGACCCATTGTTCTCAGATTCTGACCCATTGTTCTCAGACTCTGACCCATTGTTCTCAGATTCTGACCCATTGTTCTCAGATTCTGACCCATTGTTCTCAGATTCTGTCCCATTGTTCTCAGATTCTGACCCATTGTTCTCAGATTCTGACCCATTGTTATCAGACTCTGACCCATTGTTCTCAGATTCTGACCCATTGTTCTCAGATTCTGACCCATTGTTCTCAGATTCTGACCCATTGTTCTCAGATTCTGACCCATTGTTCTCAGATTCTGACCCATTGTTCTCAGATTCTGACCCATTGTTCTCAGACTCTGACCCATTGTTCTCAGATTCTGACCCATTGTTCTCAGATTCTGACCCATTGTTCTCAGATTCTGACCCATTGTTCTCAGATTCTGACACATTGTTCTCAGATTCTGACCCATTGTTCTCAGATTCTGACCCATTGTTCTCAGACTCTGACCCATTGTTCTCAGATTCTGACCCATTGTTCTCAGATTCTGACACATTGTTCTCAGATTCTGACCCATTGTTCTCAGATTCTGATCCATTGTTCTCAGATTCTGACACATTGTTCTCAGATTCTGATCCATTGTTATCAGATTCTGACACATTGTTCTCAGATTCTGACACATTGTTCTCAGATTCTGACCCATTGTTCTCAGATTCTGACCAATTGTTCTCAGATTCTGACCCATTGTTCTCAGATTCTGATCCATTGTTCTCAGATTCTGACCCATTGTTCTCAGATTCTGACCCATTGTTCTCAGACTCTGACCCATTGTTCTCAGATTCTGACACATTGTTCTCAGATTCTGACCCATTGTTCTCAGATTCTGACCCATTGTTCTCAGATTCTGACACATTGTTCTCAGATTCTGACCCATTGTTCTCAGATTCTGACCCATTGTTCTCAGATTCTGACCCATTGTTCTCAGACTCTGACCCATTGTTCTCAGATTCTGACCCATTGTTCTCAGACTCTGACCCATTGTTCTCAGACTCTGACCCATTGTTCTCAGACTCTGACCCATTGTTCTCAGATTCTGACCCATTGTTCTCAGACTCTGACCCATTGTTCTCAGATTCTGACCCATTGTTCTCAGATTCTGACCCATTGTTCTCAGATTCTGACCCATTGTTCTCAGATTCTGACCCATTGTTCTCAGACTCTGACCCATTGTTCTCAGATTCTGACCCATTGTTCTCAGACTCTGACCCATTGTTCTCAGATTCTGACCCATTGTTCTCAGATTCTGACCCATTGTTCTCAGATTCTGACCCATTGTTCTCAGATTCTGACACATTGTTCTCAGATTCTGATCCATTGTTATCAGATTCTGACACATTGTTCTCAGATTCTGACACATTGTTCTCAGATTCTGACCCATTGTTCTCATATTCTGACCAATTGTTCTCAGATTCTGACCCATTGTTCTCAGATTCTGACCCATTGTTCTCAGATTCTGACCCATTGTTCTCAGATTCTGACCCATTGTTCTCAGATTCTGACCCATTGTTCTCAGACTCTGACCCATTGTTCTCAGATTCTGACCCATTGTTCTCAGATTCTGACACATTGTTATCAGATTCTGTCCCATTGTTCTCAGATTCTGACCCATTGTTCTCAGACTCTGACCCATTGTTCTCAGATTCTGACCCATTGTTCTCAGATTCTGACCCATTGTTCTCAGACTCTGACCCATTGTTCTCAGATTCTGACCCATTGTTATCAGATTCTGACCCATTGTTCTCAGATTCTGACCCATTGTTCTCAGACTCTGACCCATTGTTCTCAGATTCTGACCCATTGTTCTCAGATTCTGACCCATTGTTCTCAGACTCTGACCCATTGTTCTCAGATTCTGACACATTGTTATCAGATTCTGTCCCATTGTTCTCAGATTCTGACCCATTGTTCTCAGACTCTGACCCATTGTTCTCAGATTCTGACCCATTGTTCTCAGATTCTGACCCATTGTTCTCAGATTCTGACCCATTGTTCTCAGATTCTGACCCATTGTTCTCAGATTCTGACCCATTGTTCTCAGACTCTGATCCATTGTTCTCAGATTCTGACCCATTGTTCTCAGACTCTGACCCATTGTTCTCAGATTCTGACCCATTGTTCTCAGATTCTGACCCATTGTTCTCAGACTCTGACCCATTGTTCTCAGATTCTGACCCATTGTTATCAGATTCTGACCCATTGTTCTCAGACTCTGACCCATTGTTCTCAGATTCTGACACATTGTTATCAGATTCTGTCCCATTGTTCTCAGATTCTGACCCATTGTTCTCAGACTCTGACCCATTGTTCTCAGATTCTGACCCATTGTTCTCAGATTCTGACCCATTGTTCTCAGATTCTGACCCATTGTTCTCAGATTCTGACCCATTGTTCTCAGATTCTGACCCATTGTTCTCAGACTCTGATCCATTGTTCTCAGATTCTGACCCATTGTTCTCAGACTCTGACCCATTGTTCTCAGATTCTGACCCATTGTTCTCAGATTCTGACCCATTGTTCTCAGACTCTGACCCATTGTTCTCAGATTCTGACCCATTGTTCTCAGACTCTGACCCATTGTTCTCAGATTCTGACCCATTGTTCTCAGATTCTGACCCATTGTTCTCAGATTCTGACCCATTGTTCTCAGATTCTGACCCATTGTTCTCAGATTCTGACCCATTGTTCTCAGATTCTGACACATTGTTCTCAGATTCTGACCCATTGTTCTCAGATTCTGACCCATTGTTATCAGATTCTGACCCATTGTTCTCAGATTCTGACCCATTGTTCTCAGACTCTGACCCATTGTTCTCAGATTCTGACCCATTGTTCTCAGATTCTGACCCATTGTTCTCAGACTCTGACCCATTGTTCTCAGATTCTGACCCATTGTTATCAGATTCTGACCCATTGTTCTCAGATTCTGACCCATTGTTCTCAGATTCTGACCCATTGTTCTCAGATTCTGACCCATTGTTCTCAGATTCTGACCCATTGTTCTCAGATTCTGACCCATTGTTCTCAGATTCTGACCCATTGTTCTCAGACTCTGACCCATTGTTCTCAGATTCTGACCCATTGTTCTCAGATTCTGACCCATTGTTCTCAGATTCTGACCCATTGTTCTCAGATTCTGACCCATTGTTCTCAGATTCTGACCCATTGTTCTCAGATTCTGACCCATTGTTCTCAGACTCTGACCCATTGTTCTCAGATTCTGACCCATTGTTCTCAGATTCTGACCCATTGTTCTCAGATTCTGACCCATTGTTCTCAGATTCTGACCCATTGTTCTCAGATTCTGACCCATTGTTCTCAGACTCTGACCCATTGTTCTCAGATTCTGACCCATTGTTCTCAGATTCTGACCCATTGTTCTCAGATTCTGACCCATTGTTCTCAGATTCTGACCCATTGTTCTCAGATTCTGACCCATTGTTCTCAGACTCTGACCCATTGTTCTCAGATTCTGACCCATTGTTCTCAGATTCTGACCCATTGTTCTCAGATTCTGACCCATTGTTCTCAGATTCTGACCCATTGTTCTCAGATTCTGACCCATTGTTCTCAGATTCTGACCCATTGTTCTCAGACTCTGACCCATTGTTCTCAGATTCTGACCCATTGTTCTCAGATTCTGATCCATTGTTCTCAGATTCTGACCCATTGTTCTCAGATTCTGACCCATTGTTCTCAGATTCTGACACATTGTTCTCAGATTCTGACCCATTGTTCTCAGATTCTGACCCATTGTTATCAGATTCTGACCCATTGTTCTCAGATTCTGACCCATTGTTATCAGATTCTGACCCATTGTTCTCAGATTCTGACCCATTGTTCTCAGATTCTGACCCATTGTTCTCAGATTCTGACCCATTGTTCTCAGATTCTGACCCATTGTTCTCAGATTCTGACCCATTGTTCTCAGATTCTGACACATTGTTCTCAGATTCTGACCCATTGTTCTCAGATTCTGACCCATTGTTATCAGATTCTGACCCATTGTTCTCAGATTCTGACCCATTGTTCTCAGATTCTGACCCATTGTTCTCAGATTCTGACCCATTGTTCTCAGATTCTGACCCATTGTTCTCAGATTCTGACCCATTGTTCTCAGATTCTGACACATTGTTCTCAGATTCTGACCCATTGTTCTCAGATTCTGACCCATTGTTATCAGATTCTGACCCATTGTTCTCAGACTCTGACCCATTGTTCTCAGATTCTGACCCATTGTTATCAGATTCTGACCCATTGTTCTCAGACTCTGACCCATTGTTCTCAGATTCTGACCCATTGTTCTCAGATTCTGACACATTGTTCTCAGATTCTGACCCATTGTTCTCAGACTCTGACCCATTGTTCTCAGATTCTGACACATTGTTCTCAGATTCTGACCCATTGTTATCAGATTCTGACCCATTGTTCTCAGACTCTGACCCATTGTTCTCAGATTCTGACCCATTGTTCTCAGATTCTGACCCATTGTTCTCAGATTCTGACCCATTGTTATCAGATTCTGACCCATTGTTCTCAGATTCTGACCCATTGTTCTCAGACTCTGACCCATTGTTCTCAGATTCTGACCCATTGTTCTCAGATTCTGACCCATTGTTCTCAGACTCTGACCCATTGTTCTCAGATTCTGACCCATTGTTCTCAGATTCTGACCCATTGTTCTCAGACTCTGACCCATTGTTCTCAGATTCTGACCCATTGTTCTCAGACTATGACCCATTGTTCTCAGATTCTGACCCATTGTTCTCAGACTCTGACCCATTGTTCTCAGATTCTGACCCATTGTTCTCAGATTCTGACCCATTGTTCTCAGACTCTGACCCATTGTTCTCAGATTCTGACCCATTGTTATCAGATTCTGACCCATTGTTATCAGATTCTGTCCCATTGTTCTCAGATTCTGACCCATTGTTCTCAGACTCTGACCCATTGTTCTCAGACTCTGACCCATTGTTCTCAGATTCTGTCCCATTGTTCTCAGACTCTGACCCATTGTTCTCAGATTCTGACCCATTGTTCTCAGATTCTGACCCATTGTTCTCAGATTCTGACCCATTGTTCTCAGATTCTGACACATTGTTCTCAGATTCTGACCCATTGTTCTCAGATTCTGACCCATTGTTCTCAGATTCTGACCCATTGTTATCAGATTCTGATCCATTGTTATCAGATTCTGACACATTGTTCTCAGATTCTGACCCATTGTTCTCAGATTCTGACCCATTGTTCTCAGATTCTGATCCATTGTTATCAGATTCTGACACATTGTTCTCAGATTCTGACACATTGTTCTCAGATTCTGACCCATTGTTCTCATATTCTGACCAATTGTTCTCAGATTCTGACCCATTGTTCTCAGATTCTGACCCATTGTTCTCAGATTCTGACCCATTGTTCTCAGATTCTGACCCATTGTTCTCAGACTCTGACCCATTGTTCTCAGATTCTGACCCATTGTTCTCAGATTCTGACCCATTGTTCTCAGATTCTGACCCATTGTTCTCAGATTCTGACACATTGTTCTCAGATTCTGACCCATTGTTCTCAGATTCTGACCCATTGTTCTCAGATTCTGACCCATTGTTCTCAGATTCTGACCCATTGTTCTCAGATTCTGACCCATTGTTATCAGATTCTGACCCATTGTTCTCAGATTCTGACCCATTGTTCTCAGATTCTGACCCATTGTTCTCAGATTCTGACCCATTGTTCTCAGATTCTGACCCATTGTTCTCAGATTCTGACCCATTGTTCTCAGACTCTGACCCATTGTTCTCAGATTCTGACCCATTGTTCTCAGATTCTGACACATTGTTCTCAGATTCTGACCCATTGTTCTCAGATTCTGATCCATTGTTCTCAGATTCTGACACATTGTTCTCAGATTCTGATCCATTGTTATCAGATTCTGACACATTGTTCTCAGATTCTGACACATTGTTCTCAGATTCTGACCCGTTGTTCTCAGATTCTGACCAATTGTTCTCAGATTCTGACCCATTGTTATCAGATTCTGTCCCATTGTTCTCAGACTCTGACCCATTGTTCTCAGATTCTGACCCATTGTTCTCAGATTCTGACCAATTGTTCTCAGATTCTGACCCATTGTTCTCAGATTCTGACCCATTGTTATCAGATTCTGACACATTGTTCTCAGATTCTGACCCATTGTTCTCAGATTCTGACCCATTGTTCTCAGATTCTGACCTATTGTTCTCAGATTCTGACCCATTGTTCTCAGATTCTGACCCATTGTTCTCAGATTCTGATCCATTGTTCTCAGATTCTAATCCATTGTTCTCAGATTCTGACCCATTGTTCTCAGACTCTGACCCATTGTTCTCAGATTCTGACCCATTGTTCTCAGATTCTGATCCATTGTTCTCAGATTCTAATCCATTGTTCTCAGATTCTGACCCATTGTTCTCAGACTCTGACCCATTGTTATCAGATTCTGACCCATTGTTCTCAGATTCTGACCCATTGTTCTCAGATTCTGACCCATTGTTCTCAGATTCTGATCTATCCTCTCCCTCTCTCTGGAGCCGCTGATCCCTGTGAGTGCCGGGCGTGATGCTCCCGCTGACAGTATGGGATAACACATCGAAAGGAGTCCCATATTAATAGAAGAGGGAAACCCTCCTGTGACACAATTCGGTCCATGGAGAGTGACATTAATTACAGTCACTGAACAAACAGTTTCAGTTAACACCTTTCAATCCAACACCTTTTTGTACCACAATAAACTGGAACTCTTACCCAGTCTGAATGGATGTATAGGGGTTTCTGAGGGAAGGAATAGTGGAAATAGCAGAGGCACTGTCCAGAATCTTCCAATCCTCATTGGATATGGGTGTGATGACAGAGGATTGGAGGATTGTAAATCTTACATCCTGTTTAAAAAAGGAGATATGCGATAAATGCTGTAATTACTGACCAGTCAGACTAGTGTCACGACTGGGGACATTTGTAGACGTGACAACCCAAGAGAAAAATACTTGTTGCTTGTAAAAACATTGGATAGTAAATGGTTAGCAACCTGGATATGCTAAAGACTATTGATGTCTGGCAAACAACAACAAAAACAACAATTTATATTTAGATATTGCCTTTAATGTTATAAAAAATCCCAAGGTGCTTCACAGGAGCATCATGAAGCAAAGTGCGAACTGAGATACAACAGGAGATATTAGGTCAAAGGACCAACAGCTTAGCCAAAGAGGAAGGTTTCAAGGAATGTCTTAAAGGAGGAAGGTGAGATGGAGAGGTGCAGAGGCGGAGATGTGTAGGGAGGATACTGCAGCTTGGGCCCCGGCAGCTGAAGGCACGGTCGCCAGTGGTGCAGTGATTAAAATAATGGATGAAAAAGAGACCAGAATTAGAGGAGCACAGATGTCTCGATGGGTTCTGGAGCTGGAGGAGATTACAGAGATATGGGGCGGGGGGCGAGGCCATGGAGGGATCTGAAAACAAGGATAAGAATTTTAAAATCAAGACATTGCTTGACTGGGAGCCAATGTCAGTCAGTGATAGATGAACGGGACTTGGTGTGAGCTAAGACATGGGTAGCAGAGTTTTGGATGACCTCATGTTTACAGAGAGTAGATGTGGGAGATCAGCCAGGAGTGAGTTGGAATAGTCACATCGAGAGGTGACGAAGGCATGAATGAGGTTTCAGCAGCAGATGGGCTGAGACAGGGGTGAAGTCAGGCGATGTTACTGAGGTCGCAATAGGCGGTTGTAATTCTACCCTGAAAATGAGGTTAAAGCTCATGTTGTGATGAAATGTGACACCAAGGATGTAAACATATTGTCTCAATCTCAGACTGTCACCAGGAAGAGGGATGGAATCAATAGCAAGGGAACAGAGTTGGAGTGGGGAGTTAAAACAATGGCTTCAGTCTTCCCAATATTTAATTGGAGGAAATTTCTGCTCATCCAGTGCTGGGTGTCGGATAATCAGTCTGATAATTTAACAACAGTGGAGGAGTGGAGAGAGGTGGTGGTGAGGTAAACTTGATGGAATTATTTGATAAAACAATGGAGAGGGTTGATGAGGGTGGTGTGATTGAAGTTATACATATGGACTTTCAAAAGATGTTCGATCAAGTGACATTCAATAGACAAATTAGGAAAACTGAACACTATGGATTAAACGTACAGTGACAGTGTGGATATAACATTGACTAAGGAACAGTAAACAGAGAGAAGTGGTGAAAGGTTGTTGTTCAGACTCGATGGGAGTATACAGTGGTGTTCCCCTGGGCTCAATATTAGGACCACTGCTCTTTTTGCTCTTGGAAACCCAGGGTGGGTAGGGCAGAGGCCATTCCTCCTCTTTCTTTCCAGAGCTTTCACTCTCTCTGCAGCTTCTGCTCCATTTGTTGATCATGTTACAGACGCAGAGACATTGTAACTACAGTCCCCATTCATCGTACAGAGTTGTGTCACCAAGTCCTCTCTCCTCCCTGAATGTCTGCAGCAGCTCATAACACAACCTCCAGAAAACCATCCACAGCACCTCCACTAACTTTGTAATAACAGAAGTAAGTCAAAAGCCCCTCACCTGCAAGTTGGACGCCTGGTCCTTTTAACTAACACTAGAGGGGGATCCTCGTGCTGCTGAATGTATGTTCAGCTGAGAGTGACTAACACAGGTGGTCAGTATACATGCAAGGACCAAGTATCAAAGACGTACATCAAAGTTGCTGAAATGGCTGATCGACTTCATATTCAGACCTCTCCTCACACTACAGACACACACACGTTACACCGACACGAGCACCCCGGCCAGCCTGGGTGTCCTGTACAATGTGCTGGATGTGACCGGCAGTGCAGCTCACACCATTTTATGGATCCAAGCTTCCACAGCATGAGTGCAGCAGGAGAGATGAAATGTGTGGTCAGGAAAACCACACTGCGGCTGTCTGGATACAAAATTGTCCAGCCCATTGAATACAGAGGGTGTTAGTAGATGGAAAGTATTCAGCATGGAGATCGGTGGCCAGTGGTGTTCTGCAGGGATCTGTTCTGGGACCTCTGCTCTTTGTGATTTTTATAAATGACTTGGATGAGGAAGTGGAAGGCTGGGTTAGCAAGTTTGCCGATGACACGAAGGTTGCTAGAGTTGTGGATAGTGTGGAAGGCTGTTGTAGGTTGCGACGGGACATTGACAGGATGCAGAGCTGGGCTGAGAAGTGGCAGATGGAGTTCAACCTGGAAAAGTGTGAAGTGATTAATTTTGGTAGGTCGAATTTGAATGCAGAATACAGGCTTAAAGACAGGGTTTTTGGTAGTGTGGAGGAACAGAGGGATCTTGGGGTCCATGTCCATAGATCGCTCAAAGTTGCCACCCTAGTTGGTAGGGTTGTTAAGAAGGCGTATGGTGTGTTGGCTTTCATTAGCAGGGGGATTGAGTTTAAGGGCTGCGAGGTTATGCTGCAGCTCTATAAGGCCCTGGTTCGACCACACTTGGAATATTGTGTTCAGTTCTGGTCGCCTCATTAAAGGAAGTGTATGGAAGCTTTAGAGAGGGTGCAGAGGAGATTTACCAGGATGCTGCCTGGACTGGAGGGCATGTCTTATGAAGAAAGATTGAGGGAGCTAGGGCTTTTCTCATTGGAGCGAAGAAGGATGAGAGGTGACTTGATAGAGGGGTACAAGATGATGAGAGGCATAGATAGAGTGGATAGCCAGAGACTTTTTCCCAGGTGGAAAGGGCTATCACTAGTGGGCATAATTGTAAGGTGACTGGAGGAAGGTTTCAGGGAAATGTCAGAGGTAGGTTCTTTACACAGAGAGTGGTGGGTGCGTGGAATCCGCTGCCAGTGGTGGTAGTAGAAGCAGATACATTAGGGAAATTTAAGCGACTCTTGGATAGGTACATGGATGATAGGAGAATGAAGGGTAGGTAGTTAGTTTGATCTTAGAGTAGGTTAAAGGTTCGGCACAACATCGTGGGCCGAAGGGCCTGTACTGTGCTGTACTGTTCCATGCTCTATGTTCTATGTTATATGAAGAGTGACAGAGGGAAAGAAACTCACTTTTAAGCGGGAATTGGAAATAAGATGAACAAGTTTCAGGAACATTGGAAATGAACAGGGGATTGGGATAATCAGAGGGGTGAGGACATGGAGGGATTTGATCACATGAGTGAGAATATTAAAATTGAGGTGTTACTGGACCAAGAGCCAATGTAGGTCAGTGAGCACAGGGATGTTGGGTGAACAGAATTTGGTGTAAATTAGAAGATGGCAGCAGAGTTTTGGATGACCACAGGTTACAGAGAGTAGGATGTGGGAGACCAGCCAGGAGTGTGTTAGAATAGTCAAGTCTCGAGATAAAAAAAGGCATGGATGAGGTTTTTAGCAGCAGATGAATTGAGCTCTCTCTCTCTCGTTCTTTCTCTCTCTGTCGGCCTCATTTGCTCTGTCCCACACTCAGAATCTTATAAGTTTCAATCAAGTCGCCTCTTACTCTTCTAAACTCCAGCTGACATAAGCCTAGCCTGTCCAGCCTTTCCTCATTAGACAACACCCCCATTCCAGGCATTAGTCTAGTAAACCATCTCTGAACTGCTTCGAATACATTTCCACCTGTCCTTAAATGAGGAGACCAATACTGTGCACAGTATTCCAGAAGTGGTCTCCCTATATAACTGAAACGTAACCTCCCTACATTTGTATTCAATTCCTCCTGCAATAGCCGATAAGTTTTCCTAATGACTTGCAATACCTACATATTAACCTTTTACAATTCATGCACAAGGACTCTCAGTTCCCCCTGGATGGTAGAGCTCTGAAATCTCTCACCATTGTGATTATATGCTTAATTTTTATTCTTCCTGCCAAAATGGACAATTTCATATTTTCCCACATTATACTCCATTTACCAGATCTTTGCCCAATCACTCAATCTATCTACCCCTTTGTGGTTCACTTGTGTCCACGTCACAACATACTGTCTGACCGACGTTTCTGTCATCAGCAAATTTAGCAAACATACCTTTGGCCCCTTCATCCAAGTGATTTATATAAATTGTAAAGAGCTAAGGCACCCGCACTGATCCCTGTGACACTCCACTCGTTACATCTTGCCAAACAGAAAATGATCCATTTAAGCCTGCTCTCTGTTTCCTGTTAGCTAGCCAATCTTCTATCCAAGCCAATAGGTTGCCCCCTACACCATGAGCTTTTATATTCCGCAATGAACTTTGATGTGGCACATTATGAAATCCCTTCTGGAAATCTAAGTACAGTACATCCACCAGTTCCCCTTTATCCACAGCACCTGTTACTTCTTCAAAGAACTTCAATAAATTGGTTAAACATGGTTTCCGTTTCACAAAAGCATGTTGACTCTGCCTGATCACCTTGAATTATTCTGTGTGTCCTGCTATAACGTCTTTCATAATAGCTTCTTACATTTGATCCATAGCCAGAAAGCCTTTCTCACCTGCCACAGGCCGTATGTCCACTATGTCTATTCTGATTTTGTGCTGTATTTGAACTGTTACTCCTCAATAAACTGCTTGTGACCCTTCGACCTCCTTTTGGTTAATCTGTGACCCTGGATCAGATCTTACAGTGGTGTAGGAGAGGGAACACAGCTCATGTCAAAGTCCTGCCTGCCTTCTATATGATCCTGCATAATGGACAGGGACTACTGGGCAGTAATGTGCTCAAAGGTAATCAGCAGTAATTGATTATCCCTATATTTGTACATTGTAGAACATTAAAACATACCCCTACTCTGGTATAATAAAAGCAAAATACTGCGGATGCTGGAAATCTGAAACAAAAACAAGAAATGCTGGATTCACTCAGCAGGTCTGGCAGCATCTGTGGAAAGAGAAGCAGAGTTAACGTTTCGGGTCAGTGACCCTTCTACTCTGGTGTCCAGTGTAACCTCAATATTCATGATTAAAATATCAGAGGAGTGGGAACCAGACACCTCTGATCACCCTGAGGTACAGGTGATTCTCGAGTCGGTGTCGAGTGTATCCACAACCCATAAAGATGACTATGCAAGCAAGAGCAGACCCGAAGAAATTAACTGACCATTGCATGATCCATGAAGCAGTATTCTTACCGAGCTGAGATTATGTCATACATTCCAGACACTATCATGTCATTGTTATACCAGGGTGTAGTTCACGAAGCCATGTTCCCTTCTAACTGCCCGATTTGACTGGTTGGAAAGCCGGATGGCAGCTGGTGACTGACTATTGACCACCACAAACTCAATTCAGTCAACCCTGCGTGAACCCGGTTGTCTGATCGACACCCACCTCACCATCCCAGATTCCCAATGTTAGGTCTGTCTTCTCCACCCTGGATATCTCTAATGGTTATTGTAGTATCCCAGTAAAACTAGAGAAACAAATTAAATTCGTATTCACTTCTGAGGACCAGAGATACCCCTGGACATGTCTGTCAGAAGAGGTTCCACAATAACCCCACTATTTTCAACAAACGTGTAGCCGGGTCCCTTCTGAGATTTTCACAGTCTTCCTGCTTGCTGCAATATGTCGATGATCTTCTCATCACCACAGACGTGTCCACATATTTAACCCTTTTACAGGAACTACTGCAGTTACTTTGGGAACTGGACTAAAAGGCCATCCACGTAAGGCCTAACTGGTGCAAGACCGTGTCACCTTTCTACGTGCCCAGATCAGATCATCCTGCATCAGCCCACACCAGCATCAGGTCGAGACCATCCAGTGTCTACCCCTGTTCACCTCAAAGTCCTGCCCTGTGTCCTATCCTCAGGCTGCTGGGGTATCAGTGGACCCTCATCCAGTATCTACCCCTGTCCACCTCAAAGACTGCCCTGTGTCCTATCCTCAGGCTGGTGGGTTATCAGTGGACTCTCATCCCTCGATTTGCAGAGACTGTGACTCCTCTTTATGAACTAACTAATGATGGTGATGACCAGATTTAACCCGGTTGGACTGAAGAGAGCATAGAAGCAGTAACACAATTGAAGAAATCTGTCGCCCAGGCAACGTGTCTTATCTCACCTAACCCTGACAAGACTTTCAACATGGAGGTGGTGGACACAGTGAAAAGCCTGACTGCTGTCCTATGTAGAGAAAACGAGGAGAAATTACTCCCCATTGTGAATGACTCCAGAATTGTCAGTGGAACTGAACTGTTTTAACTCTGTTTGTGAAGGATGTTTGTTAACCACGTTCTGGGGCATCAAACATTTCACTTACATCACGGGGTTCCACAGGGTGATACTGCCCAGTCCATTATAAACTTTCGCAGTATAGGGTAGCACATTGGCGCAGTGGTTGGCACCGCAGCCTCACAGCTCCAGTGATCCGGGTTCAATTCTAGGTACTGCCTGTGTGGAGTTTGCCAGTTCTCCCTGTGTTTGCGTGGGTTTCCTCCGGGTGCTCCGGTTTCTACCCACATGCCAAAGACATGCAGGTTGATCGGTAAATTGGCCATTAGCAATTGCCTGTAGTATAGGTAGGTGGTAGGGAAACATAGGGACAGGTGGGGATGTGGTAGCAATATGGAATTAGTGTAGGATTAGTATAAACGGGTGGTTGATGGTCTGCACAGACTCGCTGGGCCGAAGGGCCTGTTTCAGTGCTGTATCTCTAAACTAAACTAAAAGTAGTAATAGTATTCCCCTGTCAGAGAGTCGTAGAGTCATAGTCATTTCAGCACAGAATTAGGCCATTCTGCTCATCGAGTCCATGCCAGCTCTTTGTCGATAAATCCAGGCAGTCTCATACCCCAGCTCTGACTCCATATTCCTGCAAGTTTATTTACATCAAGTGTTCATCCAATATCCTTTTGAAATAATTCACCTTCTCTGCTTCCACCACCCTCGGAGGCAATGATTTCCAGGCCATTACCACTCGTTGTGTAAAAATGTTGTTCATCACATCCCCCTTAACTCTTGCCCTCAATCTTAACTCCAGTCCTTGTACCATCAGCTAATGGGAACATCTTTTCCTGTCTACCTTATCCAAACAGGTCATCATCTTGTATACATGTATCAAATCTCCCCTCAATCTCCATTACTCCAAGGAAGACAATCCCAGCTTTTACAGACTATATTGTACTGAAAATCCTCCATCTCTGGAACCATTAAAGTAACCCTCCTCTACACCCTGTCAATGACCCTCACATCCTTCCTAAAGTGTGGTGAACAGAACTGGATGCAGTACTCCAGTTGGGGCCTAACCAGAGCTTCATAAAGTTACAGCATAACTTTCCTTCTTCTGAACTCACCACCTCTATCTATGTAGCCCAAGATCCCATATGCTTTACTGACGACTCTCTCAATATATCCTGCCACCTTCAGGGATCCATGTGCATGAACCCCATGTCCCTTTGTCTCTGCACACTCTTTCGAACTTTACCATTAAGTGTATATTGCCTCTCCCTGTTACTTCTGATAAAATGCATCACTTGACACTTGTCTGTATTAAATTCCATTTGCCTCTCGTCTGCCCATTCTGCTAGCCTATCTCTGTCCTCTGACATCGATTGGTATCAACCTCAATGCCTGCCCCGCCTCCAAGTTTGGTATCACCTGCAAATTTTGAAATGTTTCTCTGTATGCCATTATCCAAATCATTTATACATATCAGAATAAAACAGTGTTCCGAGCACTAACCCTTGGGGAACACAACTGTCTATTTTTCTCCAGTTTGAATACCAACTATTTACTGCAACTCACTGTTTTCTGTCATTAAGTCAGTTTTATATCCAAGCTGACACTGACCTTCCTTTTCCATCAGCATCAATTAACTGTCCAATTCTCACAAACAGATTGTGAAATAAAGTACAAATTCAGCTTAAAATTAAGTGAAATGCTAAATGTAAAATTAACAAATTGTTGGAAAGAGATCGACTCTTAGATCACTTAAAATTCAATCTCTCGATAACTTTACTGCATTTAGTACTCTGTCCAAGCAGGACTCCCTAAAACTGGACTCAGTGCAGCTTATTGCATTTAGGGTTTGGGGAGAGAATTCCAAAGCTCAGGGATGAGACCAGAAAGTGCTGGAAATACTCAGCAGGTCTGGCAGCATCTGTGTAGAGAGAAACAGAGTTAATGTTTCCGGTCTCTGACCCTTCATCAGAACTGGTAAACGTTAGGAATGTAACAGTCTGTAATTTAATCTATCCCCTCTCTGTCCCATCACAGTCCCTCCTTCTTGTTCTTCTTCCCCCTTCCCCTTTTTCACTTGCTCAAAGACTGTTACCTTTCTAACGTTTACCAGTTCTGATGAAGGGTCACAGATCTGAAACATTAACTCTGTTTCTCTCTGCACAGGTGCTGCCAGACCTGCTGAGTATTTCCAGTGTTCAGCATCCGCAATATTTTGCTTTTATTTTAGTGTTTAATTCACTGACATTTATCTTCCAGGAATTACTCCCTGGAAGTTCTGCTCTCCTCTTCCAGAGTGTAGGGCCGCGGCAGCTGAAGGCAGGACCACCAATGGTAGAGCAATTAAACTCGGAGATGCTCAAGAGGCCAGAAATAGATGAGTGCAGATATCTCGGAGGGTTGTCGGGCTGGAGGAGATTACACAGATAAGGAGTAGTGAGATAATGAAGGATTTGAAAAGAAGGCTGAGAGTTTTAAAATTGAGGTGTTGCTGACCAGGAGCCAATGTAGGTCAGTGAGTCCAGGGGGTAATGGGTGAACAGGACTTGGTGTGAGTTAGGACATGGGCAGCAGTGCATTGGATCACCTCAGGGTTATGGAGGGTAGAATGTGGGAGACCAGCCAGGAGTGTGTTGGACTAGTCGAGTCTACAGGTAACACAGGCAAGGGGGAGTGTTTCATCAGCAGAAGAGCTGAGAGAGGGGCAAAGTTGGGTGATGATATGGAAGTGTAAGTAGGCTGTTTTAGTAATATTTAGCAGGAAGCTCGTCGCAGCGTCAACTATGAAACCAGGTTGTGAACAGTTTGCTTTAGTTTCAGACAGTTGCCAAGGAGAGAGATCCAGTCTGTAGCTAGGAAACTTTTGACATGGGGTTTGAAAACAACGGCTGCAGTCTTCCTAATATTTACTTGGCATGGCAGATGTGTGAGGTGATACATTGTCGGAAGATTTGATATATATTATCCGTTCATGGGATGTGGGTGTCGTTGACTAGGCCAGCATTTATTGTCCATCCATAATTGCCCTTGAGAAGGTGATGTTGAGCTGCATGCAGATGAATGACCAGGGATAATACAAGCTGAATGGCACAACTTTAAAGCTATTGAGAGTAACAGAGAGACCTGAGGTGTTTGTATGCAATCTTCGAAAGTAACTGGACAGGTTAACAAACAGTTCACAAAGCAAATAGATTCCTAAGCTTGATTAATAGAGACACAGAGTAGACTGGCCAGGATATTGTGTTAACCCTGTAGAAAAGACTAGTCCGGCTCCATCTGGAGTATTGTGTCCAATACTGGAAACCACACTTTAGGAAGGACATGAAACCTTGGAGAGGGGACAGAAGAGTTTTACTGGAACTTTTCCAGGGATGGGGGATTACAGTTATGTAGCTGGGATTGTTTTCCTTGGAGCAGGGACATTTACAAGGTGATCAGATAGGGATATTTAACATCATGAAGGGTTTATGTAAATTATATAATGTTTCTAATGTATGAAGGGCCATTAACCAGAGGACATAGATTTATGGTGATTGGAAAAAAGAAGCAGAGTTGACATGGGGATTATTGTAATGCAATTTTTGTTTCGGATTTGCAAATTATTGTATGATAGGCTGAAGGATACAGATTCAAAAGTAGATTCAAAAAGTGATTTGGTTAGATATTAAGGGGAAAAGATCAAGGATCTGGGAAAGATCCAGGGTGTGGAACTCACTGGAAACTCATCAAAAGAGCCAGCACAGACTTCATAGACCAAATGACCCCCTTCCATGCAATGCTATTATATGTTTCTATGACTTTTCCTGCCTGTACTTTTACAATTTTCCTATCGTTTCAAAAGGTGTTTGATAAAGTACGATATAACAGCCGTGTGACCCAATTAGAAACACATGGGATTAAAGGGCCAAAGTCAGCCGGGGCTCAGTTTGTAGCTCTCTCCCCTTTCAGTCACAAGCTTCCAGGATCAAGTGTCATGAAATGACTTTTTCACAAGAATCAAGGCTGACACTGCAGCGACAGTACTGAGGGAGTATTGCGCTATCAGATGAGCAGTCTTTGGAATGAAACGTTAAACCAAGGCCCCATCTGCCCTCTCAGGTGGATGCTAATGATCCTATGGGATTATTTAGAAGCAGATCAGGGGAATTATTCCCTGTGGCCTGGACAATATTTATCCATCAAGCAACATCATAAAAACAGATCTGGTCATTATCACATTGCTGCTTGTGGGATCTTGCTGTGCGAAAATTGGCTGCCCTTTTTCCAACAGTACAAGAGTGAGTCGGCATTATAAGGAAACGTTGATTGTCACTCGCTTTGGAACATGCAGTTGTCATGAAAGGCGCTACATAAATGGAAGTCCTTTTTTTTCTTTTTCAATCCCAGCATGCAAGAAATTAGTTAGGTGACAGGTATCAGAGAGTAGGGAATAATGGCTGTTTTTCAGCTGGAGCAAAGTACACAGTGGGGTTCCCCAGGGTGACTGTTGGGATCCCTGGTGTTGCATGCTAATGCAGTGGGCTTGTGTACAGAGGGGGTAATGTCCAAGTTTTCAGATGGAAGGAAACTCAGAAATGTTAATAAACAGTGAGAAGGACAGTAACAGACTTCAGGAGGACAGAGACTGACAGGTAAAATGGGCAGGAACATGGCAGATGGAATTTAACACATTGAAATGTGAAGTGAGACATTTGGGTAGGAAGTATGAGAAGAAAAAAATATAAAATAAATGATACCATTATAGAGTGAGTGCATGATTAGAGAGACCTAGGGTGTAAACACACAGATCTTAGTTAGTAGCATGCAGTGTCCTTGGTGTTAGAGAGAGACACAGAGTAATAAAACTCAGGAGGAAATGCTGATATTTATACATCATTGGTTAGGTCCCAGATGGAGAATTGTGTCCAATTCTGATCACCACACATTGGGAAGGATGTCAAGGACGTAGTGAAGATACAGAGGTGAATTACGAGAATGGTACCAGGGATCTGGGAATACAGTTACGTGGATAGATTCGAAAAGCTGGGATTGTTCTCATTAGAGCAGTGATAGGTAAGGGGAGATTTGATATAAAATTCAAAATTATGAAGGGTTTTGATAAGGTAATCAATGTGAAACTGTTTCCAGTGTCAGAAACAGGGTTGGCACAGTGGTGCAGTGGTTAGCACTGCAGCCTCATATTATGGGTACTGCCTGTGTGGAGTTTGTGTGTTTCCTCCCTCAGCCAAAAGTCTTGCAGGTTGATAGGTAAATTGGCCATTATAAATTGCCCCTAGTATAGGTAGGTGGTAGGGGAATATAGGGACAGGTGAGGATGTGGTAGGAATATGGGATTAGTGCAGGATTAGTGTAAATGGGTGGCTAATGGTCAGCACAGACTCGGTGGGCCGAAGGGCCTGTTCCAGTGCTGTGTATCTAAATCCAAAAATCTAACGTTCAGTATTAAGAAGACACAGACTGAAGGTAATTGACAAAAAACCAGAGGTGAAATGAGGAGAATTTTCTTCCACAGCGAGTTGTTGGGATCTGGAATTCACTGGCTGAAAACATGGTGGAAGCAGATTCAATAATATCATTCAAAAGGCAATTTAGCAAATACTTGAAAAGGAAAAGAAAAACAGGAGTCTGGGGAAAGAGGAGGAAAGAGGAACTAATTAGATGGCTCTTTCGAAGAGACAGCACTGACACAAAGGGCCGAATAGCCTTCTTCTGTGCTGCATCAATCTCTTATTTTATGAGCAAGAGAAAGTGAGTGAAGAGAGAGAGAAAGACTGAGAGTGAGAAAGTGTGAAAGAGAGAACAGCAAATAGAAATAGAGAGTACGTTGTGTTTTTGGGCAGAGGGATCATGATCTGCCCGTGCCCGTTCCTGTTGAGGCAGGTGACAAACACACTTCCTGCTGCCTCCTCATTTCCATGAATTCTACGTGCCACCCCGGGTAACCCGCGCTGCTGTCTGTCTGGATGCTTAACAGGGCCCTAAAGGTGTGTGAGGCTGACACATGTTTCAGCCAGGTTCAGCTTTTAAACGCAGTCTGTCCCTCTTAAAGAGGTGATGCACTGATTCACTGGAGGCTGCTGCTGCTCACTGTGAATTCTGCAATTGGAGACAAGGTAAATAGCACACTGCAACAGAGGGTTCTGTGGTTCACGGATGTGGGGATGGATGTCTTAGTTACGAAGGGTGACAGGAGGAGAGAGGCTCTGTTTCCGTGTGATGGGGTGGAGACTCTCAAGGAACGTCCTCTGAAGGGGATCAGTGAAGGTGGCCAGGGAGGTCAATGCAAGAATTCTCGCCACGAGAATCTGGCAGCAGAGCCAGAAGAAGTTTAATGAGCTCATACGGGTGGTCAATGTCATTGAATTAATCTCCAAATGGCACCTCCTACCCCCAACATCACCAACCTCTCACACTGCTCAATACACCACACCCCCGTCACTCACCCATCAGCAGTCCCTAACACTCAGGACTCACACCTAACATTCACATACTCCACCTCACCCTCACACACCTTGTACTGATAGCAGTCTCACACCCACCTCTCACTGCCTCCAATTACCTCCAGCTATTCAGCTATGGCAGGCATATCATCAAAACACAATGTAACACAATCATTAATATTCTGCCTCCTTTCTTGCAGGACAAGGGGACCCATAATCACAGGGAGCAGCAAGTGAACCGGCGAGTGCCAGGCATACCTTCATCCCCTGAGCTTGAGGGAGGAGATGGTTCTTCACATCATGGGACCGGCTGTGACAGAGCCCGTGGCATCCGGCATCGCCGAGAGCATTCAGGATGATGCTATGTTCCTGCCTTATGCCCCTTCTTAACTCCCACCTCCCCCCACATCCTGCTGACTGGGATGATGTACAAGCTGCAGATGGTGGGATCATGGACTTCCTGCTTTCCAACCCACCCACAATCTCTCATCCCAATACGATCCTTCTGATTTTACACTTCCCAACGGTACCCCAAAACTGCCAGCTTCCCAGTCACAGCAGCTCCAGGAGACAGAGAGAGAGCATCAGCACAGGACTGATGGTGAAGCCCCATCACTTAGTCTGATACTGACAGCCTCCAGCTCAAATACTTCCACTGTGTGTGCCTTAGAGGCTGGTATAGAGTCGGAATCTGCACATGCTGATTCACGGAAAACGCACGAACTGCAGCCAGGGCAGGGGGAAAGGATTGTGCATGTGGCAGCTCCCGGACAGCGAGGTCACAAACGTGTTATAATACACAGGACTCAGATCAGAACATTACTGGGCTGCTGCCTATGTCGAGGTGGTACAGTTTGAATCGAAGCCCTCAAGGCCCAGAGCTGCTCGAGGACATCCTGCAAGGTCATCTGCAGTCTCCCCGAATGAAAGTCAGCAGTCTTCCACCAGCCATGCTGCAGTCACTAGGGAAACACTGGGGAGCACGAGGCAAATCGAGGGAACGCACAAGACAGAGACTAAGGGAATATACAAGGGTGAATAGTTGCATTTTCTTTTTGTATAATTGGATGTGTTGTTGGATAAAGATGTTACTGAAAAGGTTTATGTTGGTGGTTTTTATTACAGGATGGTGACCAAGGGAACACTGTGATGGGGCGTCTCAGATGGGTGAAATGGTGGAGATTGGGGGATCCATGGTGGGAAAGGGAAGTTGTCTTATGGGAAACAAAATCTTAGCAGGGACTCTCCGACAGCCTGTCTAGTTCGAAGGCGTCCAGGAAATATCCTCCCTGTGTCCTCCTCCTCCTCCTGAGGTGTCCTCCGGATTCCTGGTGCCAATGCCTGTGTCCTCATGATGGTGATGATATGAAGGGTGCAGCAGAACACCATGAACTTGGACACCTGCTTCAGTGAGTACTGGAGGGCTCTCCCCGTGCGGTTCAGACATTGGAAGCATTGCTTCATCACATCGATGGTCTGTCCCACCATGTTCCTGGTGACTCCATTGCTCACATTATACACATGTTAATTGTGGGAGGTTGGGTGGCGGTGGTAGGTGGTTTGGGGATGTAGAAACATGAGCTGCGTCGAGACGGTTTTTTTCTTTGCCTCCGAGGAGCCACATTCTGGTTCTGTTTGGAAGCCCTAAATGTTGAGAATGGCTGACTGCTTCAGAATGAAGGTATGGTGGCTGCTGACAGGGTAGTGAACATTCACCAACATGATGTACTGGGCATGCTCACACACCAACTGTTCATTAATGGAGTGAGAGTTCTTTCAGTTCCTGTACCTCTCCCCATTGACATGGGGCCCCCGCAGAGACACCTACACCATCAGGATTCCCGCTATCCTGACAAAGCCACGGGATCTCTCATTCTGCTTCTCCCTGCTGAGCGAAAAAACGATGACACAGATGGTCACCCTCACCTCCCAGAATTATCAATGGGAATGGACAACACACAGGCCTCGCAACTACTGGTCAGTTAGTTTAACATCAGTGATGAGGAAGGTTTTAGAAACTAAATCAGCGGGAAAAAAATCAACACACACTAGGAGATGTTTGAGTTAATTAAGGGTTGTCCGCACGGATTTTTAAAAAGCAGATCATGCTTTCATGAACTAATTGAATTTATTTTGATGAAGTAACAGAGCAGGTTGATGAAAAGAATGTGGTGAATGGTCTACATGGATTTTAAGAAAGCGTTTGATGAAGTACCACACAAAAGGATGTGGAAGCTTTAGAGAGGGTGCAGAGGAGATTTACCAGGATGCTGCCTGGACTGGAGTGCATGTCTTACGAAGAAAGGTTGAGGGTGCTCGGTCTTTTCTCATTGGAACGAAGAAGGATGAGAGGTAACTTGACAGAGGGGGTACAAGATGATGAGGGGCATAGATAGATTGGATAGCCAGAGGCATTTTCCCAGGGCAGAAAGGGCTATCACCAGGGGGCATAATTTTAAGATGATTGGAGGAAGGTTTCGGGGAGATGTCAGAGGTAGGTTCTTTACACAGAGAGTGGTGGGTGCGTGGAACGCACTGCCAGCGGCGGTACTAGAAGCAGATACATTAGGGACATTTAAGCGACTCTTGGATAGGTACATGGATGATAGTAGAATGAAGGGTGTGTAGGTAGTTTGATCTTAGAGTAGGTTAAAGGTTCGGCACTACATCGTGGGCCGAAGGGCCTGTACTGTGCTGTACTGTTCTATGTTCTATGTTCTAAAATGTTGGATAACAAAATTGAATCACATGGATTAGCATCCAATTGGATCAAATATTGATTGATGGAAAGAAAAGGGTGAGTAGTGTTAAATGGTTGTTTTTCAGACTGGAGGATGGTAGGCAGTGATGTTCCCCAAGGGTCAGTGTTAGGACCACTTTTTTTTTTGCTATATATAAATGACTTGGATCTTGGAATACAGAGCAGAATTTCAAGGCTTGCCAATGACACCGAACTTGAACGCGTGGCAAACACTGAGGATGAGACAAACTGCCTGCAACAGGATATCGACAATCCAGCAGAATTAACAGAGAAATGGCAGGTGGAATTTAATACAGAGGAGTATGAGGTGATGCCTTTTGCCAGAAGGAATAGGAAGGCAATATAGACTTAATGACACAGTTCTGAACATTGTGCAGGAGCAGAGGGACCTGGGGCTCCATATGCATTTATCATTGCAGGTGGCAGGACATATTAGGAGAGTGTTTAGTAAAACATATCAGATCTTGGAGGCAAGGATACAAAAGCAGGGAAACATAGAAACATAGAAAATAGGAGCAGAAGTAGGCCATTCTGTCCTTCGAGCCTGCTGCGCCATTCGTTATGATCATCGCTGATCATCCAACTCAGTAATCTTTTCCCCACATATCCTTTGATCCCTTTAGAACCAAGAGCTATATCTAACACCTTCTTAAAAACATACAATGCTTTGGCCTCGACTGCTCCCTGTGGTTGCGAATTCCACAGGCTCACCACTCTCTGGGTGAAGAAATTTCTCCTCATCTCAGTCCTGAAAGGTTTACCCCTTATCCTTAGACTGTTACCCCTGGTTCAGGACACCCCAACATCGGGAACATCCTTCCTGCATCTAGTCTGTCCAGACTGATTATAATTCTGCAGGTTTCTATGAGATCCCTCCCTCACTGTTCTGAACCCCAGCGAATATAATCCTAACCGACTCAATTTCTCCTCATACATCAGTCCCGCCATTCCAGGAATGAGTCTGGTAAACCTTTGCTGCACTCCCTCGATTGCAAGAACCTTCTTCCTCATATATGGAGACCAAAACTGAACACAATATTCCAGATGTGACCTCACCAAGGCTCTGTATAATTGCAGCAAGACATCCCTGCTCCTGTACACGAATCCTCTCGTTATAAAGGCCAGCGTACCATTTGCCTTTTTACCGCCTGTTACACCCGCATGCATACCTTCAGCAACTCGTGTACGAGAACACTGATAATTCCCTTCTCTCAGTTTATACCAGTTCTGATAATAATCTGCCTTCCTAATTTTGCTACCAAAGTGGATAACCTCACATTTGCCCACAATTATACTGCATCTTCCATGCATTTGCCCACTCACTCAACTTGCCCAAATCACATTGAAGCCTCTATGGTTCCTCCTGACAACTCACCCTCCCACCCAATTTTATGTCATCTGAAAATTTCGAGATATTATATTTAGGTCCCTCATCTAAATCATTAATATATATTGTGCGCAGCTGGGGTCCTAACACCGATCCCTGTGGTACCCACTGTTCACGTTCTGCCATTCAGAAAATGACCCATTTGTTCCTACTCTTTGTTTCCTGTCTGGCAACCAATTTTCTATCCATCACAATAAACTACCCCCAATCCCATGTGCTTTAATTTTACACGCTAATCTCTTATATGGTACTTTGTCAAAAGCGTTCTGAAAGTCCAAATAAACCATATCCACTGGCTCCCCCTCATCAACTCTACTAGTTACATCATCGAAGAATTCCAGTAGATTTGACAAGCATGATTTCATTTTCGTAAATTCATGATGACTTTGTCCAATTCTACCACTGTTCTCCAAGTGCTCTGCTATAAAATCTCTGATAATGGCTCCAGGATTTTCCCCTCTTTCGACGTCATGCTCATTGGTCTATAATTCTCTGTTTTCTCTATATATCCCTTTTTAAAGAGTGGGGTTACATGAGCTACCGTCCAATCTGTAGGAACTGTTCCAGAGTCCATGGAATCTATGAAGATGTCCACCAGTGCATCCACTATTTCTAGGGTCACTTCCTTAATTATTCTTGGATTAAGATTATCAGGCCCAACACCATTTCTCTACTAATACTGATGTATTTAACTTCCTATCTCTCACTAAACCCTGTGTTCCCCAACATTTCTGGTTTGATATTTGTGTCCTCCTTTGTGAAGACAGAATCAAAGTAGATGGTCACTTAGATGGTCAGCCATTTCTTTGTTCCGCATAATAAATTCCCCTGTTTCTGAGTGTAAGGGACCTACATTTGTCTTCACCAATTGTTTTCTCTTCACATACCTATAGAAACTTTTACAGTCAGTTTTTATGCCCCCACAAGCTTACTCTCGTACTCTATTTGCTGCTTCTTAATCAATCCCTATGTCCTCCTTTGCTGAATTCAAAACTGCTCCCAATATTCAGGTCTGTTGTATTTTTTTTCCCTGGAGAATTTGTGTGACTCTTCCTTGGATCTAATGTTATCTCTAATTTCCCTTGAAAGCCATAATTTGGCTACCTTTCCCGTTTTTTTTTCTTTTGTGCCAGGTATGCTGTTATAGATGCTATGCTGAAACTTTGTAATGCTGTGGTTAGACTCCAACTAGAGAGCTCTGTCCAGTTCTAATCACCACACTTTAGGAAGGATGTAAAGGTCCTTGAGAGAGTGCAGTGGAGATTTACCAGAATGGTTTCAGGGATAGGGGGTTTAGTTACAAGGTCAGTTTGGAGAAGCTGGATTTGTTGTCCCTGGAGCAATGGGGATTGAGATAGATTTGATAGAGGTGTACACGATTATTATTAGCTTAGATAAGATATTGAAGGAAAAGCTGTTCCCGTGATGAAACACGGACTAGGGGTCACAAATGGAACATTTTGGGTAAGAGATGCAGGTGGAATATGAGGAAGAACTTTTTAACACAGTGGATGGTAACGATCTGGAACTCACTGCCCATGAGAGTGGTGGAAGCCGAGACAATCAATGACTTCAAAAGGAAACTGGGTGGAACCTGAAGGAAATGCACTTACAGGGCTACGGGGATTGAGCAGGGGATTGCGACTGACTGGATTGTTCCACATAGAACCGGAAATGATGGGCGAATGGCCTCCTTATGTGTCGTAAATGACGCTGTGACTCCATCAACCTCTACTACTCTATACTGGATATGTCTCCTGCTGTTGCCTGGAAATATCCAAATACATAGAGTTTCAATGAAACTGTGATCTTAACGTCCACTGACAGCTCCGTCATCACTCTGGTGTGAGGCTCCATGTGTTGCAGGAGGTGACACCGCTCTGTGACTAACTCCTTTTTGAATCAGAGTCACCTCACACACTGCTCCTGGGGCAGGTAAGGTAGGGAAAGTGCTCTTGGAAAACCCAGGGTGGGTAGGGTAAAGCCTCTTCCTCCTCCCTCTTTAGAGAGCACCCCCTCTCAACATCCTCTGCTCCATTTGTTGGTCAAGTTACAGACCCAGAGACACTGCAACTACAGTCCCCATACCTCGTCCAGAGTTGGGTCACCAAATCCTCTGTCCTCCCTGAATGTCTGCAGCAGCTCACAACACAACCTCCAGAAAAACATCCACAGCACCTCCACTAACTTTACAATAGCAAAAGTAAGTCAAAAGCCCCTCACCTGTAAGTTGGATGTCTGGTCCTTTTAAATAACACTAGAGGGGCTCCTCGTGCTGCTGAATATATGTTCAGCTGAGAATGACTAACACAGGCGGTCAGTGGACATGCACAGGCCAAGTTTCAAAGACATACATCAAAGCTGCTGCAATGGCTGATTGGCACCATATTCAGACCCTTCCTCACACTACCAGCACATGCTTGATAAACCAGGTCTAAATCCCAGTCCAGCGCTAAATCCCTGTCCAGCATGGAGCACTGGAAGTGACCGGCAGCTCAGCTCATACCATTTTATGGATCCAAGCGTCCATGACGTTGGGCCCTGTGGAGCTGTGGAGCTGAAAATCGTGGTCAATGGGAGAATAAAGAGGGGGTGAAGTTTATTTTTAAAGCTAATTGAAGAAAATACTAGAAGGCCAAAAGGAATATGGGAACAGTCAGGGGAATGGGACTAACAGGAGGGGTGAGGCCATGGAGGGATTCAAACACATGAATGAGAATAATAAAATTAAAGTGCTGCCAGACTGGGAGTCAATGTAAATCAGTGAGCACAAGGGTGATGGGTGATCGGGATTGGTGTGAGTTAGAATACAGGCAGCAGAGTTCTGGATGGGCTGTGGTTTATGGAGGTTTATAAATGGGAGGGTGACCAGGATAGACTTGGAATAGTCAAGTGTGTATTTAACAAAGGCACAGATGAATGTTTATGCAGCAGATGGGCTGAGGCAGAGGTGGAGATGTGTGTTAGTACAGAGGTGATAGTAGGCAGGGTTGGTGAGAATATGGAGATGAACTCAGCTCAGATTTAAATGGAACACAGAGGTTGCAAACTGTCTGGTTCAGCCTCAGATATTTGGCAATGAGGAGATCATGGTTCATGGATAGTGGATGGAATTTCTTATGGAGACCAATGACAACTGCACTCTTCCCAAATTTAAATAGCAAGAACATTATTTCAGTGAAACAAATTTTACAGATCTCATAGCAGGAAATAGAGACTTACCAGGGACAGCAACAGCAGCAAAGATGGGAGAGTAAATTACAAGCACTCTAATGGACATAGCAATGGTTTATAGAGCTAATATCTGGGGACAGAAATTTGCCAGGAATAGCAACAGCAGCAATGAGGGCAGCGGAAATGACAAGAATGGTAATGCAGTTAAACATGGTTTATAGAATTAATAGCTAGATACAGAGACTTACTAGGGACACCAATAATAGCCAGGAAGGGGTAGTAAATGTATTGAATATTCCTCAGTGAGTAATAGATCCGAATGTTTAATGAGAACTGATCATAATCTGCAGAAAGAAAGTTAAACTCCCAGATGAAACTCCTGCTCATTGTTGTAACATTCCAATCTATTGTACTCTGATTATGATCTTTCCTCTTCCTCTCTCCAGAGCCGCTGATCCCTCTTAGTGCCGGGAGTGATGTGATACTCCCACTGACACTATGTGATAACACATTGAAAGGAGTCCCTTATTAATAGAAGAGGGAAATCTTCCAGTGACACAATTAGGGTCCATGGCGACTGACATTAATTGCAGTCACTGAACAAACAGGTTCAGTGAACCCCTTTCAATCCAACACTTTTTGTATCACAATAAACTAGAACATTTACCCGGTCTGGATGGGAATTCTGAGGGTTGGTGAGAGAAGGAATGGTGCAAATGGAAGAAGCACTGCACAGAATCTGTCAATTCTCTCTGGATATAGGAGTGATGACAGAGCACTGGAGGGCTGCAAATTATACACCTAGTTTACAAAAAGGAGGGATGTGGTAAACCCTGTACTGTCCAGTCAATCTGACGTCAGTGGTGGTGAAATTTCACAACCCAGGACAGAAATATTATTTGCTTGGAAAAGCATAGCATAATAAATTTCTAGCCGCATGGATATGCTAATGACAATTCATGTCTGGCAAAGTTCAGCAAGAACTTATCCCAAGGTACTTCACAGCAGCATTATGAAACAAAGTATAACACTTAACCACCAAGGGAGATATTAGGTTAGGTGACCAAATGTTTGGTCAAAGAGGCAAGTTTTAAAGGAGTGTCTTAAAGGATAAAAGCGAGGTGGAGAGATGGAGGGATGGAGCTGTGAAGGGAGCGTATTCCAGAGCTTTGGGCCGAGGCAACTGAAGGTGTGGCCACAATGGTGGAGTAATTAAAATCAGGGATGCACAAGAGGCCAGAATTAGAGAAGCAGAGATATCTCAGAGGTTTGTGGGGCTGGAGGGGATTCCAGAGTTAGTGAGGGGTGAGGCAATGGAGGGATTGGAAAACAAGAATGAGAACTTTAAAATCAAGACATTGCTTGACTGTGAGCTGATGCAGGTCAGTGATCGGGGAATGAGACTTGCTGTGAGTTAAGGCACAGGCAGCAGAGTTTTAGATGACCTCAAGGTTACAGATAGTAGAATGTGGGAGAATGAGTTCGAATAGTCCAGTATACAGGTAATGAAAGCATGACTGAGAGCTTCAGCAGCGGATGAGTTAAGACAGGGGTGAAATCAGGCAATGTTATTGAAGTGGAAATAGGTGGTGATAGTGATGGCACGAATATAACGGTGGAAGCTCATTTCGTGGTCAACTGTCACAGAATCACAGAATTGTTACAGGCGGCCATTCAGTCCATCGTGTCTGCACTGGCTGTGCAAAAGAGCAATTCATCTAGTGTCACTCCCCTGCCTTCTCCCTGTAACTCTGTACAAACTTCCTTTTCAGACAGCTATCCAACTTCCTCCTGTTTACCTCGATTGAATCTGCCTCCACCACACTCTCAGGCAGCACATTCCAGATCTGAAGCACTCGCTGTGTGAAAAAGTTTTCCTCATGTCACTTCTGCTTCTTTTACCAATTACTTTTATTCTTTGCCCTCTCGTTTTAGAACCTTTCAGGAGTGGGGACAGTTTTTCCCTATCCACTCTGTCCAGACACCTCATAATTGTGAATACCTTTTTTTCAAATCTCCTCTCAGCCTTCTCTTCTCTAAGGAAAATGTTCCCAGTTCTCTAGTCTCTCTTCATAACTGATATTCTTCATCTCTGGAACCATTCTTGTGAATGTTTATGTACACTCCCCAATGTCTTCACGTTACCTAAAGTGTGGTGCCCAGAACTAGACGTAATACTGCCACTGAGGCCAAACTAGTGTCTCATACAAGTTCAAAATAACCTCTTTGCTTTTGCATTCCATGCTGCTGTGAATAAAGCACAGGATACTGTCTGGTTTATTAACCACTCTCAACCTCTCCTGCCAACTTCAATGACCCATGCATATATACACCCAGGTCCTGTGCTCCTGCACCCCCTTTAGAGTTGTACAATTTATTCTATATTGCCTCTCCATGTTCTTCCTATCGAAATGAATCACATCACATTTCTCCACATTGAACTTCATCTGCCACCTGTCTGTCCATTTCACCAACTTGTCTATGTCCGTTTGAATTTCTACACTATCCTCCTCACAGTTCACAATGCTTCCAAGTTTTGCATCATCTGCAAACTTTGAAATTGTGCCCTGTGCACCAAGGTCCAAGTCATTAATATTTGTCAGGAAGAGAAACGATCCCAACATTGATCCCTGGGGAACTCCACTACAAGTCTTAAATGAAAACAAAAAGTGCTGGAAAGACTCAGCAGGTCTGGAAGCATCTGTGGAGAGTGAAGCAGAGTTAACGCTTCAGGCCTGTGACCTTTCATCAGAATTGGCAAAGGTTAGAAAGGTCAGGTTTTAAGGAAATAAAGCAAGGGTGGGGCAAAAGAGAAAAAGGAGGTGTTGAAAGGACAGAGGGTCATAGAGATTAACTGACAAGGAGGTCATGGGGCAAAGGCAAAGAGAGTGTGCTTGTGGTGTGGTGAAAGACAAAGCGTTAGTGCAGCGAAGGTGTTAAATGACAAAATAATGAACAGCCCAAGCCAAAAGCAGCAACATAAAAAAATCCAGTTTAAGGCCAGGACATGGCAAAAAAAATGATAAAGCGAAATAATTAAAAGAGCCAGTCTTGATCTGAAATTATTGAACTCAATGTTCAGTCTGGAAGTCTGTAGAATGCCTAATCGGACAATGAGGTGTTGTTCCTCGAGCTGACGTTGATGTTCACTGAGAAAACGCCGCAGGCTGGGTTGTGGTTTATGGAGGTTTATAACTGGGAAGGTGACCATGATAGAACTGGAATAGTCACGTGTAGATTTAACAAAGGCACAGATGAGAGTTTATGCAGCAGATGGGCTGAGGCCGAGGTGGAGATGGCAGTTATTGCAGAGGTGGTAGTAGGCATGCTTGTTGATGGAGAGAATATGGAGGTGAAATCAGCTCAGGTTTAAATTACTACTGAGGTTGTAGACTGTCTTGTTCAGTCTCAGACACTGGCCAGTGAAAGGTAAGTGGTTCACATATAGGGTATGAAGTTTCTTATAGAGACCAATGACACTAGCTTCAGTCTTCAAAAAAATAAATAAATTCCAAATCAGTATTTCAGTGAAGCAAGGTTTACATATCTCATGGCTGGAACTGGAGTCTTACCGGGGCAACAACAGAAGCAAAGATGAGAGATTAAATTACACAAACCATAATGCGGATAGCAATGGTTATATAAAGATAATAGCTGGAGGGATACCAAAATCAGCAAGGGCAGAGTAAATGAGAAGTACAGTAATGCAGTTTAACATGGTTTAGAGAATGAAGAGCTGGATATAGAGACTTACCAGGAACACCAACGATAGCGAGGATGAGATAGTAAATGTATTGAATAATGTTCACTGCGTAATTGATGCGAGATGCTAATGGTAGCCGATCATAGTATGCAGAAAGAGTGTCAAGATCCCAGGATAACCCCCTGCCCATTTTTGTAACATTACAATCTATTGTTCTCAGATTCTGACCCATTATTGTCAGATTCCAATCTATTGTCCTCAGATTCTGCTCTATCCTCCCCCTCTCTCTGGAGACGCTGGTCCTTATTAGTGTCAGGGATGATGCTCCCACTCACACTATGTGAAAACACATTGAAAAGAGTCCCTTACTATTAGAAGATGGAGCACCTCCAGTGAAATAATTAGGTTCCATAGAGAGTGACATTAATTACAGTCACTGAGCAAATAGATTCCGTTAACCTCTTTCATTCCGACACCTTGCATACCACAATAAAGCAGAAAATTTACTCTGGACAGGATGCGTGAGGGTTACTGAGGGAAGGAATGGTGAAAATAGTAGAGGCACTGGCCAGAATCTTTCAATCCTCCGTGGATATGGGAGCGATGACAGAGGACTGGAGCACTGTAATTGTTACACCCTGTTTAGAAAAGGAGAGATAGAGTAAACCCTGTAATTACTGAGCAGTCAGACACGCATCACTACTGGAGAAATTTCATGGGGTCACAACCCAGGAGAAATATATTCGTTTCTTTGAAAAACATACGATAACAAACAAGAAGCAGCAGGGGTCTGGCAATAACAAATCATGTTTGGCAAACTTCAACAACAATTTATATTTATATAGCGCCTTTAACATAATGAAATGTCCCAAGGTGCTTCCCGAAAATGAGATACTAGTTTAAAGCTTGGTCAAAGAAGTAGGTTTTAACGGGCGTGTTAAAGGATGAAAGCGAGGTGGAGAAGCGGAGAGGTGAAGGGAGGGTATTCTAGAACTTGGAGCCTCATTAGCTAAAGGTGCAGATAATAGTGGTGGAGTGATGAAAATCAGGGATGCACAAGTGGCCAGAATTGGAGATGCACAGATATCTTGGCGGATTGTGGAGCTGGAGGATATTACAGAGATAGGGAGCATATATAAGGAGCAAGAGGGTAACTAGAGAACTCAAGGACAAAGGAGGAAAGTTATGCGTGGAGTCAGAGAAAATGGGTGAGATTCTAAACGAGTACTTTGCATCGGTATTCACCGAGGAGAGGGACATGACGGATGTTCAGGTTAGGGACAGATGTTTGATTACTCTAGGTCAAGTCGGCATAAGGAGGGAGGAAGTGTTGGGTATTCTAAAAGGCATTAAGGTGGACAAGTCCCCAGGTCCGGATGGGATCTATCCCAGGTTACTGAGGGAAGCGAGAGAGGAAATAGCTGGGACCTTAACAGATATCTTTGCAGCATCCTTAAACACGGGTCAGGTCCCGGAGGACTGGGGAATTGCTGATGTTGTCCCCTTGTTTAAGAAGGGTAGCAGGGATAATCCAGATAATTATAGACCGGTGAGCCTGACGTCAGTGGTAGGGAAGCTGCTGGAGAAGATACTGATGGATAAGATCTATTCCCATTTGGAAGAAAATGGGCTTATCAGTGATAGGCAACATGGTTTTGTGCAGGGAAGGTCATGTCTTACCAACTTAATAGAATTCTTTGAGGAAGTGACAAAGTTGATTGATGAGGGAAGGGCTGTAGATGTCATATACATGGACTTCAGTAAGGCGTTTGATAAGGTTCCCCATGGTAGGCTGATGGAGCAAGTGAAGGCGCATGGGGTCCAGGGTGTACTAGCTAGATGGATAAAGAACTGGCTGGGCAACAGGAGACAGAGTAGGAGTGGAAGGGAGTTTCTCAAAATGGAGACGTGTGACTAGTGGTGTTCCATAGGGATCCGTGCTGGGACCACTGTTGTTTGTGATATACATAAATGATTTGGCGGAAAGTATAGGTGGTCTGATTAGCAAGTTTGCAGACGACAGTAAGATTGGAGGAGTAGCAGATAGTGAAGGGGACTGTCAGAGAATACAGCAGAATGTAAATAGATTGGAGAGTTGGGCAGAGAAATGGCAAATGGAGTTCAATCAGGGCTAATGCGAGGTGATGCATTTTGGAAGATCCAATTCAAGAGTGAACTATACAGTAAATGGAAAAGTCCTCGGGAAAATTGATGTACAGCGAGATTTGGGTGTTCAGGTCCATTGTTCCCTGAAGGTGGCAACGCCGGTCAATAGAGTGGTCAAGAAGGCATATGGCATGCTTTTCTTCATCGGACGGGGTATTGAGTACAAGGGTTGGCAGGTCATGTTACAGTTGTATAAGACTTTGGTTCGGCCACATTTGGAATACTGCGTGCAGTTCTGGTCGCCACATTACCAAAAGGATGTAGATGCTTTGGAGAGGGTGCAGAGGAGGTTCACCAGGATGTTGCCTGGTATGGAGGGCGCTAGCTATGAAGAGAGGTTGAGTAGATTAGGATTATTTTCATTAGAAAGACGGAGGTTGAGGGGGGACCTTATTGAGGTGTACAGAATCATGCGAGGGAGAGACAGGGTGGATAGCAAGAAGCTTTTTCCCAGAGTGGGGGATTCAATTACTAGGGTTCACGAGTTCAAAGTGAGAGGGGAAAAGTTTAGGGGGGATATGCGTGGAAAGTTCTTTACGCAGAGGGTGGTGGGTGCCTGGAATGCGTTGCCAGCGGAGGTGGTAGACGCGGTCACGATAGCGTCTTTTAAGATGTATCTAGACAGATACATGAATGGGCAGGAAGTAAAGAGATACAGATCCTTAGAAAATAGGTGACATGTTTAGATAGAGGATCTGGATCGGCGCAGGCTTGGAGGGCCGAAGGGCCTGTTCCTGTGCTGTAATTATCTTTGTTCTTTGTTCTATGGAGGTATTTAAAACGAGGATGAGAATTTTAAAATCAAGACATTGCTTGACTGGGAGCCATGTCGGTCAGTGATAGAGGAAGAAAACTTGGTGTGAGCTAGGACATGGGCAGCAGAGTTTTGGATGACCTCAAGTTTACAGAGTGTAGAATGTGGGAGATCAGCCAGGAGTGAGTTGAAATAGTTATGCACAGAGGTAACAAATGCATGAATCAGGGAATCACATAATTATTACAGCACAGAAGGAGGCTATTCAGTGTATCATGTACACATCGGCTCTCCGAAAGAGCAATTAACCTTGTGCCATTCCCCGCCTTCTCCCCATAACCCTGCACATTCTTCCTTTTCAGATAACAGTCTCATTGCATTTTGAATGCTTCAATTGAACCTGTCTCCATCACATTCTCAGGCAGTACATTCCAGTCCTTAGCCATTCCTTGCGTGAAAAAGTATTGCCTCATGTCACTTCTGCCTCTCTTACCCATTAATTTCAATCTGTGCCCTCTCGTTCTCGATTCTTTTCACGAGTGGAAACAGTTTCTCTCTATCTCCTCTATCCAGACCCCTCATGGTTTTGAACAACTCTATCAAATCAACTCACCTCTCAGCCTTCTCTTCTCCAAGGAAAATGATCCTAACTTCTCCTGTCTATCTTCATAACTGAAATTCCTCATGCCTGGAAGCATTCTCATGGATCTTTTCTGTACTCTCTCCAATGCCCTCACAATCTTCCTAAAGTGTGGTGCCCAGAATTGGACAGAATACTTCAGCTGAGGCTGAATCAGTGTTTTATATAAGTTCAACATAACTTCCTTGCTCTTGTACTGAATGTCCCTGTTAATAAAGCCCAGGATACTGTATGCTTTATTAAATGCTCTCTCAACCTCTCCTGCCAACATCAATGACTTATGCACATATACACCTCGGTCTCTCTGCTCCTTTAGAATGGTGCCCTTTATTTTACATTATCTCAATATTCATCCTACCAAAATGAATCACTTCATATTTCTCTGCATTGAAATTCATCTGCCACCTGCCTGCCCATTCCACCAAGTTGTCTAAGTACTTTTGAAATTCAACACCATCCTCCTCACAGTTCACAATGCTTCCACGTTTCGTATCATCTGCAAACTCTGAATTTGTGCCCTGAACACCATGGTCTTGGTCAGTTACCTTCTTTGGCCTCCTTGTCTCGAGAGAAAATGTATAAGCGCCTGGAGGTGGTCAGTGGTTTGTGGAGCCGCACCTGGAGTGGCTATAAAGGCCAATTCTAGAGTGAATTGGCTCTTCCACAGGCGCTGCAGATAAAATTGGTTGTCGAGGCTATTTCACGGTTGGCTCTCTCCTTGTGCTTTTGTCTTTTTTCCTGCCAACTGTTAAGTCTCTTCGACTTGCCATTCTTCAGACACGCCATTCTGGCTATCTGCTAGCACTAGAGATCACTGGCAATTTACTCCCACAACTTGTGGTCAATGTCACAGGACTTCGTTTCGCGTTTGCAGATCTCTTTAAAGCAGCGACACGGATGGCCGGTGGGTCTGATACCAGTGACAAGCTCGCTGTACAATGCGTCATTGGGGATCCTACCATCTTCCATGTGGCTCACATGGCCAAGCCATTTCAAGCGCTGCTGACTCAGTAGGGTGTATATGCTGGGGATATTGGGCGCCTCGAGGACTTCCACGTTGGAGATATGGTCCTGCCACCTGATGCCAAGGATTCTCCGGAGGCAGCGAAGATGGAATGAATTGAGACGTCGCTCTTGTAATATATATCAGGAAAATCAAGGGTTACCAACACTGACCCCTGGGGACCTCCATCCTTTCCTCCAGCCCCCCAAAAACATGCACAAACTACAATTATTTCTTTCCTGCCACTCAGCCAAAGCCGTATCCATGTTGTTACCGTCCCTTTTCATTCATGAACTATAAGTTTTCTCACAAGTCTGTTATGTGGCACAGTATCAAATGCCTTTTGTAAATACAATACACCACATCAATAGCATTGCCCTCATCAACCCTCTCTGTTACCTTCTCAAAATCTCCAGGCTGTTAGTTAAATAGTATTTGCCCTTCAGGAATCCATGCTGTTTTCCTTACTTAACCCGAATTTGTCCATGTGACTATTAATTTGTCCCGAATTATTATTACTAGAAGTTTCCCCACCACTGCAGTTAAATTGACTGGCTTGGAGTTCTTGGCATTATCTTTACACCCATTTTTGAACAAGGATGTAATATTTGCAATTCTCCAGTCCTCCGGCATCACCCCTAGTCGAAAGAAGATTGAGAATTTATGGCCAGTGCCTCTGCGATTTCCACCCTCACTTCCCTCATAATCCTTGGATGCACCTCATTGGCCCTGGTGCTTTATTCACTTTACCTCTAGACAGCCTATCTAATATGTCCACTTTATCAATTTTAAACCCTTCTTGTTTCTTAATTACCTGCTCTTTCGCCATTGCCTGTGTTGTACCTTCTTCCTTGTGTTATGACCCGAGGCGAGAGGTGTGCACTGTTAATTCAGTCCAGCTTCTCCACAGGTCACAGCATTTTTTTCTCATTTTCCCACTTGCTGAAACAGTCCATCAGATACACTATTCTCATCACAATAGAACACACTTTACTGATCTAAACAATTAACAGTTTATCATAAATGAAGCAGGTGTAAGACCAGGAATCCTGCAGCGAGTAACTCACCTCCTGACTCCCCAAAGCCTGTCCACTATCTATAAGGCACAAGTCAAGAGAGTGATGGAATACTCTGCACTCGCCTGGATGGCTGCAGCTCCAACAACACTCAAGAAGCTCGACATCATCCAGGACAAAGCAGCCTATTTGATTGGCACACCATCCACAAACATGCTGCCCCTCCACCACTGACGCACAGTGGCAGCAGTGTGTACCGTATACAAGATGCACTGCAGCAATGCACCAAGGCACCTTAGAAAGCACCTTCCAAACCCGCGACCTCTACCATCTAGGACAAGGGGAGCAAATGCATGGGAACATCACCATCTGCAAGTTCCCCTCCAAGTCATACACCATTCTGACTTTGAACTATATCGCCATTCCGTCGCCGTCGCTGGGTCAAAATCCTGGATGTCCATTCCTAACACAATTGTGAGTGAACCTACCTCCCATGGACTGCAGCGATTCAAGAAGGCAGTTCACCACCACCTTCTCAAGGGTTATGGAGAGATGGGTAATAAATGCTGGCCTAGCCAGTGATGCCTACATCCCAGGATCGAATAAAAAAGTCCCAACTGGAAATGAAGTAAAACAATATCACACAGATCAAATTTTTAAAAATCCAACAATTAATTTTTAACTTCCCCTTCCCACCTTAACCAAACTTCAAAGTCCCTTTTAACCAGAACCAAATTTTAAAGTTACTTTTTTTTACCTTAGTCCCTTAAAACTCAAACACAGACATATACACTGGTTAACCGAAAACAAGATCTAAAAAAAAGATTTTTCGATCAGAGCTCTGTTACAAACAAAAAGCATTTGGGTTAACTAGTTGCCCATTTTGAAGGAAACAGCAGATGAGTTATGTTGTTCCAAACCAGCATGCAGTCTAACTTCTGAGCACACACATCCAGGTTACCAGACAACAGTTCTCTTCAGGCGGCATTGAGAATTATTTTTAGCAGGCATTCTTCAAACAGGAAACAAGATGACTCAACTCCGTGGACTTCACATGGTCTGTTCTGGAACTTCTGGAAAATGAGCTGGGTTGTGGTCTTCTCTGCTTTCTTGACTTTTTCTTCAGACTTGACGTTATCTCCTTCCAGAAGGTAAAACCACACACACTGACCGACAACCAGAAAGCTTGTCAGTTTTTCTGTCCATCCCAGGTGTTCTCTGCGACGAAGGGGCTTGTCTAATCAAAGGAGAACTTATCACTTTTCTGCCCGCTACCAGGGTTTCGGATCCATCTCCAACCCGAGCCTTGTGATAACCAGTAACTCTGTTGCCAGTCCAGCTCCCTCTCAGTGACCTCTTGGTGGTTCAATTTTTAATTAAAAAACGGTCTAACATTTATTCAGCTGAACCATAAATGCCTTTAGAAATATTTTTTTTTTACCAAAAAAGAATCACTTTTGTTACACTTGGTAAAGACAGATGCAACGTATTCATTTAATACTTCAACTATGCCCTCTGCATGCATGTGCAAATCCTCTGTGTGGCCCCTAATTGGTGCAACTCCTCCTTTTCCTACTGTTTATACGTCTATAGAAAACTTAGGAACTCCATTTAATGCTAGCCGCCAGACTCTTCTCATATTCTATTTTACTTCTCTTACTTGCTTTTATGCTTCCGCTCTGCCTGGTTCTGAGTAGGATTGTCTACCTGGCGTCTGTCATAAGCACACTTTTTCTTCTTCATCTTAATCTCTACGTCACTCACCTCTTTTGTAATTCAGGGAGCTCTGGATTTGTTTACACTACCTTTCCCCTTCGAAGGAATATACCTTGACTGATCCCAAACTATCTCTTCTTTGAAGGTAGCCCATTGTTCAGCTATTGTTTTCCTGCCAATCGTTGACTCCAATTTATTTTCCCCAGCTGCATTCTTACCCCGCTGAAGTTGGCCTTCCCCCAGTTAATTATTCTTACCCTTTGTCCTTTTATGTAGTCAGCCTAAACCTTATGACGTAATGACCATTGTCCTTTAAGTGCTTCCCTACTGGTATTTGATCCACTTGGCCCACCTCATTCCCAAGTAGCAGATCCAGCAGCGCCTCTTTTCTTGAATGAGGGTTTCAGCAGATGAGCTGAGGCAGGGATTTAGTCAGGTGATGTTACAGAGATGGAAATAGGCGATTGTGGTGATGGCACCAGTATGAGGTTAGAAGCCTATTTTGTGGTCCAATGTGACACCAAGGTTGTGAACAGACTATAGTAATCCCAGACAGTTACTAGGAAGAAGGAAGGAATTGCTAGCTAGGGAAGGGAGATTGGAGCGGGAAGCAAAAACAAGGGGCTGAATTTTATTCTCCCCAGCGGAGTGCGAAACATTGGTGGCCCATATGTGCAGTCTGTGTCTGCTGTGCCACTGTGATGTAGCAGGCGACGTCTCATTTTAATACAGTGAACGGGCCGCCCACTCCACCCCCAATCACGTAACAGGGACGGCCTCAGCGACAACAGTAGTGCTGTCAGCTGTCTCTGTACAGACACTGGTGCCATTTTTAAAGGGCAACCAGACCTGCCACAAAAAGTGCAAAGTTTAACCCCGTACACACACCCCCGCCAGTGCACTGCAAATAAAATGTTGCCCATTTCCCCCAAAAAACTTACATTGTATAGTTGCCTTCCCACCATCCCCTCCAAAGACTTAAACTGCCGAGTACCCTCTCAACCCAACAACTGTCCAAAGTGTAGAGTTTGCCCCTTCTTCCCCTACACTATTAATGCAGAGTTGACCACGCCCACCACAAGCACCAGACAACACCCCCCACCCCATCAGTACTCTAAAAATCCTACTTTCCCCCCTTCCCCACCTCTGTGGCGTTGGCTTTCTCTGGACGGGAGAGCGACGGTGTGTGAGAAGAAGGGTCACTGACCCGAAACGTTAACTCTGCCTCTCTTTCCACAGATGCTGCCAGACCTGCTGAGTGGTTCCAGCATTTCTGGATTTTATTTCAGATTTCCAGCATCTGCAGTATTTTGCTTTTATTATGAAGGTGTGTGAGTGTCAGCCGCTGCATGGAAGATCCCGGGCTGTCAGTAAGATCACAGGGAATTGGACTGAAATATATACATTAAGTTTATTGAAATATTTAAAGGAGGGTACCGCTGCCGAGCGGGTGGGGGGAGGGGGCGGGGAGCCACGAGCCTCTGCACAGCTGGAAAGATCAGGCCCAGCAATCCCGATGTGTGGCTCCATGGAGACCTACATCAGGAGCCCAATAGAATCCAGCCCAATGGTTTCAGTCTTCCCAATATTTTATTGGAGGAAATTTCTGCTCATCCAGTACTGGATGTTGCATAAGCAGTCTGATAATTTAACAACAGTGGAGGAGTGGAGAGAGGTGGTGGTGAGGTAAACTTGATGGAGTTCTTTGATAAAACAATGGAGAGGGCTGATGAGGGTGGTGTGATTGAAGTTATATATATGGATGTTCAAAAGGTGGTTGATCAAATGACATTCAAAAGACAGGTTAGGAAAACTGAACCCTATGGATTAAAGAGACAGTGATATTGTGGATATAACATTGGCTAGTGAAAAGTAAACAGAGAGAAATGGTGAAAGGTTGTTGGTCAGACTCCAGGTGAGTATGCACTGGTGTTCCCCAGGGCTCGATGTTAGGACCACTGCTCTGTTTGCTCTTGGAGAACCCGGGGTGGGTAGGGCAGAGCCCCCTCCTCCTCCCAATTTACAGAGTTTCCCCTCTCTAGCCTCTGCTCCATTTGTAGGTCATGTAACTACAGTCCCCATAACTCGTCCAGAGTTCGGTTAGCAAATCCTCTGTCCTCCATGAATGTCTGCAGAAACTCACAACGCAACCTCCAGAAAACCATCCACAGCACCTCCACTAACTTTACAATAACAGAAGTAAGTCAAAAGCACCTCACATGCAAGCTGAGTAAAAAATACACGCATATGAACTAGGAGCAGACGTAGGCCATTCGGCCCCTCGAGTCTGCACCGCCATTCAATCAGATCATAGCTGATCGGTTTGTGTTTCGAATTTCATACTCCCATCTAACCTTGATAACCTTTCATTCCCTGGCCTGATAAGAATCTATCTGTCTCCACCTTAAAAATATTCAATGACCCCGTCTCCACCACCTTCTGTGGCAGAGAATTCCAAAGTCACACAACCCTCTAGAGAAAAATGTTCTCCTCCTCTCTGTCCTAAAGCGGCGACCCCTAATTTCGAAACAGTGCCCCCTAGTACTGGAATCACCCACAAGAGGAAACATCCTTTCCTCATTCACCATGTCAAGGCCTTTCAGGTTCTTTTAAACTTCAGTCAAATCTCCCCTCACTATTCTAAATTCCAGTGAAAACAAGACCGTCCGTCCAACCTTTACTCAGAACACAACCTGCTCATTCCTGGTATCAATCTGGTAAACCACATCTGAACCGCCTCCAAAGCATTCACGTCCTCCATTAAATAAGGAGACCAAAACTACAGACAGTATTCGAGATGTGGTCTCACCAATGTCCTGTATAACTGAAGCATCACATGCTGACTTTTATTTTCAATTCCTCTTGTAATAAAGGAGAGCATTCCATTAGCCTTCTTTGTTACTTGCTGTACCTACCTACGAACTGATTGTGACTCATGCACTACAGAACCTAGATCCCTCAGCACCTCGGAATTTTGCAACCTATCTATATTGGACTACAACCTCCTTGTGTACTCTTCACAACATACTTTCCTACCTATCTTTGAGTCATCTGCAAATTTAGCTAACATGCCATCGCTTCCCTCATCTAAGTCTTTCATATAAATTGTAAAATGTTGAGGCCCCAGCACAGACCCATGATGGACTCAACTTGTCACATCCTGCCAATCTGAAAAGGACCCATTCATGCATACTCCCTCTTTTCGGCAACTGGCCAATAAAACTTTGATCCAAGCTAATATGTTACCCACTACACCATGAGCTCCTACTTTGCACAATAACCTTTTATGTGGCACCTTGTCTAATGCATTCTGGAAATCCAAGCGCAGTATGTCAAAGGGCTCCCCTTTACCCATATCGCATGTTACTCCTTCAAAGAACTCCAATAAATTGGTTAAAGATGACTTCCCTTTCACAAAACAATGCTATCTATTCGCGATTACCTTGAGTTTTTCTAAGTGCCCAGCGAAAGCCTCCTTAATGATCGATTCAAACATCTTCCCCACGACAGTTGTCAAGCTAACTGGCCTATAGTTACCTGCTTTCTGTATCCCCCTCTTCTTGAATAGAGGGGTTATATTTATTACTTTCCAGTCTGATGGAACCTTTCCAAAATTAGTGAACTTTGAAAAATTAACAACAACACGACTACTACATCATTAGCCACCTCTTTTAAGACTCTAGGATGAAGCCCATCAGGACCCGGGGACTTTTCAGCCCACAACTCCATACGTTTGCTCAGTAAAGCTTGGTATTTTCACCAAGTTTCTCTCTTCCTTCCACCTCCTGATTTACAGCTCCTACTGGAATTTTTCTTGTATCCTCGATAGTGAAGACAGAAACAAAATATTTGTTCATTGCATCCGCTGTTCCCTTTTTATCTGCTATTAACTCCACATTCTCACTGTCCAGAGGACCAACGCTCTTTTTACTTACTCTTCTCCTTTTTAAATACACGGAGAAACTCTTGCAATCCATTTTTACATTTCTAGCTAGCTTCCTATTATACTCGAATGTCTTTCTCCTGATTAACCCGTTAGCCATTGTCTGCTGTTCTTTATATTCTGACCAATCATCTGAACTGCCACTCATCTTTGCACAATTATCTGCCTTTTCGTTAAGTGTGATGTTTTCCGTAATTTCTTACTAAACCGCTGGTGGGTCCTCCACCTGATAGTAGGAATATACTTATCATGGAGTATTCCTGAAATATCCCCTTAAATGTCTGCCACTGCTTCTCTATTGATCTATCTCCAAGACTAGTAACCCAGTTCACTTCAGCGAGCTCAACTTTCATGCCCAAATAGTTGCCCTTATTCAAGTTTAAAATACTGATCATAGATCCACTCTTCTCTCTTTGAAACTGGATGTAAAATTCAGTCATAATGTGGTCGCTGCTACCGAGAAGTGCCTTTACTCTGAGGTCATTAATTAATCCTGTCACATTACATTATACGAAGTCTAATATAACCTTATCTCTGGTTGTTTCCAGAACGTGCTGCTCCAAGAAACTACCTCGAAAGCATTCTATGAACTCTTCATCCGGGCTACTGTTCCCAATCTGATTTTTCCAGTTTATATGTAGATTAAAATCACCCATGATTATTGCCGTATGTCTATCACAAGTAAACAATGTTTCTTCTTGTATACGATGTCCTACATTGTGATTACTGTTAGGAGGTCTGTCGACCACTCCTGCTAGTGACTTCTTTCTCCTGGTATTCCTCACCTCCACCCAAATCGATTCGACATTCTGATCTCCTGAACCGAGGTCATCTCGAACTTATGCCCCAACACCATCCTTGATTAACAGTGCCACCCCTCCACATTTACCGAGCATCCTATTCTTCTTGAATGTCAAATATCCCTCAATATTCAGGACCAGGAAGCCTGGTTCTTTTAAAAATACTAGAGGGGATTCCTGGTGCTGCTGAATGTATGCTTAGTTGTGAGTGACTAACACACGTGATCAGTGGACACGCACGGACCAAGTTTCAAAGATGTACATATTAGCTGCTAGAAAGGGACATTGACGTTACTCCAAACCCCTCCTCAGACTAACAACAAATGACAGTACACCCAGGCTAGATCCCTACACAGAATGGGGGAGTTTGCTGGCCACACGAGAAGTGGTTGGCGGTTCCATTCACATCGTTTTTATAGATCCAGGTTTTTGTTACATTGGCACCAGTGGCACCTTAGTGTAAAAATCACAGCCGGAGGTGCTAAGGAGGGGAAAGAAATTCACTTTCAAAAGGGAATTGAAAAAAGTTTCAAAGGCATAAGATTTACAAGAATATGTGAAATCGAGAGGGGTATAGGGCTAATTGGAGTGGTGAGGCCATGGAGAGATTCAAAGACAAGAATGAGAATATTAAAATTAAGGTGTTGCCAGACCGGAAGACAATGTAGATCAGTGAGCACAGGGGTGATGGGTGATCGGGATTTGGTGTGAGTTAGAACACAGGCAGCAGATTTCTGGATGGGCTGTGGTTTATGGAGGTTAATAACTGGGAGGGTGACCAGGATAGAATTGGAAGGTGACCAGGATAGAATTGTAATAGTCAAGTGTGGATTTAACAAAGGCACAGATGAGGGTTTATGCAGTAGATGGGCTGAGGCAGAGGTGGAGACGGGACGTATTACAGAGGTGGTGATAGGCAGGGTTGGTGATGGAGAGAATATGGAGATGAACTCAGCTCAGTGTCAACTGGATGCAGAGGTCGCAAACAGTCTGTTTCAGCCCCAGACATTGGGCAGCGAGAGGAATGCAGACAGTGGATAGGGAATGGAGTTTCTGGCAGTGACTGAAGACAATGGCTTCAGACTTCCCAAGATTGACATGACAAGAACATTAAATCTGTAAAATATGCTTATAATTCTAAACGTTGGATACAGAGACTCACCAGGGACACCAGTAATAGCGAGGATGGGATAATAAATCGTTTGAATCATCTTCAGTGCATAATAGATCCGATCATCTAATGTTATCCAAAAATAATCTGCAGTAACAAGGCCAAACCAATAGGAGAAACTCCGGCTTCCCATTGTAGTAACATCCCAAGCTACTTTTCTCATGTTCTGACCAATTGTTGTAACATTCCAATCTATTGTTGGGAAATCCTCCAGCGACGCAATTAGGGTCCATGGTGACTGACATTAATTACAATCACTGAACAAACAGGTTCAGTTAACCCCTTTCAGTCCAACTCTTCTTGTGCCACAATAAAGTAGACCATTTACCCTGTCTGAATGGGATGTGTGGGGGATGCTGAGGGAAGGAATGTTGAAAATAGCAGAGGCAGTGACAGAATGTTCCAATCCTCCTTGGATATGGGCTTGATGCCAGAGATGGGAAGGGTTGTAAATGTTACACTTGGTTTAAAAAAGGAGAGATGGAGCAAACGGTGTAATTACTGACCAGTCAGTCTAACGTCGCTGGTGGGAAATTTCTAGACTTCACAGCCCAGAACAAAAACATTCGTTGCTTGGAAAAAAACACGGGACAATAAATACACGGGACGGCAGCAGGGATATGGTAATGACAAATCATAACTGGCAAAGCCCAACAACAACTTACATTTCTTGGTCAAAGCAGGAGGTATTAAGTAGTGTCTTCAGGGAGGAAAGTGAGGCAAAGAGGCAGTGACAGTGGTATAGCGGTAATGTCACTGAACTGGAAAACCAGAGGTTCAGGCTAATGCCATGGGTTCAATTCCCACATGGCAGTTGGTGGGAATTAAAATTAAATCTATTAATAATTTCTATTCATTAATAAAAGTCTGGAAATGAAATTTAGTCTCAGTCATGGTGCCATGAATCTGTCATCGATTGTTGTCAAAACCGATCTGATTTACTAATGTCCTTTCGGGAAGGAAATCTGCTGTCCTTACCTGATCTGGCCTCCATGTGACTCCAGACCCTCAACAATGTGGTTAACTCTTAAATGCCTTGTGAAATGTCCGAGCAAGTCACTCATTTGTCAAGGGCAATTAGAGATGGGAACAAATGCTGACCTTGCCAGCGATGCACATATCCCACACACGAATAAAATAAAAGAGGTGTAGTGAGGGAATTCCAGAGCTTTGGGTCTAGGCAGCTGAAGACCTGGCTGGCAGTGGAGCAATGATGAAAATCAAGCATACACAAGAGACCAGGATTGGAGGAGTGCAGATGTCTTGGAGGGTTGTGGGGCTGGTGAATATTACATAGATAAGGAGGTGTGAGGACATCGAGGGAGTTGCAAACACGGTTGAGAATTTTAAAATCTAGACATTGCTTAACTGGCAGCCGATGTATGTCAGTGATCGGGGAACGGGACTTGGTGTGAGTTTACACAAGAGCAGCAGAGTTTGGATGACCTCAAGTTTACAGAGAGTAGAATGTGTGAGACAAGCCAGGAGTGTGTTAAAATCTGGAATAGAAAGCTAGTCTCACTCATGGAGCCATGAAAGTATCATCGTTTTCTGTTAAACACCATCTGATTCACTAATGTCCTTTAGGGAAAGAAATCTGCCGTCCTTTCCTGGTCTAGCCCACATATGACTCTAGACTCACAGCAATGTTATTGACTCTTAACTGCACTCTGTGAGGGCCTAGCAAGCAACTCTGTTGAAGCATTTGAAAAGAAGGCTGAGAGTTTTTAAATTGATGTGTTGCTGACCAGGATCCAATGTCGGTCAGTGAGTTCAGGGGGTGATGGGTGAACAGGACTTGGTGTGAGTTAGGACATGGGCAGCAGTGTTTTTCATCACCTCAGGTTTACAGACAGTAGAATGTGGGAGACCAGCCAGGAGTGTGTTGGAATAGTCAAGTCTACAGGTAACACAGGCAAGGGAGAGTGTTTCACCAGCAGAGGAGCTGAGACAGGGATGAAGTCGTACTATGTTAAGGGGGTGGAAATAGGCAGTTTTATTGATAGCGTGAATATTTGGTAGGAAGCTCATCGCAGGAGCAACTATGACACCAGGTTGTAAACACTTTGCTTTAGTCTCAGACAGTTGTCAAGGAGAGGGATGGAGTCTGTAGCTAAGAAATGTTTGATGTGGGGTTTGAAAACACTGGCTTTAGTTTTCCTAATATTTAATTGGCCTGGCAGATGTGTGAAGTGATACATTGTGGAAAGATTTTATAATATTATTTATTCATGGGTTGTGGGTGTCGCTGGCTGGGCCAGCAGTTATCACCCACCCCTAATAGCCTTTGAGAAGGTGATAGCGAACTGCAGGTGGATGAATGAGGAGAGATAACACAACTTTAAAGGTGGTGAGAATAACAGAGAGACCTGGGGTGTTTGTGTGCAATCTTTGAAGTGAGCTGGACAGGTTAACAAACAGTTAACAAAGAAAATAGATTCCTAGGTTTTATTAATAGAGACACAGAGTCGAATAGTCAGGATGTTATATTACACCTATAGAAAAGACTACATCGGCTCCGCCTCGAGCATTGTGTCCAATACAGGGAACCACATTTTAGGAAGGACATGAGTCCATTGGAGAGGGGATAAAAGAGTTTTACTGGAATTTTTCCAGGGATGAGGGATTACAGTTATGTAGCTGGGATGGTTCAACTTAAAGCAGGGAAATGTAAAAGCAGATCTGATCGAGATGCGAAGCAGAAAGCAGAGAGTAGTGGAGAATATTTATTGTTCAGTCTGGAGGGAAGTACACAGTGTCGTTCCCCTGTTCTGAAGAAGGGTCACTGACCTGAAACATTAACTCTACTTCTCTCTCCACAAATGCTCCCAGACCTGCTGTGTATTTCCAGAATTACTTGTACTTATTTCAGCTTTCCATCATCCTCAGTATTTTGCTTTTATTATCCCGATGGTCACTGTTGGGATCACTGTTGCAGTATGTTAATACGATGGGCTTGTGTACAGAGGGGATAATGTCAAGGTTTTGTGATGGGTGGAAACTCAGAAATGTTAATAAACAGTGAGAAGGATAGTAACAAACTTCAGGAGGACAGAGACTGACTGGTGAAATGGACAGGAACATGGCAGATGTAATTTAACACAGTGAAGTGTGAAGTGAGACATGGGTAGGAAGTATGAGGAGAAACAATATAAAATAAATGGTACCATTATAAAGCGGGTGCAAGATTAGAGAGACCTGCGGTGTACACACACAGATCTTTGATGGTAACATGTAGTGTCCTTGGTGTCAGAGAGAGAGGCACAGAGTAATAAAACTCATGAGGAAATGCTGATGTTTGTACATCATTGGTTAGGTCCCAGCTGGAGAATTGTGTCCAATTCTGGTCACCACACTTTGATAAGGATGTCAAGGACTTAGTGAAGATACAGAGGTGATTTATTAGAATGGTACCAGGGATCTGGGAATTCAGTTATGTGGAGAGATTGGAAAATCTGGGATTGTTCTCTTTGGAGCAATGCAGGGTAAGGGGTGATTTAATATAGAATTCAAAATCATTAAGGGTTTTGATAGGGTAATTAATGTGAAACTGTTTCCAGTGTCAGGAAGTTCAGTATTAAGAAGACACAGATTGAAGGTAATTGACAAAGAACCAGAGGTGAAATGAGGAGAATTTTCTTACACAGCGAGTTGTTGGGATGTGGGATTCACTACCTGAAAACATGGTGGAAGCAGATTCAATAATATCTTTCAAAAGGGAATTTAGCAAATACTTCAATAGGAAAAAAAGGAGACTGCGGAAAGTTGGGGGGGGGGGGGTGGATGTTGGTGGTGGAATTCATTAAGTAGCTCATTCCAAGAGACAGAACTGAGACAATGGGCAGAATAGCCTCCTTTTGTACTGCATCAATCTCTGATTCTATGAGAAATAGACAGAGAGTGTAGAGAGCGAGTGAGGACATGCGTAAGTGGGAAAGGAAGATAGATATAGCGAGAAAATCGGGTTTGCTTCGCTTTTCGGGTGTAGGGATTGTAATTCGTGATCTGCCCTTGCCTATTCATGTTGAGGCAGGTGACACACAAACTTCCTGCTGCCTTCTCATTTCTACGAATTCTATGTACCGCCTAGGGTGACATGCGGTGCTGTCTGTCTGCTGGGGCCTAAGGTTGTGTGAGGCTGGCTCGTGTTTCATCCAGGATACAGCTCTTAAAGACAGTCTGTTCCTCTTAAAGGGAGGTTGCACTGAATCACAGGAGGCTGCTGCTGACTGTGAAATGCCGCAATTAGAGACAAGGTAAATGGAATACTAGGAGAGAGAGAGGGTTCTGCGGTTCACGGATGTGGTGCTGGACGCCTTAGTCATGGAGGGTGAAAGGCATAGATAGGCCATGTTCCCATGGGGTGGGGTGCAGACCCTCAAGAAATGCACTTCGAAGTGAATAGGAGCAGGTGGCCAGGGAGGTCAGTGCAAGAAGTCTGGCCCCGAGGACCTGGCAGAAGAGCCAGAAGAAGTTAAATGAACTCACACGGGTGGTCAATTTCAGTGAATTCATCTCCACATGACATCTCCTGCCCTCAACACCAGTAACCTCTCACACTGCTCAATGAACCACACCCCCATCACTCACCCATCAGCTGTCCCTAACACTCAGGACCCACACCTAACATTCACATACTCCATCTCACCCTCACACACCTTCTACTGATACCAGCCTCACATTCACCTCTCCCTGCCTCCACATGCCTCCAGCTATTCAGCTATGGCAGGCACATCACACAAACACAGTGCAACACAATTAGTGACATTCTGTCCTCTATCTTACAGGACAAGGTGGCTCATAAACACAGGGAGCAGCAGTGATCCGGTGGGGACCAGGCATACCTTCATCCCCTGAGACTGAGGGAGGAGATGATTCTCCACATCATGGGACCGGCTGTGACAGAGCCCGGAGCATGCGGCATCACCGAGAGCATTCAGGATGATGTTATGTTGCTGCCTGACGTTCCTTCTTAACTCCCACCTCCCCCTCATCCTACTGTCTGGGAAGATGTACAAGCTGCAGATGGTGGGACCATGGACCTCCTGCTTTCCATCCCATTCCCAATCCCTCACCACAACCCTCCCCTTCTGATTTTATACTTTCCAATGATAACCCAAAACTGCCAGCTTCCCAGTAACAGCAGCTCCAGGTGACAGAGAGAGAGACAAGCAGCACAGCACTGATGTTGAAGCTCCATCACTTGGTCTGAAACTCATAGTCACCAGATCAAATACTTTCGCTTTGTGTACCTTAGAAGTTGGTATAGAGTCGGAATCTGCACGTGGTGAGTCACCGAGCACGAGTGAGCTGCAGCCAGGCCAGGGGGAACGGATAGTTCATGTGTCAGATCACCGGAGGGCGAGGTCACAAAAAAGATGGCTGATGGGTAACAGCAGCTCAGGCTGCTGCTGCCCATGTCGAGGTGTTGCAGTCCGAATCCGAGCCCTCAAAGCCCAGAGCTGCTCGAGGACGTCCTGCAAGGCCATATGCAGTCTCCCCAGTGAAAGTCAGCAGCCTTCCACCAGCCATGCTGCAGACACTGGGGAAACACTGTGTAGGATCCCTAGCAAAGTCGAGGGAACCCACAAGACAGTCATTAAGGGAATCCACAAGGGTGAATAGTTGCGTTGTGTTTGCATAATTGGATGTGTTGTTGGATAAAGATGTTAATGAACAGGTTTTTATTGCAGGATGGTGACCAAGCGGATGCTGTGATGGGGCATCTCAGATGGGGGCAATGGTGGAGAATGGGGAATCCGTGGTGGGAAAGTGAAGTTGTCCTACGGCAACCGGAATCTTAGCAGGCAATCGCCGGCAGCCTGTCCGGGTGGAAGGCATCCAGGAAATATTCTGGAAATATCCTGGTTGGTTGGCGATGGATGGTGGGGTTTGAATTCCTTGGGGATGAATCATGAGCCATGTAAAGACAGGGTAGTGATTCTCTCCGAGGAGCTACACTGTGATTCTCCACAGAGTTCTGAAGTTTGTGGGAACAGAGGAGGAGGTGTCGGGCGTCTTGCAAAGCATTAAGGTAAATAAGTCCCCAGGGCCTAATGGGATCTAACGCAGAATACTGAGGGAGGCAAGGGAAGAAATAGCTGGGGCCTTGACAGAAATCTTTGCATCCTCATTGACGATAGGTGATGTCCCAGAGGACTGGAGAATAGCAAATGTTGTTCCTTTGTTTAAGAAGGATAGCAAGGATAATCCAGGAAATTACAGGCCGGTGAGCCTTTGGTCAGTGGTAGGAAATTATTAGAGAGGATTCTTCGGGGCAGGATTTACTTCCATTTGGAAACAAATTAACTTATTAGTAGCGAGAGGCAGCATGGTTTTGTGAAGGGGAGGTCGTGTCTTACTAACTTGATTGAGATTTTTGAGGAAGTGACGAAGATGATTGATAAAGGAAGGGCAGTGGATGTTGTCCATACAGACCTCTTTAAAGCCTTTGACAAGGTCCCTCATGGCAGACTGGTGCAAAAGGTGAAGTCACACGCGATCAGAGGTGAGCTGGCAAGATGGATACAGAACTGGCTCGGTCATCGAAGACAGAGGGTATCAGTGGAAGGGCGCTTTTCTGAATGGAGGGCTGTAAATAGTGGTGTTCCGCAGGGATCAGTGCTGGGACCTTTGCTGTTTGTAGTACATATAAATGATTTGGAGGAAAATGTAGCTGGTCTGATTAGTAAGTTTGTGGACAGCAAAAAGCTTGGTGGAGTTGCGGATTCTGATGAGGATTGTCAGAGGATACAGCAGGATATGGATCGGTTGGAGACTAGGGCGGAGAAATGGCAGATGGAGTTTTATCCAGACTCTCGCTGGCACGAGAGTGTCAATATAAATTTGCGTTTACATTCCCGGACAACTGTACACCTGGATGTGTCTCCCCCAGGGATTACATGATGGTCCGACAACATTCCACCAGTGGTTGGCGATAGATCCGGTGTTGCAGGTGCCGGACCCACCCCTACCCTTTGCCCTCGATGTCGCTACCACAGATACCACCTTATCAGCGGTATTCCTTCAGAAGAAACATGGCCGATTCTGCCGAGTGGAATACGCATCTCACTTGTTAACATCAGTAGAAAAGGCCTTTACAATGTGTGAACAAGATTTGCTGGCCGTCTTCTGGGTGATTCAAAATGTTACTTATATTGTCAGCCTCAGCCCTGTTACTATCCTAACTGAACACACACCCTTCCAGTTGTGACTGGACGGAAGCTAAAGGACGGTAATGTTATATTGTCAGCCTCAGCCCCGTTACTATCCTAACTGAACACACAACCTTCCAGTTGTTAGTGGATGGACGGTTGAAGGACGGTAATGTTATATTGTCAGCCTCAGCCCTGTTACTATCCTAACTGAACACACACCCTTCCAGTTGTTACTGGATGGACTGTTGAAGGACGGTAATGTTATATTGTCAGCCTCAGCCCCGTTACTATCCTAACTGAACACACACCCTTCCAGTTGTTACTGGATGGACGGTTGAAGGACGGTAATGTTATATTGTCAGCCTCAGCCCTGTTACTATCCTAACTGAACACACACCCTTCCAGTTGTTACTGGATGGACGGTTGAAGGACGGTAATGTTATATTGTCAGCCTCAGCCCTGTTACTATCCTAACTGAACACACACCCTTCCAGTTGTGACTGGATGGAAGCTAAAGGACGGTAATGTTATATTGTCAGCCTCAGCCCCGTTACTATCCTAACTGAACACACAACCTTCCAGTTGTTACTGGATGGAAGCTAAAGGACGGTAATGTTATATTGTCAGCCTCAGCCCCGTTACTATCCTAACTGAACACACACCCTTCCAGTTGTTAGTGGATGGATGGTTGAAGGACGGTAATGTTATATTGTCAGCCTCAGTCCCGTTACTATCCGAACTGAACACACAACCTTCCAGTTGTTAGTGGATGGATGGTTGAAGGACGGTAATGTTATATTGTCAGCCTCAGCCCTGTTACTATCCTAACTGAACACACACCCTTCCAGTTGTTACTGGATGGACGGTTGAAGGACGGTAATGTTATATTGTCAGCCTCAGCCCCGTTACTATCCTAACTGAACACACACCCTTCCAGTTGTTACTGGATGGACGGTTGAAGGACGGTAATGTTATATTGTCAGCCTCAGCCCTGTTACTATCCTAACTGAACACACACCCTTCCAGTTGTTACTGGATGGACGGTTGAAGGACGGTAATGTTATATTGTCAGCCTCAGCCCCGTTACTATCCTAACTGAACACACACCCTTCCAGTTGTTACTGGATGGACGGTTGAAGGACGGTAATGTTATATTGTCAGCCTCAGCCCTGTTACTATCCTAACTGAACACACACCCTTCCAGTTGTTAGTGGATGGATGACTGAAGGACGGTAATGTTAGTCAGAATCACATTGCTCGGTGGGCCTTGCTCTTGCAAGGTAGATATATTTCAGTAAAAAAGGAAAATACTTTGACATGCTTGGCATACAATTTAATCTACCAGGCTGAACCCCATGAGTGTCAGGTTTTGACAGAAAAGGCCGTCAAGGGACATTTTGTGTCAAAATCAGTGCGGGGCGGGAGTGTCCAACGGAAGAAAACAGAAATCAAACCAGCACTCAACATTTTTGTTGACGGTTCATCTGCAGTGGAGGATGGGATTAGGCAGGCAAAGTGCGGATTACAAATACAGGATCATAATGGAAAACCTATTAAAGACATTGCCTTACAGTTACTGGCGAGTTTAAGTGTGCAGCATGCCGAACTAGCTGCAGTCACTTTGTGCTGACACAACCACATGTTTCCCCCACTGGTTGATATAAATTCTGACAGTATGTACGTGTGTAACTGTTTGACCGAGTACCTACCTCTGTGGGAAGCCAGAGGTTTTGTGTCAGCAGATGGCAAACCTTTTCCATCTGTCCTATTACTGCAGAGAATAGTAGATGCAGCGAGGAGAGGATTACAGAAAATACTATGATATATTGACCTATGTTGTGAAAATTGGAAAGGAGATAATTGGGACAACTTTGTCTAAGTGTCGTCTGGAAAACCAGGTGGTCATATGTCCTCACTCTATATATATATATATATACATACATACATATAAAACAGCAGAATCAAAATGTGGATTTAATACCACTGTAAATTGCACCATGGAAACGAGGAAGGCATTATCAGGTTAACCCATGTGGCCTATCAGGCAAAGGGGAGATATTGCTTAACCACCACAATGAAGAAGTACCAGTATGGACATAACCGGATTTGTCTGGTGAGCAACAGTACGTCGCTTGTCAACCCACAAATACCAACTTGAGTAGAGAAGACGGAGTTGGTCGGCATACATAAAAGAAAGACAGAAACGATAATTGTTACAGAAAGTATGAAGGACGACTTGATAAATTACCTTCGGGAACATGAATATACTATTCAGCCATTGCCCATACGTTTGGGTCAAGAGAGGCAGCAACGAGAAACCATTGCTGTAGTGTACTACAATCTGGAACAGCAGTGGAAGATGATACAAGTTCAGATTGATGAGATAAATGATTCTACCTGGTGGGAAGACTTATGGAACTGGGGGTCAAACGTGAAGATGCACCCTGGTTTAGAAATATCTCCCATGTCCTGATAGTCGTTTCGGGTGTCATGGTGATAGATGTGACATACTTAATTCGGAAACTTAAGAAATTGATTAAGGAATGTGAGAGGATGTATGAACACAGGTTGGACAGCTACCTGAAAGGCAATCAGTATTCGAAGTTGCTCCATTAAAATATTGACAATTAATTATGTAACACGAGGGTAGTTGTATAACTATTGGTAGATACTTAAAATGAATTAATGAATGACAAATGTATTCTAAAAGTTAAATTGCGACTGCGTTATGCTCGCACAAGTGATTAATTAAGTAACAACGATGTTTACATTGTGCTTTCTTTAACTATGCTTTCTACTTATGATCTTGCGTTAACAATGAAATTATAATTGCAGAAGTGTACTACCGAAGAGACATGAGAGTGTGATCCCTTGGGCATCGCCCTGTATGATCAGAGGGGGAAGGGGGTGATGGTGTAGTGGTGGGTGTAGACTCAGTAAAAACACATAAGAACGTAATTGAAACAATGAGGCTCGTCACACAACAATACACAACGTTTTGAAACATAGAGGGGCTGGTTAGAAGGAGCAGAGCAAACAGATGGTCAAGGAATTGTGGACCATACAGAAAAGCAGGCTGAAACAAGAGAGAGATTCTACCAGACAGTGTCCCTGCACAAACCAGATAAAGGAGTTTCTATTGGCATGAGGTCGGATTAGACTCACAGTAGACAATGGCTGAAAATGGTGACAGCACGAGAACCCCGAGGAAGAACACTCAAGAAAATTCCTTGAGTCATGGACTCAGAGAATAGAAAGGCAGCTGCCATTCTGAGACTGATCACCTCGTGTCTTGGGGTAGTATTACATGCAAGTAGTGAGTGCTTGTACCTGATGATTTAATGTGTGAATAAACATTGATATACCTTCCACCAGTCCGATTCTGTGAATTCTTCAAGAGTAAGTGCAGATTAGGCACAGCAACAATCTGATAGCTCTATACAGGGTCTTACCAGGAACATAAACACAAGCAACGCCAAGAGAGAAAATTACACGACCAGTAACAAAATTAGCAATGCTTCGTAGAGTTTACAGCCTTTATCAAAGACTCACCAGGAGTAACAACAACAGCAAAGAGGGATGAGAAAATGACAAGGGCAGTAATTCAGTTAAACACGGTTTATAGAATTAATAGCTGGATAAAGAGTCTTACCAGGAACACCAATAATAGCGAGGATGGGATAGTAAATATATTGAATAACCTGAAGAGCTAAAAAGATCCGATAGTCTAATGAGTACCAGTCATAATATGTGGAAAGATCGTCAAATTGCCAGATGAAACTCCTGTCCATTGTTGTAACATTCCCATCGATTGTTCTCAGATTCTGATCTATCCTCTCCCTCTGTCTGGAGTTGTTGGTCCCTCTTACTGCCGGGTTTGATGCTCCTGTTGACACTATGTGATAATACATTGAAATGACTCCCATATTATTAGAAGATGGAAACCCTCCAGTGAAACAATTAGGGTCCGTGGAGACTGACATTAATACCAGTCACTGAACAAACAGGTTCAGTTAACCCCTTTCAGTCCAGCACTGTGTGTACCACAATAAAGTAGAACATTTATCTGGTCTGGATGGGATGTCTGAGAGATGCTGAGGGAAGGGAAGGTGGGAATAGCGGAGGCACTGGACAGAATCTTTCAATCCTCCTTGGATATAGGAGTTGTGACAGAGGGCTGGAGGGTTGTAAATGTTACACCCTATTTGAAAAATAGGAGAGATGGGGTAGACACTGTATTTACTGACCAGACAGTTTAATGTCACTGATGGGGAAATTTCATAACCCAGGACAAATATATTCATTGCTTTGAAAAACATGGAATAATAAATAGACAGCAGTAGGAATATGGTGATGACAAAGCATGTGTGGCAAACCTCAACAACAACTTATATTTATCTAGTGCTTTTAATGTTATAAAACATCCCAAAGTACTTCACAGGATCATTATGAAGCAAAGTATGACACTGAGACACAACAGGAGATATTAGATCAGATGGACAACAGCTTGAAGAAAGAGATAGGTTTTAAGGAGTACTTGAAAGGAGGAAAGCGAGACAGAAAGGTGGTGACCGTAGCGGAGTGGTAATATTACCAAAATTGTAATACTGAGGCTCAGGCTGATTCTCTGAGGACATGGGTTCAAACCCCACCGTGTCAACTGGTGCAATTTAAATTTCAATAAGTTATAAAATTCAATTAATTAATACAAATCTGCATTTGAAAGCTATTCTCAGCAATGGTGCCATGAAACTATCATTGATCATCGTTAAAAAAAAACAGCCTGGATTATTGATGTTCTTTTGCAATGGAAATCTGCCATCCTTATATGGTCTGGCCTCCATGTGACTCCAGACCCACAACGATGTGGTTGACTCTAAACTGACTTCTGAAATGTCCAGCAAACCACTCAGTTATCAAGGGCAATTGGGGATGGGCAACAAATGCTGGTCTTGTCAGTGACACCCACATCGCATGAAAGAATGAAAAAAGAAAACTGTGCCGTGAGGATATTCCAGAACTTTGGGCCTTGGCAGCTGAAAGCCCGGGCGCCAGTGGTGTAGGGATTAAAATCAGTGCTACACAAGAGGCTGAAATTAGAGGAGCACATGTCTCGCAGTGGGTTGTGGAGGTGGAGGAGATTACAGATATATGGGGGTGGGGTGGGGGAGAGACCATGGCGGCATCTGAAAACGAGGATGAGAATTTTAAAATCAAGACATTGCTTGACTGGGAGCCAATGTCGGTCAGTGAGATATGAACGGGACTTGGTGTGAGCTAAGGCATGGGCAGCAGAGTTTTGGATGACCTCAAGTTTACAGAGAGTAGAATGTTGGAGATCAGCCAGGAGTGAGTTGGAATAATCACATCTAGAGGTGACGAAGGCATGAATGACGTTTCAGCAGCAGATGGGCTGAGACAGAGGTGAAGTCGGGCGATGTTACTGAGGTGGAAATAGGCGGTTGTAATGATATCCTGAAATGAGGTTCAAGCTCATTTTGTGGTCAAATGTGCCACCAAGGTTGTAAACATACTGTCCGAATCTCAGACTGTTACCAGGGAGAGGGATGGAATCAATAGCAAGGGAACAGAGTTGACGTGGGGTGTGAAAACAATGTCTTCAGTCTTCCCAATATTTAATTGGAGGAAATTTCTGCTCATCCAGTACTGGATGTCGGATAAGCAGTCTGATAATTTAACAACAGTGGAGGAGTGGAGAGAGGTGGTGGTGAGGTAAACTTGATGGAGTTATTTGATAAAACAATGGAGAGGGTTGATGAGGGTGGTGTGATTGAAGTTATATATATGGACATTCAAAAGGTGTTTCATTAAGTGACATTCAATGGACAGGTTAGGAAAACTGAACCCTATGGATTAAAGGGACAGTGACAGTGTGGATATAACATTGACGAAGGAACAGTAAACAGAGAGAAGTGGTGAAAGGTTGCTGTTCAGACTCAATGACAGTGGACAGTGGTGTTCCCTGGGGCTCGGTATTAGGACCACTGCTCTTTTTTCTCTTGGAAAACACGAGGTATGTAAGGCAGAGCCCTCTCCTCCTCGCTCTTTGCAGAGCTTCCCCTCTCTGCAGCCTCTGCTCCATTTGTTGATCATGTTATAGACACAGCGACACTGTAACTACAGTCCCCATACCTCGTCCAGAGTTGGGTCACCAAATCCTCCGTCGACCCTGAATGTCTGCAGCAGCTCACAACACAACCTCCAGAAAACATCCACAGCACCTCGACTAACTTTACAATTGCAGAAGTAAGTTAAAAGCCCCTCACCTGTAGGTTGGATGCCTCGTCCTTTAAATAACACTAGAGGGGGTTCTTCGTGCTCCTGAATGTATGTTCAGCTGAGAGTGACTAACACAGGCGGTCAGTGGACATGCAAAGACCAAGTTTCAAAGATGTACATCACAGCTGCTGGAGTGGGTGATTGAGACCATATTCAGTCCCTTCCTCACACTACAGACACACACACGTTACACACACGCTAGCACCCCGGCCAGCCTGGGTTTCCTATACAATGTGCTGGATGTGACCGGCAGTGCAGCTTATACCATTTTATGGATCTAAACTTCCACAGCACCAGTGGAGCTGGAGAGATGAAATGTGTGATCAGGGAGCGAGACAGAGGGAAATAAACTCACTTTAAAAAGGGAATTAGAAAAAGACTTTAAGATAAACAAGTTTCAGGAATATTGGTAATGGACAGGGGATTGGGATAATTAGAGGGGTGAGGACATGAGGGATTTGATCACATGAGTGAGAATATTAAAATTGAGGTGTTACTGGACCAAGAGCCAATGTAGGTCAGTGAGCACGGGGATGTTAGGTGAACAAAATTTAATGTAAATTAGAAGATGGCAGCAGAGTTTTGGATGATCAGAAGGTTACAGAGAGTAGGATGTGGGAGACCAGCCAGGAGTGTGTTAGAATAGTCAAGTCTTGAGGTAACATAGACATGGATGAGGGTTTCAGCAGCAGATGAGCTGAGCTCTCTCTCTCTCTCTCTGTTTCTCTCTCTGTCTCCCTCACTTGCTCTGTCCCACACTCAGAGTCTTATATTCTTCAATCCTGTCGCCTCTTACTTTTGTAAACTCCAGCTGATATAAGAGGAGCCTGGCCAACTTTTCAACATAAGGTAACCCGCCCATTCTAGGTATTCGTCCAGTAAGCCTTCTCTGAACTGCTTCCAACCCATTTACATCCTTTCTTAAATAAGGAGACCAATACTTTACACAGTACTCCAGATGAGGTCTCTGTATAACTGAAATATAAACACTCTAATTTTGTGTCCTATTCCGCTCGCAATAAATGATAACATTCCATTAGCTTTCCTAATTACTTGCTGAACCTGCAGACTAACCTTATACAATTCATGCACCAGGATATGCATATCCCTCTGCATCTCAGATTTCTTCAATCCATCACCATTCAGATAACATTCTTGGTTTTTAATATTCCTGCCCAAATGGATTTGGAGACAGAGAGAGTTTACACTCGATCAAACGTGTGTGTGCCATCACTAAGAGTTGCGGGGCGGGGCGGGACGGGGGAAGCGGAATTTTAAGAGAGTTCTGAATAAGTAAAGGCAGAAATACAATGTCATTGGCATATGATAGGAAATAGTCAATTGAACAGGTAAACGTTCGAAATGTAACAGTCTTTGAGCAAGTGAAAGAGGGGAAGGGGGAAGAAGAACACGAAGGAAGGATTGTGATGGGACGGAAAGGGGAGAGTTTAAATGACAGATTGTTACATTTCTAACCTTTACCAGTTCTGATGAATGGTTAGGAAAACTGAACCCTATGGATTAAAGGGACAGTGACAGTGTGGCTATAACATTGACTAAGGAACAGTAAACAGAGGGAAGTGGTAAAAGGTTGTTGTTCAGACTCAATGACAGTAGACAGTGGTGTTCCCTAGGGCTCGGTATTCGGACCACTGCTCTTTTTTCTCTTGGAAAACACGAGGTATGTAAGGCAGAGCTGAAACGTAAACTCTGTTTCTCTCTACACAGATGGTGCCAGACCTGCTGACTATTTATGACAATTTCTGTTCTCATTGCAGAGTTCCAGCAGCCGCAGTATTTTGCTTTCATTTTAGTATTTAATTCACTGTCACTTCTCTTCCAGGAATGCCTACCTTGAAGAAGTTCTGCTCTTCTCTTGAAGAGCTTAGGGCCTCGGCAGCTGAAGGCACGGCCGCCAATGGTAGAGTAATTAAACTCGGGATGTTCAAGAGACCAGAATTATATGACGTTTCAATGCTGCAGTGGAAGCTCAGACTGAGGTCATGAGATCCATGCTTACTGCCATGCAGGATCAGACTGCTGCCATCATGGCTGTGGATCACAGTGTTCAAAGGGGTTTGCAGGATCTCACAGCAGTCCTGCAACCTGTGATCCAGTAGATTACTAGGATTGCTGCGGTGTCGCCCCGTGGGAATGACAGTGTCTCCGTGGAGCAGGAACCTGTTGTCTTCTCTCAGGATGACAGTATTTGTTCTCCATTCACTGTCACTCCACCAGTGTGCTTGCTGTTACCCATCAGCCAGCCCGGACTGCTGCTGCCCATGTCGAGGTGGTGCAGTCAGATTCCGAGTCCTCAAGTCACAGAGCTGCTCGAGGACGTCCTGCAAGGCCATCTGCAGTCTCCCCAGTGAAAGTCAGCAGACTTCCACCAGCCATGCTGCAGTCACTGGAGAAACACTGTATCGGAGCACTAGGCAAGTCGAGGGAACCCACAAGACAGGCACTAAGGGAATACACAAGGGTGAATAGTTCAGTTTAGTTTGTATAATTGGATGTGCTGTTGGATAAAGATGTTAATGAAAAGATTGTTGTTGGTGTTTTTTATTGCAGGATGGTGACCACGGGGACACTGTGATGGGGCGTCTCAGATGGGTGTAATGGTGGAGAATGGGGGATCCATGGTGGGGAAGGGAAGTTGTCCTATGGGAAACAGAATATAAGCAGAAACTCTCTGACGGTCTTTCTGGGTCAAAGGCATCCAGGAAATATTCTCCCTGCCTCCTGCTCCTCCTCCTGAGTTTTCCTCCGGATTCCTGGTGCCAATGCCTGTGTGCTCATGATGGTGATGATATGAAGGGTGCAGCAGAACACCATGAACTTGGACACCTGCTCCATTGTGTACTGGAGGGCTCCCCCTGATTATTGTTCTAAATCTTTTCCCACCACTGATGTTGGACTAACTGGCCTGTAGTTGTGAGGACTGTGTGTTGTCCATTGATGTATCCACAAGGTGAGAGAGGCCATCTATGTCGGGTGAAGGTAATACATCATTTACTCCCTCAGCGGGGAGAAGCAGGATAAGAGGTCCCGTGGCTTTGTCAGGAGAGCCACATTCCTGATGGTCGAGGTGTCTCTACGGTGTCCCCATGTCAACGGGGAAAGGTACAGGAACTGAATAAAATCTCACTCCATTAATGTACACTTGGTGTGTGAGCATGCCCAGTACATCATGTTGGTGAATGTCCACTATCCTGGTAGCAGCCAACCAACCTCACACGGTTCGGACAGTGGAAGCATTGCTTCATCACACTGGTGGTCTGTTCCACCTTGTTCCTGGTGACTTCATTGTTCACGTTATACACATATTAATTTTGTGAGGTTGGTTGGCGGTGGGAGGAAGTTTGGGGTTGTAGAAACATGAGCTGTGTCTGGAGAGGGCGGGGTGGTTACATCTGTCTCCGTGGAGCCACATTCTGGTTCTGCATGGGAGGCCGATGTGTTGGGACTGGCTGACTGCTTCAGAATGAAGTTATTGTGGCTGCTGCCAGAATAGTGGGACATTCACCAACATGATGTACTGGGCATGCTCACACATCAACTGTACATTAATGGAGTGAGATTTTAGTCAGTTCCTGTACCTCTCCCCGTTGACATGGGGACACCGTCGAGACAACTCGACCATCAGGAATGTGGCTCTCCTGACAAAGCCAGGGATACCCTTATCGTGCTTCTCCCCGCTGAGGGAGAAAATTATGTATTAACTTCACCCGACATAGATGGCCTCTCTCACGTAGCGGATACATCAATGGACAACACACAGTCCTCACAACTACAGGCCAGTTAGTCCAACATCAGTGGTGGGAAAAGTTTTAGAACAATAATCAGGGAAAAAACAGCAGGCATGTTGAGAGGTTTGAGTTAATTCAGGATAGCCGGCATAGATTTACAAAAGGAAAGTCATGCTTGACTAATCTAATTGCACTTTTGATGATGTAACAGAGAAGGTTGATGAAGGGAATGTGATGGATGTTGTCTAGATTGGTTTGAACAATGTGTTTGATAAAGTGCCACAGAAAAGGTTAATTACCAACATTGAGTCAAATGGAATGGGAGGGTCAGTGTCCAGTTGGATAAAAACAAAGGTTTACATAGAGATAAGAGTGTATCATAGTAAATGGCAGTTTTTCAGACTGCAAGATGTTAGACAGTGAGTGTTCCCCCAGGGTCAGTGCTCGGGCCACTGTTTATTTTTGCTGTGTATAAATGACTTGGAGCTTGGAATACAGAGTAGAATTTCAAAATCCGCCTCTGATACCAAACCTGGAGCTGTGACAAACAGTGAGTATGTTCAGAACCACCTGCGACAGGACATAGATACTAAGTAGATTGAGCAGACAAGTGGCAGATGAAGGTGTGAGACAAGTGTGAGGTGAGGCATTTTGACAGAGAGGATAGGAAGGCAATATAGACTTAATAACACAGTTCTAAACAGTGTGCAGGAACAGAGAGACCTGTGGGTGCATGTATATCCATCTTTAAAGGTGACAGGACATATTGAGAGATTGGTTAGTAAAATACATATAATCTTATATTTCATAAAGAGAGGTATCGAGTTCAAAAGCAGAGAAGTTATGATGAATGTTTAAAAATCTCTGGTTAGGTCTCAGCTGGACTAGTTTGTCCAATTCTGGTCATCACACTTCAGAAAGATTGTGAAGGTCTTTGAAATGGTGCTGAAGAGATTTAACAGGATGGTTCCAGGGATGGTGGATTTTAGTTCCAAGGTTAGGTTACAAGATTATGACAGGTCTGGATAATTTAGACAATGAAAAAGTGTTCCCATTAACTGATGGAAGAAAGACTAGGAGCACGGATTGAATGTTTTGGACAAGAGATGCAGGAGGAATATGAGGAAGAACATTTTTCTTTATGCAGCGTGTGTTAATGATCTGGAACTCACTGCCCACAAGTGTGTTGGAAGCAGAGACAATCAGTGATTTCAAATGAAAGCTGGTGGGCACCTGAATGAAATGAATTTGCTCCAGGGATTGAGCGGGCGAGTGGGACTGAATGGATTGCTCCATGGAGAGCCAGCATGTACATGATGGGATGAATGGACTCTTTCTATGTCGTAAATGGCTCTATCAGTCTCTGTGACTCGATGTTGGATACTTCTCCTGCTCCTGCCTGGAAAGATCCGGATACATAGAAGTTCAATGAAACTGTGACCTTAACAGCCACTGACAGCTCCGTCCTCACCCTGGTGTGAGGCTCCAGGTCGTGTTACAGGAGGTGACACAACTCTGTGACCACCTCCTTATTGAATCAGAGTCACCTCACACACTGCTCCTGGGTTAGGTGTAGGTAGCAAAAGTGTTCTCGGAAAACCGGAGGTGCGTAGGGCAGAGCCCCCTCTTCCTCCCACTTTACAGAGCTTGCCCTCTATGCAGCCTCTGCTCCATTTGTTACAGACCCAGAGACACTGTAACTACATTCCCCATACCTTGTCCAAATTTACATCACCAGATCCTCTGTCCTCCCTGAATGTCGGCAGCAGCACACAACACAACCTCCAGAGAACCATCCACAGCACCTCCACTAACATTACAATAGCAGAAGCCAAAAACCCCTCACCTGTAAGTTGAATGCCTGGTCCTTTTTAAATAACACGAGAGGGGCTTCCTCGTGCTGCTGAATGTAGGGTCAGCTGAGAGTGACCAGCACAGGCGTTCCGTGGACAGTCCAAGTTTCAAAGACGTACATCACAGCTGCTGGAATGGCTGACAGAAGATATATAAAGACCCCTCCTCACGCTGCCAGCACATGCTTGGTGAACGGGGGCTCGAGCCCTCTCCAGCATGGAACACTTGAAGTGACTGGCAGAGCAGCTCGTATTATTTTATGGATCCAAACTTACATGGCGTTAGGCCCAGTGGCGCTGTAGAGCTGAAAATCATTGCCAGAGTAGATAAACAGAGAAAACGACTATAGGATCATATGAATTAGGGGCAGAAGTAGGCCATTCAGCCCGTCAAGCCTGCTCCACCATCTAATAAGATCATGGCTGATCTGTTTGCATTTCGAATTCCGCACCCCCATCTACCCCCGATAAACTTGGATTCTCTTGCCTAACAAAAATCTATCTCCCTCTGCGTTAAAAATATACAATGACCCCCCCCCCCCCCCTCCACCACCTTCTAAGGCAGAGATTTCCAAAATCACACAATCATCTGAGGAAAAGAAAAGTCTCCTCATCTCTGTCTGAAAAGGGCGACCCCTAATTTTCAAACAGTGCCTTTTCAAACAGTTACTTTTAAAAGGTAATTGAAGAAAATACTTTCAGGCAAAAGAGTTGTAGGAATATGGGAATGGAGAGGGGAATGGGATTAATTGGAGGGGTGAGGCCATGGAGAGATCCAAGCACAATAATGAGAATATTAAAATTAAGGTGCTGCCAGACCGGGAGCTAATGTAGATCAGTGAGCACAAGGGTGATGGGTGATCGGGATTTGGTGTGAGTTAGAATACAGGCAGCATAGTTATGGATGGGCTGTGGATTATTCAGGTTTATAACTGGGAGGGTGACCAGAATAGAATTGGAATAGTCAAGTGTGTATTTAACAAAGGCACTGATGAGTGTTTATGCAGCAGATGGGCTGAGGCAGAGGTGGAGATGTGTGTTAGTACAGAGGTGATAGTCGGCAGGGTTGGTGAGAATATGGAGATGAACTCAGCTCAGATTTAAATAGAACACAGAGGTTACAAACTGTCTGGTCCAGCCTCAGATATTTGGCAATGAGGAGATCATGGTTCATGGATAGTGGATGGAATTTCTTATAGAGACCAATGAAAACTCCACTGTTCCCAAATTTAAGTAGCAAGAACATTATTTCAGTGAAACAAATTTTACAGATGTCATAGCGGGAAATACAGACTTTCCAGGGACAGCAACAGCAGCAAAGATCGGAGAGTAAATTACATGCACTCTAATGCACTTGGCAATGGTTTATAGAGCTAATACCTGGAGACATATATTTGCCAGGAATAACAACAGCAGCAAGGAGGGCAGAGGAAATGACAAGAATGGAAATGCAGTTAAACATGGTTTATCGAATTAATAGTTAGATACAGAGACTTACTAGGGACACCAATAATAGCCAGGAAGGGGTAGTAAATGTATTGAATATTCCTCAGTGCGGAATAGATCCGACTGTTTAATGAGAACTGATCATAATCTGCAGAAAGAAAGTTAAACTCCCAGATGAAACTCCTGCCCATTGTTGTAACATTCCAATCTATTGTTCTCTGATTCTAATCTATCCTCTTCCTCTCTCCAGAGCCGCTGATCCCTATTAGTGCCGGGAGTGATGTGATACTCCCACTGACACTATGCAAAGGCACAGATGAGGGTTAGTGCAGCAGATGGGCTGAGGCAGAGGTGGAGATGGGTGATATTACAGAGGTGGTAGTAGGCAGGGTTTGTGAAGGAGAGAATATGGAGATGAACACAGCTCAGGTTTAAATAGAACACAGAGGTTGCAAACAGTCTGGTTCAGTCTCAGACATTGGACTTGGAGTATGTAGTTCACAGATCGGGGACAGGATTTCTTATGGAGACCAATAACACTGGTTTCGGGATTCAGAGAAAAAAAAATTACTTGAACAGTATTTCAGTGAACCAGGGTTTACAGATCGTATTTGTGGAAATGAAGACTTACCAGGGCAGTAACAGCAGGAAAGATGAGAATAAATTACAAGAACTATAATACTATTAGCAATGGTTGTGGAGCTAATAGCTGGAGACAGAGATTCAACAGGACTAACAACAGCAGTAAGGAGGGCAGAGTAAATTCCAGGAACATTATTGCAGTTAAATATGGTTTATAATATTAATAGCTGTATTGACAAACTTACCAGGGACACCAACAATAGCAAGGATGGGATAGTAAATATGTTGTATATTCAACAGTGTGTAATAGATCCGGGATGTTAAAGACAGCGAATCGTCTGTATAAAGTATGAAAAGAGGCCATGATAATCCTCTGCCCACTTTTGTAATATTCCAATCCACTGTTCTCAGATTCTGACCCATTGTTGTAACATTCCAATCTATTGTTCTCAGGTTCCGATCTATCCTCTCCCTCTCTCTGGTGCAGCTGATGCCTGTAAGTGATGAAGCTGATAATCCACTGGCACAATCCCTTGAAAGGAATCCCTTATTAATAGAAGATGGAAAACCTCCAGTGACACAATTAGGGTCCATGGAGACTGACATTAACTACAGTCACTGAACAAACAGGTTCTGTTAACCACTTTCCATCCAAACACTTTTTGTGCCTCAAAGAAGTAGAACATTTACCTGGTCTGTATGGGATGTATGAGGCTACTGAGGAAAGGAAATGTGGAAATAACAGAGGCCCTGGACAGAATCTTTCAATCGTCCTTGGCTATGGGAGTGATAACAGAGAACTGGAGGGTTGTAAATGTTACTCCCTGTTTAAAAAAGGAGAGATGGGGTAAAACCTGTATTAATGACCAGTCAGTGTAATGTCGGTGGTTGGAAATTTCTAATGGTCACAAGCAGGATATAAGTATTCCTTACTCATAAAAGGGATAACATTTGAGAAGCAGCACGCAAATGCGAATTCAAAATCATGTATGTCAAACGACAACAACAACTTATTTTATATAGTGTCTTTAATGTAATAAAACATCCCATGATGCTTCCTTATAAAACAAAACATGACACCGAGAGATATAAGAAATTATTAGGTCAGAGGACCAAAAGCGTGGTCAAAGATGTAGGTTTTAATAGGTGTCTTAAAAGAGGAAAGGGTGGTGGAGAGGTGGCGGGATGGAGAGGCGGAGAGGTGTAAGGAGGGTATTCCAGAGCTTGGAGCTGAGGTAACTGAAGGTGTGGTCACCAATGGTGGAACAGTTAAAATCAGGGATGCACAAGAGGCCGGAATTAGAGGAGCACAGATATATACAGGACGGGGGCGAGGTCATGGAGGAAAAATAAGTTGAGAATTTAAATAAAGAGATTACTTGATCAGGAGTCAAAGTCGGTCAGTGATATGTGCACGGGACGTGGCACGATTTAGGACATGGCAGCAGAGTTCTGGAGGACATTAAGTTTACAGAGAGTAGCAGGTGGGAAATCAGAGAAAAGTGTGTTAGAGTAGTCATTTCTAGGGATAAGGAAGGCATGAATGAATTTCAGCAGCAGATGGGCTGAGACAGGGGTGAAGTCGGGCGCTGTTACTGAGGTGGAAGTAGGCGGTTGTAATGATATCCTGAAAATGAGGTTAAAGTGTGATACTAAGGCTGCAAACAAACTGTCTGAATCTCAGACTGATACAGGGAGAGGGATGGAATCAATAGCAAGGGAACAGAGTTGGAGTGGGGAGTGAAAACAAGGGCTTCAGTCTTCCCAATATTTAATTGGAGGAAATTTCTGCTCATCCAGTACTGGATGTCGGATAAGCAGTCTGATAATTTAACAACAGTGGAGGAGTGGAGAGAGGTGGTGGTGAGGTAAACTTGATGGAGTTCTTTGATAAAACAATGGAGAGGGTTCATGAGGGTGGTGTGATTGAAGTTATATATATGGACTTTCAAAAGGTGTTTGATCAAATCACATTCAATAGACAGGTTAGGAAAACCGAACCCTAAGGATTAAAGGGACAGTGACTGTGTGGATATAACATTGGCTAAGGAACAGTAAACAGAGAGAAGTGGTGAAAGGTTGTTGTTCAGACTCAATGGGAGTATACAGGGGTGTTTTCCAGGGCTCGTTATTTGGATCACTGCTCTTTTTGCTCTTGGAAAACCCGGGGTGGGTAGGGCAGAGCCCCCTCCTCCGCCCTCTTTGCACAGCTTCCCCTCTCTGAAGCCTCTGCTCCATTTGTTGGTCATGTTACAGACCCAGAGACACTGTAACTACAGTCCCTATAACTTGTCGAGAGTTGGGTCAACAAATCCTCTGTCCTCCCTGAATGTCTGCAGCAGCTCACAACACAACCTCCGGAAAACCATCCACAGCACCTCCACTAAATTTACAATGGCAGAAGTCAGTAAAAAGCCTTACACCTGTATGATGGATACCCGGTCTATTTAAATAACACTAGAGGGGGTTCCTCGTGCTGCTGAATGTATGTTCAGCTGAGAGTGACTGACACAGACGGTCAGTGGACATGCAAAGACCAAGTTTCAAAGTCGTACATCAAAGCTGCCGGAATGGCTGACTGACACCATATTCAGACCTTCCTCACTCGACAGGCACACACACATTGCACCCACTCCAGCACCCCGGCCAGCCTGTGTGTCCTGTAGAATGTACTGGATGTGACCGGCAGTGCAGCTCACACCATTTTATGGATCCAAACTTCCACAGCACCAGTGGAGCTGGAGAGATGAAATTTGTGGTCAGGGATAGAGACAGAGGGAAATAAACTCACTTCAAAAAGGAAATTAGAAAAATACTTTAAGATGAACAAGCTTCAGGAATATTGGAAATGAACAGGGGATTGGGATAATCAGAGGGGTGAGGACATGAGGGAATTGATCATACGAGTGAGAATATTAAACTTGAGGTGTTACTGGACCAAGAGCCAATGTAGATCAGTGAGCACAGGGATAGAACAAAGAACAAAGAAAATTACAGCACAGGAACAGGCCCTTCGGCCCTCCAAGCCGGCGCCGATCCAGATCCTCTATCTAAACATGTCGCCTATTTTCTAAGGGTCTGTATCTCTTTTCTTCCTGCCCATTCATGTATCTGTCTAGATACATCTTAAAATACGCCATCGTGCCCGCATCTACCACCTCCGCTGGCAACGCATTCCAGGCACCTACCACCCTCTGCATAAAGAACGTTCCACGCATATCCCCCCTAAACTTTTCCCCTTTCACTTTGAACTCGTGTCCTCTAGTAATTGAATTCCCCACTCTGGGAAAAAGCTTCTTGCTATCCACCCTGTCTATACCTCTCATGATTTTGTACACCTCAATCAGGTCCCCCCTTAACCTCCGTGTTTCTAATGAAAATAATCCTAATCTACTCAATCTCTCTTCATAGCTAGTGCCCTCCATACCAGGCAACATCCTGGTCAACCTCCTCTGCACCCTCTCCAAAGCATCCACATCCTTTTGGTAATGTGGCGACCAGAACTGCACGCAGTATTCCAAATGTGGCCGAACCAAAGTCCTATACAACTGTAACATGACATGCCAACTCTTGTACTCAATACCCCGTCCGATGAAGGAAAGCATGCCGTATGCCTTCTTGACCACTCTATTTACCTGCGTTGCCACCTTCAGGGAACAGTGGATATGAACACCCAAATCTCTCTGGCCATCAATTTTCCCCAGGACTTTTCCATTTACTGTATAGTTCACTCTTCAATTGGATCTTCCAAAATGCATCACCTCGCATTTTCCCTGATTGAACTCCATCTGCCATTTCTCTGCCCAACTCTCCAATCTATCTATATTCTGCTGTATTCTCTGACAGTCCCCTTCACTATCTGCTACTCCACCAATCTTAGTGTCGTCTGCAAACTTGCTAATCAGTCCACCTATACTTTCCTCCAAATCATTAATGTATATCACAAACAACAGTGGTCCCAGCACGGATCCCTGTGGAACACCACTGGTCACACGTCTCCATTTTGAGAAACTCCCCTCTACTGCTACTCTCTGTCTCCTGTTGCCCAGCCAGTTCTTTATCCATCTAGCTAGTACACCTTGGACCCCATGCGCCTTCACTTTCTCCATCAGCCTGCCATGGGGAACCTTATCAAACGCCTTACTGAAGTCCATGTATATGACATCGACAGCCCTTCCCTCATCAATCAACTTTGTCACTTCCTCAAATAATTCTATTAAGTTGGTAAGACATGACCTTCCCTGCACAAAACCATGTTGCCTATCACTGATAAGCCCATTTTCTTCCAAATGGGAATAGATCCTATCCCTCAGTATCTTCTCCAGCAGCTTCCCTACCACTGACGTCAGGCTCACCAGTCTATAATTACCTGGATTATCCCTGCTATCCTTCTTAAACAAGGGGACAACATTAGCAATTCTCCAGTCATCCGGGACCTCACCCGTGTTTAAGGATGCTGCAAAGATATCTGTTAAGGCCCCAGCTATTTCCTCTCTCGCTTCCCTCAGTAACCTGGGATAGATCCCATCCGGACCTGGGGACTTGTCCACCTTAATGCCTTTTAGAATACCCAACACTTCCTCCCTCCTTATGCCGACTTGACCGAGAGTAATCAAACATCTGTTCCTAACCTCAACATCCGTCATGTCCCTCTCCTCGGTGAATACCGATGCAAAGTACTCGTTTAGAATCTCACCCATTTTCGCTGAGTCCAAGCATAACATTCCTCCTTTGTCCTTTAGTGGGCCAATCCTTTCTCTAGTTACCCTCTTTCTCCTTATATATGAATAAAAGGCTTTGGGATTTTCCTTAACCCTGTTTGCTAAATATATTTCATGACCCCTTTTAGCCCTCTTGTTTCCTCGTTTCAGATTGGTCCTACATTCCCGATATTCTTTCAAAGCTTCGTCTTTCATCAGCCGCCTACACCTTATGTATGCTTCCTTTTTCCTCTTAGCTAGTCTCACAATTTCACCTGTCATCCATGGTTCCCTAATCCCTAATGTTGGGTGAACAGAATTTAGTGTAAATTAGAAGGTGACAGCAGAGTTTTGAATGACCACAAGTTTACAGAGAATAGAATGTGGGAGAGCAGCCAGGAGTGTGTTGGAATAGTTAAGTCTCGAGGTAACAGTCGGGTCCTCCAGCCAAAATGGACAGTTTGACCTTTTCTCACATTATACTCCATTTGCCAGTTCTTTGACCACTCATTTAACCTATCTATATCCCTTTGTAACCTCCTTATGTCCTCTTGAGAACTTATCTTCTTACCAATCTTGGAGTTATTAGCAAATTTCGCAAGCATACCTTCGGTCCATTCATCAAAATCATTTATATCAATTGTAAAAAGTTGAGGCCCCAGCACTGATCGCGGTGGCACACCACTCGTTGCAGCTTGCCAACGAGAAAATAACCCATTTATGCCTACTCTGTTTCCTGTTAGCTAGCCTATCCTCTATCCATGCCAATTATGTTACCCCCTACACGATGAGCTTTTATTTTCCACAATGACGTTTGATGTGGTCTGTAAATCTAAGTACTGTAAATCCACCAGTTCCCCTTTATCCACAGTACATGTTACTTCTTCAAAGAACTCCAGTATATTGGTTAAACATGATTTCCCTTTCACAAAACCATGTTGACTCTCCCTGATCACCTTGATTTTTTCGACGTGCTTTAACGTCTTTCTAACGTCTTTAATAATAGCTTCCAACATCTGATCCATAGCTGAAAGCCGTTCTCACCTGCCACAGGTCCTATGTACACAATGTCTCTTCTGATGTTGTGCTCTATTTGAACTGTTACTCCTCAAAGAGCATAGAATTATAGAGATATAGAGCACAGAAACAGGACCTTCAGCCCACTGTGTCTGTGCCGGCCATCAAGCACTGAACTATTCTAATCCCAATTCCCAGCACTTGACAAGTCGCCTTGTTTGCCATGGCGATTCAAGGGCTCATCTAAATACTTCTGAAATGCTGTGAGGGTTCCTGCCCGGACCATCTCTTAAGGCAGTGCCTTCCAGATTCCAACCACCCTCTGGGTGAAAATTATTTTCCTCAAATCCCTTCTAAACCTCCTGCCCCTGACCTTAAATCGATTCCCCCTGGTTATTGACCCGTCCGCTCAGGGAAAAAAGATTCTTCATATCTAACCTATCAATGCCCCTCGTTATTTTGTATAGCTCAATCATGATACCCCTCATCCTTTTCTGCTCTAAGGAAAACAACCCTAGCCTTTTCTGTCGCTCTTCATAGCTGAAATGCTCCAGCCCAGGCAACATCCTGGTGAATCTATTCTGCACCCTCTCCATTGCAATCACATCCTTTCGATAGTGCGGCAACCAGAACTATACACAGTCCTCCAGTTGTGGCCTAAGTGGAGTTTTATGCTCCATCATAACCTCCCTACTCTTATGTTCTACGCCTCGGCTAATAAAGGCAAGTGTCCCATACGTCTTCCTGTCCTCATTGTCTACCTGTGCTGCTGCCTTCAGTGATCAATGGACAAGTACACCTAGGTCCCTCTGACCTTCAGTACTTCCTGGGGTCCTACCATCCATTGTATATTTCCTTGCCTTATTCGCCCTCCCAAAATGCATCACCTCACACTTCTCAGGATTAAATTCCATTTGCCCCTCCTCTGCCCATCTTACCAGCCCATCTATATCATCCTGTAATCTAAGGCTTTCCTCCTCACTATTTACAACACCACCAATTTTCGTGTCAGCTGCGAACTTACTGATCAGTCCTCATATATTCACGTCGAAATCATTAATGTACACTACAAACAGCAAGAGTCCCAGCACCGATCCCTGCAGTACACCACGGGTCACAGGCTTCCACTTGCAAAAATAACCCTTGACCATCACCCTCTGCCTCCCACCGCTAAGCCAATTTTGGATCCAATTTGCCAAGTTGCCCTGGATCCCATGGGCTCTTACCTTCTTAACAAATCTCCCATGCGGGACCCCATCAAAAGCCTTACTGAAGTCCATATAGACTACTGCTTTACCCTCCTTTACACCCCTAGTCACCGCCTCGAAAATAATCAATCAATTTAGTTAGACACGAACTCCCCTTGACAAAGCCATGCTGACTATTCCTGATTAATCCCTGCCTCTCCACGTGGAGATTACTCCTGTCCCTCCGAATTTTTTCCAATGGTTTCCCTGTAATAATTTGCTTGTGACCCTTCGACTTCCTTTCTGTTAATCTGTGACCCGAGATCAGATCTTACAGTGGTGTAGGAGTGGCAACAGAGTTCCTGCCTTCCATATAATATGATTTTGCAGGGTGGAAGATGAAGAGATGAAATGTGTGGTCAGGGATAGAGACAGAGGGAAAGAAACCCACCATTAAAAAGGGAATTCGCAAAAGACTTTAAGATTAAAATTAGAATTAGAATTAGAACATTACAGCGCAGTACAGGCCAATCGGCCCTCGATGTTGCGCCAACCATCTGACCGACACTATTCCATTTTCATCCATATGTCTATCCAATGACCACTTAAATGCCCTTAAAGTTGGCGAGTCTACTACTGTTGCAGGCAGGGCGTTCCACGCCCCTACTACACTCTGTGTAAAGAAACTACCTCTGACATCTGTCCTATATCTTTCACCCCTCAACTTAAAGCTATGTCCCCTCGTGTTTGCCATCATCATCCTAGGAAAAAGACTCTCACTATCCACCCTATCTAACCCTCTGATTATCTTGTATGTCTCTATTAAGTCACCTCTCCTCCTCCTTCTCTCTAACGAAAACAACCCCAAGTCCCTCAGCCTTTCCTCGTAAGACCTTCCCTCCGTACCAGGCAACATCCTAGTAAATCTCCTCTGCACCCTTTCTAAAGCTTCCACATCCTTCCTATAATGCGGTGACCAGAACTGCAAACAATACTCAAGGTACGGCCTCACCAGAGTTTTGTACAGCTGCATCATGACCTCGTGGCTCCGAAACTCGATCCCCCTACTAATAAAAGCTAACACACCATATGCCTTCTTAACAGCCCTATTAACCTGGGTAGCAACTTTCAGGGATTTATGTACCTGGACACCAAGATCTCTCTGCTCATATACACTACCAAGAATCTTCCCATTAGCCCAGTACTCTGCATTGCTGTTACACCTTCCAAAGTGAATCACCTCACACTTCTCCGCATTAAACTCCATTTGCCATCTCTCAGCCCAGCTCTGCAGCCTATCTATGTCCCTCTGTACCCTACAACACCCTTCGACACTATCCACAACTCCACCGACCTTCGTGTCATCCGCAAATTTAGTAACCCACCCTTCTACACCCTCATCCAGGTCATTTATAAAAATGACAAACAGCAGTGGCCCCAAAACAGAACCTTGCGGTACACCACTAGTAACTAAACTCCAGGATGAACATTTGCCATCAACCACGACCGTCTGTCTTCTTTCAGCTAGCCAATTTCTGATCCAAAGCACTAATTCACCTTCAATCCCATACTTCTGTATTTTCTGCAATCGCCTACCGTGGGGAACCTTATCAAACGCCTTACTGAAATCCATATACACCACATCCACTGCTTTTCCCTCATCCACCTGTTTGGTCACCTTGTCAAAAAACTCAATAAGGTTTGTGAGGCACGACCTACCTTTCACAAAACCGTGCTGACTATCGTAAAGGAACTTATTCTTTTCAAGATGATAAGAAATCCTATCTCTTATAACCTTTTCCAACATTTTACCCACAACCGAAGTAAGGCTCACAGGTCTATAATTACCAGGGCTGTCTCCACTCCCCTTCTTGAACAAGGGGACAACATTTGCTATCCTCCAGTCTTCCGGCACTACTCCTGTCGACAATGACGACATAAAGATCAACAACAACGGCTCTGCAATCTCCTCCCTGGCTTCCCAGAGAATGCTAGGATAAATCCCATCTGGCCCAGGGGACTTATCTATTTTCACTCTTTCCAAAATTGCTAACACCTCCTCCTTGTGAATCTCAATCCCAACTAGCCTAGTAGGCTGTATCTCAGTAATCGCCTCGGCAACATTTTCTTTCTCTACTGTAAATGCTGACGAAAAATATTCATTTAACGCTTCCCCTATCTCCTCTGATTCCGCACACAACTTCCAACTACTATCCTTGATTGGCCCTGTTCTAACTCTTATCATTCTTTTATTCCTGATTTCTTCTTTTTTTTTCTTTTCTTTTGGGCCTCCTTATCTCGAGAGACAATGGATACGCGCCTGGAGGTGGTCAGTGGTTTGTGAAGCAGCGCCTGGAGTGGCTATAAAGGCCAATTCTGGAGTGACAGGCTCTTCCACAGGTGCTGCAGAGAAATTTGTTTGTTGGGGCTGTTGCACAGTTGGCTCTCCCCTTGCGCCTCTGTCTTTTTTCCTGCCAACTACTAAGTCTCTTCGACTCGCCACAATTTAGCCCTGTCTTTATGGCTGCCCGCCAGCTCTGGCGAATGCTGGCAACTGACTCCCACGACTTGTGATCAATGTCACACGATTTCATGTCGCGTTTGCAGACGTCTTTATAACGGAGACATGGACGGCCGGTGGGTCTGATACCAGTGGCGAGCTCGCTGTACAATGTGTCTTTGGGGATCCTGCCATCTTCCATGCGGCTCACATGGCCAAGCCATCTCAAGCGCCGCTGACTCAGTAGTGTGTATAAGCTGGGGATGTTGGCCGCTTCAAGGACTTCTGTGTTGGAGATATAGTCCTGCCACCTGATGCCAAGTATTCTCCGAAGGCAGCGAAGATGGAATGAATTGAGACGTCGCTCTTGGCTGGCATACGTTGTCCAGGCCTCGCTGCCGTAGAGCAAGGTACTGAGGACACAGGCCTGATACACTCGGACTTTTGTGTTCCGTGTCAGTGCGCCATTTTCCCACACTCTCTTGGCCAGTCTGAACATAGCAGTGGAAGCCTTACCCATGCGCTTGTTGATTTCTGCATCTAGAGACAGGTTACTGGTGATAGTTGAGCCTAGGTAGGTGAACTCTTGAACCACTTCCAGAGCGTGGTCGCCAATATTGATGGATGGAGCATTTCTGACATCCTGCCCCATGATGTTCGTTTTCTTGAGGCTGATGGTTAGGCCAAATTCATTGCAGGCAGACGCAAACCTGTCGATGAGACTCTGCAGGCATTCTTCAGTGTGAGATGTTAAAGCAGCATCGTCAGCAAAGAGGAGTTCTCTGATGAGGACTTTCCGTACTTTGGACTTCGCTCTTAGACGGGCAAGGTTGAACAACCTGCCCCCTGATCTTGTGTGGAGGAAAATTCCTTCTTCAGAGGATTTGAACGCATGTGAAAGCAGCAGGGAGAAGAAAATCCCAAAAAGTGTGGGTGCGAGAACACAGCCCTGTTTCACACCACTCAGGATAGGAAAGGGCTCTGATGAGGAGCCACCATGTTGAATTGTGCCTTTCATATTGTCATGGAATGAGGTGATGATACTTAGTAGCTTTGGTGGACATCCGATCTTTTCTAGTAGTCTGAAGAGACCACGTCTGCTGACGAGGTCAAAGGCTTTGGTGAGATCAATGAAAGCAATGTAGAGGGGCATCTGTTGTTCACGGCATTTCTCCTGTATCTGACGAAGGGAGAACAGCATGTCAATAGTCGATCTCTCTGCACGAAAGCCACACTGTGCCTCAGGGTAGACGCGCTCGGCCAGCTTCTGGAGCCTGTTCAGAGCGACTCGAGCAAAGACTTTCCCCACTATGCTGAGCAGGGAGATTCCACGGTAGTTGTTGCAGTCACCGCGGTCACCTTTGTTTTTATAGAGGGTGATGATGTTGGCATCGCGCATGTCCTGGGGTACTGCTCCCTCGTCCCAGCACAGGCATAGCAGTTCATGTAGTGCTGAGAGTATAGCAGGCTTGGCACTCTTGATTATTTCAGGGGTAATGCTGTCCTTCCCAGGGGCTTTTCCGCTGGCTAGGGAATCAATGGCATCACTGAGTTCCGATTTGGTTGGCTGTATGTCCAGCTCATCCATGACTGGTAGAGGCTGGGCTGCATTGAGGGCAGTCTCAGTGACAGCATTCTCCCTGGAGTACAGTTCTAGGTAGTGCTCAACCCAGCGGTCCATCTGTTTGCGTTGGTCAGTGATTATGTCCCCCGATTTAGATTTGAGGGGGGTGATCTTCTTGATGGTTGGCCCAAGAGCTCTCTTCATGCCATCATACATTCCTCTGATGTTTCCGGTGTCTGAGGCCAGCTGAATATGACTGCATAGGTGTTGCCAGTAGTCGTTTGCGCAACGCCTAGCTGTTCTTTGTGCAGTACTTCTGGCTGCTTTAAGTGCTGCGGATGTTAAATCGCTGGGGGCTTTCTTGTAGTTCAAAAGTGCAATGCGCTTAGCGGCTATGACAGGTTCCAGCTCTTCATTATGAGATTGAAACCTATTGAAACCTATTGATATACCTATAGAAAGCCTTAGGGTTTTCTTTGATCCTAACGCCAATGATTCTCATGTCCTCTCCTTGCTCTTCTTAGCCCTCCCTTTAGATCCTTCCTGGCTAGCTTGTAACTCTCAAGCGCCCTAACTGAGCCTTCACGTCTCATCCTAACATAAGCCTCCCTCTTCCTCTTGACAAGCGCTTCAACTTCTTGAGTAAACCACGGCTCCCTCGCTCGACAACTTCCTCCCTGCCTCACAGGTACATACTTATCAAGGACAGGCATTAGCTGCTCCTTGAATAAGCTCCACATTTCGTTTGTGCCCAACCCCTGCAGTTTCCTTCCCCATCCTACGCATCCTAAATCTTGCCTAATCGTGTCATAATTTCCTTTCCCCCAGCTATAATTCTTGCCCTGCGGCATATACCTGTCCCTGCCCATCGCTAAGGTAAACCTAACCGAATTGTGATCACTATCGCCAAAGTGCTCACCTACATCTAAATCGAACACCTGGCCGGTTTCATTACCCAGTACCAATTGGGCGGCACAGTGGCGCAGTGGTTAGCACCGCAGCCTCACAGCTCCAGGGACCCGGGTTCGATTCTGGGTACTGCCTGTGCGGAGTTTGCAAGTTCTCCCTGTGTCTGCGTGGGTTTCCTCCGGGTGCTCCGGTTTCCTCCCACATGCCAAAGACTTATAGGTTAATTGGCCATTATAAATTGCCCCTAGTATAGGTAGGTGGTAGGGAAATATATAGGGACAGGTGGGGATGTGATAGGAATATGGGATTAGTATAAATGGGTGGTTGATGGTCGGCACAGACTCGCTGGGCCGAAGGGCCTGTTTCAGTGCTGCATCTCTAAACATAAACTAAACATAAACAAATCCAATGTGGCATCGCCCCTGATTGGCCTGTCTACATACTGTGTCAGAAAACCCTCCTGCACACACTGGATAAAAACTGACCCATCTAAAGTACTCGAACTATTGTATTTCCAGTCAATATTTGGAAAGGTAAAGTCCCCCATAACAACTACCCTGTTACTCTCACCCCTTTCGAGAATCATCTTCGCTATCCTTTCCTCTACATCTCTGCAACATCCATTCCTGCCCCTGCTCTACCCATGTCTCTGAAATGGCCACAACATCAGCTGCAAGCTCACCCACCTTATTCCGGATGCTCCTGGCGTTGAAGTGGACACACTTTAAACCAAGTTCTTGCTTGCCAGTGCCCTCTTGCCAGTGCCCTCTGTAACCTTATCCCCTACCTCACTACTCTCAACAGCCTGTACACTGGAACTACAATTTAGGTTCCCATTCCCCTGCTGATTTAGTTTAAACCCCCCCGAAGAGCACGAACAAATCTGCCCCCCAGGATATTGGTACCCCTCTGGTTCAGGTGAAGACCATCCTGTTTGTAGAGGTCCCACCTACCCCAGAAAGAGCCCCAATTATCCAGGAAACCAAAACCCTCCCTCCTACACCATCCCTGCAGCCACGTGTTCAACTCATCTCTCTCCCTATTCCTCTCTTCGCTAGCACGTGGCACGGGCAACAACCCAGAGATAACAACTCTGGTTGTTCTCACTCTAAGCTTCCACCCTAGCTCCCTGAATTTCTGCCTTAAATCCCCATCTCTCTTCCTACCTATGTCGTTGGTGCCTATGTGGACCACGACTTGGGGGATGAACAAGTTTCAGGAATATTGGAAATGGACAGGGGATTGGGATAATCAGAAGGACGAGTACATGGAGGGACTTGATCTCATGGTTGGAATATTAAAATTGTGGTGTTACTGGACCAAGAGCCAATGTCGGTCAGTGAGCACAGGGATGTTCGGTGAACAGAATTTGGTGTAAATTAGAAGATGGCAGCAGAGTTTTGGATGATCACAATGTTACAGCGGGTAGAATGTGGGAAACAAGCCAGCAGTGTGTTAGAATAGTCAAATCTCGAGGTAACAAAGGCATGGATGAGGTTTTCAGCAACCGATGAGCTCAGCTGTCCCTTTCTCTCTTTCTCTATCTCTCCCTCCCTCTTTCTGTCGCCCTCACGTGCTCTATCCCACGCCCTGAATCTTAAATGTTTCAATCAAGTCGCCCCTTACTCTTCGAAACTCCAGCTGATATAAGACTATCCTGTCCAGCCTTTCCTCATAAGACATTCCGCCCATATTATTCTAATAAACCTTCTCTGAACTGCTTGCAACGCATTTACATGTTTCCTTAAATAAGGAGACCAGTACTGAACACAGAATTCCAGATAATGTCTCACCACTGCCCTCCCTACCTTTGTATTCAATTCCACTCACAATAAGTGATAACATTATATTAAGCTTTCCTAACTAAGTCGAGGAAGGGAAGGGAAGTGTCAGAGATGGACCATGTAAAGGTGAGAGAAGGGTGGAAATTGGAAGCAAAGTTGATAAAGTTTTCTAGCTCCACCAACACCCTCCTCCACCTGGCTGAACATGTTCTCACATTGAACAACTTCTCCTTCAACTCCATGCAATTCCTTCAAGTAAAAGGTGTCGCTATGGGTACCCGCATGGGTCCTAGTTATGCCTGTCTTTTTGTGGGATATGTCGAGCATTCTTTGTTCCAGTCCTACTCAGGCCCCCTCCCCCAACTCTTTTTCCGGTACATTGATGACTGTATTGGTGCCGTTTCCTGCTCCCGCCCCGAACTAGAAAACTTTATCAACTTTGCTTCCAATTTCCACCCTTCTCTCACCTTTACATGGTCCATCTCTGACACTTCCCTTCCCTTCCTCGACTTCTCTGTCTCCATCTCTGGGGATAGGTTGTCTACCAATATCCATTATAAGCCCACTGATTCCCACAGCTACCTCGACTACACTTCTTCACACCCTACCTCCTGTAAGGACTCCATTCCATTCTCCCAGTTTCTCCGTCTCCGACGCATCTGCTCTGATGATGCTACCTTCCATGACGGTGCTTCTGATATGACCTCCTTTTTCCTCAACCGAGGATTTCCCCCCACTGTGGTTGACAGGGCCCTCAACCGTGTCCGACACATTCCCCGCACCTCTACCCTCACCCCTTCCCCTCCCTCCCAGAACCGTGACAGGGTTCCCCTTGTCCTCACTTTTCATCCCACCAGCCTCCATATCCAAAGGATCATCCTCCGCCATTTTCGCCACCTCCAGCGTGATGCCACTACCAGTCGCATCTTCCCCTCCCTTCCCCTGTCAGCATTCCGAAGGGATCATTCCCTCCGCGACACCCTGGTCCACTCCTCCATTACCCCCACCACCTCGTCCCCGTCCCAGGGCACCTTCCCCTGCAATCGCAGGAGGTGTAGCTTTCGGTGTGCAGCTTTTCCAGGAGCACAGGCATTGCGAGCGAGGAGTGAACAGCTGGGAAGTCAATTTCATCGGGAGTTTCGGTGGAGCAGGGACTGCTGGCTTTTCCAGGAGCACAGGCATTGCGAGCGAGGAGTGAACAGCTGGGAAGTCAATTTCATCGGGAGTTTCGGTGGAGCAGGGACTGCTGGGTAAGTAGAAACCTATATATTTGGGCTGTTTCTGAACCCGAGACACTACTCTTGTAGTGTCTCCCACCCGCCCTCCTCCTCTGACCAAAAAAAAGGACTCGGTTGTGTGTAGGTAAGGTAAGGCTTTTTCTATTACTCTTCTTGTTTTATCGTGTGATTGGTTAAAAACTTGGGAATTTAGAATAGTGGGAATGTAGGTTAAGGAAGTTGAATGTTCCTCCTGCAGAATGTGTGAGGTAAGGGTCGCCAAGAGTGTCCCTGCTGACTGCATCTGCGGGAAGTGCACCCAGCTCCAGCTCCTCGAGGACCGCGTTAGGGAACTGGAGCTGGAGCTGGAGGAACTTCGGATCATTCGGGAGGCGGAGGGGATTATTGAGAGGAATTATCGGGAGGCCGTCACACCTCAGGTAAAAGAAGAAGGTAGATGGGTTACCGTCAGGGGAAGGAGAGGGAACCAGCAGGCAGTGCAGGGATCCCCTGTGGCCGTTTCCCTCAACAACAGGTATACCGTTTTGGATACTGTTGGAGGAGACGACTTATCAGGGGAAGGCAATGGGATACAGGTCTCTGGCGCAGAGTCTGTCCCTGTTGCTCAGAAGGGAAGGGGGAAGAGGAGCAGAGCATTAGTCATTGGGGACTCCATAGTTAGGGGAACAGATAGGAGGGTTTGTGGGAACGAGAGAGACTCACGGTTGGTGTGTTGCCTCCCAGGTGCCAGGGTACGTGATGTCTCGGATCGTATTTTTGGGATCCTCAAGGGCGAGGGGGAGCAGCCTCAAGTCGTGGTACACAGGCACCAACGACATAGGTATTAAGACAGATGGGGATTTAAGGCAGAAATTCAGGGAGCTAGGGTGGAAGCTTAGAGCGAGAACAAACAGAGTTGTTATCTCTGGGTTGTTGCCCGTGCGACGTGCTAGCGAAGTGAGGAATAGGGAGAGAGAGGAGTTGAACATGTGGCTGCAGGGATGGTGTAGGAGGGAGGGTTTTGGTTTCCTGGATAATTGGGGCTCTTTCTGGGGTCGGTGGGACCTCTACAAACAGGATGGTCTTCACCTGAACCAGAGGGGTACCAATATCCTGGGAGGGAGATTTGTTAGTGCTCTTCGGGGGGGGGGGGGGTTAAACTAATTCAGCAGGGGGATGGGAACCAAAATTGTAGTTCCAGTGTGCAGGATGTTGAGAGTAGTGAGGGCAGAGATAAGGTTATAAGGACACAAGAGGGCACTGGCAAGCAAGAGCTTGGTTTAAAATGTGTCTACTTCAACGCCAGGAGCATCCAGAATAAGGTGGGTGAGCTGCAGCATGGGTTGGTACCTGGGATCCTGATGTTGTGGCCATTTCGGAGACATGGGTAGAGCAGGGGCAGGAATGGATGTTGCAGGTTCCGGGATTTAGATGTTTCAGTAAGAACAGAGAAGAGGGTAAAAGAGGGGGGGGGGGTGTGGCATTGTTAATCAAGGAAAGTATTACAGCGACAGAAAGGACGTTTGAGGACTCGTCTACTGAGGTAGTATGGGCCGAGGTTAGAAACAGGAGAGGAGAGGTCACCCTGTTGGGAGTTTTCTATAGACCTCCAAATAGTTCCAGAGATGTAGAGGAAAGGATAGCAAAGATGATTCTTGTCAGGAGCGAGAGTAACAGGGTCGTGGTTATGGGGGACTTTAACTTTCCAAATATTGACTGGAAATACTACAGTTCGGGTACTTTAGATGGGTCTGTTTTTGTCCAGTGTGTGCAGGAGGGTTTTCTGACACAGTATGTAGACAGGCCAACCAGGGGCGATGCCACATTGGATTTGGTACTGGGTATTGAACCCGGCCAGGTGTTAGATTTAGAAGTTGGTGAGCACTTTGGTGATAGTGATCACAAATCGGTTAGGTTTACCTTAGCGATGGGCAGGGACAGGTATATACCGCAGGGCAAGAATTATAGCTCGGGGAAAGGAAATTATGATGCGATTAGGCAAGATTTAGGATGCGTAGGATGGGGAAGGAAACTGCAGGGGATGGGCACAATAGAAATGTGGAGCTTATTCAAGGAGCAGCTACTGCGTGTCCTTGATAAGTATGTACCTGTGAGGCAGGGAGGAAGTTGTCGAGCGAGGGAGCCGTGGTTTACTAAAGAAGTTGAAGAGCTTGACAAGAGGAAGAAGAAGGCTTATGTTAGGATGAGACCTGAAGGCTCAGTTAGGGCGCTTGAGAGTTACAAGCTAGCCAGGAAGGATCTAAAGGGAGAGATAAGAAGAGCAAGGAGAGGACACGAGAAGTCATTGGCGGATAGGATCAAAGAAAACCCTAAGGCTTTCTATAGGTGCATCAGGAATAAAGGAATGAAGAGAGATCGTTTTGGGCCAATCAAGGATAGTAGTGGGAAGTTGTGTGTGGAATCGGAGGAGATAGGGGAAGTGTTAAATGAATATTTTTCGTCACTATTTACAGTGGAGAAAGAAAATGTTGTCGAGGAGAATACTGAGATTCAGACTACTAGGCTAGATGGGATTGAGGTTCACAAGGAGCAGGTGTTAGCAATTTTGGAAAGTGCGAAAATAGATAAGTCCCCTGGGCCCGATGGGATTTATCCTAGGATTCTCTGGGAAGCCAGGGAGGAGATTGCAGAGCCTTTGTCCTTGATCTCTACGTCGTCATTGTCGACAGGAATGGTGCCGGAAGACTGGAGGATAGCAAATGTTGCCCCCTTGTTCAAGAAGGGGAGTAGAGACAGCCCTGGTAATTACAGACCTGTGAGCCTTACTTTGGTTGTGGGTAAAATGTTGGAAAAGGTTATAAGAGATAGGATTTATAATCATCTTGAAAAGAATAAGTACATTAGAGATAGTCAGCACGGTTTTGTGAAGGGTAGGTCGTGCCTCACAAACCTTATTGAGTTTTTTGACAAGGTGACCAAACAGGTGGATGAGGGTAAAGCAGTGGATGTGGTGTATATGTATTTCAGTAAGGCGTTTGATAAAGTTCCCCACGGTAGGCTATTGCAGAAAATACAGAAGTATGGGATTGAAGGTGAATTAGTGCTTTGGATCAGAAATTGGCTAGCTGAAAGAAGACAGAGGGTGGTGGTTGATGGTAAATGTTCATCCTGGAATATAGTTTCTAGTGGTGTACCGCAAGGATCTGTTTTGGGGCCACTGCTGTTTGTCATTTTTATAAATGACCTGGATGAGGGTGTAGAAGGGTGGGTTGGTAAATTTGCGGATGACACGAAGGTCGGTGGAGTTGTGGTTAGTTCCGAAGGATGTTGTAGGTTACAGAGGGACATAGATAGGCTGCAGAGCTGGGCTGAGAGATGTCAAATGGAGTTTAATAAGGAGAAGTGTAAGGTGAGTCACTTTGGAAGGATAACAGGATTGCAGAATACTGGGCTAATGGGAAGATTCTTGGTATTGTAGATGAGCAGAGAGATCTTGGTGTCCATGTACATAAATCCCTGAAAGTTGCCACCCAGGTTAATAGAGCTGTTAAGAAGGCATATGGTGTGTTAGCTTTTATTAGTAGAGGGATCGAGTTTAGGAGCCACGAGGTCATGCTGCAGCTGTACAGAACTCTGGTGCAGCCGCACCTGGAGTATTGCGTGCAGTTCTGGTCACCGCATTATTGGAAGGATGTGGAAGCTTTGGAAAAGGTGATGAGGAGATTTACTAGGATGTTGCCTGGTACGGAGGGAAGGTCTTAAGAGGAAAGGCTGAGAGACTTGAGGTTGTTTTCGTTAGAGAGAAGGGGGAGGAGAGGTGACTTAAGAGAGACATATAAGATAATCAGAGGGCTGGACAGGGTGGATAGTGAGAGCCTTTTTCCTCGGATGGTGATGGTAAACACGAGGGGACATAGCTTTAGGTTGAGGGGTGATAGATATAGGACAGATGTCAGAGGTAGCTTCTTTACACAGAGAGTAGTAGGGGCGTGGAACGCCCTGCCTGCAACAGTAGTAGACTCGCCAACTTTAAGGGCATTTAAGTAGTCATTGGATAGACATATGGATGAAAATGGAATAGTGTAGGTCAGATGGTTTCACAGGTCGGCGCAACATCGAGGGCTGAAGGGCCTGTACTGCGCTGTAATGTTCTATGTTCTATGTACCTGCCCATTTACCTCCTCTCTCCTCACTATCCCAGGCCCCAAACACTCCTTTCAGGTGAAGCAGCGATTTACTTGTACTTCTTTCAATGTAGTATACTGTATTCGCTGCTCACAGTGTGGTCTCCTCTACATTGGGGAGACCAAGCGCAGACTGGGTGACCGCTTTGCGGAACATCTCCGCTCAATCCGCAAGCAGGACCCTGAGCTTCCAGTTGCTTGCCATTTCAACACTCCCCCCTGCTCTCATGCTCATTTCTCTGTCCTGGGATTGCTGCAGTGTTCCAGTGAACATCAACGCAAGCTCGAGGAACAGCATCTCATCTACCGATTAGGCACACTACAGCCTGCCGGACTGAACATTGAGTTCAATAATTTCAGAGCATGACAGCCCCCCCCCCCCCATTTTACTTTCACTTTTCGTTATTTTTTCTTCATTTTTTTTACATTCCTTTTTACATTTTTTACAATCTTTTTTTGCATTTATTTCATTTCATCTTAGTTTGTTCAGTTTTCTTACCCACTGTTTTTTTCAGGTTGTTTTTCTTCAGGTTTGCACTTGCTGCTGTTCAATATTCAGTGTATTCACACCTAATCTGTACTAATGCTTTGTCTTTCAACACAACATATTGTTTGCCTTTTCTCCGTGACCTTTTGGTCAGCTATGTGGCCTGGTCCAATCTGCACCTTCTCCTTTGTTATCTCTTGCCCCACCCCCACCTCACTTGTTTATAATCTGTGACTTTTCTAATATTTGTCAGTTCCGAAGAAGGGTCACTGACCCGAAACGTTAACTCTGCTTCTCTTTCCACAGATGCTGCCAGACCTGCTGAGTGATTCCAGCATTTCTTGTTTTTGCACCAACTGTACATTGATGGAGTGAGAGTTCTAACAGTTCCTGTACCTCTCCCCGTTGCCATGGGGATCCCGCAAAGACACCTAGACCATCAGGAATCCAGCTGTCATGACAATGCCACGGGATCTCTCACCTGCTTCTCCCTGCTGATGGAGCAGACAGTATAATTCACCTCACCCGACATAGATGGCCTCCGTCACACAGCAGATACATCAATGGACAACATGGAGAGAGATAATGGATACGTCACACGCTCTTGATGGAAAGATCCAGATAAGAACATAATAACATAAGAAGTAGGAGCAGGAGTAGGCAATTCAGCCCCTCGAGCCTGCTTCGCCATTCAATATGATCATGGATGATCTCATCTCGGCCTCAACTCCACTTTCCTGCCCGTTCTCCATAACTCTTCAACCCATTACTAATTAAAAATCTGTCTATCTCCTCCTTAAATTTACTCAGTGTCCCAGCATCTGTTGCACTCCGGGTAGTGAATCCCACAGACACACGACCCTTTCAGAGAAGAAATTTCTCTTCATCTCTGTTTGAAATCCACCACCCCTTATCCTAAAACAATGACCTCTCATTCTAGATTGCCACACAAGAGGAAACGCCTTCTCTATGTCTACTTTGTCAATCCCCTTAATCATCTTCTCTACCTCAATTCGATCGACTCTCGTTCTTCTAAACTCTAGAGAGTAAAGGCATAAAGAGCTCAATCTCTCTCCATAATACAAACCCCTCATCCCTGGAATCAATCTAGTGACCCTCCTCTGATCTGCCTCCAATGCAACTACATCTATCCTCAAGTCAGGAGACTAAAACTATACACAATACTCCAGGTGCGGTCTCATTAATGCCTTGTACAGTTGCAGCAACACTTTCCTACTTTTATATTCTATTCCTTTAGCAAGAAATACCAAAATTCCATTCGCCTTCCTTTTCACCTGCTGTACCTCCAAACAAGCTTTCTGCGATTCATGCACGAGGACACCCAGATCCTTCTGCACCGAAGCACTCTGAAGTTTCTCTCCAGTTCGGAAATAATTTGCCTTTCTATTCTTCCGACCAAAATGGATAACCTTACACTTATTCACGTTAAACTCCATCTGCCAAATTTTGGATCATTCACCTAACCTATCCATATCAATTTGTAAATTTCTTATTTAATTATTGCAACTTACTATCCCAGCTATTTTAGTGTCATCTGCAAATTTGGCTGTAGTACTTTCTATCCCTGCATCCAAGTCATAAATATATATTGCAAATAGCTGGGGACAAGGACCAAACCCTGTGGTACCCCACTAGTTACATATTGCCAACCAGAAAAAGACCCATTTATCCCGACTCTCTGTTTTCTGTTGGTTAGCCAATCCTCTATCAAAGTTAATAAATTGCCCCTAACCCCATGTAATCGTACCTTGTGTATTAACCTTTTGTGCGGTACTTTATCAAATGTCTTCTGGAAGTCCAGATATACTACATCTACAGGATCCCCATTTTCAACTTTTCTTGTCACAGCTTCGATGAACTCGAGCAAATTCGTCAAATAGGATTTACCCTTCATAAAACCATGCTGACTCTGATGGATTGTGTTTTGACTTTCTAAATATCCTGTTATTACTTCCTTAATAATGGTTTCTAACAATTTCCCAATGATAGATGTTTCCTACTTTCTACCTTCCTCCCTTTCACCCAGTTCATTTCAAAGTTCAATGAGGAGGATGTGGCAGAATTTTCCGTCACTTTTGAAAAGCTTGTAAAGCAACTGAAATGTCTGGCGGAGAGCTGGACACTGTTCTGACAAAACAAAGTAACAGGAAAATCCCATGAGGTTTATTCACTGTTGCCAGATGAAAGTTCATCAGATTATGAGATGACTAAAAATGCAATACTGGGCGTACATGAGATAGTACCGGAAGTGTACCGTCAAGCATTCCAAACCCTCCGAAAGCAGCCTGACTAAAGTGATCTCGAGTTTGAAAGAGTTAAGCAGCTTCCGAACACAGGGACATAGGAGCAGGAGTAGGCCATTCAACCCATCGAGTCTGCTGCACCATTCAATATGACCATGGCTGATCATCCACTTCAATGCCTTTTTCACACATTATCTCCATATCCCCTTTTTGTCAATCTATAGTTTAAACATACTCACCGACTGAGATTCCACATCCGTCTGGGATGCAGAATTCCAAAGATTCAGAAACCTCTGAGTCAAGAAATTTCTCCTCATCTCTGTCCTAAGTGGCTTCCCCCTTATTTTGAAATTGTATCCATTAGTTCTAGACTCCGCAACCAGGGGAAATATCGTACACGCATTTACGCTGTTTATCTCTTTAATTATTTCATGGGTTTCAATGAGATCCCGACACATTCTTTGAAACTCCAGAGAATACAAGCCCAGTTTCTCTCTTCATAGAACAGTCTCGCTATCCCGGGAACAAGTCTGGTGAACCTTCATTGCACTCCCTCTATGGCAATAATATCCTTCCTAAGGTAAGGGGACCCAAACTGCACACAATATTCCAGGTGTGGTCTAAGCAAGGTTCTATACACATGAAGTAAGACTTCACTACTCCTGTACTCAAATCATCTTGTGATAAAGGCTAACAGAACATTAGCATTCCGAATTGCTTGCTGCACTGCATGTTAGTTTTCAGTGACTTACTGACACACGGGTCCCTCTGTACATCTACACTTTCTAATCTCTTACTATTTAAGAAATACTCTGCACTTCTGTTCCTCCTACCAAAATGGATAACGTCATATCTGTCCATATTATATCCCATCTGCCATGTTCTTGCCCAGTCACAATGTCTGTCCAAATCCCCTTGAAGACGCTTTGCATCTTCCTCACAACATACATTCCCACCTAGTTTTGTGTCATCTGCGAACTTGGAAATATTACATTTGGTCCCCACATCCAAATCATTGACATATATTGTTAACAGCTGGGGCCCAAGTACTGATCCTTGTGGTACACAACTAATCACAGCCTGCCAAAGTGAGAATGACCCGTTTCTTCCTACTCACTGTTTTCTGCCTGTTAACCAATCTTTAATCCATGCCAGTATATTACCTCCTATCCCATGTGCTTTAATGTTGCTAACCAACCTCCTGTGGGGGACTTTATCAAAATCCTTCCGAAAATTCAAGTATAACACGTCCACCAACTCCCCTTTATCAATTCTGTTAGTAACATCCTCAATAAAATCTCCAACAGGTTCGTCAAAGATGATTTCTCATTCATAAATCCATGTTTGCGATGCCCAAACAGATTATTATCCAACTGTCCATTTATCACATCCTTTAGAATACAGTCCCAGCATTTTCCCAACGGCTGATGCACGAAAGCAGGTCTATAATTCCCTCTTTTTACTCTCCCTCCCTTCTTAAATAGTGGGGTGACATTTGCTACCTTCCAATCTGCAGGAACCGCTCCAGAATCTATAGAATGTTTGAAGATAGTCACCAATGCAGCCACCATCTCCATAGCTGTCTCTTCCCACACCCTGGAATGCAGAATATCAGATCCTGGGGCCTCATCAAACTTCAGCCCCATTAATTTCTCCAATGCAACATTCTTACTAATATTAATTTCCTTCATGTCCTCAATCTCCCTAATCCCTTGGATCTCTAATCCTGGAAACTTCCTTGTATCTTCCTCAATGAGGACAGACACAAAGTAATCATTTAGCTTCACTGCCATTTCTCTGTTCACCATTATAAATTCCCCTGACTCTGCCTGTATTGGACCCACATTTGTATTCGCCAAACGTTTCATTTTTAGGTCGCTATAGAAGATTTAAAGTCAGCTTTTGTGTTTACTTTTGACCAGTGGATACAAACACTCAAATTACAGCTCACAAATCTGAACCTTAGAGTGGTGATCCATCTCAAGGAGTTCAAAAACTCGCTCTCCCTACCATTAAAACCCACAAAGAGGAACGAAAGGTTCAAAGAGCCAGGCAGGTTGCAATTCTGGCTGATGCATTTTCCCTTGTACACAAAGCCTTAACCCCAAAGGGAAACCCTTCCCTAGTCACCACAAAGACCCGAGAATAAAAGGTGGGAGGGTGATAGGAGCCCGATCAGCCTTGGGCAAGGAGGAAAAGCTGGACACCCAGGGGACCATCCTCAGGCCAAATAGGACGGCACTGAGAGCAGGAGTAATGGCCGAAGACCTGTGCGTTTCCATTGGAATAAGGCAGATCACCATCGAGCTGAATGCTGCAAGTTATGGGAAAAACCTGTAGCATTAATCAGGGACCACCAGATCAGTGCAGGATAATGGGACTTGATGGAAAGCACAACAGATCAGGCTGTGCCTCCAACTGCGGCAGTCAGAACCAGGAAACACACCACAGAGAGTGTGGGAAAAATAAACAAAATCCCTGAGAGGTACCAGGAATTTGTATCCGAAGGAAAAGTGACCCCATACCGCTTGAGTGAGGCAAGTAAAACAATAGTCATACTCAAGGATACAGGGGCCACCCAATCCCTTCTGCTGGGAAAAAGAAAGTGCAGTGAATGCGAGACCGTTAGTGAATGGTATCGGAAGACAGTATATGTCCATACCCTTATATCCGGTGTACTTGGAGTGTGACCCAGTTTCATGACCCTTTACCATGGGGATTGTACCTAGTTTACCGGGTGATGGGTCGAACTGCTCCTGGGTAATAAACTGACAGGGGAAAAGGTGGCAGCTTCCCCAGTAGTTCCAGAGAGACCAAAAGAGGTCTGGGAGACAGAGTAGTTACAGGAGAAGGTCCCTGACATTCTCCCTGATTGTCTGGTGACTCGGTCCATGGCCAAACAATCCCCTGAACTGACACTACAGACGGATTACCCTACATTCTGGTTGTCTGAAACCTTCTTTGGGAAGTTAGAGGAGACAAAGAATGTATTAAACAGTTCTTCCTTATTTGAGGCTCAACAACCCGACCCAGTGTTAAAAAATAGCACAGACTGTCCAAACCAAAACTGAAGCATAGGGAGTTGCAGACTGTTACTATTTAAAGAATGAGGTGCTGATGAGGAAGTGGAGATCTCCTCACAGAGCAGAGGATGAAGAGTGGACAGTGGTTCACCAGATAGTGGTGCCACTGAGGTCCCTTAAAGAAATGTTAAGAATGACCCACGATCTGCTAATGGATGGACATTTCTGTGTATGAAAAATCAAAGCCCGCAGAAGACAGTATTTTGACTGGCCACAACTTCACAAAGATGTGGTGGCGTTTTGTAAAACTAGTCACATGTGCTAAGTTGTGGGGAAGCCCCAACCTGCAATAAAGCCTGCACCCTAATTCACATAACAGCTTTTGGGGACCCCTTCAGCAGAGTGCTGGTGGATTGTGGGCTCACCTGCTGAAAACAAAACGGGATACCAGTATCTTCTCACCATTATGGATGTGGTGACCCGATTCCCAGAGGCCATTCGCCTGAAGAACTATCCCTGCCAAGGCTGTGGTGAAGGGGCTAACCCAATTCTTTACCCGATATGGGCTGCCTGCTGAGATCCAGTCGGATCAGGACACACATTTTATGTCCATTTTTTTTATAAGGTAATCTGTAGCACCGCAGCCTCACAGCTCCAGCGACCCGGGTTGGATTATGTGTACTGTTTGTGCAGAGTTTGCAAGTTCTCCCTGTGACCGCGTGGGTTTTCACCAGGTGATCCAGTTTCCTCCCACAGCCAAAGACTTGCAGGCTGATAGGTAAATTGGCCATTATAAATTGCACCTAGTATAGGTTGGTGGGAGGGGAGTTGAGGGATGGTGGGGATGTGGTAGGAATATGTGATTCATGTAGGATTAGTATAAATGGGTGGTTGATGGTCGGCACAGACTCGGTGGGCCGAAGGGCCTGTTTCAGTGCTGTATCTCTAAATAAATAAAATAAGTAAATAGATAAAGTCCTCAGCCGACCATCCGTAGTCACAAGGAGCTTTGGAGCGGTACGATCAGACCCTAAAGACAATGATCAGGCCATACTGCTATGAGCAACCCCATGACTGGGTCAAAGGGCTGGGATTTCTCCTGTTGGTTTCCAGGGACTTATCCAATGATTCCACTGGCTTTAGTCTCTTTGAATTAGTTTATTGACACGAGGTGAGAGGTTCCCTTAAAATAATCAAGGAGAGGTTTTTGGGACACAGGGATGAGTCATCCATGTTAGACTGCATTTCTATGCTGTGGGAGCACCTAAAGACCTCCCAGGCAGCTATGAAAAGGTAAGGAGACAGAAATGCCAAGGCTAAAACATTTCAGGACAGATACCATGTATTGTTACTATTCCCACTGCAGGGTGAACCCCTGAAATCCCGGTTCAGTGGTCCATATCGAGTGGCAAAAGGAATAGTCAGGTACATTATTTAATTGACACTCCAGACCAAAGGCAAAAAGCAAAGGCTGTGGAGGGAAAAGCCAAGTACAGATCTGTCAGGCAGTCAGGAGGGAAGGATTGGGAAGGGCGGTGAGGACAGGTTAGAGGAGGGCCAGGAGGATTCCAACTGGAACCCCCTACTCTCCGAATAGCCAACCCTGAAATGTGGGATCCATCAGACCCTACGCTCTCCTCCTTAAATGCAGGTCAAAGAGGCAGCCTAAAAAGGCTGCTAACAGCATTTACAGAAACGTGCAAGGACAAGGAAAGGTCCCAAAAAGGCATGTCAATGGTGAGGGAGATGCCTCACCTAGTCGAACTGCCGCTGCAGAGTGCAGCGAAAGCTGGACAAAGCCCTGCGAGCAGTAATGTCCCAGAGGACATAGGGTAGATAAAAAAATGATTCTTCCCATAGTAAAGGGAAAAGTGAAGGGAACGTACCCTAAAGTAAACAGCACTTGGGTACCTCACCAGAAAGCTAAAAGTAAGGTCATTGTGGATCTACCCACTGAAGAACCCAATGATCAGATCCCAAACCCAAAGCTAATCAAACACAACAATTTCAAAGGCAAACTCAGCAAGAACAAAGGCCCAGAGGAAATCTCAGACACCTCACTGGGTCTAAAGAAAACAATTAATTACACACTGTCTGTTTAGGGAGAAAGATTGTTAAGGTGCAGGAACCTGAGTAGTTAAAACTTCATTAGAGGAGAGAAAAGGTAAACAATGCAATCGTTGATGCATTGCCCAGCGTCGAACCCGACACATAACCATCCCAGACAATACGCCAAAAAAGTTAAATCATTACAGCTGTAACAGACAATGTCAGTTGCAATAATTCTAAGATTAATGTGTGAATTTGAGAAGTGATTATTGAGAATGCATGTGTATTTCTTTCTTTTTCTTCCCACAGTTCTGAAATGAAATGTTCCCGTTATCACGTTTCTTTCCATATGCTGCGCCGGTGTGAAGATAACACAACATGCCAAATGAGGAATTTTAATTCATCGATTGGAAACTTACACTAACCTTTTAATAGAAAAAATCCTACAGTTAACCTTGAAAAAACTGGCAGCCAAGATGGCCACCGTAATTGGCATCTGAAACACATTTTCACATTCTAAGGCCGACAACAGGAGACACATGTATGATGAGCCTGGACCAATATCATTGGCTTGCTCTAGTGATTGAATTATCTAAGATTACATTCATTAACACGGCATGCAAGACTACCATGACACATTGACTTTGAAAGAGCAAACTCCTCCAAGTATAAATACTGGTATCCTGAGCCCTGGGGAGATAGAAGTTTCTAACCTTGAATCTCATTAGAAGGGTCCAGAGAATACACTGAGGCAGTCATGAGACCTTCGGTCCATCTCTGTGAAAGCTGGGAGTTTCCCCTGGACAAAGACAGACAAGCCATTGATTCAAACTGTGCAGAAGCAGAAGGGCTGTGACCCCTCTCTCTCTCTCTCTCTCCATCTCTCTCTCCACCTAACATCACAAGTTTGAAAACCACATGTGACTGCGGGCCCCTCAAGCCTACGTATTGCTGCAGACAGAGTAACCAGGGGAAGAAAGCCTCAAAGATAACCCTGAGCAATGTGGACAGCCACATACTGCACTTCGACAAGCAAAAGACTTCAAGAATATAACTTCAGCTGGAAGACCACGGAATCGCCCAACATCACAGAATGAGTTTTTTGAAATTTATTCTGGACTCAAATCCAACCACAAATTTACTTCTCACTCTGCGATCTATTTGAGTGTGTGTGATTCTCGTATGAGTGTGTACGTAACTGTGTGTTCCGTTTTTTTATGATTTTATTCAGATCGGATTTCTCTTGCTAAGTTTAATAAACTCACCTCTTTCATGTTTAAACTCAAGAGAAGCTGTCCAATCGGTTTCTTCACCATCATACCAAAGGTAAGATGTAGAACACTCACTGAGACGTTAAGCATATTCACTGTTTATAAAGGACAAACACTGTTGCACTCAAATAAAGAAGAACCACTCTGACCCCTCCTCACATGGCCATAACAATTGGCCGGGCTGGGGATGGAGAGAATATGGGGATGAACTGAGCTCAGCATTAAATAGATACCAGAGGTTGTAGATTTCCTGGTTCAGCCTGAGACAATGGACAGCGAGGGGGATGCATATCATGGACAGGGAATGGAGTTGTGACAGAAACGGAAGATAATGGTTTCAGTCTTCTCACGATTTAAATGACAAGAACACTAAATCAGTGAAATATGGTTTATGAATCTAATAGTTGGATACAGAGATTTACCAGGGACACCAATAGTAGCGAGGATGGGATAGTAAATACATTGAATCATCTTCAGAGCATAATAGATCCGCCATTCTAATGTTATCCAATAATAATCTGCAGTAAGACTTTCAAACCAATAGGATAAACTCCTGTCCATTGTTGCAATATTCCCATCTATTGTTCAGATTCTTATCTCTCCTCTCCCGCTCTCTGCAGCCCACAGATCCCTTTTAGTGCCGGAGCTGATGGTCCCGCTAATACTATCGGAAAACACATTGAAAGGAGTCCTGTATTAATAGAAGAGGGAAACCCTCCAGTGACACCATTAGGGTCCATGGAGACTGACATTAATTACAGTCACTGAACAAACTGGTTCAGTTAACACCTTTCAATTCAACACTTTTTGTACCACTATAAAGTAGAACATTTATCCAGTCTGCATGGGATTTGTGAGGGTTACTGAGGGAAGGAATGGTGGAAATGACAGAAGCACTGGACAGAATCTTTCAGTCCTCCTTGGATATGGGAGTGACGCCTGAGGTCTGGAGGATTGTCAATGTTACACCCTGTTTAAAACGGAGAGGTTGGGTAAACCCAGTAACTATCAGTCTAATGTTGGTGGTTGGAAACTTCTAGAGGTCATAACCCAACACAAAAATATATCTTGCTTGTAAAACACGGGATAATAAATGACAAGCAGCACGGAAAGGTTAATGAAATATCATTCCTGATAATCTTAATCAAGTTCGTTGAGGATGTAACTGTGATTGTTTCATGTAATATAATCATAGAAAGTTTAAGATACAGAAAGAGGCCGCTTGGCCCATTGTGTCTGCACCGGCCGAAAAATGATCCACCATTTCTAATCCCATCTTCCAGCATTTGATCCACAGCCCTGCAGATAATGACAGTTGAGGTGAACATCCAGTTTCCTTTTCACTGAGTGGAGGGATTCTGCTTCAACTATCCTTTCAGGCAGTAATTTCTAGACTCTCACTGAAAACAGCGGACGCAGTACTGAACCCTGTGGAATGCCACTGTAAACAGTCCTCAGGACAGTAAAATATCCGTCATCAACTACCATTTAATAAAAACAAGACATGCTGGAAATACTCAGCAGGTTTGGCAGCATCTGTGGAGAGAGAAGCAGAGTTAACGTTCCAGGTCAGTGACCCTTCATCATTGACCTGAAACGTTAACTCTGCTTCTCCCTCCACAGATGCTGCCAGACCTGCCGAGTATTTCCAGCATTTCGTGTTTTACTTCAGATTTCCAGCATCCGCAGTATTTTGCTTTTATTATAACAATTACCCTTTGTTTCCTGCCACTGAGCACATTTTGTATTTTTGGGTGAACAAGTTTCTCCTCAACTCCCTGCTAATCCTTCTACCAAACACTTTCAGTCACTGCCCCCTAGTCACTGATCTCTCTGCTAAGGTGAATAGACTCTTCACCTCCACTCTATTCAGGCCCCACAAAATTATGTCCCTTTCAATCAGATCTCCCTTCAGCCTTCTCTGTTCCAAGTAGAACAACCCCAGCCTATCTAATCTTTCTTCATAGCTGCATTTTTCCAGTCCTGGCAAACATCCTTGTAAATCTCCTCTGTACCCTCTCTAGTGCAATTCCATCCTTTGTGTAATTAGGTGATCAGAACTGCAGAGTACTCAGGTTGTGGCCCAACCAATGATTTATACAGTTCCAGCATAACCTCACTGCTCTTGTATTCTATACCTCAGCTAATAAAGGAAAGGCTTCCATATGCCTTCTTAACCACCTTACCGACCTGACCTGCTACATTCAGGACATCAGTGGACATTGACTCCAAGGTCCCTCACTTCCTCTACACTGCTCAGTATTTTCCGATTGATTGTCTATCCCTTTGCCTTGTTTGACCTCCTCAATTGCATCGTCTCATACTTAACCAGGCTGAATTCCATTTGACACTTTTTTTTTTAGATTAGAGATACAGCACTGAAACAGGCCCTTCGGCCCACCGAGTCTGTGCCGACCATCAACCACCCATTTATACTAATCCTACACTAATCCCATATTCCTACCAAACATCCCCACCTGTCCCTATATTTCCCTACCACCTACCTATACTAGTGACAATTAATAATGGCCAATTTACCTACCAACCTGCAAGTCTTTTGGCTTGTGGAAGGAAACCGGAGCACCCGGAGAAAACCCACGCAGACACAGGGAGAACTTGCAAACTCCACACAGGCAGTACCCAGAATCGAACCCAGGTCCCTGGAGCTGTGAGGCTGCAGTGCTAACCACTGCACCACTGTGCCGCCCCATCAATATTTTCTGCCATCAATATTTTCCTGCAGCCTGGCTATCCTCCTCACTACCTACCGCACAGCCAATCTGTGTTCCACCTGCACACATCTTGATCATGCCCCCTACATGTATGTTCAAATCGTTAATATATACTACTAAAAGCTGTGGACCCACTACTGAGCCCTGTGGAATGCCACTGGAAACAGACCTCAAGTCAGTAAAACGCCCGTCAACAATCACCCTTTGTTTCCTGCTACTGAGCCAATTTTGTATCCAGTTTTCTGCATTTCCCTGGATTCCATGGGACTGTATTTGTTTTACCTAGTATGCCACATGGGACCTTGTCAAAAGCCTTGCCAAAATCCATGTAGACCATATCATCTGCACTACCCTCATCTATCATCCTTGCGACTTCGTCGAAAAATTCAATCAAGTTAGTCAACAATATCTTCCCTTAACAAATCCATGCTGACTGTCCTTGATTGACCTGAGCCTTTCTAAGTGACAGTTCATCCTGTCTCTCAGAATACATTGCAATAATTTGCCCACTACTGAGGTTACTCTGATTGGCCTGCAATTATTCGGTCTATCCTTTGCTCCCGTTTTAAAGAGGTACAATGTTAACAGTTCACCAATCCTCTGGCACTACACCTGTATCCAGTGAGGATTGGAAAATGATGGTCAGACCCTCTGCCATTTCCTCTCTCACCTCTTTTGACAGCCTGGAATACATTTCATCTGGCCCTGGTGATTTATCAACTTTCAAAGATGCTAATCCCATTAATACTTCCTCTCTCCCTATGTATATCACATCCAATAATTCACACTCCTCCTCCTTAACCACAGTATCTGCATCGTCCCCTCTTCTGTTCAGACAGATACAAAGTATTCATTAAGAACCATAGCAACATCTTTCGCCCCTACTCATGTATATCCACTTATGTATATAGATTTTCAAACGGCCTGTGATCAACTGACATTTCATAGACTTGTTATGACATGGATTAATGTGACAGTGATAGTGTGGATATGACACTGACTCAGGGACAGAAAGCAGAGAGAAGTGGTGAACAGTCATTGTTCAGACTGGATGTGGAGGGGAGTATACAGTGCTGTTTCTCATGGTTGGATTCACTCAGCGTGATATCAAGAAACGATTGAAGGCACGGGATACTGTAAAGGCTATGGGCCCTGACAATATTCCGGAAATAGTACTGAATACCTGTGCTCCAGAACTTCCGTTCCCCCATCAAACTGTTCAAGTACAGCTGCAACATTGGCATCTACCCGTCAATGTGAAAAATTGCCCAGCTATGTCCTGTACACAAAAAGCAGGACGAGTCCAACCCGGCCAATTGCCGCCCCATCAGCCGATTCTCAATCATCAGTAAAGTGATGGAAGGTGTCATCGACAATGCTATCAAACAGCACTTGCTTAGCAATAACCTGCTTAGTGACGCTCAGTTTGGGTTCGGCCAGGGTCACACAGCTCCTGACCTCATTACAGCCTTGGTGCAAACATGGACAAAGGAGCTGAATTCAATAGGTGAGGTATGAGTGACTGCCTTGACATCAAGACAGCATTTGACTGAGTATGGCATCAAGGAGCCAGAGCAAAAATGGAGTCAGTGGGTATCAGCGGGAAAACTCTCTGCTGGTTGGAGTCATACCTAGCGCAAAGGACGATGGTTGTGGTTGTTGCAGGTCAATCATCTCAACTCCAGGACATCACTGCAGGAGTTCCTCAGGGTAGTGTCCGAGACCCAACCATCTTCAGCTGCTTCATCAATGACCTTCCTTCAATCACAAGATTAGAAGTGGGGATGTTGGCTGATGATTGCACAATTTTCAGCACCATTCGTTCCTCCTCAAATACTGAAGCAGTCCGTGTAGAAATGCAACAAGACCTGGACAATATCAAGGCTTGGGCTGATAATTGGCAAGTATCATTCGTACTGCCATAGTGCCAGGCAATGACCATCACCGACAACAGAGAATATAATCATCTCCCTTGACATTCAATGACATTACCATAGCTGAATCCACCACTATCAACATCCTAGGGGCTACCATTGACCAGAAACTGAACAGGAGTAGCCATATAAATACCATGGCTAAAAGAGCAGGTCATAGGCGAGGAATGCTGAGGCGATTAACTCACCTCCTGACTCCCCAAAGCCAGTCCACCATCTATAAGGCACAAGCCAGGAGTGTGATGGAATACTCTCCGCTTGTCTGGATGGGTGCAGCTCCAAGAACACTCAAGAAGCTCCACACCATCCAGTACAAAGCAGCCCGCTTGATTGGCACCCCATCCACAACATTCACTCCCTCCATCACCGACGCACAGTGGCAGCAGTGTGTACCATCTACAAGATGCACTGCAGCAACACACCAAGGCTCCTTAGACAGCACCTTCCAAACACACAACCTCTACCATAAAGAAGGGCAAGGGCAGCAGATGTATGGAAACATCACCACCTGCAAGTTCCCCTCCAAGCCACACACCATGCTGATTTGACACTATCTTGCCGTTCCTTCACTGTCGCCGGGTCAAAATACTGGAACTTCCTTCCTAACAGCACTGTGGGTGTACCTACCCCACATGGACTGCAGTGGTTCAAGAAGGCAGCTCATCACCACCTTCGCATGGGTAATTAGGGATGGGCAATAAATGCTGGCCTGGCCAGCGGTGTCCACAACCCATGAATGAAATTTTAAATATGCCAGAGAACTGAAGGGCTGTAAATGTTACACCCTGTTTAAAGAAGGGGAGGTTGGATAAGCCTTGTAACTATCAGCCTAATGTTGATTATTGGAAAATTCTGGAGGCGATAACCCAGCACAAAAATATTTCTTACTTGTAAAATCATGTCTTAATAAATAACAAGCAGTACGGATAGCTTCATGGAAAATCATTTCTGATAATCTTGATAGTTTGTTGACAGAATTGTGAGTGTTAGCGAGGATAGCGTGTTTCGTGTTATAGAATCATAGAATCGTAGAAAATTTAAGGCACAGAAAGAGGTAACTTGGCCCATCGTGGCTGTGCCAGCTGAAAAGTTATCCAACTATTCTTATCGCACCTTCCATCATTTGATCCGTAGCCCTGCAGATTATGACACTTGATGTGCACATCCAGACTCCTTTTGAATGAGTAGAGGGTTTCTGCCTCAACCATCCTTTCATGAATTGAGTTACAGACCCTCACTAAAAGCAGGGCACACAGTGCAAAGCCCTCTGGAACACGACTGGTAACAGTCCTCCAGTCAATACCCGTCAACAATTACCCTTTGCTTCCTGTCATCGAGGCAATTTTGTATTTCTGGATGAACATGCTTTTCCTCAACTCCCTTCTGATATTTCTGCCAATCACTTTAAATCTACGTCCCCTAGTCACTGACCTTTTCGCTGCGGTGAATAGACCCTTCACCTCCACTCAATGCAGGCCCCACAAACTGTTGTTCATTTCTATCAGATCTCCCCTCAAGCCTTCTCTGTTCCATGAAGAACAGCCCCAGCCTATCCAATCTTTCCTCATAGCTGCATTTTTCCAGTCCTGGCAACATCCTCGTAAATCTCCTCTGTACCCTCTCAAGTGCAATTGCCTCCTTTCTGTAATGTGGTTACTAGAACTGCACAACGTATTCAAGTTGTGGCCTAACCAATGATTTATACAGTTCCAGCTCTTGCATTCTATACCTAGGCTAAAAAGGGAAATGATTCCATATGCCTTCTTAACTGCCTTATTGACCTGTCCTGCTATCTTCAGGGATCTGTGGGCATTCACTCCAAAGTCCCGTACTTCCTCTACACTTCTCAGTATTGTCCTACTAATCGTGTATTCCTTTGCTTGTGTGAGCTCCCCAATAGCATCACCTCACACTTATCCAGGTCGATTCCCATTTTTCTGCCCATCTGACCAGACCGTCAATATCTTCCTGCAGCCTACAGCTATCCTTCTCGCTATCCACCGCAAGGCCAATCTTTGTGTCGTCTGCAAAAGTCTTGATCATACCCCCTAAATTTACGTCTAAATCTTTAAATTGGACCACAGAAAGCATGGGACACATTACTGAGCCCTGTGGAATGACAATGGGGACAGTCCTCCAGTCGCAAAAATACTTGTCAATAATTATCCTTTGTTTCCTGCCACTGAGCCAATTTTGTATCCGCCTTGCTGCATTTCTCTGGATGCCATGGGATTTTATTTTTTGAATCAGTCTATCATGTGGGACCTTGTCAACAGCCTTGCTAAAATCCATGTAGACCACATCAACTGCACTACCCTCATCTATATTCCTTGTAACAGCTTCAAAAAATTCGATCAATTTGGTCAAACAAGAGAGTCACTTAACAAATCCATGCTGACTATCCTTGATAAACCTGTGCCTCTATAAGTGACAGTTTATCCCGTCTCTCAGAATAGATTCCAATAATTTGCCCACTACTGAGGTTAGACTGACTGGCCTGTCATTATTCAGACAATCCATCGCTGCATTTTTAAACAGAGGTACAACGTTAGCAATTCTCCAATACTCCGGCACTACAACTGTATCTAGTGAGATTGGGAAATGATGGTGGGCAGACCCTCTGCTATTGCCTCTCTTGCTTCTTTCAACATTTCATCCGGCTCTGGTGATGTTTCAACTTTCAAGGATGCTAATCCCATTAATACGTCCTCTCTCCCTATGTTTATTATATCCAATAATTCACACTCTTCCTCCTTAACGACAATATCTAAATCCCCCCTATTTTCTGAAGACATACGCAAAGTGTTCAATAAGAACCATACCAATATCTTCCACCCTTATACAAAGGTTATCGTTCTGATCTGTTATGGGTCCTACTCTCCCCTTAGTTATCCTCTTCCTCTTAATGTATTGAGAAAACATCTTTGGGTTCACCTTGATTTTGCTTGCCAATATTCTTTCATACCCTCACTTTCCTTTCCTAATTTCCTTTTTGATTTGATCCCTCCACTTTCTATGCTCCTCTCAGCTTTCTGCAGTATTAAGTTCTCAGTGTCGGACAGAAGCTTTCCTTTTCTGCGTTATCCTACCCTTTCGGCTCCTTGACATCCATGGGACTCCAGATTTGGCCGCCTCACCCTTTTTCTTTGTGGGAACATGTTTATCCTGAACCTCTGGAATCTCCCCTTTGAATGCCTCTCACTGCTCTGAGACTGAACTGCCTTCAAACAGCTGTTTCCAGTCCACTTTCGCTCCTCAGTTTAGTAATATTCGCCTTTCCCCATTGAGAACGCTAACTCCTGATGTATCTCTTGTCCTGTTCCATAATTAAGTTAAAACTAACTGAATTATGATCACTCCCACCAAAATGCTCTTCCCTGCCACTCCTTCCACCTGCCCATCTTCATTTCCAAAAACAATGTCTAAAACTGCACCCTCTGTTGTTGGACTTGCTACATCCTGGCCAAAAACGTTCTCCTGAATGCACCTCAAGATTTCTGTTCCATTAGTTCTTTTCATACTAAAATTATCCCAGTTAATATTGGGGTAATTAAAATACCCTACTATTACTGCCCTATTGTTCTTGCACTTCTCAGAGACTTGCCTACATATCTGCTCTTCTATCTCCCTCGGACTGTTTGGCTGACGGGATCACACTAACAGCAATGAGATTGCCCCTTTTTGGTTCCTTAGCTGAATCCATATGGCCTCACTTGATGTACCTTCCAACATATCATCCCTCCTCACAGCTGCAATAGATTCCTTGACCAAAATTGCCATTCCCCTCATTTCTTAACCGTCTCCCTATTGCGTCTGAAAACCCTGTAACCAGGAACGTTGAGCTGCCATTCCTGTCCCTCCTGAAGCCATGTTTCTGTAATAGCTATGATATCATACTGCCACATGTCTATCTTTGCCCTCAGCTCATCTGCTTTATTTGCTGCACTCCTTACATTGAAATGGATACCCCTGAGCACTGCCAAACCTTTTTTTATTTTCTCACCCTCATTTCCTCTGTCTTCCAGACTCATCCATTAATTTTCCACCTTCCATTTTCATTTCTGATTTTGTCCCAGCTGAGTCTATCCTCAGGTCCTCATCCCCACTGGTAAACTAGTTTAAACCCTTCCAACAGTACTAGCAGTGTGGCCATTAAAGAGACGGGGATATCACAGGGGCAGGAATGGATGTTGGATGTCACGGGGTTTAGATGTTTGAAAAGGAATAGGGAACGGAGGTAAAAGAGGTGGGGGAGTGGCATTGCTAATCAGGGATAGTATCACAGTTGCAGAAAGGGAGGTCGTCGAGGAGGGTGTGTCTACTGAGTCATGGTTGGAAGTCAGAAACAGGAAAGGAGCAGTCACTTTGTTGGGAGTTTTCTGTAGATCCCCCAGTAGCAACAGAGACACGGAGAAACAGATTGGGAGGCAGATTTTGGAAAGGTGCAGAAGTAACAGGGTTTTGTCATGGGTGACTTCAACTTCCCTAATATTGATTGGAACCTCCTTTGTGCAAATAGTTTGGATGGATCAGTTTTTGTCAGGTGTGTCCAGGAAGGTTTCCTGACTCAATATGTAGATAGGCCGACTAGAGGGGAGACTATGTTGGACTTGGTGCTTGGCAATGAACCAGGCCAGGTGGCAGATCTCTCGGTGGGAGAGCATTTCGGTGATAGTGATCACAACTCCCTGACCATCGTCATGGAGAGGGACAGGAGCAGACGGGATGGGAAAATATATAATTGGGGGAAGGGAAATTACAAGGCTATTAGGCAGTAACTGGGGAGCATAAACTGGGAAAAGATGTTTTCAGGCAAATGCACAACAGAAATGTGGAGGTTGTTTAGGGAGCACTTGCTGCGACTGCTGGATAGGTTTGGCCCGATGAGGCAGGGAAGGGATGGTAGGGTGAAGAAACCTTGGATGATAAGTGATGTGGAACAGCTAGTCAGGCGGAAGAAGGAAGCTTACTTAAGGTTGAGGAAGCAAGGATCAGACAGGGCTCTAGAGGGTTGCAAGGTAGGCAGGAAGGAACTGAAGAATGGACTTAGGAGAGCTAGAAGGGGACATGAAAAAGTCCTGGCGGGTAGGATTAAGGAAACTCCCAAGGTGTTCTACATTTATGTGAGGAACAGGAGGATGGCCAGAGTGAGGGTAGGGCCGATCAGGGATTGTGGAGGGAACTTGTGCCTGGAGTCGGAGGAGGTAGGGGAGGTCCTAAATGAATACTTTGCTTCAGTATTCACTCGTGAGCGGAAGCTGGTCGTTTGTGAGGACAGCGTGGAACAGGCTGATATGCTAGAACAGGTTGAGGTTAAGAGGGAGGATGTACTGGAAATTCTGAATGATATGAGGACAGATAAGTCCCCGGGGCCAGACGGGATATACCCAAGGATATTACGGGAAGCGAGGGAAGAGATTGCGCGCCTTTGGCGATGATCTTTGCGTCCTCAGTGTCCACTGGAGTAGTACCGGATGATTGGAGGGTGGCAACTGCTGTTCCCTTGTTCAAGAAAGGGAATAGGGATAACCCTGGGAATTTTAGACCAGTCAGTCTTCCGTCGGTAGTGGACACATTATTGGAGAGGATTCTGAGAGACAGGATTTATTATTATTTGGAAAAGCATGGTTAGATTGGAGACAGTCAGCATGGATTTGTAAGGGGCAGGCCATGCCTCACGAGCCTTATTGAATTCTTTGAAGATGTGACAAAACACAGTGACGAAGGAGGAGCAGTGGATGTGGCGTATATGGATTTTAGCAAGGCGTTTGATAAGTTTCCCCATGGTAGGCTCATTCAGTAAGTGAGGAGGCATGGGATACAGGGGAAGTTGGCTGTCTGGATACAAAATTGGCTGGCCCATAGAAGACAGAGGGTGGTAGTATTCAGCATGGAGCTCGGTGACCAGTTGTCTTCCACAGGGATCTGTTCTGGGACCTCTGCCATTTGTGATTTTTATAAATGACTTGGATGAAGAAGTGGAAGGCTGGGTTAGCAAGTTTGCCGATGACACGAAGGTTGCTGGAGTTGTGGATAGTGTGGAAGGTTGTTGCAGGTTGCAACGGGCCATTGACAGGATGCAGAGCTGGGCTGAGAAGTGGCAGATGGAGTTCAACCTGGAAAAGTGTGAAGTGATTCATTTTGGAAGGTCGAATTTGAATGCAGAATACAAGCTTAAAGACAGGATTCTTGGTAGTGTGGAGGAACAGGGGGATCTTGGGGTCCATGTCCATAGATCGCTCAAAGTTGCCACCCAAGTTGATAGGTTTGTTATGAAGGCGCATGGTGTCTTGGCTTTCATTAACAGGGGATTGAATTTAAGAGCTGCGAGGTGATGCTGCAGCTCTATAAGGCCCTGGTTCGACCACACTTGGAATATTGTGTTCAGTTCTGATTGCCTCATTATAGGAAGGATGTGGAAGCTTTAGAGAGGATGCAGAGGAGATTTACCAGGATGCTGCCTGGACTGGAGGGTATGTCTTACGAAGATAGATTGAGGGAGCTCGGGCTTTTCTCATTGGAGCGAAGAAGGATGAGAGGTGACTTGATAGAGGGGTACAAGATGATGAGAGGCATAGATAGAGTGGGTAGCCAGAGACTTTTTCCCAGGGTGGAAAGGGCTATCACCAGGGGCATAAGTTTAAGGTGATTGGAGGAAGGTTTCGGGGAGATGTCAGAGGTAGGTTCTTTACACAGAGAGTGGTGGGTGCGTGTTATGCGTTGCCAGCGGTGGTAGTAGAAGCAGATACATTAGGGACATTTAAGCGACTCTTGGATAGGTACATGAATGATAGTAGTTTGAAGGGTAGGTAGTTAGTTTGAACTTAGAGTAGGTTAAGTTTTGGCACAACATCGAGGGCCGAAGAGCCTATACTGTGCTGTACTGTTCTGTGTTCTATTTTCTAAAACGTTCCGCAAGGAATCCAGTCCTGGCTCTGTTCACGTGCAACCCGTTCGGCCTGTAAAAGTCCCATCTCCCCCAGAGCAGGTCCCAGTTTACCAGGCATATGAATCCCTCCCTCCTGCAGCAACTTTCCAGCCAGGTATTCATCTGCCTTATCTTTCTATTTCTATACCAAGTTGCACCTGGCACTGCGAGTAATCTGGAGAATTCCACTTTTTGACTATGTTTGAGGTCCTGCTTGCTAATTTCTTCCCCACCTCCCTATATTTTGACTGCAAGATCACATCCCTCTTTCTATTATGTCATTGGTTCCCATGTGGTCCACGACGTCTGGCTGTTCCCCTCCTGCTTCAAGATGTTCTGCCGTTGCTGACTGCGGTCCTTGACCCTGGTACCAGGGAGGCAACACACCATCCTGTATTCACGTCTGTGGCCACAGAAACGTCTGTCTGTTCCCCTGACTATTGACTCACCTATCACTATGGCTCTTCCATTCATCCCTGTATACCACTCTGCAGCTGAGCCACCCGTGGCGCCATGGACTTGGCTCTGGCTGTACTCCCGAGGTGAAGCATCACTTTCCTCAGCATTCGGAACTGAATACCTGTTAGAGAGTGAGATGGACTCAGGGGTCTCCTGCACTACCTGACTGGTTCTTTTTTACTGCCTGCTGATCACCCATTCCCTCTCTCCCTGCATAATCTAAATCTGTGGGGTGACCACATCTAGAACCATGCTGAAGCTGAACAAACTGGTCTATGAGAAGGAAGAATATGTAGGGTTATGGGAAAAAGGCAGAGGATGGGATTAGGTGAATTGCTTATTCGGAAAGCCACAGCAGACACGATGGGCTGAATAGCTCCTCTTTGCTGTAATAATTCTGATTGTTTTATTGCAGGATGATGCCCACGGGGACGCTGTGATGGGGTGTCTCAGATGGGTGTAATGGTGGAGAATGGGGGATCCATGGTGGGAAAGGGAAGTCGTCCTATGGGAACCGGTATCTTAGCAAGGACTCTCCGACAGCCTATCCGGGTGGAAGGCATCCAGGAAATATCCTCCCTGCCTCCTCCTCCTCCTGAGGTAGCCTCCGGATTTCTGGTGCCAATGCCTGTGACCTCATGATGCTGTTGATATGAAGGGTGCAGCAGAACACCATGAACTTGGACACCTGCTCCAGTGTGTACTGGAGGGCTACCGCCGAGCGGTTCAGACATCAGAAACATTGCTTCATCACACCGATGATCTGTTCCACCATGTTCCTGGTGACTCCATTGCTCACGTTATACACATGTTAATTGTGTGAGGTTGGTTGACGGTCGGAGGTGGTTTGGGGATGTAGAAACATGAGCGGTGTCCAGAGGGGGATTGTCTTTGTTGCGATTAGCCACATTATTGTTTTCCATGGAGCCCTGAAGTGTTGGGACCGGCTGACTGCTTCAGAATGAAGGTCTGGTGGCTGCTGACAGGATAGTGGACATTCACCAACATGGTGTACTGGGCATGCTCACACACCAACTGTACATTAATGGAGTGAGAGTTCTTCCAGTTCCTGTACCTCTCCCCGTTGACATTGGGGCCCCGCAGAGCCACGGACACCATCAGACATCCCGCTATCCTGACAAAGCCTAGGGATCTCTCATCCTGCTTCTCCCTGCTGAGGGAGTAAATGATGACATCGATGGTCACCCTCACCTCCCAGAATTATCAATGGACAACAGACAGGCCTAGTAACTACTAGTCAGTTCGTGTAACATCAGTGGCAGGTAAGGTTGTAGAAATAATAATCAGGGAATAAGGACAACACACACTTGGAGAGGTTTGAATTAATTAAGGATTGTCAGCACGGATTTCCAAAAGGCAGATTATGCTTAATGAACTAATGGAATTAATTTCGATCATCAGAGAAGGTTGATGATGGGAATGTGGTGGATGTTGTCTACCTGGATGTTATGAAATTATTTGATGAAGAACCAAACAAAAGCTTGATTAACAAAATTGAAGTTCAGGGAATAGCATCCAATTGGATCAAAAATTGTCCAAAGGACAGCAAAAAGAGAAATGTGTGAAATGGTTGTTTTTCAGACTGGAGGATGGTCGACAGTGATGTTCCCCAAGGAGCAGTGCTCGGAACGCTGATCTTTTTTTCCTTGATATATATAAATGACTTGTACCTTGGAATGCAGAGTAGAGTTTCAAAATTTTCCAATGATACCAATCTTGTAGGTGTGGTAAACAGGGGGGATGATACAAACCTTCTGCAACAGGACATTGATAGGCTGGTAGAATGGTCAGAGAAGTGGCAGGTGGAATTTAATACAGAGGAGTGTGAGGTGATGTATTTCGTCAGAAGGAATAGGAAGGCAATATAGACTCAATGACACAGTTCTGAACGTTGTGCAGGAATAGAGGGACCTGGGCCTCCATATGCATTCGTCTTTGAAGGTACCAGGAAATATCAGGAGGGTGTTTAGCAAAGCATATCAGATCTTGGGCTTCATCATTAGAGGCAAAGATACAAAAGCAGGGAAGTTATGCTGAAACGTTATAAAGCTTTGGTAAGGCCCCACCTGGAGAACTTTGTCCAGTTCTGGTCACCACACGTTACGAAGGACGTGAAGGTCCCTGACAGGGTGCAGAGGAGATTTAACAGAATGGCTCCAGTGATGGCGGGGCTTTAGTTACAAGGTTTGAGAAAGGACGTTCGAGGACTCGTCTACTGAGGTAGTATGAGCCGAGGTTAGAAACAGGAGAGGTGAGGTCACCCTGTTGGGAGTCTTTTATAGACCTCCGAATAGCTCCAGAGATGTAGAGGAAAGGATAGCGAAGATGATTCTCCACAGGGGCGAGAGTAACAGGGTAGTTGTTATGGGGGACTTTAACTTTCCAAATATCGACTGGAAATGCTATAGTTCGAGTACTTTAGATGGGTCAGTTTTTGTCCAGTGTGTGCAGGAGGGTTTTCTGACACAGTATGTAGACAGGCCAACCAGGGGCGATGCCACATTGGATTTGGTACTGGGTAATGAACCTGGCCAGGTGTTAGATTTAGATGTAGGTGAGCACTTTGGTGATAGTGATCACAATTCGGTTAGGTATGCCTTAGAGATGGGCAGAGACAGGTATATACCGCAGGGCAAAAATTATAGCTGGGGGAAAGGAAATTATGATGCGATTAGGCAAGATTTAGGATGCGAAGGATGGGGAAGGAAACTGCAGGGGATGGGAACAATCGAAATGTGGAGCTTATTCAAGGAGCAGCTACTGCGTGTTCTTGATAAGCATGTACCTGTGAGGCAGGGAGGAAGTTGTCGAGTGAGGGAGCCGTGGTTTACTAAAGAAGTTGAAGCGCTTGTCAAGAGGAAGAAGAAGGCTTATGTTCGGATGAGACGTGAAGGCTCAGTTAGGGCACTTGAGAGTTACAAGCTAGCCAGGAAGGATCTAAGGGGAGAGCTAAGAAGAGCAAGGAGAGGACACGAGAAGTCATTGGCGGATAGGATCAGGGAAAACCCGAAGGCTTTCTTTAGGTATATCAGGAATAAAAGAATGACCAGAGTTAGATTAGGGCCAATCAAGGATAGTAGTGGGTAATTGTATGTGGAATCAGAGGAGATAGGGGAAGTGTTAAATGAACATTTTGCGTCAGTATTTACAGTAGAGAAAAAAAATGTTGTCGAGGAGAATACTGAGATTCAGGCTACTAGGCTAGATGGGATTGAGGTTCACAAGGAGGAGGTGTTATCAATTTTGGAAAGTGTGAAAATAAATAAGTCCCCTGGGCCAGATGGGATTTATCCAAGGATGCTCTGGGAAGCTAGGGAGGAGATTGCAGAGCCTTTGTCCTTGATCTTTATGTCGTCATTGTCGACAGGAATAGTGCCGGAAGACTGGAGGATAGCAAATGTTGTCCCCTTGTTCAAGAAGGGGAGTAGAGACAGCCCTGGTAATTATAGACCTGTGAGCCTTACTTCGGTTGTGGGTAAAATGTTGGAAAAGGTTATAAGAGATAGGATTTACAATCATCTTGAAAAGAATAAGTTCATTAGCGCCAGTCAGCACGGTTTTGTGACGGGTAGGTCGTGCCTCACAAACCTTATTGAGTTTTTCGAGAAGGTGATCAAACAGGTGGATGAGGGTAAAGCAGTGGATGTGGTGTATATGGATTTCAGTAAGGCGTTTGATAAGGTTCCCCACGGTAGGCTATTGCAGAAAATACGGAAGTATGGGGTTGAAGGTGATTTAGAGCTTTGGATCAGAAATTGGCCAGCTGAAAGAAGACAGAGGGTGGTGGTTGATGGCAAATGTTCATCCTGGAGTTTAGTTACGAGTGGTGTACCGCAAGGATCTGTTTTGGGGCCACTGCTGTTTGTCATTTTTATAAATGACCTGGAAGAGGGTGTAGAAGGGTGGGTTAGTAATTTGCGGATGACACTAAGGTCGGTGGAGTTGTGGATAGTGCCGAAGGATGTTGTCGGGTACAGAGGGACATAGATAGGCTGCAGAGCTGGGCTGAGAGATGGAAAATGGAGTTTAATGCGGAAAAGTGCGTGGTGATTCACTTTGGAATGAGTAACAGGAATGCAGAGTACTGGGCTAATGGGAAGATTCTTGGTAGTGTAGATGAACAGAGAAATCTTGGTGTCCAGGTGCATAAATCCCTGAAGGTTGCTACCCAGGTTAATAGGGCTGTTAAGAAGGCATATGGTGTGTTAGCTTTTATTAGTAGGGGGATCGAGTTTCGGAGCCACGAGGTCATGCTGCAGCTGTACAAAACTCTGGTGAGACCGCACCTGGAGTATTGCGTGCAGTTCTGGTCACCGCATTATAGGAAGGATGTGGAAGCTATGGAAAGGGTGCAGAGGAGATTTACTAGGATGTTGCCTGGTATGGAGGGAAGGTCTTACGAGGAAAGGCTGAGGGACTTGAGGTTGTTTTCGTTGGAGAGAAGGAGGAGGAGAGGTGACTTAATAGAGACATATAAGATAATCAGAGGGTGAGATAGGGTGGATAGTGAGAGTCTTTTTCCTCGGATGGTGATGGCAAACACGAGGGGACATAGCTTTAAGTTGAGAGGTGATAGATGCCGGACAGAAGTCAGAGGTAATTTCTTTACTCAGAGTAGTAGGGGCGTGGAACGCCCTGCCTGCAACAGCAGTAGACTCGCTAACTTTACGGGCATTTAAGTGGTCATTGGATAGACATATGGATGAAAATGGAATAGTGTAGGTCAGATGGTTTCACAGGTCGGCGCAACATCGAGGGCCGAATGGCCTGTACTTCGCAGTAATGTTCTAATTCTAATTCTAATGGTTACTTTGGAGAAGATGGAGTTGGTCTCCCTGGAGTAAAGGAGACTGAGAGAGATTTGATAGAGGTGTACAAGATTATGATAGGCTTAGATACGATTGACAAGGAAAAACTGTTCCCATTAACTGATGAAACACAGATTCACGGACACAGATGGAAGGCTTTGGGTAAGAGATGCAGGGGGAATATGAGCAAGAACGTTTTTACACAGTGGATGGTAATGAGCTGGAACTCACTGCCCATGAGGGTGGCCGAGACAATCAATGATTTCAGAAGGAATCTGGATGGACACCTGAAGGAAATGAACTTGCAGGGATACGGGGATTGAGTGGGGGATTGGGACTGACTGGATCGTTCCAGAGAGAGCTGGCATGGAGGGGCCGACTGGCCACCTTCTGTGTCGTAAATATCTCTATCACTCTCTGTGACTCTATGTTGGATATGTCTCCTGCTCCTGTCTGGAAAGATCCAGAAACATAGAAGTTCAATGAAACTGTGACCTTAACGGCCACTGACAGCTCTGTCCTCACCCTGGTGTATCATTGCCAGAGTAGATAAACAGAGAGAACGACTATAGGATCATCTGAATTAGGGGCAGAAGTAGGCCATTCAGCCCGTCAAGCCTGCTCCACCATCCAATAAGATCATGACTGATCTGTTTGCGTTTCGAATTCCACACCCCATCTCCCCCCGATAAACTTGGATTCTCTTGCCTAACAAAAATCTATCTACCTCTGCGTTAAAAATATACAATGACCCCGCCCCCCTCCACCACCTTCTAAGGCAGAGATTTCCAAAATCACACAATCATCTGAGGAAAAGAAAATTCTCCTCATCTCTGTCTGAAAAGGGCGACCACTAATTTTCAAACAGTGCCTTTTCAAACAGTTACTTTTAAAAGGGAATTGAAGAAAAGACTTTCAGGCAAAAGAGTTGTAGGAATATGGGAATGGAGAGGGGAATGGGATTAATTGGAGGGGTGAGGCCATGGAGAGATTCAAACACAATAATGAGAATATTAAAATTAAGGTGCTGCCAGACCGGGAGCTAATGCAGATCAGTGAGCACAGGGGTGATGGGTGATCGGGATTTGGTGTGAGTTAGAATACAGGCAGCATAGTTATGGATGGGCTGTGGTTTCTGGAGGTTTATAACTGTGAGGGTGTGTATTTAACAAAGGCACAGATGAGTGTTTATGCAGCAGATGGGCTGAGGCAGAGGTGGAGACGTGTGTTAGTACAGAGGTGGTAGGAGGCAGGGTTGGTGAGAATATGGAGATGAACTCAGCTCAGATTTAAATAGAACACAGAGGTTGCAAACTGTCTGGTTCAGCCTCAGATATTTGGCAATGAGGAGATCATGGTTCATGGATAGTGGATGGAATTTCTTATGGAGACCAATGAAAACTCCACTCTTCCCAAATTTAAATAGCATGAACATTATTTCAGTGAAACAAATTTTACAGATGTCATCGCGGGAAATACAGACTTTCCAGGAACAGCAACAGCAGCAAAGATCGGAGAGTAAATTACAGGCACTCTAATGCACTTGGCAATGGTTTATGGAGCTGATACCTGGAGACATATATTTGCCAGGAATAACAACGGCAGCAAGGAGGGCAGAGGAAATGACAAGAATGGGAATGCAGTTAAACATGGTTTATCGAATTAATAGTTAGATACAGAGACTTACTAGGGACACCAATAATAGCCAGGAAGGGGTAGTAAATGTATTGAATATTCCTCAGTGCGGAATAGATCAGACTGTTTAATGAGAACTGATCATAATCTGCAGAAAGAAAGTTAAACTCCCAGATGAAACTCCTGCCCATTGTTGTAACATTCCAATCTATTGTTCTCTGATTCTAATCTATCCTCTTCCTCTCTCCAGAGCCGCTGATCCCTATTAGTGCTGGGAGTGATGTGATACTCCCACTGACACTATGCAAAGGCACAGATGAGGGTTACTGCAGCAGATGGGCTGAGGCAGAGGTGGAGATGGGTGATATTACAGAGGTGGTAGTAGGCAGGGTTTGTGAAGGAGAGAATATGGAGATGAACACAGCTCAGTTTTAAATAGAACACAGAGGTTGCAAACAGTCTGGTTCAGTCTCAGACATTGGACTTGGAGTATGTAGTTCACAGATCGGGGACAGGATTTCTTATGGAGACCAATAACACTGGTTTCGGGCTTCAGAGAACTAAAAATTACTTGAACAGTATTTCAGTGAACCAGGGTTTACAGATCGTATTTGTGGAAATGAAGACTTACCAGGGCAGTAACAGCAGGAAAGATGAGAATAAATTACAAGAACCATAATACTATTAGCAATGGTTGTGGAGCTAATAGCTGGAGACAGAGATTCACCAGGACTAACAACATCAGTAAGGAGGGTAGAGTAAATTCCAGGAACATTATTGCAGTTAAATATGGTTTATAATATTAATAGCTGCATTGACAAACTTACCAGGGACACCAACAATAGCAAGGATGGGATAGTAAATATGTTGTATAATCAACAGTGCATAATAGATCCGGGATGTTAAAGACAGCGAATCGTCCGTAGAAAGCATGTGAAGAGGCCATGATAATCCTCTGCCCACTTTTGTAACATTCCAATCCACTGTTCTCAGATTCTGACCCATTGTTGTAACATTCCAATCTATTGTTCTCAGGTTCCAGTCTATCCTCTCCCTCTCTCTGGTGCTGCTGATGCCTGTAAGTGGTGAAGCTGACGATCGACTGGCACAATGGTATTAAACCTTGAAAGGAATCCCTTATTAATAGAAGATGGAAAACCTCCAGTGACACAATTAGGGTCCATGGAGACTGACATTAACTACAGTCACAGAACAAACAGGTTCTGTTGACCACTTTCCATCCAAACACTTTTTGTACCTCAAAGAACGAGAACATTTAGCTGGTCTGTATGGGATGTATGAGGCTACTGAGGAAAGGAAATGTGGAAATGACAGAGGCCCAGGACAGAATCTTTCAATCGTCCTTGGATATGGGAGTGATAACAGAGAACTGGAGGGTTGTAAATGTTACACCCTGTTTAAAAAAGGAGAGATGGGGTAAAACCTGTATTAATGACCAGTCAGTCTAATGTCGGTGGTTGGAAATTTCTAAAGGTCACAAGCAGGATATAAGTATTCCTTACTCATAAAAGGGATAAAATTTGAGAAGCAGCACGCAAATGCGAATTCAAAATCATGTATGGCAAACGACAACAACAACTTATTTTATATAGTGTCTTTAATGTAATAAAACATCCCATGATGCTTCCTCATAAAACAAAGCATGACACCGAGAGATATAAGAAATTATTAGGTCAAAGGACCAAAAGCGTTGTCAAAGATGTAGGTTTTAATGGGTGTCTTAAAAGAGGAAAGGGTGGTGGAGAGGTGGCGGAATGGATAGGCGGAGAGGTGTAAGGAGGGTATTCTAGAGCTTGGAGCTGAGGCAACTGAAGGTGTGGTCACCAATGGTGGAACAGTTAAAATCCGGGATGCACAAGAGGCCGGAATTAGAGGAGCACAGATATATACAGGACGGGGGCGAGGTGTTGGAGGAAAAATAAGTTGAGAATTTAAATAAAGAGATTACTTGATCAGGAGTCAAATTCGGTCAGTGATATGTGCACGGGACGTGGCACGATTTAGGACATGGCAACAGAGTTCTGGAGGACATCAAGTTTACAGAGAGTAGCAGGTGGGAAATCAGAGAAAAGTGTGCTGGAGTAGTCATTTCTAGGGATAAGGAAGGCATGAATGAATTTCAGCAGCTGATGGGCTGAGACAGGGGTGAAGTCGGGCGCTGTTACTGAGGTGGAAGTAGGCGGTTGTAATGATATCCTGAAAATGAGGTTAAAGCTCATTTTGTGATCAAATGTGATACTGAGGCTGCAACCAAACTGTATGAATCTCAGACTGATACAGGGAGAGGGATTCAATCAATAGCAAGGGAACAGAGTTGGAGTGGGGAGTGAAAACAAGGGCTTCAGTCTTCCCAATATTTAATTGGAGGAAGTTTCTGCTCATCCAGTACTGGGTGTTGGATAAGCAGTCTGATAATTTAACAACAGTGGAGAGAGGTGGTGGTGAGGTAAACTTGATGGAGTTCTTTGATAAAACAATGGAGAGGGTTCATGAGGGTGGTGTGATTGAAGTTATATATATAGACTTTCAAAAGGTGTTTGATCAAATCACATTCAATAGACAGGTTAGGAAAACAGAACCCTATGGATTAAAGGGACAGTGACTGTGTGGATATAACATTGGCTAAGGAACAGTAAACAGAGAGAAGTGCTGAAAGGTTGTTGTTCAGACTCGATGGGAGTATACCGAGGTGTTTTCCAGGGCTCGTTATTCGGATCACTGCTCTTTTTTCTCTTGGAAAACCCGGGGTGGGTAGTGCAGAGCCCCCTCCTCCGCCCTCTTTGCACAGCGTCCCCTCTCTGCAGCCTCTGCTCCATTTGTTGGTCATGTTACAGACCCAGAGACACTGTAACTACAGTCCCTATAACTTGTCCAGAGTTGGGTCAACAAATCCTCTGTCCTCCCTGAATGTCTGCAGCAGCTCACAACACAATCTCCAGAAAACCATCCACAGCACCTCCACTAACTTTACAATGGCAGAAGTCAGTAAAAAGCCCTACACCTGTAAGGTGGATACACGGTCTACTTAAATAACACTAGAGGGGGTTCCTCGTGCTGCTGAATGTATGTTCAGCTGAGAGTGACTGACACAGACGGTCAGTGGACATGCAAAGACCAAGTTTCAAAGTCGTACATCAAAGCTGCCGGAATGGCTGATTGATACCATATTCAGACCTTCCTCACACTACAGACACACACACATTACACCCACTCCAGCACCCCGGCCAGCCTGTGTGTCCTGTACAATGTACTGGATGTGACCGGCAGTGCAGCTCACACCATTTTATGGATCCAAACTTCCACAGCACCAGTGGAGCTGGGGAGATGAAATTTGTGGTCAGGGATAGAGACAGAGGGAAAGAAACTCACTTCAAAAAGGGAATTAGAAAAATACTTTATGATGAACAAGCTTCAGGAATATTGGAAATGAACAGGGGATTGGGATAATCAGAGGGGTGAGGACATGAGGGATTTGATCACAGGAGTGAGAATATTAAAATTGAGGTGTTACTGGACCAAGAGCCAATGTAGATCAGTGAGCACAGGGATGTTGGGTGAACAGAATTTAGTGTAAATTAGAAGGTGACAGCAGAGTTTTGGATGCCCACAAGGTTACAGAGAATAGAATGTGGGAGAGCAGCCAGGTGTGTGTTGGAATAGTTAAGTCTCGAGGTAACAATCAGGTCCTCCAGCCAAAATGGACAGTTTGACATTTTCTCGCATTATACTCCATTTGCCAGTTCTTTGACCACTCATTTAACCTATCTATATCCCTTTGTAACCTCCTTATGTCCTCTTGAGAACTTACCTTCTTACCTATCTTGGAGTCATTAGCAAATTTCGCAAGCATACCTTCGGTCCATTCATCAAAATCATTGATATCAATTGTACAAAGTTGAGGCCCCAGCACTGATCATGGTGGCACACCACTCGTCGCAGCTTGCCAACCAGAAAATAACCCATTTATGTATACACTGTTTCCTGTTAGCTAGACAATCCTCTATCCATGCCAATTATGTTACCCCCTATACTATGAGCTTTTATTTTCCACAATGACGTTTGATGTGGTCTGTAAATCTCAGTACAGTAAATCCACCAGTTCCCCTTTATCCACAGTACATGTTACTACTTCAAAGAACTCCAATATATTGGTTAAACATGATTTCCCTTTCACAAAACCATGTTGACTCTCCCTGATCACTTTGATTTTTTCGACGAGCTTTAACGTCTTTCTAACGTCTTTAATAATAGCTTCTAACATCTGATCCATAGCTGAAAGCCATTCTCACCTGCCACAGGTCCTATGTGTACTATGTCTCTTCTGATGTTATGCTCTATTTGAACTGTTACTCCTCAATAGAGTCATAGAATTATAGAGTTATACAGCACAGAAACAGGACCTTCAGCCCATTGTGTCTGTGCTGGCCATCAAGCACTGAACTATTCTAATCCCAATTCCCAGCACTTGGCCTGTCGCCTTGTTTGCTATGGCGATTCAAGTGCTCATCTAAATACTTCTGAAATGTTGTGAGGGTTCCTGCCCGGACCATCTCTTAAGGCAGTCTGTTCCAGATTCCAACCACCCTCTGGGTGAAAATTATTTTCCTCAAATCCCTTCTAAACCTCCTGCCCCTTACCTTAAGTCTATTCCCCCTGGTTATTGACCCGTCCACTGAGGGAAAAAAGATTCTTCATATCTAACCTATCAATGCCCCTCGTTATTTTGTATAGCTCAATCATGACACCCCTCATCCTTTTCTGCTCTAAGGAAAACGACCCGAGCCTTTTCTGTCGCTCTTCACAGCTGAAATGCTCCAGCCCAGGCAACATCCTGGTGAATCTATTCTGCACCCTCTCCATTGCAATCACCTCCTTTCTATAGTGCGGCAACCAGAACTATACACAGTCCTCCAGTTGTGGCCTAACTGGAGTTTTATGCTCCATCATAACCTTATATTCTATGCCTCGGCTAATAAAGGCAGGTGTCCCATACGTCTTCCTGACCGCATTGTCTGCCTGTGCTGCTGCCTTCAGTGATCAATGGACAAGTACACCAAGGTCCCTCTAACCTTCTGTACTTCCTAGGGTGCTACCATCCATTGCATATTTCCTTGCCTTGTTCGCCCTCCCAAATTGCATCACCTCACACTTCTCAGGATTAAATTCCATTTGCCACTCCTCTGCCCATCTTACCAGCCCATCTATATCATCCTGTAATCTGAGGCTTTCCTCCTCACTATTTACAACACCACCAATTTTCGTGTCAGCTGCGAACTTACTGATCAGACCTCCTATATTCACGTCTAAATCATTAATGTACACTACAAACAGCAAGAGTCCCAGCACCGATCCCTGCAGTACACCACGGGTCACAGGCTTCCACCCGCAAAAACAACCCTTGACAATCACCCTCTGCCTCCTGCCGCGAAGCCAATTTTGGATCCAATTTGCCAAGTTGCCCTGGATCCCATGGGCTCTTACCTTCTCAACAAGTCTCCCATGCGGGACCCCATCAATAGCCTTACTGAAGTCAATATAGACTACTGCTTTACCATCCTTTAAACCCCTAGTCACCGCCTCGAAAATAATCAATCAATTTAGTTAGACACGAACTCCCCTTGACAAAGCCATGCTGACTATCCCTGATTAATCCCTGCCTCTCCACGTGGAGATTAATCCGGTCCCTCTGAATTTTTTCCAATGGTTTCCCTGCAATAAATTGATTGTGACCCTTCGACCTCCTTTCTGTTAATCTGTGACCCTCGATCAGATCTTACAGTGGTGTAGGAGTGGCAACAGAGTTCCTGCCTCCCTTTTATATGATTTTGCAGGGTGGAAGATGAAGAGATGAAATGTGTGGTCAGGGATAGAGACAGAGTGAAAGAAACCCACCTTTAAAAGGGGAATTAGCAAAAGAATTTAAGATGAACAAGTTTCAGGAATATTGGAAATGGACAGGGGATTGGGATAATCAGAAGGACGAGGACATGGAGGGATTTGATCTCATGGTTGGAATATTAAAATTGTGGTGTTACTGGACCAAGAGCCAATGTCTGTCAGTGAGCACAGGGATGTTGGGTGAACAGAATTTGGTGTAAATTAGAAGATGGCAGCAGAGGTTTGGATGATCACAAGGTTACAGAGAGTAGAATGTGGGAAACAAGCCAGCAGTGTGTTAGAATAGTCAAATCTCGAGGTAACAAAGGCATGGATGAGGGTTTCAGCAGTCGATGAGCTCAGCTCTCTCTTTCTCTCTTTCTCCATCTCTCCCTCTCTCTCTCTGCCGCCCTCACTTGCTCTATCCCACGCTCAGAATCTTCAATGTTTCAATCAAGTCGCCCCTTACTCTTCTAAACAACAGCTGATATAAGCCTAGCCTGTCCAGCCTTTCCTCATAAGACAGTCCGCCCATATTATTCTAATAAACCTTCTCTGAACTGCTTGCAACGCATTTACATGTTTCCTTAAATAAGGAGACCAGTACTGAACACAGAATTCCAGATAATGTCTCACCAATGCCCTCCCTACCTTTGTATTCAATTCCACTCACAATAAATGATAACATAATATTAGCTTTCCTAACTACTTTCTGAACCGACATACTAACCTTATGCAATTCATACACCAGGACACCCAGATACTCCTGCATCTCAGAGTTCTGCAATCCCTCACCATTCAGATAATATGCTTAGTTTAATTTCATTATTACTACCAATATGGACAATTTCACATTTCCCCACATTCTACTCCATTTCCCAGATCTTTGCCTTCTCACTCAATCTATCTATGTCCGTTTGTAGCCTCCTGTGTCCTCTTCAGAACTTTGTTACGTCAACAGATTTAACAACCACATCTTCGGTCCTTCCATCTAATTCATTTAAACAAACTGTAAAAAGTTGAGGCCCCAGCACTGATACCTATGGCACACCTCTCGTTACATCCTGCCAACCAGAAATTTACCCATTTATGGCTGCTCTCTGTTTCCTGTTAGCTAACCAAACGTCTATCCATGGCAATGTGTTACCCCCTACACCATGAGCTTTTATTTTTCGCAATGACCTTTGATGTGGCACCTTATCAAATGCCTTCTGGAAATCTATGTACAGTACATCCACCAGTTCCCCTTTATCCACAGCACATGTTACTTCTTCAAAGAACTCCAGTTAATTCATTAAACGTAATTTCCCTTCCACAAAACCATGTTGACTCTGCCTAATCACCTTGAATTTTTCTACCTGCCCTGCTATAACATCTTTAATAATAGCTTCTAAAAAATCTAATCCACAGCCAGAAAGCCTTTCTCAAATGTCACAGATCGTTTCTCTACCGTGTTTATTCTGATTTTGTGCTGTATTTGAACCGCCACTACTCAATAAACTGCTTGTGACCCTTTCACCTCCTTTTGGGTAATCTCTGACCCTAGATCAGACCTTACAGTGGTTAGGAGAGGGAAGACAGACATCGGGATGATAGGCTTGGTTTACTTGGTTTGTGAGAAATAGTAAACTCAGTTGAGTGATGAATGAGTAGGAGATTTGGCAACAAGAACAGTTTACACTCAATCAAACGTGTGTGTTCATCACTAAGAGCGTGGGTGGGGGGGGGGGGGGTTCTTTCAGAGAGTTTTGAATAAGTAAAGCCAGAAATACAATCTCACTAGCATATCACAGGAAATAGTCAATTGATAACCTGGCAGAGAAGAAAAACAGGCACACCTGGGGAGACGGTCATCCTAAGGATTTTCGCGGTGTATGATTGTAATTACGATTTCATTCTCAATGGAATATTTGCGTATGTTCAGAAATGCAAATTTAAGCTAAAAAAAAAAGGGCTGAGATAAGTTGGTCAATGGGGCACATCTGTGCACCTGAACAGAAAGTGCTGGAAATACTCAGTGGGTCTGGCAGCATCGGTGTAGAGAGAAACAGAGTTAATGTTTCAGATCTGTGACCCTTCATCAGAACTGGTAAACGTTAGAAATGTTGATGTACAAGCTGGAGATAGTGAGACCATGGACCTCCTGCTTTCCATTCCACACCCAATCCTTCACCCCAAACCTCCCCTTCTGATTTTATACTTTCCAATTATAACCCAATGCTGCCAGCTTCCCAGTCACAGCAGCTTCAGGAGACAGAAAGAGCGCAGCAAAAGAGCAATAAAGCCCCATCACTAGGTCTGACACTCACAGCCACCAGATCAAATACTTATAGTGCGTGTACCTTAGAGGCTGGTATCGAGTCAGAATCTGCACGTGGTGAGTCACCGAGTACGAGTGAGCTGCAGCCAGTCCAGGGGGAAAGGATAGTCCATGTGACAGATCACCGGAGGGTGAGGTTACAAACGAGTTATAATACACAGGACTCAGAAGTGAACATTGCTGGTGCTGCTGCCATTGTCGAGGTGGTGCAGTCTGAATCCGAGTCCTCAAGGCCCAGAGCTGTTCGAGGACGTCCTGCAAGGCCATCTGCAGTCACCCCCAGTGAAAGTCAGCAGCCTTCCATCAGACATGCTGCAGGCACTGGGAAACACTGTGTAGGAGCACTAGACAAGTTGAGGGAACCCACAAGACAGGGACTAAGGGAATACACAAGGGTGAATAGTTTAGTTTTGTTTGTATATTTGCATGTGTTGTTGGATAAAGATGATCATGAAAAACATTTTGTTGGTGTTTTTATTGCAGGATGGTTACCTAGGGGACGCTGTGATGGGGCATCTCAGATGGATGTAATGGTGGAGAAGTGGTGGATCCATGGTGGGAAAGGGAAGTTGTCCTCTGGGAACTGGAATCTTAGCAGCGTCTCTACGACAGCCTTTCCGGTTTGAAATCATCCAGGAAATATCCTCCCTGCCTCCTCCTCCTCCTACTGAGGTAGCCTGCGGATTCCTGGTGCCAATGCCTGAGTCCTCATGATGGTGATGATGTGAAGGGTGCAGCAGAACACCATGAACTTGGTCACCTGTTCCAGTGTGTACTGGAGGGCTCCCCCCGAGCGGTTCAGACTTCGGAAGCATTACTTCACCTGGTGGTTTTGTGTGGGGGAGGGGAGTGTCTAGAGTTTAGAGGTCATGAGCCACATTCGGGTTCTGCATGGGGACCCGATGTGTTGGGACCGGCTGACTGCTTCAGAATGAAGGTACAGTGGCTGTTGCCAGGATAGTGGACATTTACCAACATGATGTACTGGGCATGCTCGCACACCAACTGTACATTGATGGAGTGAGAGTTCTATCATTTCCTGTACCTCTCCCCGTTGCCATGGGGATCCCGCAGAGACACCGAGACCATCAGGAATCCCGCTATCATGACAAAGCCACGGGATCTCTCACCTGCTTCTCCCTGCTGATGGAGCAGACAGTACAATTCACCTCACCCGACATAGATGGCCTCCGTCACACAGCAGATACATGAATGGACAACATAGAGAGAGATACTGGATACGTCACCCGCTCTTGTCTGGAAAGATCCAGATAAGAACATAATAACATAAGAACTAGAAGCAGGAGTAGGCATTCAGCCCCTCGAGCCTGCTTCGCCATTCAATATGATCATGGCTGATCTCATCTCGGCCTCAACTCCACTTTCCTGCCCGTTCTCCATAACTCTTCAACCCATTACTAATTAAAAATCTGTCTATCTCCTCCTTAAATTCACTCAATGTCCCGGCATCTATTGCAATCCGGGTAGTGAATCCCACAGACTCACGACCCTTTGAGAGAAGAAATTTCTCTTCATCTCTATTTTAAATCCTTATCCCTTATCCTAAAACAATAACCTCTCATTCTAGGTTGTCCCACAAGAGGAAACGTCTTCTCTATGTCTACTTTGTCAATCCCCTTAATCATCTTCTCTACCTCAATTAGATCGACTCTCATTCTTCTAAACTCGAGAGAGTAAAGGCATAAGGTGCTCAATCTCTCTTCAGAAGACAAACCCCTCATCCCTGGAATCAATCTAGTGACCCTCCTCTGATCTGCCTCCAATGCAACTACATCCATCCTCAAGTCAGGAGACTAAAACTATACACAATACTCCAGGTGCGGTCTCATTAATGCCTTGTACCGTTGCAGCAACACTTTCCTACTTTTATATTCTATTCCTTTAGCAAGAAATACCAAAATTCCATTTGCCTTCCTTTTCACCTGCTGTACCTGAAAACTAGCTTTCTGCGATTCATGCACGAGGACACCCAGATCCTTCTGCACCGAAGCACTCTGAAGTTTCTCTCCAGTTAGGTAATAATTTGCCTTTCTATTCTTCCGACCAAAATGGATAACCTTACACTTATCCACGTTAAACTCCATCTGCCAAATTTTGGATCATTCACCTAACCTATCCATATCAATTTGTAAATTTCTTATTTAATTATTGCAATTTACTATCCCACCTATTGTAGTGTCATCTGCAAATTTGGCAATAGTACTTTCCATCCCTGCATCCAAGTCATAAATATATATTGTAAATAGCTGGGGACAAGGACCAAACCCTGTGGTACCCCACTAGTTACATATTGCCAACCAGAAAAAGACCCATTTATCCCGACTCTCTGTTTTCTGTTGGTTAGCCAATCCTCTATCAAAGTTAATAAATTGCCCCTAACCCCATGTAATCTTACCTTGTGTATTAACCTTTTGTGCAGCACCTTATCAAATGTCTTCTGGAAGTCCAGATATACATCTACAGGATCCCCATTTTCCACTTTTCTTGTCACAGCTTCGAAGAACTCTAGCAAATTCGTCAAATAGGATTTACCCTTCATAAAACCATGCTGACTCTGATGGATTGCGTTTTGACTTTCTAAATATCCTGTTATTACTTCCTTAATAATGGGTTCTAACAATTTCCCAACGATAGATGTTTCCTACTTTCTGCCTTCCTCCCTTTCACCCAGTTCATTCCAAAGTTCAATGAGGAGGATGTGGCAGAATTATCCGTCACTTTTGAAAAGCTTGTAAAGCAACTGAAATGTCCGGTGGAGAGCTGGACACTGTTCTGACAAAACAAAGTAACAGGAAAATCCCATGAGGTTTATTCACTATTGCCAGATGAAAGTTCATCAGATTATGAGATGACTAAAAATGCAATGCTGGGCGTACATGAGATAGTACCGGAAGTGTACCGTTAAACATTCCCAACCCTCCGAAAGCAGCCTGACTAAATTGATCTCGAGTTTGAAAGAGTTAAGCAGCTTCCGAACACAGGGATATAGGAGCAGGAGTAGGCCATTCAGCCCATCGAGGCTGCTCCACCACTCAATATGACCATGGCTGATCATCCACTTCAATGCCTTTTTCACACATTATCTCCATATCCCCTTTTTGTCAATCTATAGTTTAAACATACTCACCGACTGAGATTCCACATCCGTCTGGGATGCAGAATTCCAAAGATTCAGAATCCCCTGAGTCAAGAAATTTATCCTCATCTCTGTCCTAAGTGGCTTCCCCATTATTTTGAAATTGTATCCATTAGTTCTGGACTCCGCAACCAGGGGAAATATCGTACACGCATTTACGCTGTTTATCTCTTTAATTATTTCGTAGGTTTCAATGAGATCCCGACACATTCTTTGAAACTCTAGAGAATACAAGCCCAGTTTCTCTCTTCATAGAACAGTCTCGCTATCCCGGGAACAAGTCTGGTGAACCTTCATTGCACTCCCTCTATGGCAATACTATCCTTCCTAAGGTAAAGGGACCCAAACTGCACACAATATTCCAGGTGTGGTCTAAGCAAGGTTCTATACACATGAAGTAAGACTTCACTACTCCTGTACTCAAATCATCTTGTGATAAAGGCTAACAGACCATTAGCATTCCGAATTGCTTGCTGCACTGCATGTTAGTTTTCAGTGACTTACTGACACACGGGTCCCTCTGTACATCTACACTTTCTAATCTCTTACTATTTAATAAATACTCTGCACATCTGTTCCTCCTACCAAAATGGATAACGTCATATCTGTCCATATTATATTCCATCTGCCATGTTCTTGCCCAGTCACAATGTCTGTCCAAATCCCCTTGAAGACGCTTTGCATCTTCCTCACAACATACATTCCCACCTATTTCTGAGTCATGTGCAAACTTGGAAATATTACATTTGGTCCCCACATCCAAATCATTGACATATATTGTTAACAGCTGGGGCCCAAGTACTGATCCTTGCGGTACACAACTAATCACAGCCTGCCAAAGTGAGAATGATCCGTTTCTTCCTACTCACTGTTTTCTGCCTGTTAACCAATCTTTAATCCATGCCAGTATATTACCTCCTATCCCATGTGCTTTAATGTTGCTAACCAACCTCCTGTGGGGGACTTTATCAAAAGCCTTATGAAAATTCAAGTATAACACGTCCACCGACTCCCCTTTATCAATTCTGTTAGTAACATCCTCAATAAAAACTCCAACAGGTTCGTCAAACATGATTTCTCATTCATAAATCCATGTTTGCGATGCCCAAACAGATTATTATCCAACTGTCCATTTATCACATCCTTTAGAATACAGTCCCAGCATTTTCCCAACGACTGATGCACGAAAGCAGGTCCATAATTCCTTGTTTTTACTCTCCCTCCCTGCTTAAATAGTGGGGTGACATTTGCTACCTTCCAATCTGCAGGAACCGCTCCAGAATCTATAGAATTTTTGAAGATAGTCACCAATGCAGCCACCATCTCCATAGCTATCTCTTACAACACCCTGGAATGCAGAATATCAGAACTTGGGGCCTCATCAAACTTCAGCCCCATTAATTTCTCCAATGTAACATTCTTACTAATATTAATTTCCTTCATGTTCTCATTCTCCATAGTCCCTTGGATCTCTAATTCTGGAAATTTCCTTGTATCTTCCTCAATGAGGACAGACACAAAGTAATCATTTAGCTTCACTGCCATTTCTCTGTTCACTATTATAAATTCCCCTGACTCTGCCTGTACTGGACCCACATTTGTCTTAGCCAAACGTTTCATTTTTCGGTAGCTATAGAAGATTTAAAGTCAGTTTTTGTGTTTACTTTTGACCAGTGGATACAAACACTCAAATTACAGCCCACATATCTGAACCTTAGAGTGGTGATCCATCTGAAGGAGTTCAAAAACTCGCTCTCCCTACCATTAAAACCCACAAAGAGGAACGAAAAGTTCAAAGAGCTAGGCAGGTTGCAATTCTGGCTGATGAATTTTCCCTTGTACACAAAGCCTTAAGCCCAAAGGGAAACCCTTCCCTAGTCACCACAAAGACCCGAGAATAAAATGTGGGAGGGTGATAGGAGCCCGATCAGCCTTGGGCAAGGAGGAAAAGCTGGATACACGGGGGTCCATCCTCAGGCTAAATAGGACGGCACTCAGAGCAGGAGTAATGGCCGAAGACCTTTGCTTTTCCATTGGAATAAGGCAGATCACCATCGAGCTGAATGCTGCAAGTTATGAGAAAACCTGGAGCATTAATCAGGGACCACCAGATCAGTACAGGAAAATGGGACCTGATGGAAAGCACAACAGATCAGGCTGTGCCTCCAACTGCGGCAGTCTGACCCAGTTACCCCACCACAGAGAGTGCGGGAAAAATAAACAAAATCCCTGAGAGGTACCAGGAATTTGTATCCTAATGAAAAGTGACCCCATACCCCTTGAGTGAGGCAAGTAAAACAATAGTCATACTCAAGGAGACAGGGGCCACCCAATCCCTTCTGCTGGGAAAAAGAAAGTGCAGTGAATGCTAGAGCGTTAGTGAATGGTATCGGAAGACAGTATATGTCCATACCCTTATATCCGGTGCAGTTGGAGTGTGACCCAGTTTCATGACCCTTTACCATGCGGATTGTCCCTAGTTTACCTGTTGATGGGTCGAACTGCTCCTGGGTAATAATCTGACAGGGGAAAAGGTGGCAGCTTCCCCAGTAGTTCTAGAGAGACAAAAAGAGGTCCGGGAGACAGAGTAGTTACAAGAGAAGGTCCCTGACATTCTCCCTGATTGTGTGGTGACTCGGTCCATGGCAAAACAATCCCCTGAACTGAGACTGCAGACGGATTACCCTAAATTCTGGTTGTCTGAAACCTTCTTTGGGAAGTTAGAGGACCCAAAGAATGTATTAAACAGCTCTTCCTTTTTTGAGGCTCAACAAGCCGACCCAGCGTTAAAAAATAGCACAGACTGTCCAAACCAAAACTGAAGCAGAGGGAGTTGCAGAGTGTTACTATTTAAATAATGAGGTGCTGATGAGGAAGTGGAGACCTCCTCACAGAGCAGAGGATGAAAAGTGGACAGTGGTTCACCAGATAGTGGTGCCGCTGAGGTCCCTTAAAGAAATATTAAGAATGACCCAAGACCTTCTAATGGATGGACATTTCGGTGTATGAAAAATCAAAGCCCGCAGAAGTCAGTATTTTGACTGGCCACAACTTCACAAAGATGTGGTGGCGTTTTGTAAAACTAGCCACATGTGCTAAGTTGTGGGGAAGCCCCAACCTGCAATAAAGCCTGCACCCTAATTCACATACCAGCTTTTGGGGACCCCTTCAGCAGATTGCTGGTGGATTGTGGGGTCACCTGCTGAAAACAAAACGGGATACCAGTATCTTCTCACCATTATGGATGTGGTGACCCGATTCCCAGAGGCCATTCGCCCGAAGAACTATCCCTGCCAAGGCTGTGGTGAAGGGGCTAACCCAATTCTTTACCCGATATGGGCTGCCTGCTGAGATCCAGTCGGATCAGGACACACATTTTATGTCCATTTTTTTTTGATAAGGTCATAGGTAATCTGGAGCACCGCAGCCTCACAGCTCCAGCGACCCGGGTTCGATTATGTGTACTGCTTGTGCAGAGTTTGCAAGTTCTCCCTGTGACCGCGTGGGTTTTCACCAGGTGATCCGGTTTCCTCCCACAGCCAAAGAATTGCAGCCTGATAGGTAAATTGGCCATTATAAATTGCCCCTAGTATAGGTTGGTGGGAGGGGAGTTGAGGGATGGTGGGGATGTGGTAGGAATATGTGATTAATGTAGGATTAGTATAAATGGGTGGTTGATGGTCGGCACAGACTCGGTGGGCCGAAGGGTCTGTTCCAGTGCTGTATCTCTAAATAAATAAAATAAGTAAATAAATAAAGTCCTCAGCCTACCATCCAATATTACAAGGGGCTTTGGAGCGGTACTATCAGACCCTAAAGACAATGATCACGCCATACTGCTATGAGCAACCTCATGACTGGGACAAAGGGCTGGGATTTCTCCTGTTGGTTTCGGGGGACGTATCCAATGATTCCACTGGCTTTAGTCTCTTTGAATTAGTTTATGGACACGAGGTGAGAGGTTCCCTTAAACTAATCAAGGAGAGGTCTTTGGGACACAGGGATGAGTCTTCCATGTTGGACTACATTTCTATGCTGTGGGAGCACCTAAAGACCACCCAGGCAGCTATGGAAAGGTAATTAGACAGAAATGCCAAGGCTAAAACATTTCAGGACAGAGACCATGTATTGTTACTATTCCCACTGCAGGGTGAACCCCTGAAATCCCGGTTCAGTGGTCCATATCGAGTGGCAAAAGGAATAGTCAGGTACATTATTTAATTGACACTCCAGACCAAAGGCAAAAAGCAAAGGCTGTGGAGGGAACAGCCAAGTACAGATCTGTCAGGCAGTCAGGAGGGAAGGATTGGAAAGGGCGGTGAGGACAGGTTAGAGGAGGGCCAGGAGGATTCCCAACTGGAACCCCCTACTCTCCGAATAGCCAACCCTGAAATGTGGGATCCATCAGACCCTACGCTCTCCTCCTTAAATGCAGGTCAAAGAGGCAGCCTAAAAAGGCTGCTAACAGCATTTACAGAAACGTGCAAGGACAAGGAAAGGTCCCAAAAAGGCATGTCAATGGTGAGGGAGATGCCTCACCTAGTCGAACTGCCGCTGCAGAGTGCAGCGAAAGCTGGACAAAGACCTGCGAGCAGTAATGTCCCAGAGGACATAGGGTAGATAAAAAAATGATTCTTCCCATAGTAAAGGGAAAATTGAAGGGAACGTACCCTAAAGTAAACAGCACTTGGGTACCTCACCAGAAAGCTAAAAGTAAGGTCAGTGTGGATCTACCCACTGAAGAACACAATGATCAGATCCCAAACCCAAAGTTAATCAAACACAACAATTTCAAAGGCGAACTCAGCAAGAACAAAGGCCCAGAGGAAATCTCAGACACCTCACTGGGTCTATAAAAAACAATTTATTACACACTGTCGGTTTAGGGAGAAAGATTGTTAAGGTGCAGGAACCTGAGTAGTTAAAACTTCATTAGAGGAGAGAAAAGGTAAACAATGCAATCGTTGATGCATTGCCCAGCGTCGAACCCGACACATAACCATCCCAGACAAAATGCCAAAAAAGTTAAATCAGTACAGCTGTAACAGACAATGTCAGCTGCAATAATTCTAAGATTAATGTGTGAATTTGAGAAGTGATTATTGAGAATGCATGTGTATTTCTTTCTTTTTCTTCCCACAGTTCTGAAATGAAATGTTCCCGTTATCACGTTTCTTTCCATATGCTGCGCCGGTGTGAAGATAACACAACATGCCAAATGAGGAATTTTAATTCATCGATTGGAAACTTACACTAACCTTTTAATAGAAAAAATCCTACAGTTAACCTTGAAAAAACTGGCAGCCAAGATGGCCACCGTAATTGGCATCTGAAACACATTTTCACATTCTAAGGCCTACAACAGGAGACACATGTATGATGAGCCTGGACCAATATCATTGGCTTGCTCTAGTGATTGAATTATCTAAGATTACATTCATTAACACGGCATGCAAGACTACCATGACACATTGACTTTGAAAGAGCAAACTCCTCCAAGTATAAATACTGGTATCCTGAGCCCTGGGGAGATAGAAGTTTCTAACCTTGAATCTCATTAGAAGGGTCCAGAGAATGCACTGAGGCAGTCATGAGACCTTCGGTCCATCTCTGTGAAAGCTGGGAATTTCCCCTGGACAAAGACAGACAAGCCAATGATTCAAACTGTGCAGAAGCAGAAGGGCTGTGACCCCTCTCTCTCTCTCTCTCTCCATCTCTCTCTCCACCTAACATCACAAGTTTGAAAACCACATGTGACTGCGGGCCCCTCAAGCCTACGTATTGCTGCAGACAGAGTAACCAGGGGAAGAAAGCCTCAAAGATAACCCTGAGCAATGTGGACAGCCACATACTGCACTTCGACAAGCAAAAGACTTCAAGAATATAACTTCAGCTGGAAGACCACGGAATCGCCCAACATCACAGAATGAGTTTTTTGAAATTTATTCTGGACTCAAATCCAACCACAAATTTACTTCTCACTCTGCGATCTATTTGAGTGTGTGTGATTCTCGTATGAGTGTGTACGTAACTGTGTGTTCCGTTTTTTTATGATTTTATTCAGATCGGATTTCTCTTGTTAAGTTTAATAAACTCACCTCTTTCATGTTTAAACTCAAGAGAAGCTGTCCAATCGGTTTCTTCACCATCATACCAAAGGTAAGATGTAGAACACTCACTGAGACGTTAAGCATATTCACTGTTTATAAAGGACAAACACTGTTGCAGTCAAATAAAGAAGAGCCACTCTGACCCCTCCTCACCTGGCCATAACAATTGGCCGGGCTGGGGATGGAGCGAATATGGGGATAAACTCAGCTCAGCATTAAATAGATACCAGAGGTTGTAAACTTCCTGGTTCAGCCTGAGACAATGGCCAGCGTGGGGGATGCAGATCATAGACAGGGAATGAAGTTGTGACAGAAACGGAAGATAATGGTTTCAGTCTTCTCACGATTTAAATGACAAGAACACTAACTCAGTGAAATATGGTTTATGAATCTAATAGTTGGATACAGAGATTTACCAGGGACACCAATAGTAGCGAGGATGGGATAGTAAATACATTGAATCATCTTCAGAGCATAATAGATCTGCCATTCTAATGTTATCCAATAATAATCTGCAGTAAGACTTTCAAACCAATAGGATAAACTCCTGTCCATTGTTGCAATATTCCCATCTATTGTTCAGATTCTTATCTCTCCTCTCCCGCTCTCTGCAGCCCACAGATCCCTTTTAGTGCCGGAGCTGATGGTCCCGCTAATACTATCGGAAAACACATTGATAGGAGTCCTGTATTAATAGAAGAGGGAAACCCTCCAGTGACACCATTAGGGTCCATGGAGACTGACATTAATTACAGTCACTGAACAAACTGGTTCAGTTAACACCTTTCAATTCAACACTTTTTGTACCACTATAAAGTAGAACATTTATCCAGTCTGCATGGGATTTGTGAGGGTTACTGAGGGAAGGAATGGTGGAAATGACAGAAGCACTGGACAGAATCTTTCAGTCCTCCTTGGATATGGGAGTGACGCCTGAGGTCTGGAGGATTGTCAATGTTACACCCTGTTTAAAACGGAGAGGTTGGGTAAACCCAGTAACTATCAGTCTAATGTTGGTGGTTGGAAACTTCTAGAGGTCATAACCCAACACAAAAATATATCTTGCTTGTAAAACACGGGATAATAAATGACAAGCAGCACGGAAAGGTTAATGAAATATCATTCCTGATAATCTTAATCAAGTTCGTTGAGGATGTAACTGTGATTGTTTCATGTAATATAATCATAGAAAGTTTAAGATACAGAAAGAGGCCGCTTGGCCCATTGTGTCTGCACCGGCCGAAAAATGATCCACCTATTCTAATCCCATCTTCCAGCATTTGATCCACAGCCCTGCAGATAATGACAGTTGAGGTGAACATCCAGTTTCCTTTTCACTGAGTGGAGGGATTCTGCTTCAACTATCCTTTCAGGCAGTAATTTCAAGACTCTCACTGAAAACAGCGGACGCAGTACTGAACCCTGTGGAACGCCACTGTAAACAGTCCTCAGGACAGTAAAATATCCGTCATCAACTACCCTTTAATAAAAACAAGACATGATGGAAATACTCAGCAGGTTTGGCAGCATCTGTGGAGAGAGAAGCAGAGTTAACGTTCCAGGTCAGTGACCCTTCATCATTGACCTGAAACGTTAACTCTGCTTCTCCCTCCACAGATGCTGCCAGACCTGCCGAGTATTTCCAGCATTTCGTGTTTTACTTCAGATTTCCAGCATCCGCAGTATTTTGCTTTTATTATAACAATTACCCTTTGTTTCCTGCCACTGAGCACATTTTGTATTTTTGGGTGAACAAGTTTCTCCTCAACTCCCTGCTAATCCTTCTACCAAACACTTTCAGTCACTGCCCCCTAGTCACTGATCTCTCTGCTAAGGTGAATAGACTCTTCACCTTCACTCTATTCAGGCCCCACAAAATTATGTCCCTTTCAATCAGATCTCCCTTCAGCCTTCTCTGTTCCAAGTAGAACAACCCCAGCCTATCTAATCTTTCTTCATAGCTGCATTTTTCCAGTCCTGGCAAACATCCTTGTAAATCTCCTCTGTACCCTCTCTAGTGCAATTCCATCCTTTGTGTAATTAGGTGATCAGAACTGCAGAGAACTCAGGTTGTGGCCCAACCAATGATTTATACAGTTCCAGCATAACCTCACTGCTCTTGTATTCTATACCTCAGCTAATAAAGGAAAGGCTTCCATATGCCTTCTTAACCACCTTATCGACCTGACCTGCTACATTCAGGACATCAGTGGACATTGACTCCAAGGTCCGTCACTTCCTCTACACTGCTCAGTATTTTCCGATTGATTGTCTATCCCTTTGCCTTGTTTGACCTCCTCAATTGCATCGTCTTATACTTAACCAGGCTGAATTCCATTTGACACTTTTTTTTTTAGATTAGAGATACAGCACTGAAACAGGCCCTTCGGCCCACCGAGTCTGTGCCGACCATCAGCCACCCATTTATACTAATCCTACACTAATCCCATATTCCTACCAAACATCCCCACCTGTCCCTATATTTCCCTACCACCTACCTATACTAGTGACAATTAATAATGGCCAATTTACCTACCAACCTGCAAGTCTTTTGGCTTGTGGAAGGAAACCGGAGCACCCGGAGAAAACCCACGCAGACACAGGGAGAACTTGCAAACTCCACACAGGCAGTACCCAGAATCGAACCCAGGTCCCTGGAGCTGTGAGGCTGCAGTGCTAACCACTGCGCCACTGTGCCGCCCCATCAATATTTTCTGCCATCAATATTTTCCTGCAGCCTAGCTATCCTCCTCACTACCTACCGCACAGCCAATCTGTGTACCACCTGCACACATCTTGATCATGCCCCCTACATGTATGTTCAAATCGTTAATATATACTACTAAAAGTTGTGGACCCAGTACTGAGCCCTGTGGAATGCCACTGGAAACAGACCTCAAGTCAGTAAAACGCCCGTCAACAATCACCCTTTGTTTCCTGCTACTGAGCCAATTTTGTATCCAGTTTTCTGCATTTCCCTGGATTCCATGGGACTTTATTTGTTTTACCTAGTATGCCACATGGGACCTTGTCAAAAGCCTTGCCAAAATCCATGTAGACCATATCATCTGCACTACCCTCATCTATCATCCTTGCGACTTCGTCGAAAAATTCAATCAAGTTAGTCAACAATATCTTCCCTTAACAAATCCATGCTGACTGTCCTTGATTGACCTGATCCTTTCTAAGTGACAGTTCATCCTGTCTCTCAGAATACATTGCAATAATTTGCCCACTACTGAGGTTACACTGATTGACCTGCAATTATTCGGTCTATCCTTTGCTCCCGTTTTAAAGAGGTACAATGTTAACAGTTCACCAATCCTCTGGCACGACACCTGTATCCAGTGAGGACTGGAAAATGATGGTCAGACCCTCTGCTATTTCCTCTCTCACTTCTTTTGACAGCCTGGAATACATTTCATCTGGCCCTGGTGATTTATCAACTTTCAAAGATGCTAATCCCATTAATACTTCCTCTCTCCCTATGTATATCACATCCAATAATTCACACTCCTCCTCCTTAACCACAGTATCTGCATCGTCCCCTCTTCTGTTCAGACAGATACAAAGTATTCATTAAGAACCATAGCAACATCTTTCGCCCCTACTCATGTATATCCACTTATGTATATAGATTTTCAAACGGCCTGTGATCAACTGACATTTCATAGACTTGTCATGACATGGATTAATGTGACAGTGATAGTGTGGATATTTCATAGACTTGTCATGACATGGATTAATGTGACAGTGATAGTGTGGATATTTCATAGACTTGTTATGACATGGATTAATGTGACAGTGATAGTGTGGATATGACACTGACTCTGGGACAGAAAGCAGAGAGAAGTGGTGAACAGTCATTGTTCAGACTGGATGTGGAGGGGAGTATACAGTACTGTCTCTCATGGCTGGATTCACTCAGCGTGATATCAAGAAACGATTGAAGGCACGGGATACTGCAAAGGCTATGGGCCCTGACAATATTCCGGAAATAGTACTGAATACCTGTGCTCCAGAACTTCCGTTCCCCCATCAAACTGTTCAAGTACAGCTGCAACATTGGCATCTACCCGTCAATGTGAAAAATTGCCCAGCTATGTCCTGTACACAAAAAGCAGGACTAGTCCAACCCGGCCAATTGCCGCCCCATCAGCCGATTCTCAATCATCAGTAAAGTGATGGAAGGTGTCATCGACAATGCTATCAAACAGCACTTGCTTAGCAATAACCTGCTTAGTGACGCTCAGTTTGGGTTCGGCCAGGGTCACACAGCTCCTGACCTCATTACAGCCTTGGTGCAAACATGGACAAAGGAGCTGAATTCAATAGGTGAGGTATGAGTGACTGCCTTGACATCAAGGCAGCATTTGACTGAGTATGGCATCAAGGAGCCAGAGCAAAAATGGAGTCAGTGGGAATCAGCGGGAAAACTCTCTGCTGGTTGGAGTCATACCTAGCGCAAAGGACGATGGTTGTGGTTGTTGCAGGTCAATCATCTCAACTCCAGGACATCACTGCAGGAGTTCCTCAGGGTAGTGTCCGAGACCCAACCATCTTCAGCTGCTTCATCAATGACCTTCCTTCAATCACAGGACCAGAAGTGGGGATGTTGGCTGATGATTGCACAATTTTCAGCACCATTCGTGACTCCTCAAATACAGAAGCAGTCCGTGTAGAAATGCAGCAAGACCTGGACAATATCAAGGCTTGGGCTGATAATTGGCAAGTATCATTCGCACTGCCATAGTGCCAGGCAATGACCATCACCGACAACAGAGAATATAATCATCTCGTTTGACATTCAATGACATTACCATAGCTGAATCCACCACTATCAACATCCTAGGGGCTACCATTGACCAGAAACTGAACAGGAGTAGCCATATAAATACCATGGCTCAAAGAGCAGGTCATAGGCGAGGAATGCTGAGGCGATTGACTCACCTCCTGACTCCCCAAATCCAGTCAACCATCTATAAGGCACAAGCCAGGAGTGTGATGGAATACTCTCCGCTTGTCTGGATGGGTGCAGCTCCAACAACACTCAAGAAGCTCGGCACCATCCAGTACAAAGCAGCCCGCTTGATTGGCACCCCATCCACAACATTCACTCCCTCCATCACCGACGCACAGTGGCAGCAGTGTGTACCATCTACAAGATGCACTGCAGCAACACACCAAGGCCCCTTAGACAGCACCTTCCAAACACACAACCTCTACCATATAGAAGGGCAAGGGCAGCAGATGTATGGAAACATCACCACCTGCAAGTTCCCCTCCAAGCCACACACCATGCTGATTTGACACTATCTTGCCGTTCCTTCACTGTCGCCGGGTCAAAATACTGGAACTTCCTTCCTAACAGCACTGTGGGTGTACCTACCCCACATGTACTGCAGTGGTTCAAGAAGGCAGCTCATCACCACCTTCGCATGGGTAATTAGGGATGGGCAATAAATGCTGGCCTGGCCAGCGGTGTCCACAACCCATGAATGAAATTTTAAATATGCCAGAGAACTGAAGGGCTGTAAATGTTACACCCTGTTTAAAGAAGGGGAGGTTGGATAAGCCTTGTAACTATCAGCCTAATGTTGATTATTGGAAAATTCTGGAGGCGATAACCCAGCACAAAAATATTTCTTACTTGTAAAATCATGTCTTAATAAATGACAAGCAGCACGGATAGCTTCATGGAAAATCATTTCTGATAATCTTGATAGTTTGTTGACAGAATTGTGAGTGTTAGCGAGGATAGCGTGTTTCGTGTTATAGAATCATAGAATCGTAGAAAATTTAAGGCACAGAAAGAGGTAACTTGGCCCATCGTGGCTGTGCCAGCTGAAAAGTTATCCAACTATTCTTATCGCACCTTCCATCATTTGATCCGTAGCCCTGCAGATTATGACACTTGATGTGCACATCCAGACTCCTTTTGAATGAGTAGAGGGTTTCTGCCTCAACCATCCTTTCATGAAGTGAGTTACAGACCCTCACTAAAAGCAGGGCACACAGTGCAAAGCCCTCTGGAACACGACTGGTAACAGTCCTCCAGTCAATACCCGTCAACAATTACCCTTTGCTTCCTGTCATCGAGGCAATTTTGTATTTCTGGATGAACATGCTTTTCCTCAACTCCCTTCTGATATTTCTGCCAATCACTTTAAATCTATGTCCCCTAGTCACTGACCTTTTTGCTGAGGTGAATAGACCCTTCACCTCCACTCAATGCAGGCCCCACAAACTGTTGTTCATTTCTATCAGATCTCCCCTCAAGCCTTCTCTGTTCCATGAAGAACAGCCCCAGCCTATCCAATCTTTCCTCATAGCTGCATTTTTCCAGTCCTGGCAACATCCTCGTAAATCTCCTCTGTACCCTCTCGAGTGAAATTGCCTCTTTTCTGTAATGTGGTTACCAGAACTGCACAAAGTATTCAAGTTGTGGCCTAACCAATGATTTATACAGTTCCAGCTCTTGCATTCTATACCTAGGCTAAAAAGGGAAATGATTCCATATGCCTTCTTAACTGCCTTATTGACCTGTCCTGCTATCTTCAGGGATCTGTGGGCATTCACTCCAAAGTCCCTTACTTCCTCTACACTTCTCAGTATTGTCCTAGTAAGCGTGTATTCCTTTGCTTGTGTGAGCTCCCCAATAGCATCACCTCACACTTATCCAGGTCGATTCCCATTTTTCTGCCCATCTGACCAGAACGTCAATATCTTCCTGCAGCCTACAGCTATCCTTCTCGCTATCCACCGCAAGGCCAATCTTTGTGTCGTCTGCAAAAATCTTGATCATACCCCCTAAATTTACATCTAACTCTTTAATATAGACCACAGAAAGCATGGGACCCATTACTGAGCCCTGTGGAATGACAATGGGGACAGTCCTCCAGTCGCAAAAATACTTGTCAATAATTATCCTTTGTTTCCTGCCACTGAGCCAATTTTGTATCCGCCTTGCTGCATTTCTCTGGATGCCATGGGATTTTATGTTTTGAATCAGTCTATCATGTGGGACCTTGTCAACAGCCTTGCTAAAATCCATGTAGACCACATCAACTGCACTACCCTCATCTATATTCCTTGTAACAGCTTCAAAAAATTCGATCAATTTGGTCAAACAAGAGAGTCACTTAACAAATCCATGCTGACTATCCTTGATAAACCTGTGCCTTTCTAAGTGACAGTTTATCCCGTCTCTCAGAATAGATTCCAATAATTTGCCCACTACTGAGGTTAGACTGACTGGCCTGTCATTATTCAGACAATCCATCGCTGCATTTTTAAACAGAGGTACAATGTTAGCAATTCTCCAATACTCCGGCACTACAACTGTATCTAGTGAGATTGGGAAATGATGGTAGGCAGACCCTCTGCTATTGCCTCTCTTGCTTCTTTGAACATTTCATCCGGCTCTGGTGATGTTTCAACTTTCAAGGATGCTAATCCCATTAATACGTCCTCTCTCCCTATGTTTATTATATCCAATAATTCACACTCTTCCTCCTTAACGACAATATCTAAATCCCCCCTCTTTTCTGAAGACATACGCAAAGTGCTCAATAAGAACCATACCAATATCTTCTACCCTTATACAAAGGTTACCTTTCTGATCTACTATGGGTCCTACTCTCCCCTTAGTTATCCTCTTCCTCTTAATGTATTGAGAAAACATCTTTGGGTTCACCTTGATTTTGCTTGCCAATATTCTTTCATACCCTCACTTTCCTTTCCTCACTTCCTTTTTGATTTGACCCCTCCACTTTCTATACTCCTCTCAGCTTTCTGCAGTATTAAGTTCTCAGTGTCGGACAGAAGCTTTCCTTTTCTGCGTTATCCTACCCTGTCGGCTCCTTGACATCCATGGGACTCCAGATTTGGCCGCCTCACCCTTTTTCTTTGTGGGAACATGTTTATCCTGAACCTCTGGAATCTCCCCTTTGAATGCCTCTCACTGCTCTGAGACTGAACTGCCTTCAAACAGCTGTTTCCAGTCCACTTTCGCTCCTCAGTTTAGTAATATTCGCCTTTCCCCATTGAGAACGCTAACTCCTGATGTATCTCTTGTCCTGTTCCATAATTAAGTTAAAACTAACTGAATTATGATCACTCCCACCAAAATGCTCTTCCCTGCCACTCCTTCCACCTTCCCATCTTCATTTCCAAAAACAATGTCTAAAACTGCACCCTCTGTTGTTGGACTTGCTACATCCTGGCCAAAAACGTTCTCCTGAATGCACCTCAAGATTTCTGTTCCATTAGTTCTTTTCATACTAAAATTATCCCAGTTAATATTGGGGTAATTAAAATACCCTACTATTACTGCCCTATTGTTCTTGCACTTCTCAGAGACTTGCCTACATATCTGCTCTTCTATCTCCCTCGGACTGTTTGGCTGACGGGATCACACTAACAGCAATGAGATTGCCCCTTTTTGGTTCCTCAGCTCAATCCATATTGCCTCAGTTGATGTACCTTCCAACATATCATCCCTCCTCACAGCTGCAATAGATTCCTTGACCAAAATTGCCATTCCCCTCATTTCTTAACCGTCTCCCTATTTCGTCTGAAAACCCTGTAACCAGGAACGTTGAGCTGCCATTCCTGTCCCTCCTGAAGCCATGTTTCTGTAATAACTATGATATCATACTGCCACATGTCTATCTTTGCCCTCAGCTCATCTGCTTTATTTGCTGCACTCCTTACATTGAAATGGATACCCCTGAGCACTGCCAAACCTTTTTTTATTTTCTCACCCTCATTTCCTCTGTCTTCCAGACTCATCCATTAATTTTCCACCTTCCATTTTCATTTCTGATTTTGTCCCAGCTGAGTCTATCCTCAGGTCCTCATCCCCACTGGTAAACTAGTTTAAACCCTTCCAACAGTACTAGCAGTGTGGCCATTAAAGAGACGGGGATATCACAGGGGCAGGAATGGATGTTGGATGTCACGGGGTTTAGATGTTTGAAAAGGAATAGGGAGGGAGGTAAAAGAGGTGGGGGAGTGGCATTGCTAATCAGCGATAGTATCACAGTTGCAGAAAGGGAGGTCGTCGAGGAGGGTGTGTCTACTGAGTCATTATGGTTGGAAGTCAGAAAGAGGAAAGGAGCAGTCACTTTGTTGGGAGTTTTCTGTAGATCCCCCAGTAGCAACAGCGACACGGAGGAACAGATTGGGAGGCAGATTTTGGAAAGGTGCAGAAGTAACAGGGTTTTGTCATGGGTGACTTCAACTTCCCTAATATTGATTGGAACCTCCTTTGTGCAAATAGTTTGGATGGAGCAGTTTTTATCAGGTGTGTCCAGGAAGGTTTCCTGACTCAATATGTAGATAGGCCGACTAGAGGGGAGACTGTGTTGGACTTGGTGCTTGGCAATGAACCAGGCCAGGTGGCAGATCTCTCGGTGGGAGAGCATTTCGGTGATAGTGATCACAACTCCCTGACCATAGTCATGGAGAGGGACAGGAGCAGACGGGATGGGAAAATATATAATTGGGGAAAGGGAAATTACAAGGCTATTCGGCAGGAACTGGGGAGCATAAATTGGGAAAAGATGTTTTCAGGCAAATGCACAACAGAAATGTGGAGGTTGTTTAGGGAGCACTTGCTGCGACTGCTGGATAGGTTTGGCCCGATGAGGCAGGGAAGGGATGGTAGGGTGAAGAAACCTTGGATGATAAGTGATGTGGAACAGCTAGTCAGGCGGAAGAAGGAAGCTTACTTAAGGTTGAGGAAGCAAGGATCAGACAGGGCTCTAGAGGGTTGCAAGGTAGGCAGGAAGGAACTGAAGAATGGACTTAGGAGAGCTAGAAGGGGACATGAAAAAGTCCTGGCGGGTAGGATTAAGGAAACTCCCAAGGTGTTCTACATTTATGTGAGGAACAGGAGGATGGCCAGAGTGAGGGTAGGGCCGATCAGGGATTGTGGAGGGAACTTGTGCCTGGAGTCGGAGGAGGTAGGGGAGGTCCTAAATGAATACTTTGCTTCAGTATTCACTCGTGAGCGGAAGCTGGTCGTTTGTGAGGACAGCGTGGAACAGGCTGATATGCTAGAACAGGTTGAGGTTAAGAGGGAGGATGTACTGGAAATTCTGAATGATATGAGGACAGATAAGTCCCCGGGGCCAGACGGGATATACCCAAGGATATTACGGGAAGCGAGGGAAGAGATTGCGCGCCTTTGGCGATGATCTTTGCGTCCTCAGTGTCCACTGGAGTAGTACCGGATGATTGGAGGGTGGCAACTGCTGTTCCCTTGTTCAAGAAAGGGAATAGGGATAACCCTGGGAATTTTAGACCAGTCAGTCTTCCGTCGGTAGTGGACAGATTATTGGAGAGGATTCTGAGAGACAGGATTTATTATTATTTGGAAAAGCATGGTTTGATTGGAGACAGTCAGCATGGATTTGTTAGGGGCAGGCCATGCCTCACGAGCATTATTGAATTCTTTGAAGATGTGACAAAACACAGTGACGAAGGAGGAGCAGTGGATGTGGCGTATATGGATTTTAGCAAGGCGTTTGATAAGTTTCCCCATGGTAGGCTCATTCAGTAAGTGAGGAGGCATGGGATACAGGGGAAGTTGGCTGTCTGGATACAAAATTGGCTGGCCCATAGAAGACAGAGGGTGGTAGTATTCAGCATGGAGCTCGGTGACCAGTTGTCTTCCACAGGGATCTGTTCTGGGACCTCTGCCATTTGTGATTTTTATAAATGACTTGGATGAAGAAGTGGAAGGCTGGGTTAGCAAGTTTGCCGATGACACGAAGGTTGCTGGAGTTGTGGATAGTGTGCAAGGTTGTTGCAGGTTGCAACGGGCCATTGACAGGATGCAGAGCTGGGCTGAGAAGTGGCAGATGGAGTTCAACCTGGAAAAGTGTGAAGTGATTCATTTTGGAAGGTCGAATTTGAATGCAGAATACAAGCTTAAAGACAGGATTCTTGGTAGTGTGGAGGAACAGGGGGATCTTGGGGTCCATGTCCATAGATCGCTCAAAGTTGCCACCCAAGTTGATAGGTTTGTTATGAAGGCGCATGGTGTCTTGGCTTTCATTAACAGGGGATTGAATTTAAGAGCTGCGAGCCAATGCTGCAGCTCTATAAGGCCCTGGTTCGACCACACTTGGAATATTGTGTTCAGTTCTGGTTGCCTCATTATAGGAAGGATGTGGAAGCTTTAGAGAGGATGCAGAGGAGATTTACCAGGATGCTGCCTGGACTGGAGGGTATGTCTTACGAAGATAGATTGAGGGAGCTCGGGCTTTTCTCATTGGAGCGAAGAAGGATGAGAGGTGACTTGATAGAGGGGTACAAGATGATGAGAGGCATAGATAGAGTGGGTAGCCAGAGACTTTTTCCCAGGGTGGAAAGGGCTATCACCAGGGGCATAAGTTTAAGGTGATTGGAGGAAGGTTTCGGGGAGATGTCAGAGGTAGGTTCTTTACACAGAGAGTGGTGGGTGCGTGTTATGCGTTGCCAGCGGTGGTAGTAGAAGCAGATACATTAGGGACATTTAAGCGACTCTTGGATAGGTACATGAATGATAGTAGTTTGAAGGGTAGGTAGTTAGTTTGAACTTAGAGTAGGTTAAGTTTTGGCACAACATCGAGGGCCGAAGAGTCTATACTGTGCTGTACTGTTCTGTGTTCTATTTTCTAAAACGTTCCGCAAGGAATCCAGTCCTGGCTCTGTTCACGTGCAACCCGTTCGGCCTGTAAAAGTCCCATCTCCCCCAGAGCAGGTCCCAGTTTACCAGGCATATGAATCCCTCCCTCCTGCAGCAACTTTCCAGCCAGGTATTCATCTGCCTTATCTTTCTATTTCTCTACCAAGTTGCACCTGGCACTGCGAGTAATCTGGAGAATTCCACTTTTTGACTATGTTTGAGGTCCTGCTTGCTAATTTCTTCCCCACCTCCCTATATTTTGACTGCAAGATCACATCCCTCTTTCTATTATGTCATTGGTTCCCATGTGGTCCACGACGTCTGGCTGTTCCCCTCCTGCTTCAAGATGTTCTGCCGTTGCTGACTGCGGTCCTTGACCCTGGTACCAGGGAGGCAACACACCATCCTGTATTCACGTCTGTGGCCACAGAAACGTCTGTCTGTTCCCCTGACTATTGACTCACCTATCACTATGGCTCTTCCATTCATCCCTGTATCCCACTCTGCAGCTGAGCCACCCGTGGCGCCATGGACTTGGCTCTGGCTGTACTCCCGAGGTGAAGCATCACTTTCCTCAGCATTCGGAACTGAATACCTGTTAGAGAGTGAGATGTACTCAGGGGTCTACTACACTACCTGACTGGTTCTTTTTTACTGCCTGCTGATCACCCATTCCCTCTCTCCCTGCATAATCTAAATCTGTGGGGTGACCACATCTAGAACCATGCTGAAGCTGAACAAACTGGTCTATGAGAAGGAAGAATATGTAGGGTTATGGGAAAAAGGCAGAGGATGGGATTAGGTGAATTGCTTATTCGGAGAGCCACAGCAGACACGATGGGCTGAATAGCTCCTCTTTGCTGTAATAATTCTGATTGTTTTATTGCAGGAGGATGCCCACGGGGACGCTGTGATGGGGTGTCTCAGATGGGTGTAATGGTGGAGAATGGGGGATCCATGGTGGGAAAGGGAAGTCGTCCTATGGGAACCGGTATCTTAGCAAGGACTCTCCGACAGCCTATCCGGGTGGAAGGCATCCAGGAAATATCCTCCCTGCCTCCTCCTCCTCCTGAGGTAGCCTCAGGATTTCTGATGCCAATGCCTGTGACCTCATAATGCTGTTGATATGAAGGGTGCAGCAGAACACCATGAACTTGGACACCTGCTCCAGTGTGTACTGGAGGGCCACCCCCGAGCGGTTCAGACATCAGAAACATTGCTTCATCATACCGATGATCTGTTCCACCATGTTCCTGGTGACTCCATTGCTCACGTTATACACAAGTTAATTGTGTGAGGTTGGTTGACGGTCGGAGGTGGTTTGGGGATGTAGAAACATGAGCGGTGTCCAGAGGGGGATTGTCTTTGTTGCGATTAGCCACATTATTGTTTTCCATGGAGCCCCGAAGTGTTGGGACCGGCTGACTGCTTCAGAATGAAGGTCTGGTGGCTGCTGACAGGATAGTGGACATTCACCAACATGGTGTACTGGGCATGCTCACACACCAACTGTACATTAATGGAGTGAGAGTTCTTCCAGTTCCTGTACCTCTCCCCGTTGACATTGGGGCCCCGCAGAGCCACGGACACCATCAGACATCCCGCTATCCTGACAAAGCCTAGGGATCTCTCATCCTGCTTCTCCCTGCTGAGGGAGTAAATGATGACATCGATGGTCACCCTCACCTCCCAGAATTATCAATGGACAACAGACAGGCCTAGTAACTACTAGTCAGTTCGTGTAACATCAGTGGCAGGTAAGGTTTTAGAAATAATAATCAGGGAATAAGGACAACACACACTTGGAGAGGTTTGAATTAATTAAGGATTGTCAACACGGATTTCCAAAAGGCAGATTATGCTTAATGAACTAATGGAATTAATTTCGATCATCAGAGAAGGTTGATGATGGGAATGTGGTGGATGTTGTCTACCTGGATGTTATGAAATTATTTGATGAAGAACCAAACAAAAGCTTGATTAACAAAATTGAAGTTCAGGGAATAGCATCCAATTGGATCAAAAATTGTCCAAAGGACAGCAAAAAGAGAAATGTGTGAAATGGTTGTTTTTCAGACTGGAGGATGGTAGACAGTGATGTTCCCCAAGGATCAGTGCTCGGAACGCTGATCTTTTTTTCCTTGATATATATAAATGACTTGTACCTTGGAATGCAGAGTAGAGTTTCAAAATTTTCCAATGATACCAATCTTGTAGGTGTGGTAAACAGGGGGGATGATACAAACCTTCTGCAACAGGACATTGATAGGCTGGCAGAATGGACAGAGAAGTGGCAGGTGGAATTTAATACAGAGGAGTGTGAGGTGATGTATTTCGTCAGAAGGAATAGGAAGGCAATATAGACTCAATGACACAGTTCTGAACGTTGTGCAGGAATAGAGGGACCTGGGCCTCCATATGCATTCGTCTTTGAAGGTACCAGGAAATATCAGGAGGGTGTTTAGCAAAGCATAGAACATAGAACATAGAAAAATACAGCACAGAACAGGCCCTTCGGCCCACGACGTTGTGCCGATCCTTTGTCCTCTGTCAAGGACAATTTAATCTATACCCCATCATTCTCCTTTATCCATATACCTATCTAAAAGCCGTTTGAAAGTCCCTAAAGTTTCTGACTCAACAACTTCCCCGGGCAAGGCATTCCATGCCTCGACCACTCTCTGGGTAAAGAACCTTCCCCTGACATCCCCCTTATATCTCCCACCCTTCACCTTAAATTTATGACCCCTTGTAACGCTTTGCTCCACCCGGGGAAAAAGTTTCTGACTGTCTACCCTATCTATTCCCCTGATCATCTTATAAACCTCTATCATGTCACCCCTCATCCTTCTCCTTTCTAATGAGAAGAGGCCTAGAATGTTCAGCCTTTCCTCGTAAGACTTATTCTCCATTCCAGGCAACATCCTGGTAAATCTCCTCTGCACCCTCTCCAAGGCTTCCACATCCTTCCTAAAATGAGGCGACCAGAACTGCACACAGTACTCCAAATGAGGCCTTACCAAGGTCCTGTACAGCTGCATCATCACCTCAAGGCTCTTAAATTCAATCCCTCTGCTAATGAACGCTAACACCCCATATGCCTTCTTCACAGCCCTATCCACTTGAGTTGCAACTTTCAACGATCTATGCACATAGACCCCAAGGTCTCTCTGCTCCTCCACATGCCCAAGAACCCTACCGTTAACCCAGTATTTTGCATTCGTGTTTGTCCTTCCAAAATGGACGACCTCACACTTTTCAGGGTTAAACTCCATCTGCCACTTTTCAGCCCAGCACTGCAACCTATCCAAGTCCCTTTGCAGACGACAATAGCCCTCCTCGGTATCCACAACTCCACCAACCTTTGTATCATCTGCAAATTTACTGACCCACCCTTCGACTTCCTCATCCAAGTCGTTAATAAAAATCACAAACAGGAGAGGACCCAGAACTGATCCCTGCGGCACGCCACTGGTAACTGGGCTCCAGGCTGAGTATTTACCATCTAAGACCACTCTCTGCCTTCTATCAGTTAGCCAATTCTTAATCCAACTGGCCACATTCCCCACTATCCCATGCCTCCTGACTTTCTCCATAAGTCTACCATGGGGGACCTTATCAAATGCCTTACTAAAATCCATGTACACCACATCCACTGGTTTACCCTCATCCACTTGCTTGGTCACCTGCTCAAAGAATTCAATCAGGCTTGTGAGGCAAGACCTACCCCTCACAAAACCGTGCTGACTGTCCCGAATCAAGCAGTGTCTTTCCAGATGCTCAGAAATCCTATCCCTCAGCACCTTTTCCATCAACTTGCCTACCACCGAAGTAAGACTAACTGGCCTGTAATTCCCAGGGTTGTTCCTATTCCCTTTCTTGAACAGGGGCACAACATTTGCCACCCTCCAATCACCTGGTACCACCCCCGTCAGCAGAGAAGATGAAAAGATCATTGCCAGCGGCTCTGCAATTTCATCCCTTGCTTCCCATAACATCCTTGGATATACCCCGTCAGGCCCGGGAGACTTGTCTATCTTCAAGTTATTCAAAAACCCCAACACATCTTCCCTCCTAACGAGCACTTCCTCGAGCTTACCAGTCTGTTTCACACCGTCCTCTTCAGTAATACACCCCTTCTCATTCGTAAATACCGAAGAGAAGTACTCATTCAAAACCTCACTTATCTCTTCCGGCTCAACACACAGTCTCCCGCTATTGTCCTTGACCGGACCTACGGTCCCCCTAGTCATCCTCATATTTCTGACATACGCGTAAAAGGCCTTGGGGTTTTCTTTTATCCTACCCGCCAAGCATTTTTCATGCCCTCTCTTAGCTCTCCTAATCCCTTTCTTCAGATCCTTCCTGGCCATCTTGTATCCCTCCAGAGCTATGCCTGTGCCCTTTTTCCTCAACTTTATATACGCATCCTTCTTCTTCCTAACAAGACTCTCAACCTCTCTTGTCAACCACGGTTCCCTCACATGACCATCCCTTCCCTGTCTGACAGGGACATGCTTATCAATGGCCCCTACTATCTGCTCCTTGAAAAAGTTCCACATTTCGACTAAGCATATCAGATCTTGGGCTTCATCATTAAAGGCAAAGATACAAAAGCAGGGAAGTTATGCTGAAACGTTATAAAGCTTTGGTAAGGCCCCACCTGGAGAACTTTGTCCAGTTCTGGTCACCACACGTTACGAAGGACGTGAAGGTCCCTGACAGGGTGCAGAGGAGATTTAACAGAATGGCTCCAGTGATGGCGGGGCTTTAGTTACAAGGTTTGAGAAAGGACGTTCGAGGACTCGTCTACTGAGGTAGTATGAGCCGAGGTTAGAAACAGGAGAGGTGAGGTCACCCTGTTGGGAGTCTTTTATAGTCCTCCGAATAGTTCCAGAGATGTAGAGGAAAGGATAGCGAAGATGATTCTCCACAGGGGCGAGAGTAACAGGGTAGTTGTTATGGGGGACTTTAACTTTCCAAATATCGACTGGAAATACTATAGTTCGAGTACTTTAGATGGGTCAGTTTTTGTCCAGTGTGTGCAGGAGGGTTTTCTGACACAGTATGTAGACAGGCCAACCAGGGGCGATGCCACATTGGATTTGGTACTGGGTAATGAACCTGGCCAGGTGTTAGATTTAGATGTAGGTGAGCACTTTGGTGATAGTGATCACAATTCGGTTAGGTTTGCCTTAGAGATGGGCAGAGACAGGTATATACCGCAGGGCAAAAATTATAGCTGGGGGAAAGGAAATTATGATGCGATTAGGCAAGATTTAGGATGCGAAGGATGGGGAAGGAAACTGCAGGGGATGGGAACAATCGAAATGTGGAGCTTATTCAAGGAGCAGCTACTGCGTGTTCTTGATAAGCATGTACTTGTGAGGCAGGGAGGAAGTTGTCGAGTGAGGGAGCCGTGGTTTACTAAAGAAGTTGAAGCGCTTGTCAAGAGGAAGAAGAAGGCTTATGTTCGGATGAGACGTGAAGGCTCAGTTAGGGCACTTGAGAGTTACAAGCTAGCCAGGAAGGATCTAAGGGGAGAGCTAAGAAGAGCAAGGAGAGGACACGAGAAGTCATTGGCGGATAGGATCAGGGAAAACCCGAAGGCTTTCTTTAGGTATATCAGGAATAAAAGAATGACCAGAGTTAGATTAGGGCCAATCAAGGATAGTAGTGGGTAATTGTATGTGGAATCAGAGGAGATAGGGGAAGTGTTAAATGAACATTTTGCGTCAGTATTTACAGTAGAGAAAAAAAATGTTGTCGAGGAGAATACTGAGATTCAGGCTACTAGGCTAGATGGGATTGAGGTTCACAAGGAGGAGGTGTTATCAATTTTGGAAAGTGTGAAAATAAATAAGTCCCCTGGGCCAGATGGGATTTATCCAAGGATGCTCTGGGAAGCTAGGGAGGAGATTGCAGAGCCTTTGTCCTTGATCTTTATGTCGTCATTGTCGACAGGAATAGTGCCGGAAGACTGGAGGATAGCAAATGTTGTCCCCTTGTTCAAGAAGGGGAGTAGAGACAGCCCTGGTAATTATAGACCTGTGAGCCTTACTTCGGTTGTGGGTAAAATGTTGGAAAAGGTTATAAGAGACAGGATTTACAATCATCTTGAAAAGAATAAGTTCATTAGCGCCAGTCAGCACGGTTTTGTGACGGGTAGGTCGTGCCTCACAAACCTTATTGAGTTTTTCGAGAAGGTGATCAAACAGGTGGATGAGGGTAAAGCAGTGGATGTGGTGTATATGGATTTCAGTAAGGCGTTTGATAAGGTTCCCCACGGTAGGCTATTGCAGAAAATACGGAAGTATGGGGTTGAAGGTGATTTAGAGCTTTGGATCAGAAATTGGCTAGCTGAAAGAAGACAGAGGGTGGTGGTTGATGGCAAATGTTCATCCTGGAGTTTAGTTACGAGTGGTGTACCGCAAGGATCTGTTTTGGGGCCACTGCTGTTTGTCATTTTTATAAATGACCTGGAAGAGGGTGTAGAAGGGTGGGTTAGTAAATTTGCGGATGACACTAAGGTCGGTGGAGTTGTGGATAGTGCCGAAGGATGTTGTAGGGTACAGAGGGACATAGAGAGGCTGCAGAGCTGGGCTGAGAGATGGAAAATGGAGTTTAATGCGGAAAAGTGCGTGGTGATTCACTTTGGAATGAGTAACAGGAATGCAGAGTACTGGGCTAATGGGAAGATTCTTGGTAGTGTAGATGAACAGAGAGATCTTGGTGTCCAGGTGCATAAATCCCTGAAGGTTGCTACCCAGGTTAATAGGGCTGTTAAGAAGGCATATGGTGTGTTAGCTTTTATTAGTAGGGGGATCGAGTTTCGGAGCCACGAGGTCATGCTGCAGCTGTACAAAACTCTGGTGAGACCGCACCTGGAGTATTGCGTGCAGTTCTGGTCACCGCATTATAGGAAGGATGTGGAAGCTATGGAAAGGGTGCAGAGGAGATTTACTAGGATGTTGCCTGGTATGGAGGGAAGGTCTTACGAGGAAAGGCTGAGGGACTTGAGGTTGTTTTCGTTGGAGAGAAGGAGGAGGAGAGGTGACTTAATAGAGACATATAAGATAATCAGAGGGTGAGATAGGGTGGATAGTGAGAGTCTTTTTCCTCGGATGGTGATGGCAAACACGAGGGGACATAGCTTTAAGTTGAGAGGTGATAGATGCCGGACAGAAGTCAGAGGTAATTTCTTTACTCAGAGTAGTAGGGGCGTGGAACGCCCTGCCTGCAACAGTAGTAGACTCGCCAACTTTACGGGCATTTATGTGGTCATTGGATAGACATATGGATGAAAATGGAATAGTGTAGGTCAGATGGTTTCACAGGTCGGCGCAACATCGAGGGCCGAAGGGCCTGTACTTCGCTGTAATGTTCTAATTCTAATTCTAATGGTTAGTTTGGAGAAGATGGAGTTGGTCTCCCTGGAGTAAAGGAGACTGAGAGAGATTTGATAGAGGTGTACAAGATTATGATAGGCTTAGATACGATTGACAAGGAAAAACTGTTCCCATTAACTGATGAAACACAGATTCACGGACACAGATGGAAGGTTTTGGGTAAGAGATGCAGGGGGAATATGAGCAAGAACGTTTTTACACAGTGGATGGTAATGAGCTGGAACTCACTGCCCATGAGAGTGGCCGAGACAATCAATGATTTCAGAAGGAATCTGGATGGACACCTGAAGGAAATGAACTTGCAGGGATACGGGGATTGAGTGGGGGATTGGGACTGACTGGATCGTTCCAGAGAGAGCTGGCATGGAGGGGCCGACTGGCCACCTTCTGTGTCGTAAATATCTCTATCACTCTCTGTGACTCTATGTTGGATATGTCTCCTGCTCCTGTCTGGAAAGATCCAGAAACATAGAAGTTCAATGAAACTGTGACCTTAACGGCCACTGACAGCTCTGTCCTCACCCTGGTGTATCATTGCCAGAGTAGATAAACAGAGAGAACGACTATAGGATCATCTGAATTAGGGGCAGAAGTAGGCCATTCAGCCCGTCAAGCCTGCTCCACCATCCAATAAGATCATGGCTGATCTGTTTGCGTTTCGAATTCCACACCCCCATCTACCCCCGATAAACTTGGATTCTCTTGCCTAACAAAAATCTATCTACCTCTGCGTTAAAAATATACAATGACCCCGCCCCCCTCCACCACCTTCTGAGGCAGAGATTTCCAAAATCACACAATCATCTGAGGAAAAGAAAATTCTCCTCATCTCTGTCTGAAAAGGGCGACCACTAATTTTCAAACAGTGCCTTTTCAAACAGTTACTTTTAAAAGGGAATTGAAGAAAAGACTTTCAGGCAAAAGAGTTGTAGGAATATGGGAATGGAGAGGGGAATGGGATTAATTGGAGGGGTGAGGCCATGGAGAGATTCAACCACAATAATGAGAATATTAAAATTAAGGTGCTGCCAGACCGGGAGCTAATGCAGATCAGTGAGCACAGGGGTGATGGGTGATCGGGATTTGGTGTGAGTTAGAATACAGGCAGCATAGTTATGGATGGGCTGTGGTTTCTGGAGGTTTATAACTGTGAGGGTGTGTATTTAACAAAGGCACAGATGAGTGTTTATGCAGCAGATGGGCTGAGGCAGAGGTGGAGACGTGTGTTAGTACAGAGGTAGTAGGAGGCAGGGTTGGTGAGAAAATGGAGATGAACTCAGCTCAGATTTAAATAGAACACAGAGGTTGCAAACTGTCTGGTTCAGCCTCAGATATTTGGCAATGAGGAGATCATGGTTCATGGATAGTGGATGGAATTTCTTATGGAGACCAATGAAAACTCCACTCTTCCCAAATTTAAATAGCAAGAACATTATTTCAGTGAAACAGATTTTACAGATTTCATAGCGGGAAATACAGACTTTCCAGGGACAGCAACAGCAGCAAAGATCGGAGAGTAAATTACAGGCACTCTAATGCACTTGGCAATGGTTTATGGAGCTGATACCTGGAGACATATATTTGCCAGGAATAACAACGGCAGCAAGGAGGGCAGAGGAAATGACAAGAATGGGAATGCAGTTAAACATGGTTTATCGAATTAATAGTTAGATACAGAGACTTACTAGGGACACCAATAATAGCCAGGAAGGGGTAGTAAATGTATTGAATATTCCTCAGTGCGGAATAGATCAGACTGTTTAATGAGAACTGATCATAATCTGCAGAAAGAAAGTTAAACTCCCAGATGAAACTCCTGCCCATTGTTGTAACATTCCAATCTATTGTTCTCTGATTCTAATCTATCCTCTTCCTCTCTCCAGAGCCGCTGATCCCTATTAGTGCTGGGAGTGATGTGATACTCCCACTGACACTATGCAAAGGCACAGATGAGGGTTACTGCAGCAGATGGGCTGAGGCAGAGGTGGAGATGGGTGATATTACAGAGGTGGTAGTAGGCAGGGTTTGTGAAGGAGAGAATATGGAGATGAACACAGCTCAGGTTTAAATAGAACACAGAGGTTGCAAACAGTCTGGTTCAGTCTCAGACATTGGACTTGGAGTATGTCGTTCACAGATCAGGGACAGGATTTCTTATGGAGACCAATAACACTGGTTTCGGGCTTCAGAGAACTAAAAATTACTTGAACAGTATTTCAGTGAACCAGGGTTTACAGATCGTATTTGTGGAAATGAAGACTTACCAGGGCAGTAACAGCAGGAAAGATGAGAATAAATTACAAGAACCATAATACTATTAGCAATGGTTGTGGAGCTAATAGCTGGAGACAGAGATTCACCAGGACTAACAACATCAGTAAGGAGGGTAGAGTAAATTCCAGGAACATTATTGCAGTTAAATATGGTTTATAATATTAATAGCTGCATTGACAAACTTACCAGGGACACCAACAATAGCAAGGATGGAATAGTAAATATGTTGTATAATCAACAGTGCGTAATAGATCCGGGATGTTAAAGACAGCGAATCGTCCGTAGAAAGCATGTAAAGAGGCCATGATAATCCTCTGCCCACTTTTGTAACATTCCAATCCACTGTTCTCAGATTCTGACCCATTGTTGTAACATTCCAATCTATTGTTCTCAGGTTCCAGTCTATCCTCTCCCTCTCTCTGGTGCAGCTGATGCCTGTAAGTGGTGAAGCTGACGATCGACTGGCACAATGGTATTAAACCTTGAAAGGAATCCCTTATTAATAGAAGATGGAAAACCTCCAGTGACACAATTAGGGTCCATGGAGACTGACATTAACTACAGTCACAGAACAAACAGGTTCTGCTGACCACTTTCCATCCAAACACTTTTTGTACCTCAAAGAACTAGAACATTTAGCTGGTCTGTATGGGATGTATGAGGCTACTGAGGAAAGGAAATGTGGAAATGACAGATGCCCTGGACAGAATCTTTCAATCGTCCTTGGATATGGGAGTGATAACAGAGAACTGGAGGGTTGTAAATGTTACTCCCTGTTTAAAAAAGGAGAGATGGGGTAAAACCTGTATTAATGACCAGTCAGTCTAATGTCGGTGGTTGGAAATTTCTAATGGTCACAAGCAGGATATAAGTATTCCTTCCTCAGAAAAGGGATAAAATTTGAGAAGCAGCTCGCAAATGCGAATTCAAAATCATGTATGGCAAACGACAACAACAACTTATTTTATATAGTGTCTTTAATGTAATAAAACATCCCATGATGCTTCCTTATAAAACAAAACATGACACCGAGAGATATAAGAAATTATTAGGTCAGAGGACCAAAAGCGTGGTCAAAGATGTAGGTTTTAATAGGTGTCTTAAAAGAGGAAAGGGTGGTGGAGAGGTGGCGGGATGGAGAGGCGGAGAGGTGGAAGGAGGGTATTCTAGAACTTGGAGCTGAGGTAACTGAAGGTGTGGTCACCAATGGTGGAACAGTGAAAATCAGGGATGCACAAGAGGCCGGAATTAGAGGAGCACAGATATATACAGGACGGGGGCGAGGTCATGGAGGAAAAATAAGTTGAGAATTTAAATAAAGAGATTACTTGATCAGGAGTCAAAGTCGGTCAGTGATATGTGCACGGGACGTGGCACGATTTAGGACATGGCAGCAGAGTTCTGGAGGACATTAAGTTTACAGAGAGTAGCAGGTGGGAAATCAGAGAAAAGTGTGTTGGAGTAGTCATTTCTAGGGATAAGGAAGGCAGGAATGAATTTCAGCAGCAGATGGGCTGAGACAGGGGTGAAGTCGGGCGCTGTTACTGAGGTGGAAGTAGGCGGTTGTAATGATATCCTGAAAATGAGGTTAAAGCTCATTTTGTGATCAAATGTGATACTAAGGCTGCAAACAAACTGTCTGAATCTCAGACTGATACAGGGAGAGGGATGGAATCAATAGCAAGGGAACAGAGTTGGAGTGGGGAGTGAAAACAAGGGCTTCAGTCTTCCCAATATTTAATTGGAGGAAATTTCTGCTCATCCAGTACTGGGTGTTGGATAAGCAGTCTGATAATTTAACAACAGTGGAGAGAGGTGGTGGTGAGGTAAACTTGATGGAGTTCTTTGATAAAACAATGGAGAGGTTTCATGAGGGTGATGTGATTGAAGTTATATATATGGACTTTCAAAAGGTGTTTGATCAAATCACATTCAATAGACAGGTTAGGAAAACCGAACCCTATGGATTAAAGGGACAGTGACAGTGTGGATATAACATTGGCTAAGGAACAGTAAACAGAGAGAAGTGCTGAAAGGTTGTTGTTCAGACTCGATGGGAGTATACAGGGGTGTTTTCCAGGGCTCGTTATTCGGATCACTGCTCTTTTTGCTCTTGGAAAACCCGGGGTGGGTAGGACAGAGCCCCCTCCTCCGCCCTCTTTGCACAGCTTCCCCTCTCTGCAGCCTCTGCTCCATTTGTTGGTCATGTTACAGACCCAGAGACACTGTAACTACAGTCCCTATAACTTGTCCAGAGTTGGGTCAACAAATCCTCTGTCCTCCCTGAATGTCTGCAGCAGCTCACAACACAACCTCCGGAAAACCATCCACAGCACCTCCACTAACTTTACAATGGCAGAAGTCAGTAAAAAGCCCTACACCTGTATGATGGATACCCGGTCTATTTAAATAACACTAGAGGGGGTTCCTCGTGCTGCTGAATGTATGTTCAGCTGAGAGTGACAGACACAGACGGTCAGTGGAAATGCAAAGACCAAGTTTCAAAGTCGTACATCAAAGCTGCCGGAATGGCTGATTGACACCATATTCAGACCTTCCTCACACTACAGACACACACACACGTTCCACCCACTCCAGCACCCCGGCCAGCCTGTGTGTCCTGTACAATGTACTGGATGTGACTGGCAGTGCAGCTCACACCATTTTATGGATCCAAACTTCCACAGCACCAGTAGAGCTGGAGAGATGAAATTTGTGGTCAGGGATAGAGACAGAGGGAAATAAACTCACTTCAAAAAGGGAATTAGAAAAATACTTTAAGATGAACAAGCTTCAGGAATATTGGAAATGAACAGGGGATTGGGATAATCTGAGGGGTGAGGACATGAGGGATTTGATCATATGAGTGAGAATATTAAAATTGAGGTGTTACTGGGCCAAGAGCCAATGTCGATCATTGAGCAAAGGGATGTTGGGTGAACAGAATTTAGTGTAAATTAGAAGGTGACAGCAGAGTTTTGGATGACCACAAGGTTACAGAGAATAGAATGTGGGAGAGCAGCCAGGAGTGTGTTAGAATAATTAAGTCTCGAGGTAACAGTCGGGTCCTCCAGCCAAAATGGACAGTTTGACCTTTTCTCACATTATACTCCATTTGCCAGTTCTTTGACCACTCATTTAACCTATCTATATCCCTTTATAACCTCCTTATGTCCTCTTGAGAACTTACCTTCTTACCTATCTTGGAGTCATTAGCAAATTTCGCAAGCATACCTTCGGTCCATTCATCAAAATCATTTATATCAATTGTAAAAAGTTGAGGCCTCAGCACTGATCGCGGTGGCACACCACTCGTCGCAGCTTGCCAACCAGAAAATAACCCATTTATGCCGACTCTGTTTCCTGTTAGCTAGCCAATCCTCTATCCATGCCAATTATATTACCCCCTGCACTATGAGCTTTTATTTTCCACAATGACGTTTGATGTGGTCTGTAAATCTAAGGACAGTAAATTCACCAGTTCCCCTTTATCCACAGTACATGTTACTTCTTCAAAGAACTCCAGTATATTGGTTAAACATGATTTCCCTTTCGCAAAATCATGTTGACTCTCCCTGATCACCTTGATTTTTTCGACGTGCTTTAACGTCTTTCTAACGTCTTTAATAATAGCTTCTAACATCTGATCCATAGCTGAAAGCCATTCTAACCTGCCACAGGTCCAATGTACATTATGTCTCTTCTGATGTTATGCTCTATTTGAACTGTTACTCCTCAAAGAGTCATAGAATTATAGAGATATACAGCACAGAAACAGGACCTTCAGCCCACTGTGTCTGTGCTGGCCATCAAGCACCGAACTATTCTAATCCCAATTCCCAGCACTTGGCCTGTCGCCTTGTTTGCCATGGCGATTCAAGTGCTCATCTAAATACTTCTGAAATGTTGTGAGGGTTCCTGCCCGGGCCATCTCTTAAGGCAGTGCCTTCCAGTTTCCAACCACCCTTTTTTTTTTTAGATTAGATATACAGCACTGAAACAGGCCCTTCGGCCCAACGAGTCTGTGCCGACCATCAACCACCCATTTATACTAATCCTACACTAATCCCATATTCCTACCAAACATCCCCACCTGTCCCTATATTTCCCTACCACCTACCTATACTAGTGACAATTTATAATGGCCAATTTACCTACCAACCTGCAAGTCTTTTGGCTTGTGGGAGGAAACCGGAGCACCCGGAGAAAACCCACGCAGACACAGGGAGAACTTGCAAACTCCACACAGGCAGTACCCAGAATCGAACCCGGGTCCCTGGAGCTGTGAGGCTGTAGTGCTAACCACTGCGCCACTGTGCCGCCCTCTGGGTGAAAATTATTTTCCTCAAATCCCTTCTAAACCTCCTGCCCCTTACCTTAAATCTATTCCCCCTGGTTATTGACCCTCCGCTAAGGGAAAAAAGATTCTTCATATCGACCTATCAATGCCCCTCATTATTTTGTGTAGCTCAATCATGACACCCCTCATCCTTTTCTGCTCTGAGGAAAACAACCCTAGCCTTTTCTGTCGCTCCAGCCCAGGCAACACCATGGTGAATCTATTCTGCACCCTCTCCATTGCAATCACATCCTTTCAATAGTGCGGCAACCACAACTATACACAGTCCTCCAGTTGTAGCCTAACTGGAGTTTTATGCTCCATCAAAACCTCCCTGCTCTTATATTCTATGCCTCGGCTAATAAAGGCAGGTGTCCCATACGTCTTCCTGACCGCATTGTCGACCTGTGCTGCTGCCCTCATGATCTATGGACAAGTACACCTCGGTCCCTCTGACCTTCAGTACTTCCTAGGGTGCTACCATCCATTGTATATTTCCTTGCCTTGTTCGCCCTCCCAAAATGCATCACCTCACACTTCTCAGGATTAAATTCCATTTGCCACTCCTCTGCCCATCTTACCAGCCCATCTGTATCATCCTGTAATATAAGGCTTTCCTCCTCACTATTTACAACACCACCAATTTTCGTGTCAGCTGTGAACTTACTGATCAGACCTCCTATATTCACGTCCAAATCATGAATGTACACTACAAACAGCAAGAGTCCCAGCACCGATCCCTGCAGAACACCACGGGTCACAGGCTTCCACTTGCAAAAATAACCCTTGACCATCACCCTCTGCCACCTGCCACTCAGCCAATCTTGGATCCAATTTGCCAAATTGCCCTGGATCCCATGGGCTCTTACCTTCTTAACAAATCTCCCATGCGGGACCCCATCAAAAGCCTTACTGAAGTCCATATAGACTATTGCTTTACCATCCTTTACATCCCTAGTCACCGCCTCGAAAATAATCTATCAATTTAGTTAGACACGAACTCCCCTTGACAAAGCCATGCTGACTATTCCTGATTAATCCCTGCCTCTCCACATGGAGATTAATCCGGTCCCTCCGAATTTCTTCCAATGGTTTCCCTGCAATAAATTGCTTGTGACCCTTCGACCTCCTTTCTGTTAATCTGTGACCCTCGATCAGATCTGACAGTGGTGTAGGAGTGGCAACAGAGTTCCTGCCTCCCTTTTATATGATAAAGAGATGAAGTGTGTGGTCAGGGATAGAAACAGAGGGAAAGAAACCCACCTTTATAAAGGGAATTAGCAAAAGACTTCAAGATGAACAAGTTTCAGGAATATTGGAAATGGACAGGGGATTGGGATAATCAGAAGGACGAGGACATGGAGGGATTTGATCTCATGGTTGGAATATTAAAATTGTGGTGTTACTGAACCAAGAGCCAATGTCGGTCAGTGAGCACTGGGATGTTGGGTGAACAGAATTTGGTGTAAGTTAGAAGATGGCAGCAGAGTTTTGGATGACCACAAGGTTACAGAGTGTAGAATGTGGGAAACAAGCCAGCAGTGTGTTAGAATAGTCAAATCTTGAGGTAACAAAGGCGTGGATGAGGTTTTCAGCAACCGATAAGCTCAGCTCTCTCTTTCTCTCTTTCTCTTTCTCTCCGTCTCTCTCTCTGTCGCCCTCACTTGCTCTATCCCACGCTCAGAATCTTAAATGTTTCAATCAAGCCGCCCCTTACTCTTCTAAACTCCAGCTGATCTAAGCTGAGCCTGTCCGGCCTTTCCTCATAAGACAGTCCGCCCATATTATTCTAATAACCCTTCTCTGAACTGCTTGCAACGCATTTACATGTTTCCTTAAATAAGTTGACCTGTACTGAACACAGAATTCCAGATAATGTCTCACCAATGCCCTCCCTACCTTTGTATTCAATTCCACTCACAATAAGTGATAACATTATATTAGCTTTCCTAACTACTTTCTGAACCGACATACTAACCTTATGCAATTCATACACCAGGACACCCAGATACTCCTGCATCTCAGAGTTCTGCAATCCCTCACCATTCAGATAATATGCTTCGTTTAATTTCATTATTACTACCAATATGGACAATTTCACATTTCCCCACATTCTACTCCATTTCCCAGATCTTTGCCTTCTCACTCAATCTATCTATGTCCGTTTGCAGCCGCCTTATGTCCTCTTCAGAACTTTGTTTCATCAACAGATTGAACAACCACACCTTCGGTCCTTTCATCTAATTCATTTAAACAAACTGTAAAAAGTTGAGGCCCCAGCACTGATACCTATGGCACACCTCTCGTTACATCCTGCCAATCAGATATTTACCCATTGATGGCTGCTCTCTGTTTCCTGTTAGCTAACCAAACGTCTATCCATGGCAATGTCTTACCCCCTACACCATGAGCTTTTATTTTTCGCAATGACCTTTGATGTGGCACCTTATCAAATGCCTTCTGGAAATCTATGTACAGTACATCCACCAGTTCCCCTTTATCCACAGCACATGTTACTTCTTCAAAGAACTCCAGTTAATTGATTAAACGTAATTTCCCTTTCACAAAACCATGTTGACTCTGCCTAACCACCTTGAATTTTTCTACCTGCCCTGCCATAACATCTTTAATAATAGCTTCTAAAAAATCTAATCCACAGCCTTTCTCAAATGTCACAGATCGTTTCACTACTGTGTTTATTCTGATTTTGTGCTGTATTTGAACCGCCACTCCTCGATAAACTGCTTGTGACCCTTTGACCTCCTTTTGGGTAATCTCTGACCCTAGATCAGACCTGACAGTGGTTAGGAGAGGGAAGACAGACATCGGGATGATAGGCTTGGTTTACTTGGTTTGTGAGAAATAGTAAACTCAGTTGAGTGATGAATGAGTAGGAGATTTGGCAACAAAAAGAGTTTACACTCAATCAAACGTGTGTGTTCATCAATAAGAGCGTGGGTGGGGGGGGGGGGCGGGGTGCGGGGCGGTTCTTTCAGAGAGTTTTGTATATGTAAAGCCAGAAATACAATCTCACTAGCATATCACAGGAAATAGTCAATTGATAACCTGGCAGAGAAGAAAAACAGGCACACCTGGGGAGACGGTCATCCTAAGGCTTTTCGCGGTGTATGATTGTAATTACGATTTCATTCTCAATGGAATATTTGCGTATGTCCAGAAATGCAAATTTAAGCTAAAAAAAAGGGCTGAGATAAGTTTGTCAATGGGGCACATCTGTGCACCTGAACAGAAAGTGCTGGAAATACTCAGTGGGTCTGGCAGCATCGGTGTAGAGAGAAACAGAGTTAATGTTTCAGATCTGTGACCCTTCATCAGAACTGGTAAACGTTAGAAATGTTGATGTACAAGCTGGAGATAGTGAGACCATGGACCTCCTGCTTTACATTCCACACCCAATCCTTCACCTCAAACCTCCCCTTCTGATTTTATACTTTCCAATTATAACCCAATGCTGCCAGCTTCCCAGTCACAGCAGCTTCAGGAGACAGAAAGAGAGCAGCAAAAGAGCAAGAAAGTCCCATCACTTGGTCTGACACTCACAGCCACCAGATCAAATACTTATAGTGCGTGTACCTTAGAGGCTGGTATCGAGTCAGAATCTGCATGTGGTGAGTCACCGAGCATGAGTGAGCTGCAGCCAGTCCAGGGGGAAAGGATAGTTCATGTGACAGATCACCGGAGGGTGAGGTTACAAACGAGTTATAATACACAGGACTCAGAAGTGAACATTGCTGGAGCTGCTGCCCATGTCGAGATGGTGCAGTCTGAATCCGAGTCCTCAAGGCCCATAGTTGTTCGAGGACGTCCTGCAAGGCCATCTGCAGTCACCCCCAGTGAAAGTCAGCAGCCTTCCACCAGCCATGCTGCAGTCACTGGGAAACACTGTGTAGGAGCAGTAGGCAGGTTGAGGGAACCCACAAGACAGGGACTAAAGGAATACACAAGGGTGAATAGTTCAGTTTTGTTTGTATAATTGCATGTGTTGTTGGATAAAGACGATCATGAAAAACATTTTGTTGGTGTTTTTATTGCAGGATGCTTACCTTGGGGACGCTGTGATGGGGCATCTCAGATGGATGTAATGGTGGAGAAGAGGGGGATCCATGGTGGGAAAGGGAAGTTGTCCTATGGGAACTGGAATCTTAGCAGCGTCTCTAGGACAGCCTTTCCGGTTTGAAATCATCCAGGAAATATCCTCCCTGCCTCCTCCTCCTCCTACTGAGGTAGCCTGCGGATTCCTGGTGCCAATGCCTATGTCCACATGATGGTGATGATGTGAAGGGTGCAGCAGAACACCATGAACTTGGACACCTGCTCCAGTGTGTACTGGAGTCTCCCCCCGAGCGGTTCAGACATCGGAAGCATTACTTCACCTGGTGGTTCTGTGTGGGGGAGGGGAGTGTCTAGGGTTCAGAGGTCATGAGACACATTCTGGTTCTGCATGGGGGCCCGATGTGTTGGGACCGGCTGACTGCTTCAGAATGAAGGTACAGTGGCTGCTGCCAGTACAGTGGACATTTACCAAGATGATGTACTGGGCAGGCTCACACTCCAACTGTACATTGATGGAGTGAGAGTTCTATCAGTTCCTGTACCTCTCCCCGTTGCCATGGGGATCCCGCAGAGACACCGAGACCATCAGGAATCCCGCTATCACGACAAAGCCACGAGATCTCTCACCTGCTTCTCCCTGCTGATGGAGCAGACAGTACAATTCACCTCACCCGACATAGATGGCCTCCGTCACACAGCAGATACATGAATGGACAACATAGAGAGAGATACTGGATACGTCACCCGCTCTTGTCTGGAAATATCCAGATAAGAACATAATAACATAGGAACTAGGAGCTGGAGTAGGCATTCAGCCCCTCGAGCCTGCTTTGCCATTCAATATGATCATGGCTGATCTCATCTCGGCCTCAACTCCACTTTCCTGCCCGTTCTCCATAACTCTTCAACCCATTACTAATTAAAAATCTGTCTATCTCCTCCTTAAATTCACTCAATGTCCCGGCATCTACCGCACTCCAGGTAGTGAATCCCACAGACTCACGACCCTTTGAGAGAGGAAATTTCTCTTCATCTCTATTTTAAATCCTTATCCCTTATCCTAAAACAATGACCTCTCATTCTAGGTTGTCCCACAAGAGGAAACGTCTTCTCTATGTCTACTTTGTAAATCCCCTTAATCATCTTCTCTACCTCAATTAGATCGACTCTCATTCTTCTAAACTCTGGAGAGTAAAGGCATAAAGTGCTCAATCTCTCTTCATAAGACAAACCCCTCATCCCTGGAATCAATCTAGTGACCCTCCTCTGATCTGCCTCCAATGCAACTACATCCATCCTCAAGTCAGGAGACTAAAACTATACACAATACTCCAGGTGCGGTCTCATTAATGCCTTGTACCGTTGCAGCAGCACTTTCCTACTTTTATATTCTATTCCTTTAGCAAGAAATACCAAAATTCCATTTGCCTTCCTTTTCACCTGCTTTACCTCCAAACAAGCTTTCTGCGATTCATGCACGAGGACACCCAGATCCTTCTGCACCGAAGCACTCTGAAGTTTCTCTCCAGTTAGATAATAATTTGCCTTTCTATTCTTCCGACCAAAATGGATAACCTTACACTTACCCACGTTAAACTCCATCTGCCAAATTTTGGATCATTCACCGAACCTATCCATATCAATTTGTAAATTTCTTATTTAATTATTGCAATTTACTATACCACCTATTTTAGTGTCATCTGCAAATTTGGCAACAGTACTTTCTATCCCTGCATCCAAGTCATAAATATATATTGTAAATAGCTGGGGCCAAGGACCAAACCCTGTGGTACCCCAATAGTTAGATATTGCCAACCAGTAAAAGACCCATTTATCCCGACTTTCTGTTCTCTGTTGGTTAGCCAATCCGCTATCAAAGTTAATAAATTGCCCCTAACCCCATGTAATCTTACCTTGTGTATTAACCTTTTGAGCAGCACCTTATCAAATGTCTTCTGGAAATCCAGATATACTACATCTGCAGGATCCCCATTTTCCACTTTTCTTGTCACAGCTTCGAAGAACTCTAGCAAATTCGTCAAATAGGATTTACCCTTCATAAAACCATGCTGACTCTGATGGATTGCGTTTTGACTTTCTAAATATCGAGTTATTACTTCCTTAATAATGGGTTCTAACAATTTCCCAACGATAGATGTTTCTTACTTTCTGCCTTCCTCCCTTTCACCCAGTTCATTTCAAAGTTCAATGAGGAGGATGTGGCAGAATTCTCCGTCACTTTTGAAAAGCTTGTAAAGCAACTGAAATGTCCGGCGGAGAGCTGGACACTGTTCTGACAAAACAAAGTAACAGGAAAATCCCATGAGGTTTATTCACTGTTGCCAGATGAAAGTTCATCAGATTATGAGATGACTAAAAATGCAATGCTGGGCGTACATGAGATAGTACCGGAAATGTACCGTCAAACATTCCAACCCTCCGAAAGCAGTCTGACTAAAATGATCTCGAGTTTGAAAGAGTTAAGCAGCTTCCGAACACAGGGACATAGGAGCAGGAGTAGGCCATTCAGCCCATCGAGGCTGCTCCACCACTCAATATGACCATGGCTGATCATCCACTTCAATGCCTTTTTCACACATTATCTCCATATCCCCTTTTTGTCAATCTATAGTTTAAACATACTCACTGACTGAGATTCCACATCCGTCTGGGATGCAGAATTCCAAAGATTCAGAAAACTCTGAGTCAAGAAATTTCTCCTCATCTCTGTCCTAAGTGGCTTCCCCCTTATTTTGAAATTGTATCCATTAGTTCTAGACTCCACAACCAGGGGAAATATCGTACACGCATTTACGCTGTTTATCTCTTTACTTATTTCGTAGGTTTCAATGAGATCCCGACACATTCTTTGAAACTCTAGAGAATACAAGCCCAGTTTCTCTCTTCATAGAACAGTCCCGCCATCCCGGGAACAAGTCTGGTGAACCTTCATTGCACTCCCTCTATGGCAATAATATCCTTCCTAAGGTAAGGGGACCGAAACTGCACACAATATTCCAGGTGTGGTCTAAGCAAGGTTCTATACACATGAAGTAAGAATTCACTACTCCTGTACTCAAATCATCTTGTGATAAAGGCTAACAGACCATGAGCATTCCGAATTGCTTGCTGCAATGCATGTTAGTTTTCAGTGACTTACTGACACACGGTTCCCTTTGTACATCTGCACCTTCTAATCTCTTACTATTTAAGAAATACTCTGCACATCTGTTCCTCCTACCAAAATGGATAACGTCATAACTGTCCATATTATATTCCATCTGCCATGTTCTTGTCCAGTCACAATGTCTGTCCAAATCCCCTTGAAGACGCTTTGCATCTTCCTCACAAGATACATTCCCACCTAGTTTTGTGTCATGTGCGAACTTGGAAATATTACATTTGGTCCCCACATCCAAATCATTGACATATATTGTTAACAGCTGGGGCCCAAGATAGGTAAATTGGCCATTATAAATTGTCACTAGTATAGGTAGGTGGTAGGGAAATATAGGGACAGGTGGGGATGTTTGGTAGGAATATGGGATTAGTGTAGGATTAGTATAAATGGGTGGTTGATGTTCGGCACAGACTCGGTGGGCCGAAGGGCCTGTTTCAGTGCTGTATCTCTAATCTAATCTAATCTAATCTACTGATCCTTGCGGGACACAACTAGTCACAGCCTGCCAAAGTGAGAATGACCCGTTTCTTCCTACTCACTGTTTTCTGCCTGTTAAGCAATCTTTAATCCATGCCAGTATATTACCTCCTATCCCATGTGCTTTAATGTTGCTAACCAACCTCCTGTGGGGTGCTTTCTCAAAAGCCTTCTGAAAATTCAACTATAACACATCCACCGACTCCCCTTTATCAATTCTGTTAGTAACATCCTCAATAAAATCTCCAACAGGTTCGTCAAACATGATTTCTCATTCATAAATCCATGTTTACGATGCCCAAACAGATTATTATCCAACTGTCCATTTATCACATCCTTTAGAATAGAGTCCCAGCATTTTCCCAACGACGGATGCACGAAAGCAGGTCTATAATTCCTTGTTTTTACTCTCCCTCCCTGCTTAAATAGTGGGGTGACATTTGCTACCTTCCAATCTGCAGGAACCGCTCCAGAATATATAGAATTTTTGAAGATAGTCATCAATGCAGCCACCATCTCCATAGCTATCTCTTCCCACACCCTGGAATGCAGAATATCAGATCCTGGGGCCTCATCAAACTTCAGCCACATTAATTTCTCCAATACAACATTCTTACTAATATTAATTTCCTTCATGTTCTCATTCTCCATAGTCCCTTGGATCTCTAATTCTGGAAATGTCCTTGTATCTTCCTCAATGAGGATAGACACAAAGTAATCATTTAGCTTCACTGCCATTTCTCTGTTCACCATTATAAATTCCCCTGACTCTGCCTGTATTGGACCCTCATTTGTCTTCGCCAAACGTTTCATTAATAGGTAGCTATAGAAGATTTAAAGTCAGTTTTTGTGTTTACTTTTGACCAGTGGATACAAACACTCAAATTACAGCCCACAAATCTGAACCTTAGAGTGGTGATCCATCTCAAGGAGTTCAAAAACTCGCTCTCCCCACCATTAAAACGCACAAAGAGGAACGAAAGGTTCAAAGAGCCAGGCAGGTTGCAATTCTGGCTGATGAATTTTCCCTTGTACACAAAGCCTTAAGCCCAAAGGGAAACACTTCCCTAGTCACCACAAAGACCCAAGAATAAAAGGTGGGAGGGTGATAGGAGCCCGATCAGCCTTGGGCAAGGAGGAAAAGCTGGACACCCAGGGGACCATCCTCAGGCCAAATAGGACGGCACTGAGAGCAGGAGTAATGGCCGAAGACCTGTGCGTTTCCATTGGAATAAGGCAGATCACCATCGAGCTGAATGCTGCAAGTTATGGGAAAACCTGTAGCATTAATCAGGGACCACCAGATCAGTGCAGGATAATGGGACCTGATGGAAAGCACAACAGATCAGGCTGTGCCTCCAACTGCGGCAGTCAGACCCAGGAAACACACCACAGAGAGTGTGGGAAAAATAAACAAAATCCCTGAGAGGTACCAGGAATTTGTATCATAATGAAAAGTGACCACATACCCCTTGAGTGAGGCAAGTAAAACAATAGTCATACTCAAGGATACAGGGGCCACCCAATCCCTTCTGCTGGGAAAAAGAAAGTGCAGTGAATGCTAGAGCGTTAGTGAATGGTATCGGATGGCAGTATATGTCCATACCCTTATATCCGGTGCACTTGGAGTGTGACCCAGTTTCATGACCCTTTACCATGGGGATTGTACCGAGTTTACCGGGTGACGGGTCGAACTGCTCCTGGGTAATAATCTGACAGGGGAAAAGGTGGCAGCTTCCCCAGTAGTTCAAGAGAGACCAAAAGAGGTCCGGGAGACAGAGTAGTTACAGGAGAAGGTCCCGGACATTCTCCCTGATTGTGTGGTGACTCGGTCCATGGCCAAACAATCCCCTGAACTGACACTGCAGACGGATTACCCTACATTCGGGTTGTCTGACACCTTCTTCGGGAAGTTAGAGGAGACAAAGAATGTACTAAACAGTTCTTCCTTATTTGAGTTTCAACAACCCGACCCAGTGTTAAAAAATAGCACAGACTGTCCAAACCAAAACTGAAGCAGAGGGAGTTGCAGAGTGTTACTAGTTAAATAATGAGGTGCTGATGAGGAAGTGGCGACCTCCTCACAGAGCAGAGGATGAAGAGTGGACAGTGGTTCACCAGATAGTGGTGCCGCTGAGGTCCCTTAAAGAAATATTAAGAATGACCCACGACCTTCTACTGGATGGACATTTCGGTGTATGAAAAATCAAAGCCCGCAGAAGACACTATTTTGACTGGCCACAACTTCACAAAGATGTGGTGACGTTTTGTAAAACTAGTCACATGTGCTAAGTTGTGGGGAAGCCCCAACCTGCAATAAAGCCTGCACCCTAATTCACATACCAGCTTTTGGGGACCCCTTCAGCAGAGTGATGGTGGATTGTGGGGTCACCTGCTGAAAACAAAACGGGATACCAGTATCTTCTCACCATTATGGATGTGGTGACCCGATTCCCAGAGGCCTTTCACCCGAAGAACTATCCCTGCCAAGGCTGTGGTGAAGGGGCTAACCCAATTCTTTACCCGATATGGGCTGCCTGCTGAGATCCAGTCGGATCAGGACACACAGTTTATGTCCATTTTTTTTATAAGGTCATAGGTAATCTGAAGCACCGCAGCCTCACAGCTCCAGCGACCCGGGTTCGATTATGTTTACTGCTTTTGCGGAATTTGCAAGTTCTCCCTGTGATCGCGTGGGTTTTCACCAAATGATCCGGTTTCCTCCCACAGCCAAAGACTTGCAGGCTGATAGGTAAATTGGCCATTATAAATTGCCCCTAGTATAGGTTGGTGGGAGGGGAGTTGAGGGATGGTGGGGATGTGGTAGGAATATGTGATTAATGTAGGATTAGTATAAATGGGTGGTTGATGGTCGGCACAGACTCGGTGGGCCGAAGGGCCTGTTTCAGTGCTGTATCTCTAAATAAATAAAATAAGTAAATAAATAAAGTCCTCAGCCTACCATCCATAGTCACAAGGGGCTTTGGAGCGGTACTATCAGACCCTAAAGACAATGATCAGGCCATACTGCTATGAGCAACCCCATGACTGGGACAAAGGGCTGGGATTTCTCCTGTTGGTTTCCAGGGACTTATCCAATGATTCCACTGGCTTTAGTCTCTTTGAATTAGTTTATGGACATGAGGTGAGGGGTTCCCTTAAACTAATCAAGGAGAGGTCTTTGGGACACAGGGATGAGTCGTCCATGTTAGACTACATTTCTATGCTTTGGGAGCACCTAAAGACCTCCCAGGCAGCTATGGAAAGGTAAGGAGACAGAAATGCCAAGGCTAAAACATTTCAGGACAGAGACCATGTATTGTTACTATTCCCACTGCAGGGTGAACCCCTGAAATCCCGGTTCAGTGGTCCATATCGAGTGGCAAAAGGAATAGTCAGGTACATTATTTAATTGACACTCCAGACCAAAGGCAAAAAGCAAAGGCTGTGGAGGGAATAGCCAAGTACAGATCTGTCAGGCAGTCAGGAGGGAAGGATTGGAAAGGGCGGTGAGGACAGGTTAGAGGAGGGCCAGGAGGATTCCAACTGGAACCCCCTACTCTCCGAATAGCCAACCCTGAAATGTGGGATCCATCAGACCCTACGCTCTCCTCCTTAAATGCAGGTCAAAGAGGCAGCCTAAAAAGGCTGCAAACAGCATTTACAGAAACGTGCAAGGACAAGGAAAGGTCCCAAAAAGGCATGTCAATGGTGAGGGAGATGCCTCACCTAGTCGAAGTGCCGCTGCAGAGTGCAGCGAAAGCTGGACAAAGACCTGCGAGCAGTAATGTCCCAGAGGACATAGGGTAGATAAAAAAAATGATTCTTCCCATAGTAAAGGTAAAAGTGAAGGGAACGTACCCTAATGTAAACAGCACTTGGGGACCTCACCAGAAAGCTAAAAGTAAGGTCAGTGTGGATCTACCTGCTGAAGAACACAATGATCAGGTCCCAAACCCAAAGTTAATCAAACACAACAATTTCAAAGGCAAACCCAGCAAGAACAAAGGCCCAGAGGAAATCTCAGACACCTCACAGGGTCTAAAAAAACAATTTATTACACACTGTCTGTTTAGGGAGAAAGATTGTTAAGGTGCAGGAACCTGAGTAGTTAAAACTTCATTAGAGGAGAGAAAAGGTAAACAATGCAATCGTTGATGCATTGTCCAGCGTCGAACCCGACACATAACCATCCCAGACAAAACGTCAAAAAAGTTAAATCAGTACAGCTGTAACAGACAATGTCAGCTGCAATAATTCTAAGATTAATGTGTGAATTTGAGAAGTGATTATTGAGAATGCATGTATATTTCTTTCTTTTTCTTCCCACAGTTCTGAAATGAAATGTTCCCGTTATCACATTTCTTTCCATGTGCTGCGCTGGTGTTAAGATAACACAACATGCCAAATGAGGAATTTTAATTCATCGTTTGGAAACTTACACTAACCTTTTAATAGAAAAAATCCTACAGTTAACCTTGAAAAAACTGGCAGCCAAGATGGCCACCGTAATTGGCATCTGAAACACATTTTCACATTCTAAGGCCTACAACAGGAGACACATGTCTGATGAGCCTGGACCAATATCATTGGCTTGCTCTAGTGATTGAATTATCTAAGATTACATTCATTAACACCGCATGCAAGACTACCCTGACACATTGACTTTGAAAGAGCAAACTCCTCCATGTATAAATACTGGTATCCTGAGCCCTAGGGAGATAGAAGTTTCTAACCTTGAATCTCATTAGAAGGGTCCAGAGAATACACTGAGGCAGTCAGGAGACCTTCTGTCCATCTCTGTGAAAGCTGGGAGTTTCCCCTGGACAAAGACAGACAAGCCAATGATTCAAACTGTGAAGAAGCAGAAGGGCTGTGACCCCTCTCTCTCTCTCCATCTCTCTCTCCACCTAACATCACAAGTTTGAAAGCCACATGTGACTGCGGGCCCCTCAAGCCTACTTATTGCTGCAGACAGAGTAACCAGGGGAAGAAAGCCTCAAAGAAAATCCTGAGCAATGTGGACCAGCCACATACTGCACTTCGACAAGCAAAAGACTTCAAGAATATTACTTCAGCTGGAAGACCACGGAATCGCCCAACATTACAGAATGAGTTTTTTGAAATTTATTCAGGACTCAAATCCAACCACAAATTTACTTCTCACTCTGTAATCTATTTGAGTGTGTGTGATTCTCGTGTGACTGTGTGTGTAACTGTGTGTTCCGTTTTTTTATGATTTTATTCAGATCGGGTTTCTCTTGTTAAGTTTAATAAACTCACCTCTTTCATGTTTAAACTCAAGAGAACCTGTCCAATCGGTTTCTTCACCATCACACCAAAGGTAAGATGTAAAAGACTCACTGAGACGTTAAGCATATTCACTGTTTATAAAGGACAAACACTGTTGTGGTCAAATAAAGAAGAGCCACTCTGACCCCTCCTCACATGGCCATAACAATTGGCCGGGCTGGGGATGGAGAGAATATGGGGATGAACTCAGCTCAGCATTAAGTAGATACCAGAGGTTGTAAATTTCCTGATTCAGCCTGAGACAATGGCCAGCGAGGGGGATGCAGATCATGGACAGGGAATGGAGTTGTGACAGAAACGGAAGATAATGGTTTCAGTCTTCTCACGATTTAAATGGCAAGAACACTAAATCAGTGAAATATGGTTTATGAATCTAATAGTTGGATACAGAGACTTACCAGGGACACCAATAGTAGCGAGGATGGGATAGTAAATAAATTGACTCATCTTCAGAGCAAAATAGATCCGCTGTTCTAATGTTATCCAATAATAATCTGCAGTAAGATAGTCAAACCAATTGGATAAACTCCTGTCACTTGTTGTAACATTCCAATCTATTGTTCTCAGATTCTGACCCATTGTTGTAACATTCCAATCTATTGTTCAGATTCTGATCTCTCCTCTCCCGCTCTCTGCAGCCCACGGATCCCTTTTAGTGCCGGAGCTGATGGTCCCGCTAACACTTTCGGAAAGCACATTGAAAGGAGTCCTGCATTAATAGAAGAGGGAAACCCTCCAGTGACACCATTAGGGTCCATGGAGACTGACATTATTTACAGTCAATGAACAAACAGGTTCAGTTAACCCCTTTCAATTCAACACTTTTTGTACCACATTAAAGTAGAACATTCACCCAGTCTGCATGGGTTTTGTGAGGGTTACTGAAGGAAGGAATGGTGGAAATGACAGAAGCACTGGACAAAATCTTTCAGTCATCCTTGGATATGGGAGTGATGCCAGAGGTCTGGAGGATTGTCAATGTTACACCCTGTTTAAAAAGGAGAGGTTGGGTAAACCCTGTAACTATCAGTCTAATGTTGGTTGTTGGAAAATTCTAGAGGTCATAACCCAACACATAAATATATCCTGTTTGTAAAACACGGGATAATAAATGACAAGCAGCACGGAAAGGTTAATGAAATATCATTCCTGAAAATCTTCATCAAGTTCGTTGAGGACGTAACTGTGATTGTTTCATGTAATATAATCATAGAAAGTTTAAGATACAGAAAGAGGTCATTTGGCCCATTGTGTCTGCACCGGCCGAAAAATGATCCACCTATTCTAATCCCATCTTCTAGCATTTGATCCATAGCCCTGCAGATAATGACACTTGAGGTGAACATCCAGATTCCTTTTCACTGAGTGGAGGGATTCTGCTTCAACTATCCTTTCAGGCAGTAATTTCCAGACACTCACTATAAACAGGGGATGCAATACTGAACCCTGTGGAACGCCACTGTCAACAGTCCTCAGGTCAGTAAAATATCCGTCAACAACTACACTTTAATAAAAACAAGACATGCTGGAAATACTCAGCAGGTTTGGCAGCATCTGGGGAGAGAGAAGCAGAGTTAACGTTACAGGTCAGTGACCCTTCATCATTGACCTGAAACGTTAACTCTGCTTCTCCCTCCACAGATGTTGCCAGACCTGCTGAGTATTTCCAGCATTTCGTGTTTTTACTTCAGATTTCCAGCTTCCGCAGTATTTTGCTTTTATTATAACAATTACCCTTTGTTTCTTGCCACTGAGCCCATTTTGTATTTTTGGGTGGACAAGTTGCTCCTCAACTCCCCGCTAATCCTTCTACCAAGCACTTTAAGTTACTGCCCCCTAGTCACTGATCTCTCTGCTAAGGTGAATAGACTCTTCACCTCCACTCTATCCAGACCCAACAAAATTATGTCCATTTCAATCAGATCTCCCTTCAGCCTTCTCTGTTCCAAGTAGAACAACCCCAACCTGTCTAATCTTTCTTCATAGCTGCATTTTTCCAGTCCTGGCAAACATCCTTGTAAATCTCCTCTGTACCCTCTCTAGCGCAATTCCATCCTTTGTGTAATTAGGTGACAAGAACTGCAGAGTACTCAGGTTGTGGCCCAACCAATGATTTATACAGTTCCAGCATAACCTCACTGCTCTTGTATTCTATACCTCAGCTAATAAAGGAAAGGATTCCATATGCCTTCTTAACAACCTTATCGACCTGACCTGCTACATTCAGGACATCAGTGGACATTCTCTCCAAGGTCCCTCACTTCCTCTACACTTCTCAGTATTTTCCGATTGATCGTCTATCCCTTTGCCTTGTTTGACCTCCTCAATTGCATCGTCTCATACTTAACCAGGCTGAATTCTATTTGTCACTTTTCTGCCATCAATATTTTCCTGCAGCCTAGCTATCCTCCTCGCTATCTACCGCACGGCCAATCTGTGTTCCATCTGCACACATCTTGATCATGCCCCCTACATTTACGTTCAAATCGTTAATATATACTGCAAAAAGCAGGGGACCCAGTACTGAGCCCTGTGGAACGCCACTGGAAACAGACCTCAAGTCAGAAAGTCACCCGTCAACAATTACCCTTTGTTTCCTGTCACTGAGCCAATTTTGTATCCAGCTTTCTGCATTTCCCTGGATTCCATGGGACTTTATTTGTTTTACCTAGTATGCCACATGGGACCTTGTCAAAAGCCTTGCCAAAATCCACGGAGACCATATCATCTGCACTACCCTCATCTATCATCCTTGCGACTTCTTCGAAAAATTCAATCAAGTTGGTCAAACAATATCTTCCCTTATCAAATCCATGCTGACTGTCCTTGATTGACCTGAGCCTTTCTAAGTGACAGTTTATCCTGTCTCTCAGAATACATTCCAATAATTGGCCCACTACTGAGGTTACACTGATTGGCCTGCAATTATTCGGTCTATCTCTTGCTCCATTTTTAAAGAGGTGCAATGTTAACAGTTCACCAATCCTCTGGCACGACACCTGTATCCAGTGAGGATTGGAAAATGATGGTCAGACCCTCTGCTATTTCCTCTCTCACTTCTTTTGACAGCCTGGAATACATTTCATCTGGCCCTGGTGATTTATCAACTTTCAAAGATGCTAATCCCATTAATACTTCCTCTCTCCCTATGTATATCACATCCAATAATTCACATTCCTCCTCCTTAACCACAGTATCTGCATCGTTCCCCTCTTTTGTTAAGAGAGATACAAAGTACTCATTAAGAACCTTATCAACATCTTCCGCCCCTTCTCATGTATATCCACTTATGTATATAGATTTTCAAACGGCCTGTGATCAACTGACATTTCATAGACTTGTCATGACATGGATAAATGTGACAGTGATAGTGTGGATATTTCATAGACTTGTCATGACATGGATTAATGTGACAGTGATAGTGTGGATATTTCATAGACTTGTCATGACATGGATTAATGTGACAGTGATAGTGTGGATATTTCATAGACTTGTCATGACATGGATTAATGTGACAGTGATAGTGTGGATATTTCATAGACTTGTCATGACATGGATTTATGTGACAGTGATAGTGTGGGTATGACACTGACTCAGGGACAGAAAGCAGAGATAAGTGGTGAACAGTCATTGTTCAGACTGGAGGTGGAGGGGAGTATACAGTACTGCTTCTCAGGGTTGGATTCACTCAGCGTGATATCAAGAAACGATTGAAGGCACGGGATACTGCAAAGGCTATGGGCCCTGACAATATTCCTGAAATAGTACTGAATACCTGTGCTCCAGAACTTCCGTTCCCCCATCAAACTGTTCAAGTACAGCTGCAACATTGGCATCTACCCGTCAATGTGAAAAATTGCCCAGCTATTTCCTGTACACAAAAAGCAGGACAAGTCCAACCCGGCCAATTACCGCCCCATCAGCCTATTCTCAATCATCAGTAAAGTGATGGAAGGTGTCATCGACAATGCTATCAAACAGCACTTGCTTAGCAATAACCTGCTTAGTGACGTTCAGTTTGGGTTCCGCCAGGGTCACACCGCTCCTGACCTCATTACAGCCTTGGTTCAAACATGGACAAAGGAGCTGAATTCAAGAGGTGACTGCCTTGACATCAAGGCAGCATTTGACTGAGTATGGCATCAAGGAGCCAGAGCAAAAATGGAGTCAGTGGGTATCAGCGGGAAATCTCTCTGCTGGTTGGAGTCATACCGAACGCAAAGGAAGATGGTTGTGGTTGTTGCAGGTCAATCATCTCAACTCCAGGACATCACTGCAGGAGTTCCTCAGGGTAGTTTCCGAGACCCAACCATCTTCAGCTGCTTCATCAATGACCTTCCTTCAATCACAAGACCAGAAGTGGGGATGTTGGCTGATGATTGCACAATTTTCAGCACCATTCGTGACTCCTCAAATACTGAAGCAGTCTGTGTAGAAATGCAACAAGACCTGGACAATATCAAGGCTTGGGCTGCTAATTGGCAAGTATCATTCGCACTGCACTAGTGCCAGGCAATGACCATCTTCCACAAGAGAGAATCTAATCATCTCCCTTGACATTCAATGACATTACCAAAGCTGAATCCACCACTATCAACATCCTAGGGGCTACCATTGACCAGAAACTGAACAGGAGTAGCCATATAAATACCATGGCTCAAAGAGCAGGCCATAGGCGAGGAATGCTGAGGCGATTAACTCACCTCCTGACTCCCCAAAGCCAGTCCACCATCTAGAAGGCACAAGTCAGGAGTGTGATGGAATACTCTCCACCTGCCTGGATGGGTGCAGCTCCAACAACACTCAAGAAGCTCGGCACCATCCAGTACAAAGCAGCCCGCTTGATTGGCACCCCATCCACGACATTCACTCCCTCCACCACCGAAACACAGTGGCAGCAGTGTGTACTATCTACAAGATGCACTGAAGCAACACACCAAGGCTCCTTAGACAGCACCTTCCAAACACACAACCTCTACCATATAGAAGGGCAAGGGCAGCAGATGTATGGAAACACCACCACCTGCAAGTTCCCCTCCAAGCCACACACCATGCTGATTTGACACTATCTTGCCGTTCTTTCACTGTCGCTGGGTTAAAATACTGCAACTTCCTTCCTAACAGCACTGTGGGTGTACCTACCCCACATGGACTGCAGTGGTTCAAGAAGGCAGCTCACCACCACCTTCGCATGGTCAATTAGAGATGGGCAATAAATGCTGGCCTGGCCAGCGATGTCCAGAACCCATGAATGAATTTTTTAAAATGATGCCAGCGAAGTAAAGGGCTGTAAATGTTACACCCTGTTTAAAGAAGGAGAGGTTTGATAAGCCTTGTAACTATCAGTCTGATGTTGATTCATGGAAAATTCTGGAGGCCATAACCCAGCACAAAAATATTTCTTACTTGTAAAATCATGTCTTAATAAATGACAAGCAGCAGGGATAGCTTCATGGAAAATCATCTCTGATAACCTTGATAGTTTGTTGACAGAATTGGGAGTGTTAACGAGGATAGCGTGTTTCGTGTTGCAGAATCATAGAATCGTAGACAATTTAAGGCACAGAAAGAGGCAACTTGGCCCATCGTGTCTGTGCCAGCCGAAATGTTATCCAACTATTCTAATCCCACATTCCAGCACTTGATCCGCAGCCCTGCAGATTATGACACTTGAGGTGCACATCCAGACTCCTTTTGAATGAGTCGAGGGTTTCTGCCTCAACCATCCTTTCATGAAGTGAGTTACAGACCCTCACTAAAAGCATGGCACCCAGTACCGAGCCCTCTGGAACACGACTGGTAACAGTCCTCCAGTCAATACCCGTCAACAATTACCCTTTGCTTCCTGTCACCGACGCATTTTTTTATTTCTGGGTGAGCATGTTTTTCCTCAACTCCCTTCTGAAAGTTCTACCAATCACTTTAAATCTATGTCCCCTAGTCACTGACATTTCCGCTAACGTGAATAGACCCTTCACCTCCACTCAATCCAGGCCCCACAAACTGTTGTTCATTTCAATCAGATCTCCCCTCAAGCCTTCTCTGTTCCATGAAGAACAACCCCAGCCTATCCAATCTTTCCTCATAGCTGCATTTTTCCAGTCCTGGCAACATCCTCGTAAATCTCCTGTGTACCCTTTCTAGTGCAATTACATCCTTTCTGTTACCAGAACTGCACACAGTATTCAAGTTGTGGCCTAACCAATGATTAAGACAGTTCCAGCATAACCTCCCAGCTCTTTCATTCTATACCTCAGCTAAAAAGGGAAATTATTCCATATGCCTTCTTAACTGCCTTATTGAACTGTCCTGCTATCTTCAGGGATCTGTGGGCATTCACTCCAAAGTCCCTCACTTCCTCTACACTTCTCAGTATTGTCCTAGTAATCGTGTATTCCTTTGCTTGTTTGAGCTCCCCAATAGCATCACCTCACACTTATCCAGGTCGATTCCCATTTTTCTGCCCATCTGACCAGACCATCAATATCTTCCTGCAGCCTGCAGCTATCCTTCTCGCTATCCACCACATGGCCAATCTTTGTGTCGTCTGCAAAAGTCTTGATCAAACCCCCTAAATTTATGTCTAAATCTTTAATATAGACCAGAGAAAGCAGGGGACCCATTACTGAGTCCTGTGGAATGACAATGGAGACAGTCCTCCAGTCGCAAAAATACTTGTCAATAATTACCCTGTGTTTCCTGCCACTGAGCCAATTTTGTATCCGCCTTGCTGCATTTCTCTGGATGCCATGGGATTTTATTTTTTGAACCAGTCTCTCATGTGGGACCTTGTCAGAAACCTTACTAAAATCCATGTAGACCACATCAACTGCACTACCCTCATCTATATTCCTTGTAACAGCTTCAAAAAAGTCGATCAATTTGGTCAAACAAGAGAGTCAATTAACAAATCCATGCTGACTGTCCTTGATAAACCTGTGCCTTTCTAAGTGACAGTTTATCCCGTCTCTCAGAATAGATTCCAATAATTTGCCCACTACTGAGGTTAGACTGAGTGGCCTGGCATTATTCAGATTATCCTTCACTCCATTTTTAAACAGAGGTCCAACGTTAGCAATTCTCCAATCCTCCGGCACCACAACTGTATCTAGTGAGATTGGGAAATGATGGTAGGCAGACCCTCTGCTATTTGCTCTCTTGCTTCTTTGAACAGCCTGGGGTACATTTCATCCGGCTCTGGTGATTTATCAACTTTCAAGGATGCTAATCCCATTAATACTTCCTCTCTCCCTATGTTTATCATATCCAATAATTCACACTCTTCCTCCTTAACGACAATATCTAAATCCCTCCTCTTTTCTGAAGACATACGCAAAGTGCTCAATCAGAACCATACCAATATCTTCTACCCTTATACAAAGGTTACCTTTCTGATCTATTATGGGTCCTACTCTCCCCTTAGTTATCCTCTTACTCTTAATGTATTAAGAAAACATCTTTGAGTTCACCTTGAACTTGCCAATATTCTTTCATGCCCTCACTTTCCTTTCCTAACTTCCTTTTTGATTTGACCCCTCCACTTTCTATACTCCTCTCGGCTTTCTGCAGTATTAAGTTCTCAGTGTCGGACAGAAGCTTTCCTTTTCTGCGTTATCCTACCCTGTCGGCTCCTTGACAGCCATTGGACTCGAGATTTGGCCCCCTCACCCTTTTTCTTTGCGGGAACATGTTTATCCTGAACCTCTGTAATCTCCCCTTTGAATGCCTCCCACTGCTCTGAGACTGAACTACCTTCAAACAGCTGTTCCCAGTCCACTTTCGCTCCTCAGTTTAGTAATATTCGCCTTTCCCCATTGAGAACTCTAACTCCTGATATATCTCTTGTCCTGTTCCATAATTAAGTTAAAACTAACTGAATTATGATCACTCCCACCAAAATGCTCTTCCCTGCCACTCCTTCCACATGCCCATCTTCATTTCCTAAAACAATGTCTAAAACTGCACCCTCTGTTGTTGGACTTGCTACATCCTGGCCAAAAACGTTCTCCTGAATGCACCTCAAGATTTCTGTTCCCTTAATTATTTTCATACTAAAATTATCCCAGTTAATATTGGGGTAATTAAAATCCCCTACTATTACTGCCCTATTGTTCTTGCACTTCTCAGAGACTTGCCTACATATCTGCTCTTCTATCTCCCTCGGACTGTTTGGCTGACGGGATCACACTCCCAGCAGTGAGATTGCCCCTTTTTGGTTCCTTAGCTCAATCCATATCGCCTCAGTTGATGAACCTTCCAACATATCATCCCTCCTCACAGCTGTAATAGATTTCTTGACCGAAATTGCCACTTCCCCTCCTTTCTTATCCCCCTCCCTATCGTGTCTGAAAACCCTGTAACCAGGAACGTTGAGCTGCCATTCCTGTCCCTCCTTCAGCTATGTTTCTGTGATAGCTATGATATCATACTGCCACCTGTCCACCTTGCCCTCAGCTCATCTACTTTATTTGCTATACTCCTTGCATTGAAATAGATACCCTTGAGCACAGCCAAACACTTAAAAAAAATTCTAACCCTCTTTTCCTCTGTTTTCTAGACTCATCCATTAATTTTCTGCCTTCTATTTTCATTTCAGGTTTTGTCCCAACTGAGTCTACCCTCAGGTCCCCACCTCCCTGCAAAACTAGTTTATACCCTCCCCGACAGCACTAGCAAAACATTCTGCAAGTAACTCAGTCCCGGCTCCAATCAGGTGCAACCAGTCAGGCCTGTGCAGGTCCCATCTCCTCCAGAGCCGGTCCCAATATCCAGGAATCTGAAGCCCTCCCTCCTGCACCGTCTTCCCAGCCACGCATTCATCTGTTTTAGTTTTCTATTTCTATACTCAGCTGTGCATGGCACTGGGACTAATCGAGAAGTTACTACTTTGAGGTCCTGCTGGCTAATTTCTTCCCTAGCTCCATAAATTCTGACTGCAGGACGACATTCCTCTTTCTACCTCTGCTGCTGGTTCCAATGTGGACCATGACTGCTGGTTGTTCCCCTTCTCCTTCAGGATGCTCTGCAGTCGCTCAGTGACATCCTTGACCCTGGCACCAGGGAAGCAGCACACCATCCTCGATTCGCGTCTGTGGCCACATAAACGCCTGCCTGTTCCCCTGACTACTGATCACTTTGGCTCTTCCAGTCATCCCTCTACCCCGCTCTGCAGCTCAGCTACCCGTGTTGACACTTTCTTCAGTATTCTGAACTGAATACCTGTTGGAGAGTGAGATGCACTCAAGGCTTTGCAGCACTACCTGCCTGATTCTTTTTGACTGTCTGGGGATCACCAGTTCCTTCTCTCCCTGCATAATCTTCAGCTGTTGGGTGACCACATCTATAAACATGCTAAAGCTGAATAATTTGGTGTATTAGAAGGAAGAATGTGCAGGATTATGGGAAGAAGGCAGGGAATGGGATTAGGTGAATTGCTCATTCGGAAAGGCGACGCAGACACGTCGGACTGAATAGTTCCTTTTGTGCTGTAATAACACTGTGATGGGGCGTCTCAGATGGGTGTAATGGTGGAGAATGGGGGATTCATTGTGGGAAAGGGAAGTTGTCCTATAGGAAACTGAATCTTAGCAGGGACTCTCCGACAGCCTGTCCTGGTGGAAGGCATCCAGAAAATATCCTCCCTGCCTCCTCCTCATTCTCCTGAGGTGGCCTCCGGATTCCTGCTGCCAATGCCTGTGTCCTCGTGATGGTGATGATAAGAAGGGTGCAGCAGAACACCATGAACTTGGGCACCTGCTCCAGTGTGTACTGGAGGACTCCCCCCGAACGGTTCAGACATCGGAAGTAAAGCTTCATCACACCGATGGTCAGTTCCACCATGTTCCTGGTGACTCCATTGCATACATTTTGCACATGTTAATTGTGTGCGTTTGTTTGGTGGTGGGAGATGATTTGGGGTTGTAGAAACATGAGTTGGGTCTAGAGGGGGTTTTCCTTTGTCTCCGAGGAGCCGCATTCTTGTTCTGCATGGAGACCCACAGTGTTGGGACCGGTTGACTGCTTCAGAATGAAGGTATGGTGGCTGCTGCCACGATAGTGGACATTCACCAACATGATTTACTGGGCATGCTCACACACCAACTGTCCATTAATGGAGTGAGAGTTCTTTCAGTTCCTGTACCTCTCCCCGTTGACATGGAGACCCCGCAGAGCCACCTACACCATCAGGAATCCCGCTATCCTGACAAAGCCACGGGATCTTTCATCCTGCTTCTCACTGCTGAGGGAGAAAATGATGACATAGATGGTCATCCTCACCTCCCAGAATTATCAATGTACAACACACAGGCCTAGTAACTACTGGTCAGTTAGTGTAACATCAGTGGTGAGTAAGGTTTTAGAAACAATGATCAGGGAAAAAGGACAACACACACTTGGAGAGGTTTGAGTTAATTAGGGAGTGTCAGCACGGATTTCTAAAAGGCAGATTATGCTTGATGGGCTAATTGAATTTATTTCGATGATCAGAGAAGGTTGATGAAGGGGATGTGGTGGATGGTGCCTACCTGGATTTTATGAAAGTATTTGATTAAGAACCACACACAAGTTTGGTTAACAAAATTGAAGCTCATGGAATAGCATCTAATTGGATCAAAAACTGTCCAAAGGACAGCAAAAAGAGAAATGTGTTAAATGGTTATTTTTCAGACTGGAGGATGGTCGACATTGATGTTACACAATGGTCAGTGCTAGGACCACAGTTGTTTTTTTTTTGCCGTATAAAAATGACACGGATCTTGGTATACGGAGTAGAATTTATATTTTTTCTGATGATTGCAACCTTGGAGGAGTGGAGAACAGTGAGGGTGATACAAACCACCTACAACATGATATAGATAGGCTAGCAGAATGGACATAGAAGTGGCAGGTAGAATTTAATAAAGAGTAGTGTGAGGTAATGTATTTTGTCAGAAAGAATAGGAAGACAACATAGACTTAATGACACAGTTCAAAAGATTGTTCAGGAACAGAAGGACCTGGGGCTCCATATGCATTGATCTTTGAAGGTGGCAGGACATATTAGCAGAGTGTTTCGCAAAACATATCAGATCTTGGGCTTCACCATTAGAGGCAAATATACAAAAACAGGGCGGCTTAGCTGAAACTTTACAAAGCTTTGGTGAGACCCCAACAAGAGAACTGTGCCCTGTTCTGTTCACCAGACTGTAGGAAGGATGTGAAAGTCCTTGACAGGGTGCGGAGGAGATTTACCAGAATGATTCCAGGGATGGGAGTTTAGGTACAAAGTGAGTTTGGAGAAGATGGAGTTGTTCTCCTGGTGTAAAGGAGATTGAGAGAGATTTGATAGAGGTGTACATGATTATGATAGACTTAGATAACATAGACAAGGAAAAACTGTTCCCATTAACTGATGCAACGCGGACTAGGGGGCACAGATGGAAGGTTTTGGTTAACATATGCAGGGGAATATGAGGAGGAACTTTTTTACTCAGTGGATGGTAATGAGCTGAAACTCACTGCCCATGAGGATGCTGGAAGCCGAGACAATCAAAGATTTCAAAAGGAAACTGGATGGAAACCTGAAGGAAATGAACTTGCAGGGATACGGGGATTGAGCGGGGGAGTGGGGCTGACTGGATTGTTGCACAGAAAGCCGGCAGTGAGGGGCTGAATGGCCTCTTTCTGTGTTGTAAATGACTCCATCAATTTCTACCACTCTATGTTGGATATGTCAACTGCTCCTGCCTGTAAATATCCAGATACATAGAAGTTCAATGAAACTGTGAGCTTAACAACCACTGACAGCTCCGTCCTCACCCTGGTGAGAGGCTCCAGGTTGTGTTACAGGAGGCGACACAGCTCTGTGACCACCTCCTTATTGAATCAGAGTCACCTCACACATTGCTCCTGGGTTAGGTGTAGGTAGGAGAAGTGCTCTTGGAGCACCCGGGATGGGCAGGGAAGAGCCCTCTCCTCCTCTCTCTTTACAGAGCTTCCCCTCTCCGCAGCATCTGCTCCATTTGTTGGTCATGTTACAGACCCAGAGACACTGTAACTACAGTCCCCATACGTCGTCCAGAGTTGGGTCACCAAATCCTCTCTACACAAAGAACTAAGAACAAAGAAAATTACAGCACAGGAACAGGCCCTTCGGCCCTCCAAGCCTGTGCAGATCCAGATCCTCTATCTAAACATGTCGTCTATTTTCCAAGGCTCTGTATCTCTTTACTTCCTGCCCATTCATGTATCTGTCCAGATACATATTAAAAGACGCTATCGTTCCCGCGTCTACCACCTCCGCTGACAACGCGTTCCAGGCACCCACCATCCTCTGCGTAAAGAACGTTCCACGCATATCCCCCCTGAACTTTTCCCCTCTCACTTTGAACTCGTGACCCCTCGTAAAACTTTTCCCCTCTCACTTTGAACTCGTGACCCCTAGTAAAACTTTTCCCCTCTCACTTTGAACTCGTGACCCCTAGTAATTGAATCCCCCACTCTGGGAAAAAGCTTCTTCCTATCCAACCTGTCTATCCCTCTCATGATTTTGTACACCTCAATCAGGTCCCCCCTCAACCACTGTCTTTCTAATGAAAATAATCCTAATCTACTCAACCTCTCTTCATAGCTAGCGCCCTCCATACCAGGCAACATCCTGGTGAACCTCCTCTGCACCCTCTCCAAAGCATCTACATACTTTTGGTAATGTGGCGACCAGAACTGCATGCAGTATTCCAAATGTGGCCGAACCAAAGTCCTATACAACTGTAACATGACCTGCCAACTCTTGTACTCAATACCCCGTCCGATGAAGGAAAGCATGCCGTATGCCTTCTTGACCACTCTATTGACCTGCGTTGCCTTCTTCAGGGAACAATGGACCTGAACACCCAAATCTCTCTGTACATCAATTTTCCCCAGGACTTTTCCATTTACTGTATAGTTCGCAAATGTCCCTGAATGTCTGCAGCAGCTCACAACACAACCTCCAGAAAAACATCCACAACACCTCCACTAACTTTACAATAGCAGAAGTAAGTCAAAAGCCTGTAAACTAGATGCCTGGTCCTTTTAAATAACACCGGAGGGGTTTCCGTTTGCTACTGAATGTATGTTCAGCGGTCAGTGGACATGCACAGAAAAAGTTTAAAGAAGTACATCAAAGCTGCTGGTATGGTACATTGACATCACTTTCAAATCCACCCTCAAAGGAACAACACATACAAGGTACAATTGAGCTAGAGCCCTGCGCAGCTTGGGACACTGTGCAGGGCATAGTGGAGGTGGCCGGCTGTGAAGACCACGCTGACAGCATATAGATGATGTGACTGGGCTGGAGCCCCACCTAGCATGGGATATTGTGCAGACCGCACCGGAAGTGGCCGGCTGTACGATTCACATCTCTTTTTGGATCCCAATTCTGTACCGTCAGCAGCAGTCTTGCTGCAGAGTCTAAAATCGTGGCTCGGAACAGATACAGAGGGAAAGAAATTCACTTTACAAGGAGAACTGAAAAAAGATTGAAGTCGAAAGATTTGCAGGAATGTATGAATTGGAGAGGGGAAAGTGAATAAATGGAAGGGTGAGCCATGGAGAGATTCAAACACAAGAATGAGAATGTTAAAATTAAGGTGCTGCCAGACCGGGAGCCAATGGAGATCAGTGAGCACAGGGGTGATGGGTGATCGGGATTTGGTGTGAGTTCGAATACAGGCAGCAGAGTTCTGGATGGGTTGTGGTTTATGGAGGTTTAGAACTGTGAGGGTGAACAAGGTGGAATTGGAAAAGTCAACTGTGTATTTATCAGTGATGCGGATGAGGGTTTTTGCAGTAGATGGGCTGAGGCAGAGGTGGAGTTGGGTGATATCATAGAGGTGATATTAGGCATGGTTAGTGATGGAAAGAATATGGAGATGAACTCAGCTCAGGTTCAAATATAACAAAGAAGTTGTAGACTGTCTGGTTGAGCCTCAGATATTGGGCAGGGTGGAATATGTGCCTCCCAGATAGGTGATGGAGTTTGTGATGGAGACCAATGACACTGGCTTCAGTCTTCCCAAAATGTACATAACAGAACAGTTTTTCAGTGAAACAGGGTTTACTGATCTCCTGGCCTGAAATAGAGACAGCAACAGCAGCAAAGATGAGAGAGTAAATGACAAGAACTGTAATACAGTTGACAATGGTTTATAGAGCAAATAGCTGAAGATATTCACCAGGCATAACAACGGCAGCAAGAAGGGCAGAGTAAATTACAGGAGCAGTAATGCAGTTAAACATGCTTTAAAGGATTTATAGCTAGATAGAGAGACTTACCAGGGACACCAATAATAGCCAGGATGGGATAGTAAACATATTGAATAATCTTCAGTGCGAGATAGATACGAGAGTTTAATGAGTACCAATTATAATATGTAGAAAGGGAGTAAAGATCCGAGGATAGACTCCTGTCCATTGTTGTAACATTCCAATCTATTGTTCTCAGATTCTGACCCATTATTGTAACATTCCAATCTATTGTTCTCAGATTCTGACCCATTGCTGTAATATTCCAGTCTTTTGTTCTCAGATTCTGACCTATCCTCTCTCTATCTCTCTGGAGCAGCTGATCTCTGTAAGTGCCGGGGCTGATGTTCCCACTGACATATGGAATAACACATTGAAAGAAGCCCCTTATTAATAGAAGATGGAAAACGTCCAGTGACACAATTAGGGTCCATGGAGACTGACATTAATTAAAGTCACGGAACAAACATATTCAGTTAACCCTTTTCAATCCAACACTTTTTGTACCACAATAAGTTGAACATTTACCCACTCTGGATGGGATGTATGATGGTTGCTGAGGGAAGCAATGCTGGAAATAGCAGAGGCACTGGCCAGAATCTTCCAATCCCCCTTGGATATGGGCGGGATGACAGATTTCCACAGGCTCACCACCCTCTGGGTGGAGAAACGTCTCTTCATCTCAGTCCTGAAAATTTTACCCCATATACTTAGATTATGACACCTGGTTCGGGAGTCTCCACCATCGGGAACATCCTTCCTGCATATACCCTGTCAAGCCATGTTAGAATTTTATAGGTTTCGATGAGATCCCTCCTCACTCTTCTGAATTCCAGTGAATATAGTCCTAACCGACTCAATCTCTCCTCATACGACAGTCCTACCACCCCAGGAATCAGTCTGGTAAAACTCTACTGCACTCCCTCGATAGCAAGGACATCCTTCCTCAGATAAGGAGATCAAAACTGCACACAATATTCCAAGTGCAGCCTCACCAAGGCCCTGTATAATTGCAGCACAACATCCCTGCTCCTGTACTCGAATCCTGTCTCTTTAAAGGCCAACATAACATTCGCCTTTTTCTACCGCCTGTTGCACCTGCATGTTTACCTTCAGTGACTGGTGTACGAGAACACCCAGGTCTCGTTGCATATTCCCCTCTCTCAGTTTATAGCCGTTCAGATAATAATATGCCTTCCTGTTTTTGCTAGTAAAGTGGATAACTTCACATTTATCCACATTATACTGCATCTGCCATGCATTTGCCCACTCACTCAAATTGTCCAAATCACCCGGAAGCCTCTTTGCATTCTACTCACCACTCACCCTCACACCTAATTTTGTATCAGCTGCAAATCTGGAGATATTACATTTAGTTTCCTCATCTAAATCATTAATATATATTGTGAATAGCTAGGGTCCCAGCTCCGATCCCTGCGGTACCCCACTAGTCACTGCCTGCCATTCAGAAAAAGATCCGTATGTTCCAATGCTTTGTTTCCTGTCTCCCAAATAATTTTCTATATATCGCAATACACTACCCCCAATCCCATGTGCTTTAATTTTACACGCTAAACCCTTACGTGGAACTTTATCAAAAGCCTTCCGAAAGTGCAAATAAATCACATCCACTGGCTCCCCCTCATCAACTCGACTAGTGACATACTCGAAGAATGCTAGTGGATTTATCAAGCATGATTTCCCTTTCATAAATCCATGCTGACTCTGTCCGACTCTTCCACTCTTCTCCAAGTGCTCTGCTGCAAAATCTTTGATAATGGACTCCAGGATTTTCCCCACGACCGATATCAGGCTGACTGGTCTACAATTTCCAACTTTCTCTCTACCTTCCTTTTTTAACAGTGGGGTAACATTAGCTACCTTCCAATCTGTAGGAACTGTTCCAGAGTCCATAGAATCTTGGAAGATGACCACCAATGCATCCACTATTTCTCGGGCCACTTCCTAAGTACTCTGGGATGTAGATTACTCGGCCCTGGGGATTTATCTGCCTTCAATACCATCAACTTCTCCAACACCATTTCTCTACTAATACTGATTTCTTTCAGTTCCTCTCTCTCACTAAACCCTGTATTCACCAACATTTCTGGTATGATATTGGCGTCCTCCTTTGTGAAGACAGAACTAAAGTATGCATTTAGGTGGTCAGCCATTTCTTTGTTTCCCAGAATAAATCCCCCTGTTTCTGACTGTAACGGACCTGCATTTGTCTTCGCCAATCTTTTCCGCTTCACATACCTATAGATTCGTTTACAGTCAGCTATTATGTTCCCCGCAAGCTTAATCTTGTACTCCATTTTCCCCTTCTCAATGAATCCCTTGGTGCTCCTTTGCTGAATTTTAAACTGCTCCCAATCCTCAGGTCTGTTGTTGTTTTCCTGGCAAATTTATATGCCTCTTCCTTGGATCTAACGCTATCTCTAATTTGCCTTGCAAGCCATGATTTGGCTACCTTTTCTATTTTACTTTTGCGCCAGACAGGTATAAACAATTGTTGCAGTTCATCCATGCGCTCTTTGAATGTTTGCCATTGCCTTTCCAGCGTTATCTCTTTAAGTAACGTTTCCCAATGTATCATCAACGACTCATGCCTCATACCTTCGTAGCTTACTTTATTAAGATTCACGACCCTAGTCTCAGAATCAACTAGGACACTCTTCATCATGATGAAGAATTCTATCATATTATGCTCGCTCATCCCAGAGGGATCTCGCACAACTAGATTGTCAATTATTCCTCTCTCATTACACAATAACCAGTCTAGGACAGCCTGTTCTCCAGTTGGTTCCTCAAAGAATTGGTCCTGAAAACCATCCCGTATATTCTCCAGGAATTCCTCCACAATGTATTGTGACCAATTTGATTTGCCCAATCTATATGCAGATTCAAGAAACCCATAATTACAGATGTTCCTTTATCGCATGCGTCTCTAATTTCCTGTCCAAAGCCATTCCCAAATTCAGCACTACAGTCTGGGGGTCTATATACAACCCCCACTAACGTTTTCTGCCCCTGAGTGTTTCTCAGCTCCACCCATACATATTCGGCATCGTCAGAGCTAATATTCTGCCTCACTGTTGCGTTCATTTACTCTTTAACCAGCAATGCAACTCCACCGGGGTTGGAGATAGGCCGTTTTAGTGATGGTGTGAATATTTGGTAGGAAGCTGATCTCAAGGCATCTCAGGGTTAACTATGTAACTAAGTCTGTGAGCAGTTTGGCTTAGTCTCAAACATTTACAAAGGAGAGGGATGGAGTGTATAACTAGGAAATGTTTGGAGCAGAGACAGAAAACAATGACTTCAATCTTCTCAATATTTAATTAACATTGCAGATGTGTGAGGTAATACATTTTGAAAGGATGAATGAAGAGAGACAATACAAGTTAAATGGTACAACTATAAAGGTGGTGAAATAACAGAGACACCTGGGATTTGTACACAAATCTTTGAAGGTGGCAGGAAAGGTTAACTTGACAGTTAATAAATGTATGGGATCCTAGGGTTTATAAATAGAGGCAAAAAGAACAAAAGCAAGGACATTATGTGAAACATATATAAAATACTAGTTCAGCTGCACCTGGAGTCTTGTGTCGAATACTGGGAACCACACTTTAGGGAGGACATGAAGCCTTCGGAGAGGGTACAGAACTGTTTTACCAGTATTTGTCCAGGCATGAGGAATTACAGTTATGTATTAGGGGTTGTTCTGCATAGAGCAAAGAACTTTCAGAGGAGATTTGATTGAGGTGTTTAACATTAGGGAGGATTTAGATAAATTAAATAAAGAGAAACTATTTCCAATGTCCAAGAGACACAGATTTAAGGCGATTGGTAAAAGAAGCAGACATGAGGATATTTGTTTCTGAGTGGTTTGGATTTGGAATGCACTGTCTGATAGACTGATGGATACAGATTCAATAGTATATCCCAAAAGGGAATTGGATAAATATCTGAAGGAGAAAAAATGCAAGGATATAGTGAAAGATCCAGGTAGTGGGACTAACTGGATTGCTCTTTGAAAGGGCCAGCACAGACTTGATGGGCCGAATGGCCTCATTCAGTTTGTGCTATTCTATGATTCTATGATGGTTCCCACCTGGACTTTCACAATATTCCAATCCTTTCACAAGGCGTTTGAGAAAGTACCACATAACAGCCGTGTTACCGAATTAGAAACACATGGGATAAAAGGACCAATGTCAGCTGTGGCTCAGTTTGTAGCTCTCTCCCCTTTCAGTGGCAAGCTTCCAGGATCAAGTGTCACTGCAGGACTTGATTACAAGAATCAATGCTGACATTGCAGTGCAGTACTGAGGGTGTGCTGCACTGTCAGAGGTGCAGTCTATCGAATGAAACTTTAAACCAGGTTGCAGTCTGCCCTCTCAGGTGGATGTTAAAGATCCCATCGCACTATGCAGAAGCAGAGCAGGGGAATTATTCCCGGTGTCCTGGTCAATATTTTTTCCTTCAATCAACATCACAAAAACCCATCTGATCATTCTCACATTGCTGCTTGGGGGATCTTGCTGTGCAGAAATTGTCTGCCTGTTTCTTACATTACAAGAGTGACTTCACTTTAAGAAGTATACATTGGTTGTAAATCGCTTTGGGACATGCAGTGGTCATGAAAGGCGTTTCATAAATGGAAGTCTGTTTTTTATTTTCAATGTCAGCATGCAGGAAATTAGCGCAGTGACAGAAAGGAGAGAGTAGTGGAGAATGTTATTCTTCATCCTGGAGGGAAGTACACAGTGGGGTTCCCCAGGGTCACTGTTGGGATCACAGTTTTTTTTTTAAGAGATACAGCACTGAAACAGGCCCTTCGGCCCACCGAGTCTGTGCCGACCATCAACCACCCATTTATACTAATCCTATACTAATTCCATATTCCTACCACATCCCCACCTGTCCCCATATTTCCCTGCCACATACCTATACTAGGGGCAATTTATAACATCCAATTAACCTATCAACCTGCAAGTCTTTGGCATGTGGGAGGAAACCGGAGCACCCGGAGGAAACCCACGCAGACACAGGGAGAACTTGCAAACTCCACACAGGCAGTACCCAGAATTGAAACCGGGTCGCTGGAGCTGTGAGGCTGCGGTGCTAACCACTGCGCCACTGTGCCACCCCAGTTGCTGTATGTTAATACAATGGGCTTGTGTACAGAGGGGATAATGTCAAAGTTGGCAGGAAACTCAGAAATGTTAATAAGCGGTGAGAAGGATAGTAACAGACTTCAGGACGACAGCGACTGACCAGTGAAATGAGCAGGAACATGGCAAATATAAATGAACACAGTGAAGTGTGAAGTGAGACATTTGGGTAGGAAGTGTAAGGGAAGGCAACAGAAACAAAGGGGTATTGTTTAAATGAGGAGACAGGAACAGAGAGACTCGTAACGTTAACTCTGCTTCTCTTTCCACAGATGCTGCCAGACCTGCTGAGTGACTCCAGCATTTCTTGTTTTTGTTACAGAGAGACTTGGTGTGTATTCAGACAGATCTTTGAAGGCCGCACGAAAGGTTGACAAGTTTATGTCTGATATAACAGACATCAGGTAGAAAATACTATTGAGAAACAGGCTGAATATTGAAAGTCCAGAGGGGAAGTGAAAAAGCAAATAAGGGAAGCAAAGAGAGAGCATGAAAAGAGGCGAGCATTAAAGGAAATCCCTAAGTTTTCTATCGGCATCTAAATAGTAAAAGGGTAGTAAAAGGAACAATGGGGCCGACTCAGGACCATAAAGGGGATTTGCACATGGAGGCAGAGGATATAGGTGAGGTAATAAATGGATAATTTCCACCTGTCTTTACCAAGGAAGAAGATATGAAATCCTTTCCTTTATTAGCCGAGGTATAGAATATACGAGCAGGGAGGTTATGCCAGAATTATATAACTCATTGGTTAGGACACAACTTGAGTACTGTGTGCAGTTCTGGTCACCTCATTACAGAAAGGATGTAATTGCACTAGAGAGGGTACACAGGAGATTTACGAGGATGTTGCCAGGACTGGAAAAATACAGCTCTGAGGAAAGATTGGACAGGCTGGGACTGTTCTCCTTGAAATAGAGAAGGCTGAGGGTAAATCTGATTGAAATGTACAAAACTGAGAGTAGAGTGGAGCTGAAGGGTCCATTCACCTTAGCAAAGAGGTCAGTGGCGAGGGGGCATGGACTTAAAGTGATTGGTAGAAAGATTAAAAGGGAGCTGCGGATTTTATTTTTCACCCAGCGGGTGGTGGGAGTCTGGAACTCACTTTCTGAAAGGGTAGTTGAGGCAGAAACCAACAACTCATTCAAAAGGTGTCTGGATATGCAGCTCAAGTGCTGTAATCTATCAAATGCTGGAAGGTAGGATTAGAATGGATGGATCGTTTTTTGGACAGCATAGACACGATGGGCCAAGTGGTCTCTCTGTGTGCCATAAACTGTCTATGATTCTAAGATGCAACCCAGGCAATGTTGAAAGAGGAGGTAAGTCAGACACTAGTGGGGTTTAAAATTGATAAAGAGGAAGTATTAGATAGGCTGTCTGGACTTAAATTGAATAAAGCACCAGGAAAAGATGAGATGTATCCAAAGATACTGAGGGAAGTGAGGGTGGAAATCGCAGAGGCACTGGCCATAATTTTTCAGTCTTTCTTAGACTTGGGGTGATGCCAGAGGACTGGAGAATTGTAAACGTTACACCCTTGTTCAAAAAAGGGTGTAAAAATCAGGCCAGCAACTACAGGCCTGTCAGTTAAACTTCGGTGGTGGGAAAACTTCTAGAAAGAAATAATCTTGGACAAAGCTAATAGTCACATGGACAAATGCGAGTTAATTAAACACGCCAGCATGGATTTCTTGAGAGAACATCATGTTTAACTAATTTTCTGGAGATGTTTGAGGTGGTATCAGAGAAAGTTGATGAGGGCAATTCTGTTGATGTGGTGTACATTGACTTTCATATAACGGTCTATTCAGTTTCAAATGAACCTGCCTCCACCATTCTCAAGCAGTGCATTCCAGACATTTAACTATTCCCTGCATGCAAAAACCTTTTGATACAATGCCACACAACAGACCTGTGAGCAAACTTGTCGCTCATAGAATAAAAGGGACATTAGCAACATGGATAAGAAATTAGCTGAGTGACAGGAAACAAAGAGTAGTGGTTAATGGATGTTTTACAGGCTGGAGGAAGGTTTGTGGTGGAGTTCCCCAGACATCAGTGTTCGAATCCTTGCTTTTCCTGATATATATTAAGGACCTAAACCTGGGTGTACAGGGCACAATTTCAAAGTTTGCAGCTGATACGAACGTTGGAAGCATTGTGAACTGTGAGGAGGATAGTGTAGAACTTCAAAAGGACACACACAAGTTGCTGGAATGGGCAGACAGGTGGCAGATGAAGTTCAATACAGAGAAATGTGAAGTGATTCATGTTGGTAGGAAGAACATGGGGTGACAATATACAATTCTATAGGGTGCTCAGTAGCCGAAGAACCTGTGTGTATATGTGCAGAAGTCATTGAAGGCGGCAGAACAGGTTGAGAAAGTGTTTAATAAAGCATGCAGTATCCTGGGCTTTATTAAAATGGGCATAGAGTACAAGAGCAAGGAAGTTATGTTGAACTTATATAAGACACTATTTCAGCTTCAGCTCTGGTATTGTGTCCTGTTCTGGGTGCCACACTTGAGGAAAGACGTGAGGGCATTGGAGAGAGTGCAGAAAAGATTGACCAGAATCATTTTCAGGTTGAGGAATATTAGTTATGAAGATAGATTGGAGAAGTTAGGACTGTTTTCCTCGGAGAAGGCCGAGAGGTGATTTATTAGAGGTTTCAAAAATCATGAGGTGTCTGCATAGAGCAGATAGAGAGAAACAGTTCCCACTCGTGAAAGGATCGAGAACGAGAGGGCACAGATTTAAAGTCATGGGTAAAAGAAGCAAAGACGACCTGATGAAAATATTTTTTCACACAGTGCATGGTTAGAGTCTGGAATGCACTGCCTGAGAGTGTGATGGAGGCAGGTTCAACTGAAGCTGAATAGATTGTTATATGAGAAGGAAGAATGTGCAGGATTACAGGAAGAAGGCAGGGAACGGCGTTAGGTGAATTGCTCATTCGGAGAGCCAGTGCAGATACGAAAGGCTGAATTGGTCCTTCTGTGCTGTAATAATTCTCTGATGTTTTTATTACAGGATGCTGACCAAGGGGACACTGTGATGGGGCGTCTCAGATGGGTGTAATGGTGGAGAATGGGGAATTCATGGCTGGAAAGGGAAGTTGTCCTATGGGAACTGGAATCTTAGCAGGGACTCTCCGACAGCCTGTACGGGTCGAAGGCATCGAGGAAATATCTTCCCTCCCACCTCCTCCTGAGGTGGCCTCCGGATTCCTGGTGCCAATGCCTGTGTCCTCATGATGGTGATGATATGAAGGGTGCAGCAGAACACCATGAACTCAGACACCTGCTCCAGTGTGTACTGGAGGGCTCTCCCCGAGCGGTTCAGACATCGGAAGCATTGCTTCATCACACCGATGGTCTGTTCCACCATGTTCCTGGCGACTCCATTGCTCACATCATACACACACTTTTTGCGTATCTAACGGTTGACGGTGGGAGGTGGATTGAGGGTGTAGAAACATGGGCTGTGTCTAGAGGGGGTTCATTTGTCTCCAAGGAACCACATTCTGGTTCTTCATGGAGTCCCGATGTGTTGGGACCGGCTGACTGCTTCAGAATGAAGGTATGGTGGCTGCTACCAGGATAGTGGACATTCACCAACATGACGTACTGGCCATGCTGACACACCAACTGTACATTGATGGAGTGAGAGTTCTTTCAGTTCCTGTACCTCAACCCATGGGTTGACATGGGGTCCCCGCAGAGCCACCGACACCATCAGGAATCCCGCTATCCTGACAAAGCCACGGGATCTCTCATCCTGCTTCTCCCTGCTGAGGGAGAAATTGATGACATAGATGGTCACCCTCACTTCCCAGAATTATCAATGGACAACACACAGGCCTAGTAACTACTGGCCAGTTGGTTTAACATCAGTTGTGAGGAAAGTTTTAGAAGCAATAATCAGGGGAAAAGGACAACACACACTTGGAGAGGTTGAGTTAATTAAGGATTGTCAGCACGGATTTCTAAAAGGCAGATCATGCTTGATGAAGTAATTGAATTTATTTAGAAAATCAGAGAAGGTTGATGAAGGGACTGTGGTGGATGTTGTCTACGTGGATTTTATGAAATTATTTGACGAAGAAACACACAGAAGCTTGGCTAACAAAATTGAACCTCATGGAATAGCATCTAATTGGATCAAAAATTGTCCATAGGACATAAAAAAGAGAAATTTGTTAAATGGTTGTTTTTCAGACTGGAGGATGGTAGACAGTGATGTTCCCCAAGGGTCAGTGCTTAGGACCACTGTTTGTTTTTTTGCTATATATAAGTTACATGGATCTTGGAATACAGAGTAGAATTTCAACATTTTCTGATGATAACAATCTTGGAGGTGTGGTAAACAGTGAGGATGTTGCAAACCACCTGTAGCAGGATATAGATAGGCTAGCAGAATGGACAGAGAAGTGGCAGGTGGAATTTCATACAACGGAGTGTGAGGTGATGTATTTTGTCAGAAGGAATAGGAAGGTAATATAGACTTAATGACACAGTTCTAAAGATTGTGCAGGGACAGAGCGACCTGGGGGCTGCATATGCATTGATATTTGAAGTTGGCAGGACATATTAGGAGAGTGTTTAGCGAAGCATATCAGATCTTGGACTTCATCATTAGAGACAATGAATTCAAAAGGATACTGGATGGACACCCGAAGGAGATGATCTTGCAGGGATACGGGGACTGACTGGGAGAGTGGGACTGACTGGATTGTTCCACAGGGAGCGGGTACCGAGGGGCCGAATGGCCATCTTCTGTGCCATAAATGTATCTATCACTCTCTATGACTCTATGTTTGATATGTCTCCTGCTCCTGCCTGGAAATATTCAGATACATGGAAGTTCAATGAAACTGTGACTTTAACAGCCACTGACAACTCCGTCCTCACCCTGGTGTGAGAAAGAACAAAAGAACAAAGGACATTACAGCACAGGAACAGGCCCTTCGGCCCTCCAAGCCTGCGCCGATCCAGATCTTCTATCTAAACATTTGTCTATTTTCTAAGGTCTGTATCTCTTTGCTTCCTGCCCATTCATGTATCTGTCTAGATACATCTGAAAAGACGCTACCGTGCCCGCGTCTACCACCTCCGCTGGCAACGTGTTCCAGGCACCCGCCATCCTCTGCGTAAAGAACTTTCCACGCATATGCCCCCTAAACTTTTCCCCTCTCGCTTTGAACTCGTGACCCCTAGTAATTCAATCCCCCACTCTGGGAAAAAGCTTCTTGCTATCCACCCTGTCTATAGCTCTCATGATTTTGTACACCTCAATCAGGTCCCCCCTCAACCTCCGTCTTTCTAATGAAAATAATCCTAATCTGCTCAACCTCTCTTCATAGCAAGCGCCCTCTATACCAGGCAACATCCTGGTGAACCTCCTCTGCACCGTCTCCAAAGCATCTACGTCCTTTTGGTAATGTGGCGACCAGAACTGCACGCAGTGAGGCTCCAGTTCGTGTTGCAGGAGGTGACACAGCTCTGTGACCACCTCCTAATTGAATCAGAGTTACCTCACACACTGCTCCTGGGTTAGGTGTGCATAGGAAAAGTGCTCTTGGAAAACCCAGGGAGGGTAGGGCAGAGCCCCTTCCTCCTCTCACTTTACAGAGCTTCCCCTCTCTGCAGCCTCTGCTCCATTTGTTGGTCGTGTTACAGACCCAGCGACACTGTAACTACAGTCAAGAACAAATACCAAGTTACAGTACAGCACAGGAACAGACCATTCGGCCCTCCAAGCCTGCGCCGATCTTGATGCCTGCCTAAACTAACACCTTCTGCACTTCTAGGGCCCATATCCCTCTATTCCCTTCCTATTTATGCATTTGTCAAGATGTCTCTCAAACGTCGCTATCGTATTTGCTTCTAACACCTCCCCCGGCTGCAAGTTCCAGGCACTCACCACCCTCAGTGTAAAAAATCTGCCTCGCAGATTCCTTCTAAACTTTGCCCCTCGCACCTTATACCTATGTCGCCTAGTAACTGACTCTTCCACCCTGGGAAAAAGCTTGTAACTATCCAAACTGTCCATTCCGCTCATAACTTTGTAAACCTCTATCATGTTGCCCCTCCACCTCCGTCGTTCCAGTGAAAAAAATCCGAGTTTTTCCAACCTCTCCTCATAACTAATGCCCTCCAGACCAGGCAACATCCTGGTAAACCTCCTCTGTACCCTCTCCAAAGCCTCCACGTCCTTTTGGTAGTGTGGCAGTCGGAATTGCACGCAAAATTCCAAGTGTGGCCTAAGTAAGGTTCCGTACAGCTGCAACATGACATGCCAATTTTTATACTCTGTGCCTCGTCCGATGAAGGCAAGCATGCCGTATGCCTTCTTGAATACCTTATCCACCTGCGTTGCCACTTTCAGTGACATGTGGACCTGTACACCCAGATCTCTCTGCCTGTCAATACTCCTAAGGGTTCTGCCATTTACTGTATACCTCCCACCTGCATTAGACCTTCCAAAATGCATTACCTCACAGTTGTCCAGATTAAACTCCATCTGCCATTTCTCCGCCTAAGTCTCCAACCGATCTATATCCTGCTGTATCTTCTGACAATCCTCATTATTATCTGCAACTCCGCAAACTTACTAATCAGACCAGCTGCATTTTCCTCCGAATCATTTGCACATACTACAAACATCAAACGTCCCAGCACTGATCCCTGCGGAACACCACTAGTCACATCCCTCCATTCAGAAAAACACCCATCCACTGATACCCTCTGTCTTCTATGACCGAGCCACTTCTGTATCCATCTTGCCAGCTCACCTCTGATCCCATGTGACTTAACCTTTTGCACCAGTCTGCCATGCGGGACCTTGTCAGAGGCTTTACTAAAGTCCATATAGATAACATCCAATGCCCTTCCTTCATCAATCATCTTCGTCACTTCCTCAAAAAACTGAATCAAATTAGTAAGACACGACCTCCCCTTCACAAAACAATGGTGTCTCTCGCTAATAAGTTCGTTTGTCTCCAAATGCGAGTAAATCCTGTCCCGAAGAATCATCTCTAACAATTTCCCTACCACTGACGTAAGGCACACAGGCCTATAATTTCCTGTATTATCCTTGCCACCCTTCTTAAACAAAGGATCAACATTGGCTTTTCTCCAGTCCTCTGGGACCTCACCTGTAGCCAATGAGGATGCAAAGATTTCTGTCAAGGCCCCAGCAATTTCTTCCCTTCCCTCCCTCAGTATTCTACGGTAGATCCCGTCAGGCCCTGGAGACTTATCTAACTTAATGCTTTGCAAGACACGCAACACCTCCTCCTTATTGATAATGAAATGACTGAGACTATCTGCACTCCCTTCCCTAGGCCCATCATCCACCAAGTCCTTCTCTTTGGTGAATACTGATGCAAAGTACTCATTTAGCACCTCGCCCATTTCCTCTGGCCCCACGCAAAGATTCCCATCTCTGTCCTTGAATGGGCCAACCCTTTCCCTGGTTACCCTCTTGCTCTTTATAAATGTATAAAATTCATTGGGATTTTCCTTAATCCTGTTTGCCAATGACTTCTCATCACCCCTTTTAGCCTTCCTGACTCCTTGCTTAAGTTCCTTCCTACTGTCTTTATATTCCTCAAGTCTGTTCCTCGCCATCCAGCCCTTACAACTGCTTCCTTTTTCTTTTTGACGAGGCTCACAATATCCTGTGTTATCCAAGCTTTCCGAAACTTGCCAAACTTGTCTTTCTTCCTCACAGGAACATGCTGGTCCTGGATTCTAATCAGCTGACGTTTGAAAGTGTCCCACATGTCAGATGTTGATTTACCCTCAGACAGCCGCCCCCATTCTAAATTCTTCAGATCCCGCCTAATTTTGTTATAGTTAGCCTTCCCCCAATTTAGCACCTTCACCCGAGGACTTCTCTTATCCTTATCCACAAGTACCTTAAAACTTATGGAATTATGGTCACTGTTCCGGGAATGCTCCCCCACTGAAACTTCGACCACCTGGCCGAGCTCATTCCCCAATAACAGGTCCAGAATGGCCCCATCCCTAGTTGGACTATATACATACTGTTTCAAGAAGACCTCCTGGATGTTCCTCACAAATTCTGCCCCATCCAAGCACCTAGTACTAAGCGAGTCCCAGTCAATATTGGGGAAGTTAAAATCACCCACCACGGCAACCCTGTTACCTTTACATCTTTCCTAAATCTGTCTACATATCTGCTCCTCTACCTCCCGCTGGCTGTTGGGAGGCCTGTAGTAAACCTCCAACACCGTGACTGTACCCTTCCTATTCCTGAGCTCCACCCATATTGCCTCGCTGCATGACCCCTCTGATTTGCCCCCCCCGCAGTACAGCTGTGTTATTCTCCTTAACCAGTAATGCAACTCCCCCACCCCTTTTACATCCCCCTCTATCCCGCCTGAAGCTTCCAAAGCCTGGAACATTTAGCTGCCAATCCTGCCCTTCCCTCAACCAAGTCTCTGTAATAGCAACAACATCATATTTCCAAGTACTAATCCAAGCTCTAAGTTCACCTGCCTTACCTGTTATACTTCTCGCATTGAAACAAATGCATTTCAGACCACCAGTCCCGCTGTGCTCAGAAACATCTCCCTGCTTGCTTTTCCTCTTAGTCCTACTGGCCTTCTTTATTATGTCCTCCTCATTTATTTCACTAGCTGTCCTACTGCTCTGGTTCCCACCCCCCTGCCACACTAGTTTAAACCCTCCCGAGTGACGCGAGCAAACCTTGCAGCAAGGATATTGGTGCCCCTCCAGTTTATATGTAACCCATCCTTTTTGTACAGGTCCCATCTGTCCCTGAAGAGAGCCCAATGGTCCAGATATCTGAAACCCTCCCTTCTACACCAGCTGCTCAGCCACGTGTTTAGCTGCACTATCTTCCTACTTCTAGCCTCACTGGCATGTGGCACAGGGAGTAAACCAGAGATTACAACCCTCGAGGTACTGTTTTTTAACTTTCCACCTAACTCCCTAAACTCCCCCTGCAGGACCTCATCACTCTTCCTGCCTATGTCATTGGTACCGATGTGTACCACAACCTCTGGCTGTTCACCTTCTCCCCTTCAGAATACCCCATGTCCGTTCAGAGACATCCTTGACCCTGGCACCAGGGAGGCAACATACCATCATGGAGTCTCTTTCATGTCCACAGAAGCGCCTATCTGTGCCCCTGACTATAGAATCCCCTATAACTATTGCTCTTCTGTGCTTTGTCCCTCCCTGCAGAACAACAGTGCCAGCCGTGGTGCCTCTGCTCTGGCTGCTGCTGTTTCCCCCTGATAGACCATACCTCGTCCAGAGTTGGGTCACCAAATCCTCTGTCCTCCCTGAATGTCTGCAGCAGCTCACAACACACCTCCAGAAAACCATTCACAGCACCTCCACTAAATTTACAATAACAGAAGTAAGTCAAAAGCCCCTCACCTGTACGTTGGATGCCTGGTCCTTTTAAATAATACGAGAGGGGGTTCCTCATGCTGCTGAATATATGTTCAGCTGAGAGTGACTAACACATGCGATCAGTGGACATGTACAGACCAAGTTTCAAAGACGTACATCAAAGCTGCCGGTATGGTATATTGACATCACATTCAAAACCATCCTCAGAGCAACAACACATACATGGTACGATTGAGCTAGAGCCCTGCCCAGCATGGGGCACTGTGCAGGCCGCACTAGAAGTGCCTGGCTGTGCAGTTCACAACTCTCTATTGATCCCAGCTTCTGTACCGTCAGCACCAGTAGTGCTGTGGAGTCTAAAATAGTGGCTCGGGACAGATACAGTGGGAAAGGGATTCACTTCAGAAGGAGAAATGAGAAAAGATTGAAGTCAAAACATTTTCAGGAATATGAGAATGGGCAGGAGAATGGGACTAATTGGAGGGGTGAGGCCATGGAGGGATTCAAACACAAGAATGACTATATTTAAATTAAGGTGCTGCCAGACCAGGAGCCAATGTAGATCAGTGAGCACAGGGGTGATGGGTGATCGATTTGGTGTGAGTTAAAATACAGGCAGCAGAGATCCGGATGGGCTGTGGTTTATGGAGGTTTATAACTGGGAGGGTGACCAGGATAGAATTGGAATAGTTAAGTGTGGATTTAACAGAGGTACAGGTGAGGGTTTATGCAGCAGATTGGCTGAGACAGAGGTGGAGGTGGGGGATATTACAGAGGTGGTCGTAGACAGGGTTGGTACTGGAGAGAATATGGAGATGGACTCAGCTCAGGTTTAAATAGAACTCACCGATTGCAAACAGTCTGGTTCAGCCTCAGATATCGGGCAGGGTGGTGTATTTGTTTCACAGATGGGGGATGGAGTTTGTGATGGAGACCAATGACACTGGCTTCAGTCTTCCCAAAATTTACATAACGGAACAGTATTTCAGTGAAACGGGGTTCACAGATGCCCTACCGGGAAATAGAGACAGCAACAGCAGTAAAGATGAGAGAGCAAATGTCAAGAAATCCAATAAAGTTGGCAATGGTTTATCGAGCTAATAGCTGGACATATTCACCAGGAATACAACGGCAGCAAAAAGGGCAGAGTAAATTACAGGAGCAGTAATGCTGTTAAACTTGGTTTATAGAATTAATAGCTAGATAGAGAGACTTACCAGGGACACCAGTAATAGCCAGGATGGGATAGTAAATGTATTGAATAATCTTCAGTGCGAGACGGATCCGAGAGTTTAATGACATCCGATCATAATATGTAGAAATGTAGTAAAGATCCGAGGATAAACTCCTGTCCATTGTTGTAACATTCCAATCTATTGTTCTCAGATTCTGACCCATTGCTGTAACATTCCAATCTATTATTCTCAGATTCTGACCAAGTGTTGTTACATTCCAGTCTCTTGTTCTCAGATTCTGATCTATCCTTTCTCTCTCTCTGGAGCCGCTGATCTCTGTTGTGGTTGTGCCGGGGTTGATGTTCCAGCTGAAACTATGGGACAACACTTGGGAGCCCCTTATTAATAGAAGATGGAAAACTTCCAGTGACACAATTAGGGTCCATGGAGACTGACATTAATTACAGTCACTGAACAAACAGATTCAGTTAACCCTTTTCAATACAGCACTTTTTGTACCACAATAAAGTAGATCATTTACCCAGTCTGGATGGGATGCATGAGGGTTGCAGAGGGATGGAATGGTGGAAGTTGTAGAATGTTACAATTTTCTATGAGATCCCTCTTCACTCTTCCGAATATAATCCTATCTCTCCTCATACGTCAGTCCCGGCATCCCAGGAATCAGTCTGATAAACCTTCATTGCACTCTCGCTATAGCAGGAACATCCTTTCTCGGAGAAGGAGACCAAAACTGCACACAATATCCAAGTGCGGCCTCACCAAAGCCCTGTATAATTGCAGCAAGACATCCCTGCTCCTGTACTAGAATCCTGTCTCTATGAAGGCCAACATAACATTCGCCTTTTTCTACCGCCTGTTGCACCTGCATGCTTACCTTCAGTGACTGGTGTACGAGAACACCCAGGTCTCGTTGCATACTCCCCTCTCTCAGTTTATCGCCATTCAGATAATAATCTGCCTTCCTGTTTTTGATAACAAAGTGGATAACCTCTCATTTATTCACATTATACTGCATCTGCCATGCAATAGCCCACTCACTCAACTTGTCCAAATCACCCGGAAGCCTCTCTGCATCCTCCTCACAACTCACCCTCCCACCCAGTTTTGTGTCTTCTGAAAAATTGGAGATATTACATTTAGTTCCCTCATCTAAATCATAAATATGGAGTGTGAATAGCTGGGGCCCGAGCACCGATCCCTGTGGTACCCCACTAATCACTGCCTGCCATTTGGAAAAAGATTCGTTTATCACTACTCTTTTTTTCCATCTGCCAACCAATGTTCTATCTATCGCAATACACTACCACTACACCCATGCGCTTTAATTTTACTCACTAATCTCTTATGTGGGACTTTGTCGAAAGCCTTCTGAAAGTCCAAATAAAACATATTATCTGGATCCCCCTCATCCACTCTTTTAGTTACATCTTCGAAGAATTCTAATAGATTTATCAAGCATGATTTCCCTTTCGTAAATCCATGCTGACTCTATCCGATTCTAACACTGTTCTCCAAGTGCTCTGCTATCAAATCTTTGATAATGGACTCTAGAACTTTCCCCACTACCGACGTCAGGCTGACTTGTCTATAATGCCCTGCTTTATTTCTACCTCCCTTTTTAAATGGTGGGGTTACATTTGCTGCCCTCCAATCAGCTGGAACTGTTCCAAAGTCGAAAGAATCTTGAAAGATGACCACCAATGCATCCACTATTTCTAGGGTCACTTCTTTAAGTAATCTGGGATGTAGATTTTCAGGCCCTGAGGATTTATCGGCCTTCAATCCCATCAACTTCTCCAACACAATTTCTCTACCAATACTGATTTCCTTCTGTTCCTTCCTCTCACTAAACCCTGTGTTCCCCAACATTTCTGGTAAGATATTTGTGCCATCCTTTGTGAAGACAGAATCAAAGTCTGCATTTAGTTGGTTACCCATTTCTTTGTTTCCCATAATAAATTCCCATGTTTCTAACTGTAAGGACCTACATTTGTCTGAACCAATCCTTTCCTCTTCACATACCTACAGAAACCTTTACAGTCAGGTTGTATGTTCCCTGCAAGCTTACTCATGTACTTTATTTTCCCCTTATTAATCAATCCATTGGTCCTCCTTTGCTGAATTCGAAACTGCTCCCAATCCTCAGGTCTGTTGTTTCTTTCTGTCGAATGTATATGCCTCTTCCGTGAATCTAATACTATCTCTAATTTTCCTTGTAAGCCATGGTTTGGCTACGTTTCCCATTTTACTTTTGCGCCAGACAGCAGTAAACAATTGTTGCAGTTCATCAATGCACTCTTTGAATATTGCCATTGCCTTTCCTCCATCATCCCTTGAAGTAACGTTTCCCAATCCATCATAGCTAACTCGTGCCTCGTACCTTCATACTTTCCTTTATTAAGATTCACGACCCTCGTCTCAGAATCAACTACGTCACTATCCATCTGAGAGTCATCGATTCGTACAGCATAGAAACAGGCCCTTCGGCCCACTGCGTCCATGCCGACCATAATGCCGATCTGTACTGGTTCCACGTGCCTGCATTAATTCCAGATCCGTCTATGCTTTGCTCATTCAAATACCTGTCCAGATGATTCTTAATTGTGGCTACTGTTCCTGCCTCCACCACCTCCTCTGGCAGCTCATTCCAGATACACATTATTCTTTGTGTGTAAAATTTACCCTTTTAATCCCCTTTAAACCTCCTCCCTTTCATCTTAAATCCATGTCCTCTAGTTTTAGTCACCCCTACCATGGGAAACAGACTCTGTCTACCTGCTCTGTCTATGCCTCTCATAATTTTATATACCGCCATCATGTCCCCTCTCAGCCGTCTTTGCTCCAGGGAAAACACACCCAGCCTACCCAATCTCTCTTTATAACTCAAGCCCTCCAAGCCAGGCAACATCCTTATAAATCTTTTCTGCACCCTCTCTAGCTTAATCACATCTTTCCTGTAGTGCTGCGACTAGAACTGCACACTGTACTCCAAATGCGGAATAAACAATGTTATGTACAACTGTAACATGACGTCCCAACTCTTGTACTCCATGCCGCAGTTGATGGAGACAAGCATGCCATACACCTTCTTCACCACCCTGTCTACGTGTGTTGCCACATTCAGGGAACTATGCACTTGCACCCCAAGGTCTCTCTTCTCAACAACACTCCCCAGGCCCTGTCATTCATTGTATATGTCCTGCCCTGGTTTAACTTCCCAAAATGCATCACTGCGCACTTGTCTGCATTAAATTCCATTTGCCAAACCCTTGCCCACTTTCCAAGTTTACCGATATCCTGTTGTAACCTCAGACAACCTTCTTCACTTTCTACTATTCCATCAATTTTTGTTTCATCTGCAAACTTACCAATCATGCTGCCTACATTCATATCCAAGTAATTAATATATATGACAAACAAGAGAGGGCCCAGAACCGATGCCTGTGGCACACCACTGTTCACAAGCCTCCAATCTGAAAAACAACCCCCCACTACCAGCCGATCACCAAGCCAAATTTGTATCCAATTGGCTCGCACACCCTGGATCCCATGTGTTTGAACCTTCTGGACCAGCCGACCATGCGGGACCTTGTCAAAGGCCTTGCTAAAGTCCATGTAGACAACGTCCATCGCCCTGCCCGCGTCAATCCTTTTGGTCACCTCCCCAAAAAACGCAATCAAATTCCTGAGACATGATTCCCATGCACAAAGCCATGCTGACTATCCCTAATCAGACGTTGCCTTTCCAAATGTATATAAATCTTGTCTGTCAGAATCCCTTCCAATAACTTTCCCACCACTGATGTGAGGCTCACCGGCCTGTAGTTCCCTGGCTTATCACTGCTGCCCTTCTTAAATAAAGGCACAACATTAGCTATGCTCCAATCTTCCGGTACCTCACCCGTGGCTAACGAAAATGCAAAAATCTCTGCTCGGGCTCCAGGAATATCCTTCCTTTCTTCCCATCGCATCCTAGGATACATCTGGTCAGTCCCTGGGAATTTATCTACCTTAATGCGCTTCAAAACCTCCAACACTGCCTCCTTTGTAATGTTGATATGCTCCAGGATATCACTGTTCCCTCCCTTGAACTCACTGGCTTCCATGTCGTCTCCATGGTAAATAAAGATGAGAAGTATTCATTTAAGACCTCGCCCATTTCCCGTGGCTGCACACGTAGATTACCACACTGATCCTTAAGGGGACCGACTCTCACCCGAGCTACCCTTTTACTCTTAATATACTTATAGAATATTTTAGGATTCTCATTATCTTATCTGCCAGGGAAATCTCATGGCCCCTTTTCTTCCTCCTAATTTCTTTCTTGAGTGCACTCCTCCATCCACTGTACTCCTGGAGGGACTCGTTTGATCCCCGCTGCCTATAGCTGACATATGCCTCCTTCTTTGTCCTAACCTGACCCTCAACATCCCTCATCAAACAAGGTTCCCTAAACTTGCCAGCCTTGCCCTTCCATCTAACAGGAATATGCCGGCCCATAACTCTTCCTATCTCACTTTGAAAAGCCTCCCACTTGCCAGACGTCCCTTTACCTGTAAACAACCTCTCCCATTCAACCTTTGAGAGTTCCTGTCTGTTGCCATCGAAATTAAACTTCCTCCAATTTAGGACTTCATCCTGAGGACCAGTCCTATCTTCTTCCATAACTATCTTGCAGCTAATAGAGTTATGGTCACTGGTCCCAAATTGCTCCCTCACTAACACATCATCCACCTGCCCATCCTCATTTCCAAAGAGGAGGTCGAGTGTAGCCTTTTCTCTCGTAGGGCCATCCACATAATGTTTCATAAAACTATCCTGGACACACTTAACAAATTCTTGCCCATCTGATCCCTTAGCACAAAGGCAGTCCCAGTCAATATTAGGAAAGTTAAAATCACTTACTATTACAACCCGAAAATTCCTACACCTATCTGTGATTTCCCTGCATGTATGCTCCTCGAATTCCCTCTGACTATTGGGGGGCCTACAGTATAATCCCATCAAAGAGATCACCCCTTGCTTATTTCTGAGCTCCACTCATATGGCCTCACTGGACGTTACCCCCGAGATATCCTCTCTAACTACTGCCGTGTTATGCTCCCTAATCAATAGTGCAACTCCCCATCCTCTCTTCCCTCCAACTGAAGCATCGGTACCCCGTAACATTGAGCTGCCAGTCTTGCCTATCCCTCAACCACGTTTCTGTAATAGCTATAATCTCACAATCCCATGTACTGATCCATGCTCTGAGTTCATCTGCCTTACCTGTAAGGCCTCTTGCATTAAAGTCCTTGCAGTTTAGCCGACCAGACATTCCACACTCCCTGTCAGGCCACTGCCAGGCCCGCCTACTGGACTTGCTTGCATTAACCTCTACATTTACCTCAACTATCTCATCGGAGAGACTAAAATAAAAGCAAAATACTGCAGATGCTGGAAATCTGAAACAAAAACAAGAAATGCTGGAATCACTCAGCAGGTCGGGCAGCATCTGTGGAAAGAGAAGCAGAGTTAACGTTTCGGGTCAGTGACCCTTCTTCGTATCTGTTCCACTTCTGTGTTGGAGATACGGTCCTGCCACCTGATGCCAAGCATTCTCCGGAGGCGGCGAAGATGGACTGAATTGAGACGTCGCTCTTGGCTGACATACGTTGTCCAGGCCTCGCTGTCATAGAGCAAGGTACTGAGGACACAGGTTTGATACATTCGGACTTTTGTGTTCCGTGTCAGTGCGCCATTTTGCCACACTCTCTTGGCCTGTTTGGACACAGCAGTGGAAGCCTTTCCCGTGCGCTTGTTGATTTCTGCATCTAGAGACAGGTAACTGATGATAGTTGAGCCTGGGTAGGTGAACTCTTGAACCACTTCCAGAGCGTGGTCGCCAATATTGATGGATGGAGCATTTCTGACATCCTGTCCCATGATGTTCATTTTCTTGAGGCTGATGGTTAGGCCAAATCCTGAGATTACCCCTGGAGGTTCTACTTTTTAACCTTCTGCCTAACTCCCTATATTCACTGTGCAGGACCTCAGCTCTCTTCCTGTCTATGTCGTTAGCACCAATATGGACACGACCTCTGGCTGCTCACTCTCCCCTTTCAGAATTTCCTGCAGCCACTCCGGGACATCCTTGACCCTAGCAGCAGGGAGGCAACATACCATCCTGGTGTCTCTTTTGCGGCCACAGAAACGCCTACCTGCACCCCTCTACGATAGAATTCCCTATCATGATTGCTCTGACACCCTTTTTCCTCCCCTGCTGTGAGGCAGGGACCTCTGTGGTCCCATGGGCCTGGCTGCTGCCGCATTCCCCTAGGAGGTCATCCCCCCCAACAGTATCCAAAGCGGTCTATCTGTTTGAGAGGTGGTGGCCACAGGGGACTCCTGCACTACCTGCCTGCGCCTACTACTCTGTCTGGTGGTCACCCATCCCTTTTCTGCCTGTGCAGCTATTATCTGCGGTGTGACCACCTCGCTAAACATGTTATCCACGACTTCCTCAGCATTATGGATGCTCCACAGTGAATTCACCTGCAGCTCCATCTCCATAATGCGGGTCGCCAGTAGTTGCAGATGGATCCACTTCCTGCACACATGCCTACTAGGGATACTGGAAGCCTCCCTGATTTCCCACAAAGGGCAGGAGGAGCAGATCACGGGGCTGAACTCTCCTGTCATGACCTACCCTTAGATTAATTAGTTACACCCTTAATTAAAAAAAATACTAATTACATGAGGGGTCTTTTTCTACCCACTTCAATCTAAGATTCTTAATAAACTACACTGAATTAAAAAAAGAAACACTTCAGTAGTACTCACCTTATCACCAGAGTTCTTTTCCCACAAAAATAAACTTTTCACTTTTTTAAAGATATCTACATGCACTAATACCTGCTCCTCACCCAACCAATCAGCTTGCAACTCTCCTCTGACGTCCCCGTTGGCGTTCTTCATGACAAATTCGATTATATTATGGTCACTCAACCTCAAGGGATTTCACACAACTAGATTGCCATTTATTCCTCTCTCTTTACACAATACCCAGTCTGGGATGGCCTGTTCTCTATTTGGTTCCTCAACATATTGGTCCAGAAAACCATCCCGTATACACTCCAGTAATTCCTCCTCTACGTTAGTGTGACAAATTTGATTTGACCAATCTATATGAAGATTTAAGTCACCCATAATTACAGATGTTGCTTTATCGCATGCATCTCTAATTTCCTGTTCAAGACCATTCCCACATCACCACCACAGTTTGGCGGTTTATATATAACCCCCACTAACGTGTTTTGCCCCTTAGTGTTTCTCAGCTCTACCCATACAGACTCCACATCATCAGCTCTCATATCCTTCCTCTCTATTGTATTACTTTCCTTTTTAACCAGAAATGCAACTCCACCGCGGGTGGAAATAAGCCATTTTACTGATGGTGTGAATATTTGGTCAGAAGCTCATCGCAAGGCATCTCAAGGTTAACTATGTAACAAAGTGTGTGAACAGTTTGGCTTCGTCTCAAACATTTACAAAGGAGAGGGATGGAGTATGTAGCTAGGAAATATTTGAAGCAGAGACAGAAAGCAATGGCTTCAATCTTCTCAATATTTAATTGGCATTGCAGATGTGTGAGTTAATGCATTTTGAAAGGAGGAATGAGGAGAGACAATACAAGTTAAATGGTATAACTATAAAGGTGGTGAAATAACAGAGACACCTGGAGTATTTGTACACAAATCTTTGTAGCCAAACCGTTAATAAATATATGGAATCCTCGATTTTATAAATAGAGGCAAAAAAAGCAAAAGCAAGGACATAATGTGAAACATATATAAAATACTAGTTCAGCTGCACCTGAAGTCTTTTGTCGAATACTGGGAACCACACTTTAGGAAGGTCATGAAACCTTCAGAGAGGGTAAAGAACTGTTTTACGAGAATTTGTGCAGGCATGAGGGATGACAGTTATGTAGCTGGGGTTGTTCTGCTTCGAGCAGAGAACTTTCAGAGGAGATTCGATTGAGCTGTTTAACATTAGGAAGTGTTTAGATAAATTAAATAAAGAGAAACTGTTTCCAATGTCCAAGGGACCGGTAATCAGAGACATAGATTTAAGGCGATTGGTAAAAGAAGCAGACATGAGGATTTTTGTGTCTGAGTGGTTTGGATTTGGGATGCTCTGTCTGATAGGCTGATGGATACAGATTCAATAGTAGATCCCAAAAGGGAATTGGATAAATATCTGAAGAAGAAAAAATATTCGGATATAGTGAAAGAGTCAGGGACTGGGACTAACTGGATTGTTCTTTGAAAGGGTTCAGCACTGACTTGATGGGCCGAATGACATCATTCAGGGCTGTGCTATTCTATGATTCTATGATTGTTCCTGCCTGTACATTCCCAATATTCCTATCCTTTCAGCAGCTGTTTGATAAATTACCACAGAACAGCCGTGTTACCAAATTAGAAACACATGGGATTAAAGGACCAATGTCAGCAGTGGCTCAGTTTGTAGCTCTCTCCCCTTTCAATCACAAGCTTCTAGGATCAAGTGTCACTGCAGGACTTGATGACAAGAATCAAGGCTGACACTGCAGTGCAGTACTGAGGGAGTGTTGCACTGTCAGAGGTGCCGCCTTATCAACGAAAAGGTAAAGCCAGGCCCCGTGTTGCCCACTCAGGTGGATGTAAAGATCCCATGGAATTATTTAGAAGGTCAGGGGAATTATTCCCAGTGTCCTGGTCAACATTTACCCCTCAATTCAACATCACAAAAACAGATCTGATCATGATCATACTGCTACTTGTAGGATCTTGCTGTGCAGAAATTGACTGTGTTTTTCCTGCATTTACAAGACTGACTAATCGTTAAAAATTACTCGTTGGTACATGCAGTGATCATCAAGGCGTTACATAAATGGAAGTCCTTTTTTTATTTTCAATGCCAGCATGCAGGAAATTAGGTCAGTGACAGAAAGCAGACAGTAGTAGAGAATGGTTGTTGATCAGTCTGGAGGGAAGTACACAGTGGGGTTCCGCAGGGTTACTGTTAGAATCACAGTTGCTGCATGTTAATGCAATGGGCTTGTGTACAGAGAGGATAATGTCAAAGTTTTCAGAGGGCAGGAAACTCAGAAATGTTAATAAACAGTGAGAAGGATAGTAACAGACTTCAGCAGGACAGAGACTGACTGGTGAAATGGACAGGAACATGGCAGATGTAATTTAACACAGTGAAGTGTGAAGTGAGACATTTGGGTAGGAAATATGAGGTGAAACAATATAAACTCAATGGTACCATTATAAATCGGGTGAAGGATTCGAGAGAAGTGGCGTGTACACACACAGATTGCAGCAGCTTTTTCGGGAGCAGCGAGTGAGCGAGTGAGCAGCTGGGAAGGTCAGTTTGAAAGTAAATTTAATTTCCTTTTGTTTTTCGGCGGTGGCCAGGGGGCTGCTGGGTAAGTAAAACACTATATATTTGGGCGGTTTAAAATAACTTTCCTTTCAGTGCAGCAGCTTTTTCGGGAGCAGCGAGTGAGCGAGTGAGTAGCTGGGAAGGTCAGTTTGAAAGTAAATTTAATTTCCTTTTATTTTTCGGCGGTGGCCAGGGGGCTGCTGGGTAAGTACAACACTATATATTTGGACGGTTTAAAATAACTTTCCTTTCATTGCAGCAGCTTTTTCGGGAGCAGTGAGTGAGCGAGTGAGTAGCTGGGAAGGTCAGTTTGAAAGTAAATTTAATTTCCTTTTGTTTTTCGGCGGTGGCCAGGGGGCTGCTGGGTAAGTACAACACTATATATTTGGGCGGTTTAAAATAACTTTCCTTTCATTGCAGCAGCTTTTTCGGGAGCAGCGAGTGAGCGAGTGAGCAGCTGGGAAGGTCAGTTTGGAAGTAAATTTAATTTCCTTTTGTTTTTCGGCGGTGGCCAGGGGGCTGCTGGGTAAGTAAAACACTATATATTTGGGCGGTTTAAAATAACTTTCCTTTCATTGCAGCAGCTTTTTCGGGAGCAGCGAGTGAGCGAGTGAGCAGCTGGGAAGGTCAGTTTGAAAATAAATTTAATTTCCTTTTGTTTTTCGGCGGTGGCCAGGGGGCTGCTGGGTAAGTAAAACACTATATATTTGGGCGGTTTCTGAACCCGAGACACCACACTTGTCGTGTCTCCCACCCGCCCTCCTCCTCTAACCAAAAAGAAAAAAGGACTCGGTGGGGTGTTTATAAGGTAAGGCTTTTTCGATTTCTCTGGTTTTATTGTGATTGGTAAAAACTTTTCGTTCCTTTTTCATTTAACTAAGTTAAGCTTAAGATTAAAAATGGCAGGAGATCTCAGACCCGTGTCATGCTCCTCCTGCACAATGTGGGAGCTCAGGGACATGGCCGATGTTCCTGACTCCTTCACGTGCAGGACGTGTGTCCAACTGCAGCTCTTGTTAGACCGCATGACGGCTCTCGAGCTGCGGATGGACTCACTTTGGAGCATGCGCGATGCTGAGGAGGTCGTGGATAGCACGTTTAGTGAATTGGTCACACCGCAGATTAGGATTGCTGATGGAGAAAGGGAATGGGTGACCAAAAGGCAGAGAAAGAGCAGGAAGGCAGCGCAGGAGTCCCCTGCGGTCATCTCCCTCCAAAACAAGTATACCGTTTTGGATACTGTTGAGGGAGATGGCTCACCAGGGGAAGGCAGCAGTAGCCAGGTCCATGGCACCGTGGCTGGCTCTGCTGTTCAGAAGGGCGGGAAAAAGAGTGGAAGGGCTATAGTCGTAGGGGATTCGATTGTAAGGGGAGTAGATAGGCGGTTCTGTGGTCGAAAACGAGGCTCCCGAATGGTATGTTGCCTCCCAGGTGCACGGGTCAGGGATGTCTCAGATCGGCTGCAGAACATTCTAAAGGGGGAGGGTGAACAGCCAGTTGTCATTGTGCACATAGGCACTAATGATATAGGTAATAAACGGGATGAGGTCCTACAAGCAGAGTTTAGGGAGTTAGGAGCCAAGTTAAAAAGTAGGACCTCAGAGGTAGTAATCTCAGGATTACTACCAGTGCCACGTGATAGTCAGAGTAAAAATGAAAGAATAGTCAGGATGAATGCGTGGCTTGAGAGATGGTGCAGGAAGGAGGGGTTCAGATTTTTGGGACATTGGGACCGGTTCTGGGGGAGGTGGGACTATTACAAATTGGACGGTCTACACCTGGGCCGGACTGGAGCCAATGTCCTTGGAGGTGCTTTTGCTAACGCTGTTGGGGAGGGTTTAAACTAATGTGGCAGGGGGATGGGAACCAATTGAGGTCAGTTGACAGTAAGGAGGTAGTAACAAAAGCCTGTAAGGAACTAGATAATGAAGTCAGTGTGACTAAGGGGAAGAACAGGCAGGGAGCAGATGATGAATATAAAGGGACTGGTGGTCTGAGGTGCATTTGTTTTAATGCAAGAAGTGTAGTAGGTAAGGCAGATGAACTTAGGGCTTGGATTAGTACCTGGGAGTATGATGTTATTGCTATTACTGAGACTTGGTTGAGGGAAGGGCATGATTGGCAACTAAATATCCCAGGATATCGATGCTTCAGGCGGGATAGAGAGGGAGGTAAAAGGGGTGGAGGAGTTGCATTACTGGTCAAAGAGGATATCACAGCTGTGCTGAAGGAGGGCACTATGGAGGACTCGAGCAGTGAGGCAATATGGACAGAACTCAGAAATAGGAAGGGTGCGGTAACAATGTTGGGGCTGTACTACAGGCCTCCCAACAGCGAGCGTGAGATAGAGGTACAAATATGTAAACAGATTATGGAAAGATGTAGGAGCAACAGGGTGGTGGTGATAGGAGATTTTAATTTTCCCAACATTGACTGGGATTCGCTTAGTGTTAGAGGTCCAGATAGAGCAGAATTTGTCAGGAGCATCCAGGAAGGTTTTCTAGAGCAGTATGTAAATAGTCCAACTCGGGAAGGGGCCATACTGGACCTGGTGTTGGGGAATGAGCCCGGCCAGGTTGTTGAAGTTTCAGTAGGGGACTACTTTGGGAATAGTGATCACAATTCCGTAAGCTTTAAAATACTCATGGACAAAGACGAGAGTGGTCCTAAAGGAAGAGTGCTAAATTGGGGGAAGGCCAACTATACCAAAATTCGGCAGGAGCTGGGAAATGTAGATTGGGAGCAGCTGTTTGAAGGTAAATCCACATGTGATATGTGGGAAACTTTTAAAGAGAGGTTGATTAGCGTTCAGGAGAGACATGTTCCTGTGAAAATGAGGGATAGAAATGGCAAGATTAGGGAACCATGGATGACAGGTGAAATTGTGAGACAATCTAAGAGGAAAAAGGAAGCATACATAAGGTGTAGGCGGCTGATGAAAGACGAAGCTTTGAAAGAATATCAGGAATGTAGGACCAATCTGAAACGAGGAATTAAGAGGGCGAAAATGGGTCATGAAATATCTTTAGCAAACAGGGTTAAGGAAAATCCCAAAGCCTTTTATTCATATATAAGGAGAAAGAGGGTAACTAGAGAAAGGATTGGCCCACTAAAGGACAAAGGAGGAATGTTATGCATGGACTCAGAGAAAATGGGTGAGATTCTAAACGAGTACTTTGCATCGGTATTCACCGAGGAGAGGGACATGACGGATGTTGAGGTTAGGAACAGATGTTTGATTACTCTAGGTCAAGTCGGCATAAGGAGGGAGGAAGTGTTGGGTATTCTAAAGGGCATTAAGGTGGACAAGTCCCCAGGTCCGGATGGGATCTATCCCAGGTTACTGAGGGAAGCGAGAGAGGAAATAGCTGGGGCCTTAACAGATATCTTTGCAACATCCTTAAACACGGGTGAGGTCCCGAAGGACTGGAGAATTGCTAATGTTGTCCCCTTGTTTAAGAAGGGTAGCAGGGATAATCCAGGTAATTATAGACCGGTGAGCCTGACGTCAGTGGTAGGGAAGCTGCTGGAGAAGATACTGAGGGATCGGATCTATTCCCATTTGGAAGAAAATGGGCTTATCAGTGATAGGCAACATGGTTTTGTGCAGGGAAGGTCATGTCTTACCAACTTAATAGAATTCTTTGAGGAAGTGACAAAGTTGATTGATGAGGGAAGGGCTGTCGATGTCATATACATGGACTTCAGTAAGGCGTTTGATAAGGTTCCCCATGGCAGGCTGATGGAGAAAGTGAAGGCGCTTGGGGTCCAAGGTGTACTAGCTAGATGGATAAAGAACTGGCTGGGCAACAGGAGACAGAGAGTAGCAGTAGAGGGGAGTTTCTCAAAATGGAGACGTGTGACCAGTGGTGTTCCACAGGGATCCGTGCTGGGACCACTGTTGTTTGTGATATACATTAATGATTTGGAGGAAAGTATAGGTGGACTGATTAGCAAGTTTGCAGACGACACTAAGATTGGTGGAGTAGCAGATAGTGAAGGGGATTGTCAGAGAATACAGCAGAATATAGATAGATTAGAGAGTTGGGCAGAGTAATGGCAGATGGAGTTCAATCAGGGCAAATGCGAGGTGATGCATTTTGGAAGATCCAATTCAAAAGTGAACTATACAGTAAATGGAAAAGTCCTGGGGAAAATTGATGTCCAGAGAGATTTGGGTGTTCAGGTCCACTGTTCCCTGAAGGTGGCAACGCAGGTAAATAGAGTGGTCAAGAAGGCATACGGCATGCTTTCCTTCATCGGACAGGGCATTGAGTACAAGAGTTGGCAGGTTATGTTACAGTTGTATAGGACTTTGGTTCGGCCACATTTGGAATACTGCGTACAGTTCTGGTCGCCACATTATCAAAAGGATGTGGATGCTTTGGAGAGGGTGCAGAGGAGGTTCACCAGGATGTTGCCTGGTATGGAGGGCGCTAGCTATGAAGAGAGGTTGAGTAGATTAGGATTATTTTCATTAGAAAGACGGAGGTTGAGGGGGGACCTGATTGAGGTGTACAAAATCATGAGAGGTATAGACAGGGTGGACAGCAAGAGGCTTTTTCCCAGAGTGGGGGTTTCAATTACTAGAGGACACGAGTTCAAAGTGAAAGTGGAAATGTTTAGGGGGGATATGCGTGGAAAGTTCTTTACGCAGAGGGTGGTGGGCACCTGGAACGCGTTGCCAGCGGAGGTGGTAGACGCGGGCACGATGGAGTCTTTTAAGATGTATCTAGACAGATACATGAATGGGCAGGAAGAAAAGAGATACAGAACCTTAGAAAATAGGCGACATGTTTAGAGAGAGGATCTGGATCGGCGCAGGCTTGGAGGGCCGAAGGGCCTGTTCCTGTGCTGTAATTATCTTTGCTCTTTGTTCTTTGTAGATCTTTGAAGGTAACATGTAGTGTCTTAGGTGTTAGAGAGAGAGATACAGAGTAATAAAACTCAGGAGGAAATGCTGATGTTTATACATCAATGGTTAGGTCCCAGCTGGAGAATTGTGTCCAATTCTGATCACCACGGTTTGGTAAGGATGTCAAGGACTTAGTGAAGATACTGAGGTGATTTTCTGGAATGGTACCAGGGATCTGGGAATTCATTTACGTTGAGAAATTTGAAAAGCTGGGATTGTTCGCTTTAGAGCACTGACGGGTAAGGGGAGATTTAATATGGAATTCAAAATCATGAGGGGTTTTGATAGGGTAATTAATGTGAAACTGTTTCCAGTGTCAGAAAGTGCAGTATTCAGAAGACACAGATTGAAGGTAATTGACAAAGAACCAGAGGTGAAATGAGGAGAATTTTCTTACACAGCAAGTTGTTGGGATCTGGAATTCATTGTCTGAAAACAATATGGAAGCAGATTCAATAATATCTTTCAACCTCTCACACTGCTCAATGTACCACACCCCCATCACTCACCCATCAGCTGTCCCTAACACTCAGGACTCACACATAACATTCACATACTCCACCTCACCCTCACACACCTTCCACTGATACCAGCCTCACACCCACATCTCACTGTCTCCACATACCACCAGCTATTGAGCTATGGAAGGCACATCACACAAACACTGTGAAACACAATTACTGATATTCCACCCCCTCTCTTACAGGACAAGGTGGCCCATAATCACAGGGGGCAGAAGTGAACTAGCGGGGGCCAGGCATATCTTCATCCCCTGAGCCTGAGGGAGGAGATGGTTCTCCACATCATGGGACTGGCTGTCACAGAGCCCGTGGCATCCAGCATCACCGACAGCATTCAGGATGATGCTATGCACCTGCCTGATGTCCCTTCTTAACTCCCACCTCCCCCTCATCCTGCTGTCTGGGATGATGTACAAGCTGCAGATGGTGGGACCATGGACCTCCTGCTTTCCATCCCATTCCCAATCCCACACCCCAACCTTCCAATTCTGATTTATACTTTCCAACGATAACTGAAAACTGCCAGCTTCCCAGTCACAGCAGCTCCAGGAGACAGAGAGAGAGCAGCAGCACAGCACTGATGGTGAAGCCCCATCACTTGGTCTGATACTCACAGACAACAGATCAAATACTTACACTGTGTGTGCTTTTGAGGCTGGTAAAGAGTCAGAATCTACACGTGGTGAGTCACCGAGCACGAGTGAGCTGCAGCCAGGCCAGGGGAAAAGGATAGTTCATGCGTCAGATGACCGGAGGGCAATGTCACAAATGAGTTATAATACACAGGACTCAGATATGAACTTTGCTGGAGCAGCATACAGGAGAATGATGATGGATATGGACACTGAGATACTTTGTCCATTGACAGTATTGTCAGACAGTCTGTTGTCACTATCAAAGAACATGGAGGAGTCCAGCTCCAACATGGCACAGGACATTGCACAGAGCTTGAAGCCCATTTTTTCCCCTGTGGAAGTGGTCACTAACTCCATGACAGCACTAGCGGACCCAGCCTTGATGCAGTGTCTGGTGACCATTGTCTCAGCTTCCACTGCAGCACAGACGGCAGACACCCAACGTCTCTGTGATGCAGTGGAAGCTCAGACTGCTTGCTGCCATGCAGGATCAGACTGCTGTCATCATGGCTGTGGATCTCACTGCACAAAGGGGTTTGCAGGCTCTCACAACAGTCCAGCAATCTGTGATCCAGTAGATTACTGAGATTACTGAGATGTCGCCCCGTGGCAGTGACAGTGTCTCCGTGGAGTATGAACCTGCTGTCCTCTCTCAGGATGACAGTATTTGTTCTCCTTTCACTGGCACTCCACCAATGTCCTTGCTGTTACCCATTAGCCAGCCCAGGCTGCTGCTGCCCATGTCGTGGTGGTGCAGTCTGAATCCGTGCCCTCAAGGCCCTGAGCTGCTCGAGGACGTCCTGCAAGACCATCTGCAGTCTCCCCCAGCGAAAGTCAGCAGCCTTCCACCAGCCATGCTGCAGTCACTGGGGAAACACTGTGTCGGAGCACTAGGCAAGTCGAGGGTTCCACAAGACAGGCACTAAGGGAATATTCAAGGGTGAATGGTTCAGCTTTGTTTGTATAATTGGATGTGTTATTGGATAAAGATGTCAATGAATAGGTTTTTGTTGGTGTTTTTTTATTGCAGGACACTGTGATGGGGCGTCTCAGATGGGTGTAATGGGGGAGAATGGAGGATCCATGGTGGGAAAGGGAAGTTGTCCTGTGGGAACCGAAATTCTAGCAGGGTCTCTCCGACAGCCTGCCCGGTTCAAAGGCATCCAGGAAATATCCTCCCTCACTCCTCCTCCTGAGGTAGCCTCCGGATTCCTGTTGCCAATGCTTGTGTCCTCATGATGGTGATGATATGAAGGATGCAGCAGAACACCATGAACTTGGACACCTGCTCCAGTGTGTACTGGAGGGCTCCCCCCGAGCGGTTCAGACGTCGGAAGCATTGCTTCATCACACCGATGGTCTGTTCCACCATGTTCCTGGTGACTCCATTGCTCACGTTATACACGGGTTATTTTCATGCGGTTTGTTGGCATTCATGCTGGGGGTAGAATTAGGAGTGATGCACAGAGTGAGGTAGTCATTGTCTCCGAGGAGCCACATTCTGGTTCTGCAGAGAGGCCCGAAGTGTTGGGACCGGCTGCCTGCTTCAGAATGAAGGTGTGGTGACTGCTGCCAGGATAGTGGACATTCACCAACATGATGTACTGGGCATGCTCACACACTAACTGTACATTAATGGAGTGAGAGTTCTTTCAGTTCCTCTACCTCTCCCCGTTGACATTCGGGCCGCGCAGAGCCACCTCCACCAGCAGGAATCCCGCTACCCTGACAAAGCCACGGGACCTCTCACCCTGCTTCACCCTGCGGAGGTGAAAATTCTATATTCACCTCACCCGACATAGATGGCCTCCATTAACCAGCAGATACATCATTGGACAGCATAGAGATAGACAATGGATACGTCACACGCTGCTGCCTGGGAAGATCCTGATACATAGAAGTTCAATGAAACTGTGACCTTAACGGCTATGGACAGCTCCGTCCTCACCCTGGTGTGAGGCTCCAGGTCGTGTTACAGGAGGGGGCACTGCTATGTGACCACCTCCTTATTGAATCAGAGTCACCTCACACACTGCTCCTGGGTTAGGTGTAGGTAGGAAAAGTGCTCTTGGGAAACCCGGGGTGGGTAGCGGAAAGCCCCCTCCATCTTTACAAAGAACAAAGAACAAAGAACAAAGAAAATTACAGCACAGGAACAGGCCCTTCGGCCCTCCAAGCCTCCGCCGATCCAAATCCTCTATCTAAACCTGTCGCCTATTTTCCAAGGGTCTGTATCTCTTTACTTCCTGCCCATTCATGTATCTGTCTAGATACATCTGAAAAGACGTTATCGTGCCCGCGTCTACCACCTCCGCTGGCAATGCGTTCCATGCACCCACCACCGTCTGCGTAAAGAACTTTCCACGCATATCCCCCCTAAACTTTTCCCCTCTCACTTTGAACTCGTGTCCCCTTGTAATTGAATCCCCCACTCTGGGAAAAAGCTTCTTGCTATCCACCCTGTCTATACCTCTCATGATTTTGTGCACCTCAATCAGGTCCCCCCTCAAACTCCGTCTTTCGAATGAAAATAATCCTAATCTACTCAACCTCTCTTCATAGCTAGTGCCCTCCATACCAGGCAACATCCTGGTGAACCTCCTCTGCACCCTCTCCAAAGCATCCACATCCTTTTGGTAATGTGGCGACCAGAACTGCACGCAGTATTCCAAATGTGGCCGAACCAAAATCCTATACAACTGTAGCATGACCTGCCAACTCTTGTACTCAATACCCCGTCCGATGAAGGAAAGCATGCCGTATGCCTTCTTGACCACTCTATTTACCTGCGTTGCCACCTTCAGGGAACAATGGACCTGAACACCCAAATCTCTCTGTTCATCAATTTTCCCCAGGACTTTTCCATTTACTGTATAGTTCACTCTTGAATTGGATCTTCCAAAATGCATCACCTCGCATTTGCCCTGATTGAACTCCATCTGCCATTTATCTGCCCCACTCTCCAATCTATCTATATTCTGCTGTATTCTCTGACAATCCCCTTCACTATCTGCTACTCCTCCAATCTTAGTGTCGTCTGCAAACTTGCTAATCAGACCACCTATACTTTCCTCCAAATCATTTATGTATATCACAAACAACAGTGGTCCCAGCACGGATCCCTGTGGAACACCACTGGTCACACGTCTCCATTTTGAGAAACTCCCTTCTACTGCTACTCTCTGTCTCCTGTTGCCCAGCCAGTTCTTTATCCATCTAGCTACTACACCTTGGACACCATGCGCCTTCACTTTCTGCATCAGCCTACCATGGGGAACCTTATCAAACGCCTTACTGAAGTCCATGTATATGACATCTACAGCCCTTCCCTCATCAATCAACTTTGTCACTTCCTCAAAGAATTCTATTAAGTTGGTAAGACATGACCTTCCCTGCACAAAACCATGTTGCCTATCACTGATAAGCCCATTTTCTTCCAGATGGGAATAGATCCTATCCCTCAGTATCTTCTCCAGCAGCTTCCCTACCACTGACGTCAGACTCACCGGTCTATAATTACCTGGATTTTCCCTGCTACCCTTCTTAAGCAAGGGGACAACATTAGCAATTCTCCAGTCCTCCGGGACCTCACCCGTGTTTAAGGATGTTGCAAAGATATCTGTTAAGGCCCCAACTATTTCCTCTCTCGCTTCCCACAGAAACCTGGGATAGATCCCATCCGGACCTGGGGACTTGTCCACCATAATGCCTTTTAGAATACCCAACGCTTCTTCCCTCCTTATGCCGACTTGACCAAGAGTAATCAAACATCTGTCCCTAACCTCAACATCCATCATGTCCCTCTCCTCGGTGAATACCGATGCAAAGTACTCGTTCAGAATCTCACCCATTTTCTCTGACTCCACGCATAACATTCCTCCTTTGTCCTTGAGTGGGCCAATCCTTTCTCTAGTTACCCTCTTGCTCCTTATATATGAATAAAAGGCTTTGGGATTTTCCTTATCCCTGTTTGCTAAAGATATTTCATGACCCCTTTTAGCCCTCTTAATTCCTCGTTTCAGATTGCGCCTACAATCCCGATATTCTTTCAAAGCTTCGTCTTTCTTCAGCCGCCTAGACCTTATGTATGCTTCCTTTTTCCTCTTAGCTAGTCTCACAATTTCACCTGTCATCCATGGTTCCCTAATCTTGCCATTTCTACCCCTCATTTTCACAGGAACATGTCTCTCCTGCACGCTAATCAACCTCTCTTTAAAAGCCTCCCACATATCAAAAGTGGATTTACCTGCAAACAGCTGCTCCCAATTTACATTCCCCAGCTCCTGCCGAATTTTGGTATAGTTGGCCTTCCCCCAATTTAGCACTCTTCCTTTAGGACCACTCTCGTCTTTGCCCATGAGTATTCTAAAACTTACGGAATTGTGATCACTATTCCCTAAGTAGTCCCCGACTGAAACGTCAACCACCTGGCCGGGCTCATTCCCCAACACCAGGTCCAGTATGGCCCCTTCCCGAGTTGGACTATTTACATCCTGCTCTAGAAAACCCTCCTGGATGCTCCTTACAAATTCTGCTCCATCTAGACCTCTAACATTAAGTGAATCCCACTCAATGCTGTGGCCATTTCAGAGACATGGGTAGAGCAGGGACAGGAATGGATGTTGCGGGATCCGGGATTTAGATGTTTCACTAAGAACAGAGAAGATGGTAAAAGAGGGCGGGTGTGTGGCATTGTTAATCAAGGAAAGTATTACAGCAGCAGAAAGGACGTTTGAGGACTCGTCCACTGAGGTAGTCTGGGCCGAGGTTAGAAACAGGAGAGGAGAGGTCACCCTGTTGGGAGTTTTCTATAGACCTCCAAATAGTTCCAGAGATGTAGAGGAAAGAATAGCAAAGAGGATTCTTGACAGGAGCGAGAGTAACAGGGTAGTGGTTATGGGGGACTTTAACTTTCCAAATATTGACTGGAAATACTATAGTTCGAGTACTTTAGATGGGTCAGTTTTTGTCCAGTGTGTGCAGGAGGGTTTTCTGACACAGTATGTAGACAGGCCAACCAGGGGCGATGCCACATTGGATTTGGTACTGCGTAATGAACCCGGCCAGGTGTTAGATTTAGAAGTTGGTGAGCACTTTGGTGATGGTGATCACAATTCGGTTAGGTTTACCTTAGCGATGGGCAGGGACAGGGATATACAGCAGGGCAAGAATTATAGCTGGGGGAAAATAAATTATGATGCGATTAGGCAAGATTTAGGATGCGTAGGATGGGGAAGGAAACTGCAGGGGATGGGCACAATCGAAATGTGGAGCTTATTCAAGGAGCAGCTACTGCGTGTCCTTGATAAGTATGTACCTGTCAGGCAGGGAGGAAGTTGTCGTGCGAGGGAGCCGTGGTTTACTAAAGAAGTTGAAGAGCTTGTCAAAAGGAAGAAGAAGGCTTATGTTAGGATGAGACGTGAAGGCTCAGTTAGGGCGCTTGAGAGTTACAAGCCAGCCAGGAAAGATCTAAATGGAGAGATAAGAAGAGCAAGGAGAGGACACGAGAAGCCATTGGCGGATAGGATCAAAGAAAACCCTAAGGCTTTCTATAGGTAAATCAGGAATAAAAGAATAACTGGAGATAGGTTAGGGCCAATCAAGGATAGTAGTGGGAAGTTGTGTGTGGAATCGGAGGAGATAGGGGAAGTGTTAAATGAATATTTTTCGTCAGTATTGACAGTGGAGAAAGAAAATGTTGTCGAGGAGAATACTGAGATACAGACTACTAGGCTAGATGGGATTGAGGTTCACAAGGAGGAGGTGTTAGCAATTTTGGAAAGTTTGAAAATAGATAAGTCCCCTGGGCCAGATGGGATTTATCCTAGGATTCTCTGGGAAGCCAGGGAGGAGATTGCAGAGCCTTTGTCCTTGATTTTTATGTCGTCATTGTAGACAGGAATAGTGCCAGAAGACTGGAGGATAGCAAATGTTGTCCCCTTGTTCAAGATGGGAGTAGAGACAGCCCTGGTAATTATAGACCTGTGAGTCTTACTTCGGTTGTGGGTAAAATGTTGGAAAAGGTTATAAGAGATAGGATTTATAATCATCTTGAAAAGAATAAGTTCATTAGAGATAGTCAGCACGGTTTTGTGAAGTGTAGGTCGTGCCTCACAAACCTTATTGAGTTTTTTGACAAGGTGATCAAACAGGTGGATGAGGGTAAAGCCGTGGATGTGGCGTATATGGATTTAAGTAAGGCGTTTGATAAAGTTCCCCACGGTAGGCTATTGCAGAAAATACAGAAGTATGGGATTGAAGGTGAATTAGTGCTTTGGATCAGAAATTGGCTAGCTGAAAGAAGACAGAGGGTGGTGGTTGATGGTAAATGTTCATCCTGGAGTATAGTTTCTTGTGGTGCACCGCAAGGATCTGTTTTGGGGCCACTGCTGTTTGTCATTTTTATAAATGACCTGGATGAGGGTACAGAAGGGTGGGTTGGTAAATTTGCGGATGACACGAAGGTCGGTGGAGTTGTGGATAGTGCCGAAGGATGTTGTAGGTTACAGAGGGACATAGATAGGCAGCAGAGCTGGGCTGAGAGATGGCAAATTGAGTTTAATGCGGAAACGTGTGAGGTGATTCACTTCGGAAGGAGTAACAGGATTGCAGAATACTGGGCTAATGGGAAGATTCTTGGTAGTGTCGATGAGCAGAGAGATCTTGGTTTCGAGGTACATAAATCCCTGTAAGTTGCCACCCAGGTTAATAGAGCTGTTAAGAAGGCATATGGTGTGTTAGCTTTTATTAGTAGGGGGATCGAGTTTAGGAGCCACGAGGTCATGCTGCAGCAGTACAGAACTCTGGTGTGGCCGCACCTGGAGTATTGCGTGCAGTTCTGGTCACCGCATTGTAGGAAGGATGTGGAAGCTTTGGAAAAGGTGCAGAGGAGATTTACTAGGATGTTGCCTGGTATGGAAGGAAGGTCTTACGAGGAAAGGCTGAGGGACTTGAGGTTGTTTTCGTTAGAGAGAAGGAGGAGAAGAGGTGACTTAATAGAGACATATAAGATAATCAGAGGGTTAGATAGGGTGGATAGTGAGAGCCTTTTTCCTCGGATGGTGATGGCAAACACGAGGGGACATGGCTTTAAGTTGAGGGGTGATAGATATAGGACAGATGTCAGAGGTAGTTTCTTTGCACAGAGAGTCGTAGGGGCGTGGAACGCCCTGCCTTCAACAGCAGTAGACTCGCCAACTTTAAGGGCATTTAAGTGGTCATTGGATAGACATATGGATGAAAATGGAATAGTGTAGGTCAGATGGTTTCACACATCGAAGGCTGAAGGGCCTGTACTGCGCTGTAATGTTCTATGTTCTAAAATTAAAATCTCCTGTCACCACCACCCTGTTGCTCCTACAGCTTTCCATAATCTGTTTACATATTTGTACCTCTATCTCACGCTCGCTGTTGGGAGGCCTGTGGTACAGCCCCAACATTGTTACCACACCCTTCCTATTTCTGAGTTCTGCCCATATTCCCTCACAACTCGAGTCCTCCATAGTGCCTTCCTTCAGCACAGCTGTGATATCCTCTTTGACCAGTAATGCATCTCCTCCACCCCTTTTACCTCCCTCTCTATCATGCCTGAAGCATCGGTATCCTGGGATATTTCGTTGCCAATCATGCCCTTCCCTTAACCAAGTCTCAGTAATAGCAATCACATCATACTCCCAGGTACTAATCCAGGCCCTAAGCTCATCTGCCTTACCTACTACACTTCTTGCATTAAAACAAGTACATATCAGACCACCAGTCCCTTTGCTTTCATCATCTGCTCCCTGCCGACTCTTTCCCTTAGTCACGCTGACTTCATTATCTCGTTCCTTACAGGCTTTCGTTCATACATCCTAACTCTCCACTGACCTCATTTGGTTCCCATCCAGAGCTTTCCCTCTCTGCAGCCTCTGCTCCATTTGTTGATCATGTTACAGACCCAGAGACACTGTAACTACAGTCCCGATACCTCGTCTAGAGTTGAATCACTAAATCCTCGGTCCTCTCTGAATGTCTGCAGCAGCTCACAACACAAACTCCAGAAAACCATCCACAGCACCTCCACTAACTTTACAATAGCAAAAGTAAGTCAAATGCCCTCACCTGCAAGTTGGATGCTCGGTCCTTTTAAATAACCCCAGAGGGGATTCCTTGTGCCAGCTGAATGGATGCTTAACTGAGAGTGACTAACACAGGCGGTCAGTGAACATGCATAGGCCAAGTTTCCAAGCTGCTGGAACAGGTTGTTGATATGCCATCCATACCACTGTTCAGTCTACCAGTCCATGCAGGGTACTCTTGGACTCGTGCCCTGTCCAGCATGAGAACTGTGTCGGCCACACCAGAACTGCCCATCAGTGTGGATCCCACTGCATCAGCACCAGTGATAGTACTGAGACCAAATCTGAGTCAGAGACAGATCCATAGCTAATGAAATTCACTTCAAAACGAGAAATGAAAAACACGTCAAATAGAACAAATGGAAGGAATATGGGAAACGGACAGGGGAATGGGGATAATTGGAAGGTTGAGGCCATTTAGAGCTTTTAATCCAAGTATGATTATATTAAAATTGTGGCATTGCCAGACTGGGAGGTAGGTTATGTGAGTGAGTCCAGGGGTGATGGGTGATCTGGACTGGGTGTGAGTTGTGATGCAGCCAGTAGTTTTCTGAATGAGCTGCAGTTTATCGAGCTTTGTTACTGTGAGCATGACCAGGAAGACATTGGAATCATCAAGTGTGGATCTAAGAAAGGCACGGCTGAGGGTTTATAAGTTGATGAACTGAAAGAGATGTGGAAATGAACAAAATTATAGAGGTGGCTGTTGGCAGGGTTAGCGATCGACAGGATATTGAATTGGAACTTAGCTTAGGATGAAAGGAATCGCTGACGTTGTGAAGAGTCTGGTTTGTTCTCAGACATTGGACAGGGAGTGTGATAGAGTCGGCGGACAGGGACAGAATTTGTGACAGAAATCGATGGCAGTGGATTTAGTCTTCCCAATATTTAAATAAAAGGAACAGCAATGCAGTGAAACATGATCTATAGTTCTAATAGCTGGATAGAGAGGTTGACCAGGAACAATAATATTCGCAAGAAGGGCAGAGTAATTGACAAGAACAGTACTGAAGTTGCTCATAGGTTATAACATTAATAGCTGGGTAGAGAGAGACTTACCAGGGACACCAACAATGAGGACCAGATAGTAAATCGTTTGAATAGTCAAAAGCGCGAAATAGATCCGATATTGTAAAGAAAGCCGATGATAATTTGTAGAAAGATAGTCAGACACCCACGAGAAACTCCTCTCCATTGTTGTCACATTCCAATCGATTGTTCTCGGATTCTGACCCATTGTTGTAACATTCCAATCGATTGTTCTCAGATTCTGATCTATCCTCTCCCTCTCTCTGGAGCCACTTATCCCTGTCAGTGCCGGTGAGAGGGATGGAGGTGGGGGTGGGCGCGGTGGAGGCTCCTGCTGATACTATGGGAAAACACATTGGAAGGAGTCCTGTATTAATAGAAGTGGGAAACCCTCCAATGACACAATCAGGGTCCATGGAGACTTACATTAAATACAGTCACTGAACAAACAAGTTCAGTCAACACCTTTCAATCCAACACTTTCTGTACCGCAATAAACAATTATCCAGTCTAGATGGGATGTATGAGGGTTGCTGAGGGAAGGAATGTTGGAAATAGCGGAGCCACTGGCCCGAATCGTCCAATCCTCCTTGGATATGGCAGTGATGTCAGAGGACTGAAGTGTTGCAAATTCTACACCCTGTTCAAAACAGTAGTGATTGGCTACACCCGAGAACTACTGACCCATCAGTCTAACCTCATTGAAATGTTGGGGAAGCTTGTAGCGTCTGTAATCTGGGACAAGATAATTGTGGTTTAAATAGCATGAGTTTATAAATGACAAGAAGGTCCAGAAGATATATTAGTGGCAAATCATGTCTGACTATCTTGATCATATTCTTTGATGAAGTAATGGAGAGTGTTGCTGCAGATAGCACGGTTGCTACTTTGTATATGAACAATCAAAAGTTGTGGAATCAAATGCTATTCAATAGATTTGTTAGGAAGTCTGAACCTCATGGATTCAAGAGGCAGTGACAGTGTGGATATGACATTAGCTAAGGGATAGAATACAGAGGGAATTGGTGATCTATTGTTGCTCAGACAGTGGAGGGGATTATACAGTGATGCTCCCCAATGGTCGGTATTCGGGCCATTGCTTCTTTATGGAAACATACATAAATATGTATCCGTGTATTGTGTTTGTGTGTGACATTTACTTATCTATAAAAGGCAGAATTTCAGTGTACTCAGGTGACAGAAACTCGGAAATGCAAAAAAAATGAGGATGATATCAGAAGGATTCAGGGAGACCGATGAAATGAGGAAATGAAGCAGATGAAATTTAGTGCAGACATGGGCTAAGGGAGGAAGAATAAGGTGAGGCAATGTAAATGAAATGGGGCAATTTTAAATTGGGTGCATGAACAGATGTCTTTGAATATAGCAGAACAAGTCGATAAAATTACTAAATACACATCCAGGATATCGAGCTTTATAAATAGAGGCATAGCGTGCAAAAGTAAGGAAGTTAATTGAAACTTTGTAAGTCACTGGTTAGGTCTCAGCTGAGGAATTGTGTCCAATTCTGAGCATTACTTATTAGAAAGGATGTCAGAATGTTGGAGAAGGTGCAGAGGAGATTTACTGGAATGGTCCAGGAAAGTGGGAGTTCAGGAACATGGGGAGACTACAGAAACAGGAATCAGAGTAGATCAGGTAAAGGGGGGAATTTAATGGAACAGATCACAATTATGTGCTGTTTTGACAGAGTAAGGGTAAACTGTTTCCTTTGGGAAAAGGACCGATGGCAAGACTCAAAATACTTGGCAAAAAATGCAGAGGTGGCATAAGGAAAACATTTTTATACAGTGAGTTGCTTTATTCTGGAATACACGGTCTGAAGATGTGCTGGAAGCAGATTCAAGAGCAAGTTACAAAAGGGAACGGATAAATGCTGCAGAGGGGGATTTGCAGGGCTTTGGGAAAAGAGGAGGAAAGAGGGGCAAAATAAAAAGCTCTTTCAAAGATGGCACAGGTACGATGGGCCAATGGACTGCTTCCATGTTTTGTGATTCTCCGATTCTATGGGAACAGAATCCATTGAGTCCTTATTTCGTGTGTACAATTGATGTCCAGCGGTTCTTGAGCCAGCGGCTCATTCTTACTTGTATCCTCACACAGATAAGAGAAGAAAGGCTAACACAAGGGCCAGGTGAGGTGAGTTGTGCTGACAATTTACTATATTGGGTTATGACGTCTCTCTCTTTGATCACTTCAATCAGTCAGTTACAAACACATTGATTTTATTAGCATTTTATTTCCTGTCTATTTGTTCTCAAGATATGAGTGATACTGACAAGGCTGGCATTACTTCCCCATGCTTGGTTACCATGAGAAAATGATGGGCCTTCATCCTGAACCACTGCAGTCCGTGTGGTGAAGGTGTTCCCACAATGCTGTTACAGAAAGGATTTCAGGCTTTTAACCCAGTGATGATGAAGGAACGGTGATTTCTGTCCAAGTCTAGATGGTGTTTGGCTCGGAGGAGGGGAATGTGGAGGTGATGGTGTTTTGTGTTAGAGTCCGAGCTGAATTCTACGCCCTCCCCTCTATCTCGTGTCCCTTGAATGTAAACTGGAATTGTTCTCTTTAGAGCAGTGATGTTAAATGGAGATTGAATAGAGATATGCAAAATCTTGAACAGTATTTGATGGAGCAAAGACAGAGAGTTTGGTTTCACTGGAAGTACTGTCAGTAACCAGAGGACACATTTTTAAGGTGCTGGGCCAACAAAAATGCATTGATTTATTATAATCCGAAATTCACAGCCTGAAAGAGTGGTGAAGCAGATTCAATAATAAATTTAAAAAAGAGAATTGATTCAATAGTATCAGAGGAAATTTTCAGCGAAGTTTTAATTGTGTAGAGGAGAGGGACAAATGGGATTGCTCCTTCAAACAGCATGCACAGACACGATGGGCCAAATAGCCTCCTCAGTGCTGGATGATTCTTTGAGTCTGTGGAAACAGAAACCATTGAAACCTTACCTGATATGGACAACAGACGGTCAACAATTTTAAGCAGAGGCTGATCATTACTTGTACTTTGATATGGTTCAGGAAAACATCATGTTGGATTAACACAGACGAGGGAGAGAATTAGTCCTTTCCTGCTCTGTTTGTTTGGTCAGTACCACACTGTGTGGAAGTAACACTGATCAGGGATAGACGGACAGCAATTTAAAGCAGAGGCTGATCGTTACTTGTACTTGGAACATACCTTGTTGGATTAACACAGGCGAGGGAGAGAGATGGAAATCTCCTGCTCTGTGTGTGGGGGTCATTAACACAACTTGTTGGATTCGCACAGGCCAGGGAGAGAAATAGAAATTTCTTGCTGTGTCTGTACCACACTATGTGGGAATGACACAGATCAGGGAGAGAATGGTCCTTTCCTGCTCTCTGTGTGTACGTGGGGGTCATTACCACATCGGGTGGAAGTGACACAGATCAGGGATAGAATTGGTCCTTTCCTGCTCTCTGTGTGGGTCAGTACCACACTGTGTGGGATTAAGAGGCCGGGGATAGAATTGGTCCTTTCCTGCTCTCTGTGTGGGTCAGTACCACACTGTGTGGGATTAAGAGGCCGGGGAGAGAATTGGGTCTTTCCTGCTCTCTGTGTGGGTCAATACAACACCGGGACGATTTAACACAAGCCGGGGACAGAATTGGGTCTTTCCTGCTCTCCGTGTGGGTCAGTACCACACTGTGTGGGATTAAGAGGCCGGGGATAGAATTGGGTCTTTCCTGCTCTCTGTGTGGGTCAATACAACACCGGGACGATTTAACACAAGCCGGGGACAGAATTGGGTCTTTCCTGCTCTCTGTGTGGGTCAGTACCTCACCGGGTGAGATTAACACCGACCAGGGATAGAATTGAATCTTTCCTGCTCTCTGTGCCTGGGTCAGTACCACCGGGAGAGATTAACACAGGCCAGGGATTGAATTGGGTCTTTCCTGCTCTCTGTGTCGGTCAGGACCACACCGGGTGGGATTAAGACACACCGGGGATTGAATTGGGTCTTTCCTGCTATCTGTGTGTGTCAGTGCCACACCGGGTGGGATTAACACAAGCCGGGGATAGAAGTGAGTCTTTTCTGCTCTATTTGGAGCTCAGTACCACATTGGGTGAAAGCCGCTTACTCAGCACAGCCTGAGGATGGAGCCTGGTCTGTCCCAATGAGGACAGAGAGTGACTGGTGAAATGGCCAGTCACCCGGCAGATTGAACTTTACACATTGAACTGTGAAGTGATACATATCGGTAGGAAATATGAGGAAAGGCAAAATAATGTGGGTGGTTGAATGGACAGACCTCAGGCTGTACTAATTTATGAGGCAGCAGGACACTGAGAAGGCTGCTAAAAAAAACAACATATCGTGTCCTTGGCTTTATAAACACAGCACAGAGTAATAAAACTCAGGAGGAAATGCTGGTTTTTATACATCATTGGTTAGGTCCCAGCTGGAGAATTGTGTCCAATTCTGATCACCACACGTTGGTAAGGATGTCAAGGACTTAGTGAAGATACTGAGGTGATTTACTAGATTGGTACCAGGGATCTCATGGAGAGATGGGAAAAGCTGGGATTTTTCTCTTTAGAGCAGTGAAGGGTAAGAGGGGATTTAATATAGAATTCAAATTCATGAAGGGTTTTGATCGGGTAATGAGTGTGAAAATGTTTCCAGTGTCAGAAAGTTCAGTATTAAGAAGACACAGATTGAAGGTAATTGACAAAGAACCAGAGGTGAAATGAGGAGAATGTTCTTACACAGCGAGTTGTTGGGATCTGGAATTCACTGCCTGAAAACAAGGTGGAAGCAGATTCAATAATAATATGGTGGAGAAGGCAGATGGAATCCTTTCCTTTATTAGCTGAGGTATAGAATATAAGAGCAGGGAAATTATGCTGGAACTGTATAACTCATTGGCTGGGCCACAACTTGAGTACTGAGTGCAATTCTGGTCACCTCATTACAGAAAGGATCCAATTGCACTGGAGAGGGTACAGAGGAGATTTATGAGGATGTTGCTCGGACTAGAAAAATTGCAGCTGTGAGGAACGATTGGATAGGCTGGGGTTGTTCAATTTGGAATAGAGAAGGCTGAGAGGAGATCGGACTGAAATGTCCATAATTTTGAGGGATCTGGACAGAGAGGAGGTGAAGGGTCTGTTCACCTTAGTAGAAAGGTCAGTGACTAGCGGGGACTAGATTTAAAGTGATTAGTCGAAAGATAAGAGGGGAGATAAGGAAAACCTTTTCATACAGAGTGTGGTGGGGTCTGGAACTCACTGCCTGAAAGTGTAGTTGAGGCAGAAACCCTCAACTCATTCAACAGGATTCTGGATATACACCTCAAGTACCGTAATCTGCAGAGCGATGGATCAAATGCTGAAAGTGGGATTAGAATGGGTGGATCGTTTTTCGGTCAGCACAGATACAATGGGCCAACATAGAACATAGAACATAGAACATAGAAAATACAGCACAGAACAGGCCCTTCGGCCCACGATGTTGTGCCGATCCTTTGTCCTCTGTCAAGGACAATTTAATCTATACCCCATCATTCTCCTTTATCCATATACCTATCTAAAAGCCGTTTGAAAGTCCCTAAAGTTTCTGACTCAACAACTTCCCCAGGCAAGGCATTCCATGCCCCGACCACTCTCTGGGTAAAGAACCTTCCCCTGACATCCCCCTTATATCTCCCACCCTTCACCTTAAATTTATGACCCCTTGTAACGCTTTGCTCCACCCGGGGAAAAAGTTTCTGACTGTCTACCCTATCTATTCCCCTGATCATCTTATAAACCTCTATCATGTCACCCCTCATCCTTCTCCGTTCTAATGAGAAGAGGCCTAGAATGTTCAGCCTTTCCTCGTAAGACTTATTCTCCATTCCAGGCAACATCCTGGTAAATCTCCTCTGCACCCTCTCCAAGGCTTCCACATCCTTCCTAAAATGAGGCGACCAGAACTGCACACAGTACTCCAAATGAGGCCTTACCAAGGTCCTGTACAGCTGCATCATCACCTCACGGCTCTTAAATTCAATCCCTCTGCTAATGAACGCTAACACCCCATATGCCTTCTTCACAGCCCTATCCACTTGAGTTGCAACTTTCAACGATCTATGCACATAGACCCCAAGGTCTCTCTGCTCCTCCACATGCCCAAGAACCCTACCGTTAACCCAGTATTTTGCATTCGTGTTTGTCCTTCCAAAATGGACGACCTCACACTTTTCAGGGTTAAACTCCATCTGCCACTTTTCAGCCCAGCACTGCAACCTATCCAAGTCCCTTTGCAGACGACAATAGCCCTCCTCGGTATCCACAACTCCACCAACCTTTGTATCATCTGCAAATTTACTGACCCACCCTTCGACTTCCTCATCCAAGTCGTTAATAAAAATCACAAACAGGAGAGGACCCAGAACTGATCCCTGTGGCACGCCACTGGTAACTGGGCTCCAGGCTGAGTATTTACCATCTAAGACCACTCTCTGCCTTCTATCAGTTAGCCAATTCTTAATCCAACTGGCCACATTCCCCACTATCCCATGCCTCCTGACTTTCTCCATAAGTCTACCATGGGGGACCTTATCAAATGCCTTACTAAAATCCATGTACACCACATCCACTGGTTTACCCTCATCCACTTGCTTGGTCACCTGCTCAAAGAATTCAATCAGGCTTGTGAGGCAAGACCTACCCCTCACAAAACCGTGCTGACTGTCCCGAATCAAGCAGTGTCTTTCCAGATGCTCAGAAATCCTATCCCTCAGCACCTTTTCCATCAACTTGCCTACCACCGAAGTAAGACTAACTGGCCTGTAATTCCCAGGGTTGTTCCTATTCCCTTTCTTGAACAGGGGCACAACATTTGCCACCCTCCAATCACCTGGTACCACCCCCGTCAACAGAGAAGATGAAAAGATCATTGCCAGCGGCTCTGCAATTTCATCCCTTGCTTCCCATAACATCCTTGGATGTACCCCGTCAGGCCCGGGAGACTTGTCTATCTTCAAGTTATTCAAAAACCCCAACACATCTTCCCTCCTAACGAGCACTTCCTCGAGCTTACCAGTCTGTTTCACACCGTCCTCTTCAGTAATACACCCCTTCTCATTCGTAAATACCGAAGAGAAGTACTCATTCAAAACCTCACTTATCTCTTCCGGCTCAACAAACAGTCTCCCGCTATTGTCCTTGACCGGACCTACGGTCCCCCTAGTCATCCTCATATTTCTGACATACGCGTAAAAGGCCTTGGGGTTTTCTTTTATCCTACCCGCCAAGCATTTTTCATGCCCTCTCTTAGCTCGCCTAATCCCTTTCTTCAGATCCTTCCTGGCCATCTTGTATCCCTCCAGAGCTATGCCTGTGCCCTTTTTCCTCAACCTTATATACGCATCCTTCTTCTTCCTAACAAGACTCTCAACCTCTCTTGTCAACCACGGTTCCCTCACATGACCATCCCTTCCCTGTCTGACAGGGACATGCTTATCAATGGCCCCTACTATCTGCTCCTTGAAAAAGTTCCACATTTCGACCGTGCCCTTCCCTGCCAGCATATGCTCCCAACTTATGCTCCTCAGTTCCTGCCTGACAGCATCATATCTACCCTTCCCCCAATTGTAAACCTTGCCCTGTTGCACATACCTATCCCTCTCCATTACCACAGTGAATGCTACAGAATTGTGATCACTATCTCCAAAGTGCTCGCCCACCAACAGCTCTATCACTTGCCCTGGTTCATTACCTAGTACCAAATCCAATATTGCCTCCCCTCTGGTCGGGCAGTCTACATACTGAGTCAGAAAAGCTTCCTGGACATACTGCACAAACACTACCCCATCCAAACTATTCGATCTAAAGAGTTGCCAATCAATATTTGGGAAGTTGAAATCCCCCATAATTACTACCCTGTGACTTCTGCTCCTTTCCAAAATCTGTTTCCCAATCTGCTCTTCCACCTCCCTGCTGCTATTGGGGGGCCGATAGAAAACTCCCATCAAGGTGACTGCTCCTTTCCTGTTCCTGACCTCAACCCACAGTGCCTCAGTCGGCAGATCCTCCTCGAAAATTCTTTCAGCAGTTGTTACACTATTTCTAACTAACAATGCCACCCCCCCACCTCTTTTACCACCATTCCTAATCTTATGAAAACATCTATAACCAGGTACCTCCAAGAACCATTCCTCCCCCTCACCTATCCACGTTTCAGTGATGGCCACAACATCGTAGTCCCAAGTGCCCATCCACGCCTTCAATTCACTCACCTTATTCCTGATGCTTCTTGCGTTGAAGTATACGCACTTTAACCCTTCTCCGTGCCCATCTGTCCTCTGCGACAGTGCTACCTTCCCCAATACCTCACTACACTCTTTGTCTTTCTGAGTGGACCCACTGGTCCCTGGACTACAAGTCCGGTTCCCATCCCCCTCCCAAACTAGTTTAAACCCTCCCGAACAGTACTAGCAAACCTCCCTCCCAGGATATTGGTGCCCCTCTGGTTCAGATGCAGCCCGTCCTGTTTGAACAGGTCCCATCTTCCCCAGAATGCAGTCCAATTATCCAAGAACTGGAAGCCCTCCCTCCTACACCATTCCTGCAGCCACGTGTTCAGCTGTGCTCTCTCCCTATTCCTAGCCTCACTATCACGTGGCGCCGGCAACAAACCAGAGATAACAACTCTGTCCGTCCGAGCTTTCAGCTTCCAGCCTAACTCCCTAAACTCACTTCTAACATCTGTGCCACCCTTCCTTCCTACGTCGTTGGTGCCAATGTGCACCACGACCTCTGGCTGCTCCCCCTCCCCTTTAAGGATCCTGAAGACGCGATCACAAACATCACGGACCCTGGCACCAGGGAGGCAACAAACCATCCGTGCGTCTCGCTTGCTCCCACAGAACCGCCTGTCGGTACTCCTCACCATCGAGTCCCCGATGACTAGTGCTCTCCCGTTCTCCCTCCTTCCCTTCTGAGCCACAGTGCAGGACCCCGTGCCAGAGGCCCGTTCACTGCAGCCTGCCCCCGATAGGCCGCCCCCCCCAACAGTATCTAAAACTGTATACTTGTTGTTGAGGGGAACGACCACAGGAGATCCCTGCACTGACCTCTTCCCACCTCTAACTGTTACCCAGCTGCCTTTGTTTTGTGGAGTAACGACATCCCTGTAGCTTCTATCTATCAACCCCTCAGCTTCCCGAATGATCCTCAGTTCATCCAGCTCCAGCTCCAGTTCCCTAACACGGTCTGATAGGAGCTGGAGACGGATGCACTTCCAGCAGGTAAAGTCGGCAGGGTCCCCGGAGGTTCCCCTCATCTCGAACATACTGCAGGAGGAGTACTGCACTCCCCTGGCTGCCATTTCTTTTACTCAATTACCCCTTAATTAAGTACAAATATAGATATTAACAAAAACAGTGCCAAGTGACCTCTTTCAGTCAGGAGGCTGCTGCTGCTGACTGTGAATGCTGCAATTGGACAGAAGGTAAATGGAATACTAGGACAGAAAGAGGGCTCCGCAGTTCACGGATGTGGTGACCCTAGATCAGATCTTACAGTGGTGTAGGAGAGGGAACAGAGTTCATGTCAAAGTCCTGTCTTCCTTTTATATGATCCTGTATAATGGACAGGGACTACTGGGCAGTAATGTGCTCAAGGGTTATCAGCAGTAATTGATTATCCCTATATTTGTATATTGTAGAACATTAAACCATACCCCTGCTCTGGTGTCCATTGCATCCTCAATATTCCTGATTAAAATATCAGAGGAGTGTGAACCAGACACCTCTGATCACCCTGAGGTACAGGCGATTCTCGAGTCGGTGCTGAGTGTATTCACAACCCATAAAGATGACTGTGGAAACATGAGCAGACCTGAAGAAATTAACTGACCATTGCATGCTCCATGAAGCAGTATTCATACCGAGCTGAGATTATATCATATATTCCAGACACTATCAGGTTATTGTTATACCAGGGTGCAGTTCACAAAGACACATTCACTACTAACTGTCCGATTTTGCCGGTTACAAAACCAGATGGCAGCTGGGGACTGACTATTGACCATACAAACTCAACTCAGTCACCCCTGTGTGAACTCGGTTGTCTGAGAGACACCAACCCTACTCTCCCGGATTCCCAGCGGCAGGGCTAACTTCACCACGCTGGATATCTCTAATGTTTATTGGAGTATCCCAGTAAAACTAGAGAAACAATTTAAATTCACATTAACTTCTGAGGACCAGAGATACCCCTGGACATGTCTGTCACAAGGGGTTCCACAATAACCCCACTATTTTCCACAAACGTATGGCCGGGGCCGTTAGGAACCTTTCACAGTCTTCCTGCTTGCTGAAATAAATTGATGGTCTCCTCCTCATCACCACAGACCGTGTCCACACATTTAACCCTTTTACAGGAACTACTGCAGTTACTTTGGGAGCTGGACTAAAAGACCATCCACGTAAGGCCCAGCTGGTGTAACATCGTGTCATCGTTCTATATGTCTAAATTGGCTCATCCAACATCAGCCCAGACCAACATCAGGTCGAAACCATCCAGTGTATAACCCTGTCCACCTCAAAGACAGCCTTGTGTCCTATCCTCAGGCTGGTGGGGTATCAGTGGACCCTCATCCAGTGTCTACCCTTGTCCACCTCAAAGACTGCCCAGTGTCCTACCCTCAGGCTGGTGGGGTATCAGTGGACCCTCATCCAGTGTCTACCCCTGCCCACCTCAAAGACTGCCCAGTGTCCTACCCTCAGGCTGGTGGAGTATCAGTGGACACAATTCCAATGTCTACCCCTGTCCACCTCAAGGACTGCCCAGTGTCCTATCCTCAGGCTGGTGGGTATCAGTGGACCCTCATCCAGTGTCTACCCCTGTCCACCTCAAAGACTGCCCTGTGTCCTATCCTCAGGCTGGTGGGTATCAGTGGACCCTCATCCAGTGTCTACCCCTGTCCACCTCAAAGACTGCCCAGTGTCCTACCCTCAGGCTGGTGGAGTATCAGTGGACACAATTCCAGTGTCTACCCCTGTCCACCTCAAGGACTGCCCAGTGTCCTATCCTCAGGCTGGTGGGTATCAGTGGACCCTCATCCATTGTCCACCCCTGTCCACCTCAAAGGCTGCCCTGTGTCCTATCTTCAGGCTAGTGGGGTATCAGTGGACACAATTCCAGTGTCTACCCCTGTCCACGTCAAGGACTGCACTGTGTCCTATCCTCATGCTGGTGGGTATCAGTGAACCCTCATCCAGTGTCTACCCCTGTCCACCTCAAAGACTGCTCTGTGTCCTATCCTCAGGCTGGTGGGGTATCAGTAAACCCTCATCCAGTGTGTACCCCTGTCCACCTCAAAGACTGCCCTGTGTCCTATCCTCAGGCTGGTGGATTATCAATTGCCCCTCATCCAGTGTCTACCCCTGTCCACCTCAAAGCCTGCTCTGTGTCCTCTGCTCAGGCTGGTGGGGTATCAGTGGAGCCTCATCCAGTGTCTACCCCTGTCCACCTCAAAGACTGCCCTCTGACCTATCCTCAGGCTGGTGGAGTATCAATTGCCCCTCATCCAGTGTCTACCCCTGTCCACCTCAAAGACTGCCCTTTGTCCTACCCTCAGGGTGGTGGAGTATCAGTGGACACAATTCCAGTGTCTACCCTTGTCCACCTCAAGGACTGCCCAGTGTCCTATCCTCAGGCTGGTGGGGTACCAGCAGACCCTCATCCAGTGTCTACCCCTGTCCACCTCAAGGACTGCCCAGTGTCCTATCCTCAGGCTGGTGGGGTACCAGCAGACCCTCATCCAGTGTCTACCCCTGTCCACCACAAAGACTGCCCTGTGTCCTATTGTCAGGCGGGTGGGGTATCAGCGGACCCTCATCCCTCGATTTGCAGAGACTGTGACTCCTCTTTATGAACCACCGAATGGTGATGATGACCAGGTTTATCCCATTTGGACTGAAGAGAACACAGAAACAGTAACACAACTAAAGAAATCTGTCGCCCAGGCAACGTGTCTTACCTCACCTAACCCCGACAAGACTTTCCACATGGATGTGGGGACACAGTGACAGCCTGGCTGCTGTCCAATGCCGAGAAAACCAGGAGAAATTACTCCCCATTGTGAATTACTCCAGAATTGTGAGTGGGCCTGAACTGATTTACTCTGTTTGTGAAGGACATTTGTTAACCATTTTCTGGGGCATCAAACATTTCACTTACATCACGGGGTTCAACAGGGTGATACTGTCCAGTCCATTATAAACCTTCCCAGTATAGGAAAGCTGTTGTAATAGAATACCCATGTCATAGAGTCATAGAGCCTTGGTCAATTCTGGCGCAGAATGGGACATTTCAACTCATCGAGTCTGTGCCAGCGCTTTGTAGATAAATCAAGTCAGTCTCATTCCCCAGCTCCATGGATGACAAGGAGCCTACAGGGTAAGATACAGCAGGAAGGGCAAGTTTATGTCCCACACCGATAACTCAATACAACAGAAAACCAAGAGGAGTATAGAAAGTGGAGGCAGATATCAAAAAGGAATTTACGAAAGCAAGGAGAAATCATAAAAAAATATTGGCAAGCAAAATCAAGATGAACCCATGTATGTTTTTTCTTTCAATACATTAAGGCGAAGAGGACAACTAAGGAGAGAGTAGAGCCCATTAATGACCGATAAGGTAACCTATGTGTCGGGACAGTAGTTACTGATATGGTTCTTAATGAATACTTTGTGTCTGTCTTCACAAAAGAGGGGAACGGTGCAGATATTGTAGTTAAGGAGGAGGAGTGTGAATTATTGGATGTGATAAACATAGGCAGAGAGGAATTACTAATGGAATTAGCCTCATTGAAAGTTGATAAATCACCATGGCGTGATGAAATGTACCCCAGGTTGTTAAAAGAAGCAACAGAAGAAATAACCAAAGGTATGTCCATGATTTTCCAGTTCTCACTGGATACAGGTGTGGTGATGGAGGATTGTAGAACTGCTAACATTGAACCACTGTTAAAAAAGGGAGCGAAGGATAGACCGAATAACTACAGGCCAGTCAGTCTAACCTCAGAGTGGGAAAATTATTGTAATCTATTCTGAGAGACATGATAAACTGTCACTTAGAAAGGCACTGGTTCATCAGGGATAATCACCATAGATGTGTTAAGGCAAGATTGTGTCTGACTAACTTGCATGATTAATTGATGACGTAACAAGGACGATAGATGAGGTTAATGTCGTTGATGCGGTCTACTTGGATTTTAGCAAAGCTTTTGGCAAGGGCCCACATAGCAGACTTGTTAAAAATAAAATTCTAGGGGATCCAGGGAAATGCAGCAAGGTGGATGCAAAATTAGCTCAGTGACAGGAAAGAAAGAGTAATTGTTGACAGGCGTTTTAGCGACTGGACGGATGTTTCTAGCAACATTTAGTGGAGGCAGTGGTGTAGTGGCAATGTCACTGCACTTGTAAATCCAGCAAACCCAGGTTAACACTCTGGGGACGTGGATTCGAATCCCACCATGACACATAAGGAAATTTCAAATCAATTAATAGTTCTGGAATTAAACAGCGACTCTAATGGTGACCATGAAACCATTGTCGATTGTTTGAAAAGCCCATCTGGTTTACTAATGCCCTTCAGGGAAGGAGATCTGCTGTCCTTACCTGGTCTGGCCACATGTGACTCCAGACCCACAACAATGTGATGGACTATTAAATGGCCTCACAAGCCACTCAGTTCAAGGGCAATGAGGGATGTGCAATAAATACAGGCCCAGGCAGTGACGCCCAAATCCCACGAATGAATAAAAAAAAGCAAATTCCACACAGCTCAGTACTGGGACCCCTGCTTTATGTCGCATACATTAACGATTTGGAAGTAAGGGTAGGGGCATAATCAAGAAGTTTGCAGACGATACAAAGATTCGCCGTGTGGTAGATCGCAAGGAGGATCGCTGTACACTGCAGGAAGATATTGATGGACTGGTCAGATGGGCAGAGAAGTGGTAAATTGAATTCAGGTTCGATAAGTGAGATATGATGCATTTGGGGAGGTCAAATAAGGCAAAGGAATGCACGATTAATGGGAGAATACTGAGAAGTGTAGAGGAAGTGACAGACCTTAGAGTGAATGCCCACAGATAGATGAATGTAGCAGGACAGCTCGATAAGGTGGTTAAGAGGTCATATGGAATCCTTTCCCTTATTAGCCGAGGTATTGAATATAAGAGCAGGGAGGTTATGCTGGAACTACATAAATCATTGGTTAGGCCACAACTTGAGTAATGTGAGCAGTTCTGGTCACCTCATTACAGAAAGGATGTAATTGCACTGGAGAGGGGACAGAGGAGATTTATCAAACATGTTGCCGGGACTGGGAAAATGCAACTTTGAGGAATGATTGGATAGGCTGGGGTTGTTTGCCTTGGAGCAGAGAAGGCTGAGGGGAAATCTGATTGAAACGTACAAAACGTTGAGGGCCCTGGATAGAGTGGTGGTGAAGGGTCTATTCACCTTAGCAGAGAGATCAGTGACAAGAGGGCATGGATTTAAATGATTGGTAGAAAAATTAGAGGGGAGATGAGGAAAAAAATCACCCAGAGTGTGGTGGGGTGGGGGTCTGGAACTCAGTTTCTGAAAGGGTAGAAGATGCTGAAAACCTTATCTGATTTTAAACGTGCCTTGCGACACCTCAGGTGATTTAATCTGCAGAGCTCGGGACCAAATGCTGGAAGGTGGGATTCGGCTGGGAAGGTCGTTTTTTGGAAAGCAGAGACACGATGGGCCAAGTGGCCTCTTTCTGTGTTGTAAACATTCTATGATTTTTCTATGATTTTCTAGGTGCAGATAGGCGGTTTTAGTGAAGGTGTGTAGATGTGTCCAGAAGTTCATCTCGGGGTCAAATATGACACCAAGGTGTGAACAGTTTGGTTTAGTCTCACACAATTGCCAGGAAGAGGTATGGAGTCGGTAGCTAGGGAATTAAGTTTGGTGCAGGGACTGAAAACAATGTCTTCAATCTTCTGAAATTTGAATTGTCACAGCAGAGATGTGAGGTAATACCTTTTAGAAGGATGTATGTGGAGAGACAACACAAGCTACATGTTACAACTGTAAAGGGAGTGCAAGAACAGAGAGACCTGGGGAGTTTATGTGTAAATCGTTGAAGGTCACAGGACAGGTTAGCACAACAGTTTATAAAGCATATGAGATCCTGGGCTTTATAAATAGAGGCATAGAAAACAAAACTTGGAAGTTATGCTAAATCTATATAAAATACTACAGCACACCCCAGTACATGACACATGGAAAAGCAGAATTTGAAACATATGGTACCAGGGATCTGGGAATTCAGTTACATGGAGAGATTGGAAAAGCTGGGTTTGTTCTCTTTAGAGCAGTGAAGGGTAAGAGGAGATTTAATATCGAATTGAAAATCATGAAGAGTTTTGATGGGGTAATTAATGTGAAACTGTTTCCAGTGTCAGAAAGTTCAGTATCAGGAAGACACAAATTGAAGGTAATTGACAAAGAACCAAAGGTGAAATGAGGAGAATTTTCCTTCTGAGCGAGTTGTTGGGATCAGAAATTCACTGCCCGAAAACATGTTTGAAGCAGATTCAATAATATCTTTCAAAAGGGAATTATAATAAAAAACTGGAAAAGGCGAAAAAAATAGTCTGGGGATAAAGGAGGAGAGTGGTAATAATTAGACAGCTCTTTCAAAGAAACAGCACTAACACAAAGGGCCGAATAGCCTCCTTCAGTGCTGCACCTGTCTCTAATTCCATGAGCAAGAGACATAGAGTGAAGGGAGAGAGAGTGAGAAAGCAGGAAAGAGGGAAAGGAAAATAGAAAGAGTTTGCATCGCTTTTTGAGCAGAGGGGTCATGATCAGCCACTTGAGGCAGGTGACACAAAATTTCTGGGGCCTCCTCATTTCATTTCCATAAATTCTAGGGTCCGCCCAGGGTGACCAGCGCTGTCTGTCTGCAAGCTTAACAGGAGACTTAACTGTGGCTGAGTCTAGCACGTGTTTCAGCCAGGATTCAGCCTATAAAGGCAGTCTGTCCCTCTTAAAGGGAAGCTGCACTGAATCACAGGAGGCTGCTGCTGCCTGTGAATGCTGCAATTGGAGAAAAGGTAGGTTGATTACTAGCACAGAGAGAGGGCTGTGTGATTCACGGATGTAGTGCTGGAGACCTTAGTCATGGAGGGTGACAGGAGAAGAGAGGCCATGTATCAGTGGGGTGGGATGGAGACCCTCAAGAAACGCACTCCGAAGGGAATGGGAGCAGGTGGCCAGGGAGGTCAATGCAGGAAGCTTGGCCCCAGGACCTGGCAGCAGAGCCAGAAGAAGTAGAATGAGCTCACACGGGTGATCAATGTCAGTGAATTCATTTCCACATGGCATCTCCTACCCCCAACATCACCAACCTCTCACACTGCTCAATGTACCACACCCCCATCACTCACCCATCAGCAGTCCTTAACACTCAGGACTCACACCTAACATTTACATACTCCACATCACCTTTACATACCTTCCACTGATACCAGCCTCACATCCACCTTTCACTGCCTTCACACACCACCAGCTATTCAGCTATTGCAGGCATATCTCCCAAACACAGTGCAACACAATCACTGACATTCTGCTCTCTCTCTTACAGGACAGGGAGCAGCAGTGAACTGTCGGGATCCAGGCTTACCTTCATCCCCTGAGCCTGAGGGAGGAGTTCATTCTCCACCTCATGGGAACGGCCGTGACAGAGCCCGTAGCATCCGGCATCACCGACAGCATTCAGGATGACGTTATGTTCCTGCCTCATGCCCCTTCCTAACTCCCACCTCCTCTTCATCCTGCTGTCTGGGATGATGTACAAGCTGCAGATGGTGGGACCATGGATGCCTCTGTGGTGTATACGTGAGGTTGAGTAATTTGTGAAGAGCACGTTATAGATGTGGTCACCCCACAGATTAAGGGAAGAAGAATTACAGTCAAGATGAATCAGGCAGGTAGCACAGGAGACCCCAGAGTGCATCTCACTCTCCAACCAGTATTCAATACTGAGGAAAGTGATGTTTCATCTGGGGACTGCAGGCAGAGACAAGGCCATGGTACCCGGGCTGTCTCAGCTGTACTGGGGGTGGGAGGGGATACAGTGAAGACTAGAATGTTGACAGTGACAGGAGATTCGATAGTCACGGGAACAGACGAGCGTTTCTGAGGCCGCAGACATGCATCCAAGATGGTGTGTTTCCTCCCTGGTGTCAGGGTCAAGTTAGCCATCTCAAAGTAGTAATCTCTGGATTACTGCCAGTACCCCGTGCGAGTGAGTATAGAAATAGGAGGATAATACCGATGGATGTGTGGCTGGGAGGATGCTGCAGAAGCGGTGAGGTTTGCATTGCTGGGACACTGGGACCAGTTCTGGAGAATGTGGGATCTGTACAGGCCGGACGGTTGCACCTGAACAGAGCTGGAACTAATTTCCTTGCAGGGTGCTTTGTTAGTGCTATTGGAGAGGGTTAACACTAAATTGGCATGTGTGTGGTAACCAGGAGTAAACATCAGAGAGGAATTCTAAAGTGCACAGAATACTGGGAGAGATGGATAACACTATAGTAGGGTTTAGAAAGTTATTAGTTGGGGTCTGAGTAAGGGAGGAAGTAATAAAGTTTACATCAGGGTTGATGTGCATGTATGTGAATACGGAGTGTGGTTAATAAGACTGGTGAGGTACAGGTGCAGATTGCCATATGGAAATATGATGTTGTGGCTGTAACAGAGATCTGGCTCAAAGAAGGGCAGAACTGGGTGTTAAATATTCCTGGATACAAGGTGTTCAGAAAAAATAGGAAAGGGAGAAAAGGAGTAAGAGTGGTGGTATTGGCTAAGGAGAACATTATGGTGCTGGAGAGAGTGAAAGTCCCGGGGACGTGTGTGGGGAGGTGGGAGTAGGGCTGGGTGGGTGCGTAGGTGGGTGAAGGACAGAATCTATTTGGATAGAGCTAAAGAACAAAAAAAGGTTCATTTACATAGCTCGGTGTTGTCTATAGGCCATCAGCTAATGGGAAGGATGTGGAGGAACAAATCTTCAAGAAAATTACTGAAAGATGCAAGAATAATAGAGTAGTTACAATGGGGGAACATTCATTATCCTAATATGGACTGGGATAATAGTATCGTAAAGGGCAGAGGGAGGCAAGAGTTACTACAGTGTGTGCAGGAAACTTTTCTACAACAATATGTTGCTAGTCCAACGAGAAAGGAGGCACTGCTAGACCTGGTTCTCGAGAATGAGCTGGTCCCAAGTGGATTAAGTATTAGTAGGAGAACATTTAGGGGACAATGATCATTGTATCATACGGTTTTTGTTGACTATGGGAAAGGGCAAAGAGCAATCCAGAGTAAGAATAATTAACTATGAGAAAGTCAACTTCAATAAGTCAACCAGTGTAAAAATGGAGCTGGGGCGAATAAATTAGAGTCAACGTTTGGCAGGAAAACAGGAGCTGAACAATGGGCTACCTTCAAAGAAGAGATAGTTCGGGCAGAGTGGTGGTAAACGGTTGTTTTTCACACTGGAGGATGGTAGACAGTGATGTTTTCCAAGGGTCAGTGCGAGGACCAACTGCTTTTTTTTTTTTGCTATATATATATATATAAGATGGATCTTGGAATTCAGATTAGAATTTCAAAATTTTCCAATATTAGCATACTTGGAGGAGTGATAACCAGTGAGGATGATGCAAAATGCCTACAACAGGATATAGATAGGCTAGCAGAATGGCCAGAGAAGTGGCAGGTGGAATTTAATACAGAGGAGTGTGAGGTGATGTATTTTGTCAGATGGAATAGGAAAGCAATGGAGTCTTAATGGGACAGTTCTAAAGATTGTGCAGGAACTGAGGGACCTGGGGCTCTATATGCATTGATCATTGAAGGTGGAAAAACATTAATGGAGAGTGTGAAGCAAAGCTGATCAGATCTTGGGCTTCATAATTAGAGGCAAAGATACAAAAGCAGGGAAGTTATGCTGAAACTGTATAAAGCTTTGGTTAAGCCCCAACTAGAGAACTGTGTCCAGTTCTGGTCAGCACACTTTAGGAAGGATGTGAAGGTCCGTGAGAGGGTGCCGAGGAGATTTACCAGAATGGTTCCAGGGATTGGAGCGGGGGTGGGGGGGGGGAGCGGGATGGTTAGTTACAAGGTTAGTTTGGAGAAGATGGAGTTGTTCTCTCTGGAGTAAAGGAGATTGAGAGAGGTATGATAAACGTGTACAAGATTATGATAGGCTTAGGTAAGGTAGACAAGGAAAAAGTCTTCTCATTATCTGATGAAACACGGACCAGGGGACACAGATGGAAGGTTTTGGATAAGAGATGCAGGTGGATATGAGGAATAAATATTTTACACAGTGGATGGTAATGAGCTGGAACTCACTGCCCATGAGGGTGGTGGAAGCCGAGACAATCAATGATTTGAAAAGGAAACTGGATGGACACCTGAAGGAAGTGAACTTGCAGGGATACGGGGATTGAGCAGGGGATTGGGACTGACTGAATTGTTCCACACAGAGCTGGCACAGAGGGGCAAAATGGCCTCCTTCTGTGTCGTACATGACTCCATGACTCCATCAATTTCTTCCAATCTATGTTGGATATGTATCCTGCTCCTGCCTGGGAAGATCCAGATACATAGAAGTTCAATGAAACTGTGACCTTAACGGCCACTAACAGCTACGTCCTCACCCTGGTGTGAGGCTCCAGGTCGTGTTACAGGAGGTGACACAGCTCTGTGACCAGATCCTTATTGAATCAGAGTCACCTCACACATTGCTTCTGGGTTAGGTGTAGGTAGGAATAGTGCTCTTGGAAAACACTGGGTGGGTAGGGCTGATCCCTTTCCTCCTCCCTCTTTATAGAGCATCCCCTCACTGCAGCCTCTGCTCCATTTGTTGTTCATGTTACAGACCCAGAGACTCTGTAACTACAGGCCCCAAACCTCGTCCAGAGTTGAAATGACAAACTCAGTTGAGTGATCATTGCTCGAATGGGTAGGAGATTTGGAGACAGAGAAAGATTAGAATAGGTCAAAAACTTGGGGTTATTGCAGAGACTGGGCAGGGAGTTGTCACAGAGAGAGAGAATGTACAGTGAAACACGTGTGATCGTCATTGGGACTGGTTTGGGCATCTCGAGATAGATAGAAAGCTTACACCAGAACACGGTGTGCTCATCACTAAGAGCGGGGGGGTTGCGGGGGCGGGGGGGGGGATGGTGGGTGGGGTGGGGGGGGGGGAGTTGGTGGCGGGCGGTGGGGGAGCTTTAAGAGAGTTTGAATAAGTAAAACCAGAAATACAATGTCATTAGCATATCACAGGAAATAGTCAATTGATAACCTGGCAGAGATAAAAAAACAGGCACACCTGGGGAGACGGACATCCTAAGGATTATCAAGCAGTATGATGGGGATGACGATTTAATTCTCAATAGAATATCTGAGGATGTCCAGAAATACAAATTTAAGATAAAAAAGTGTTGAGAGAAGTTGGTTAATGGGGCACATCTCTGCACCTGACGGTTAAATAAAAGACACAAAGAATTGAAGGATGAGATGGACAATTTACAGAAGGAAAATGAAGGTTGGTAGGAGAACATTGGCATCCTGTACAATCAGTTACTGTTGGATCAGGAGCCCCATGATGGAGTATATTATCCAGAGAGAAAATTAGAACAAATACTGGACCAAAACACTGAGTTACAGGCAGACACTCCCAGACTAGGGGAGGAGTTAGAAGATGTGAGGAGGGGCTATGAGGGAATTAGACCCGTGTTAAAACTCTGCCTCCCCTGAAGCTGACCACGCCCTGTGTTGAGATAAAATCCGACAGTTTCAGACACAATCCGTCAACAGTGGGCAGTAGTGGCTGCTGTCTCCAAGCACAAAGTCAGATATCCCGGTTCTTCTTCAGACAACATATTTGTGAGCCTCACAGTCGCTGCTCAATCTCCTCCATACAAGGACGACATGATAACTGGAAATTACCAGGGTATGTACTAACCTGGGCCTAAACTGCAGACCAGTCTAAGAACAAGACTAACCACAGTCACTGACAGTGAGAGAGATGTCACCACCACAGCCACACAGAGGTACCTTCCAGCCGTTGAGTCTATGGCTCTAAAGCAGGAACTGGAAATGGTGGATATGAGCAGCAGCTCCCTCGATCTGAGTGTTCTGTGTTCCAATATCCAAATTATTTATATATATCAGAAAAATATCAGTGGTCCAAGCACTGCCCCTTGGGGAAACACCACTGTCGGCCTTCTTCCAGTCCGAAAAAAGCAACTGTTTACCACAACTCACTGTTTTCTCTCATTAAGCCAGTTTATATTTTGTATCCAAGCTGACACTGACCCTCTTATTCCATGAGAATCAATTAACTGTCCAGCTGTCACAAAGAAACTAGAAGTTCAGAATAAAATTAAGTGAAATGCTGAATGCAACAGTTAACTAACTTTATTGTAATTAATACTCTGTACAAGTAGTACTCCCTAAAACTGGACTCTCTGCAACTTACTGTATTTAGGGTTTAGGAACAGAATTCCAGAGCTCAGGGAAGAGAACAGAAAGTGCTGGAAATACTCAGTGGGTCTGGCAGCATCGGTGTAGAGAGAAACACTGTTAATGTTTCAGATCTGTGACCCTTCATCAGAACTGGTAAACGTCATAAATGATGATGTACAAGCTGCAGATTGTGGGATCATGGACCTCCTGCTTTCCACCACCCCCAATCCCTCACCCCAACCCTCCCCTTCTGATGTTATACTTTCCAATGATAACCCAATAATACCAGCTTCCCAGTCACAGCAGCTCCAGGAGATAGAAAGAGAGCAGCAGCACAGCACTGATGGTGAAGACCCATCACTTGGTCTGATACTCACAGTCACCAGATCAAATACTTACACTGCGTGTACCTTAGAGGCTGGTATAGAGTCAGAATCTGCATGTGATGAGTCACCGAGCACGAGTGAGCTGCAGCCAGGCCAGGGGGAAAGGATAGTTTATGTGTCAGCTCAGCGGAGGACGAGGTCACAGACGAATTGTAATACACAGGACTCAGATGTGAACATTGCTGGAGCTGCTGCTCATGTCGAGGTGTTGAAATCCGAATCCGAGCTTTCACGTCACAGAGCTGCACGAGGACGTCCTGCAAGGCCATCTGCGGTCACCCCCAGTGAAACTCAGCCATGCTGCAGCCACTGGGGAAACACTATGTAGGAGAACTAGGCAAGTTGAGGAAATCCACAATACAGGCACTAAGGGAATACACAAGGGTGAATAGTTCAGTTTTGTTGGTACAATTGGATGTGTTGTTGGATAAAGATGTTAATGAAAAGGTTTTTGTTGGTGGTGTTTGTTGCAGGATGGTGATAAAGGGGACACTGTGATGGGGCGTCTCAGATGGGTGTAATGGTGGAGTATGGGGGATCCAAGATGGGAAAGGGAGGTTGTCCGATGCGAACTAGAATCTTAGCAGGGACTCTCCGACAGCCTGTCTGGGTCGAAGGCATCCAGGAAATATACTCCCTGCCTCCTCCTCCTCCTGAGTTGGCCTCCGGATTCCTGGTGCCAATGCCTGTGTCCTCATGATGGTGAGGATTATGAAGGGTGCAGCAGAACACCATGAACTTGAACACCTGATCCAGTGTGTACTGGAGGACTCCCCCCGAGCGGTTCAGACATCGGAAGCATTGCTTCACCTGGTGGTTTTGTGTGTGGGAAGGGGTGTCTAAAGTTTAGAGGTCATGAGCCACATTCTGGTTCTGCATGGAGGCCTGAAGTGTTGGGAATGGCTGACTGCTTCAGAATGAAGGTATGGTAGCTGCTGCCAGGATAGTGGACATTAACCAACATGATGTACTGGGCATGCTCACACACCAACTGTGCATCAATGGAGTGGGAGTTGTTTCAGTTCCTGTGCCTCTCCCCATTGACATGGGGGCCCCGCAGAGCTACCTACACCATCAGGAATTCTGCTATCCTGAAAAAGCCACGGGACCTCTCATCCTGCTTCTCCCTGCTGAGGTAGCAGATGGTATAATTCGCCTCACCCAACATAGGTGGTCTCCGTCACACTGCAGATACATCAATAGACAACATAGAGAGAGATAATGGATCCTTCAGCCGCTCTTGCCTGGATCAATCCAGATAAGAACATAGGAACTAGGAGCAGGAGTAGGCAGTTCAGCCCCTCGAGCCTGTTCTGCCATTCAATATGATCATGGCTGATCTCATCTCGGCCTCTACTCCACTTTTCTGCCCGTTCTCCATAACGCTTCAACCCATTTCTAATAAAAATCTGTCCATCTCCTCCTTAAATGTACTCAAAGTCCCGGCATCCACCGCACTATGGGGTAGTGAATTCCACAGACTCACAACTCTTTGAGGGAAGAAATTTCTCTTCATCTCTGTTTTATATCTGCACCCCCTTTATCCTGAAACTATGACCTCTCGTTCTAGATTGCCCCACGAGAGGAAACATCTTCTCTACGTCTACATTATCAATCCTTTAATGATCTTATATACCCCATTAGATCTCATCTCATTCTTCTAAACTCTAGAGAGTAAAGGCATAAACTGCTTAATCTCTCTTCATAAGACAAACCCCTCATCCCTGGATTCAATCTCGTGACCCTCCTCTGAACTGTCTCCGATGCAGCTACATCCATCCTCAAGTGAGCAGACCAAAACTGTACGCAATACTCCAGCCACGGTCTCATTAATGCCTTGTACAGTTGCAGCAACACTTCCCTACTTTTATATTCTATTCCTTTAGCAATAAATGCCAAAATTCAATTTGCTTTCCTTATCACCTGCTGTATCTGCAAACTAGTTTTCTGTGATTCATGCACGAGACCACCCAGATCCCTCTGCACCGAAGTACTCTGAAGTTTCTCTCTATTTAGATAATAATTTACCTTTCTATTTTTCTGACCAAAATGGATAACCTCACACTTAACCACGTTAAACTCCATCTGCCAAATTTTGTCCCATTCACCAAACCTATCCATATCAATTTGTAAATTTCTTATGTATTTATTGCAACTTACTAATCAATCTATTTAAGTGTCACCTGCAAATTTGGCAATAGTACCTTCTATCCCTGCATCCGTCATTGAGATAGAGTGTAAATAGTTGGGGCCCAAGGGCCAAACCCTGAGGCACCCCACGAATTACATCTTGCCAACCAGAAAAAAACTCATTAATCCCGACTCTCTGTTTTCTGTTGGTTAGCCAATCAGCTACCCAAGCTAATAAATTGCCCCTAACACCATGTGATCTTACCTTGTGTATTAACCTTTTGTGTGGCACCTTACAAATGCCTTCTGGAAGTCTTGATATACTACATCTACAGGATCCCCATTTTCCACATTTCTTGTCACAGCTTCGAAGCACTCTCGCAAATTCGTCAAACACGATTTACCCTTCATAAAATCTGACTCTGATGGGTTGCTTTTGACTTTCTTAATGTCCTGTTATTACTTACTTAATAATGGATTGTGACACTTTCCCAACGATAGATGTTAAACTAATTGGTCTACTGTTTCCTACATTAAGCCTCCCTCACTTTTTAGATAAGGGCGTTATACAGGCATTTTTCCAATCCACTGGAACCTTTCCCGCATGCAGGGAATCTTGGAATATTATAACCAATGGATCCACTATCTCCGCTGCTATTTCCTTTCAGACCCTAAGATGTAGGCCATCAGGCCCTGGGGATTTGTCTGCCTTCAATCACAATAGTTTGTTCAGTACCTTTTCCCTCGTGACTTTTTTTTATTCATTCATGGGATGTGGGCGTCGCTGGCTAGGCCAGCATTTATTGCCCATCCCGAATTGCCCTTGAGAAGGTGGTGGTGAGCTGCCTTCTTGAAACGCTGCAGTCCACTTGGGTTAGGTATACGCACAGTGCTGTTAGGAAGGGATTTCCAGGATTTTGACCCACCGATAGTAAAGGAACAGCGATATAGTTCCAAGTCAGGATGGTGTGTGACTTGGAGGGGAACTTTCAGGTGGTGGTGTTCCCAATCATTTTATACCCTTATCCTTCTAGTTGGTAGAGGTCGTGGGTTTGGAAGGTGCTGTCTAAGGAGCCTTGGTGCATTGCTGCAGTGCATCTTGTAGATGGTACACACTGCTGCTACTGTGCATCGGTTGTGGAGGGAGTGAATGTTGCTGGATGGGGGACCAATCAAGTAGGCTGCTTTGCTCTGGATGGTGTTGAGCTTCTTGAGTGTTGTTGGAGCTGCACCCATCCAGGCAAGTGGAGAGTATTCCATCACACTCCTGACTTGTGCCTTGTAGATAGTGGACAGGCTTTGGGGAGTCAGGAGGTGAGTTACTCGCCTCAGGATTCCTAGCGTCTGACCTGCTTTTGTAGCCACAGTAATTCTATGGCTACTCCAGTTCAGTTTCTGGCCATTGGTAGCCCTCAGGATGTTGATAGTGGGGGATTCAGCGATGGTAATGCCAGTGAATGTCAAATGGAAATGGTTAGATTCTCTCTTGTTGGAATCGCTCATTATCTTTCACTTGTATGGCACGAATGTTATTTGACACTTAGCTCACGCCTGGATATTGTCCATGTCTTGGTGCATTTCTACACAGACTGCTTTTTAGTATCTGAGAAGTCACGAAGGGTGCTGAACATTGTTCAATGGTCAGCGAACATCCCCACTTCTGACCTTATGATTGATGGAAGGTCATTGATGAATCAGCTGAAGATGGTTGGGCCGAGGACACTACCCTGAGGAACTCCTACAGTGATGTCCTGGAGATCAGATGATTGACCTCCATCAATCACAACCATCTTCCATTGCTCTAGTTTTGAATCCAGCCAGCGGAGGGCTCTCCCCTGATTCCCATTGACCTCAGTTTTGCTGGGGCTCCTTGATGCTATACTCGGTCAAATGCTGCCTTGATGTCAAGGGCAGTCACTCTCACCTCACCTCTTGAGTGCAGCTCTTTTGTTCATGTTTGAACAAAGGCTTTAATGAGGTCAGGAGCTGAATGGCTCTGGTTGAACCTAAACTGAGCATCACTGAACAGGTTCTTGCTAAGCAAGTGTCGTTTGATGGCACTGTTGAAGTCACCTTCCATCACTGTACTGATGATTGAGAGGAGGCTGATGGGGCGGTAATTGGCCGAGTTGGATTTGTCCTGCTTTTTGTGTCCAGGACATACCTGGGCAATTTTCCACATTGCAGGGTAGATGCCAGTGTTTTAGCTGTACTGGAACAGCTTGGCTAGGGGTGCGGCAGGTTCGGGGCACAGGTCTTCAGTACTACTGCCGGAATATTGTCAGGGCACCATAGCTTTTTCAGTATCCAATGCCTTCAGTCTTTTCTTGATATCACGTGGAATGAATCAAATTAGCTGAAGTCTGTCATCTGTGATGCTGGGGACTTCAGGAGGAGGCCGAAATCAGCCTCAACTCGGCCCTTCTGGCTGAAGATTGTTGCAAATGCTTCAGCCTTAGCTTTCACAGTGATGTGCTGGGCTCCCTCATCATTGAGGATGGCGATATTTGTGGAGCCACTTCCTCCAGGTAGTTGGATAATTGCCCACCACCATTCAGGGCTGGATGTGGCAGGACTGCAGAGCTTAGGCCTGATACATTGCTTCTGGGTTCGCTTAGCTCTGTTCGCTTAGCTTACGCAGTATTACACGCAGATAGTCCTGGGTTGTAGCTTCATCAGGTTGACACCTCATTTTGAGGTATGCCTGGTGCTGCTCCTAGCATGCCCTCCTGCACGCTTCATTGAACCAGGCTTGGTCTCCTAGCTTGATGGTAATGGTAGAATGGGGAATATGCCGGGCCATGAGGTTACAGATTGTGGTTGAGTACAATTCTGCTGCTGCTGATGGCCCACGACGCCTCATGGATGTCCAGTTTTGCATTGCTAGATCTGTTCGAAATCTGTCCCATTTCGCACGGTGATAGTGCCACACAACACGATGGAGGGAATGCCAAATGGGAAGTTGGGACTTTATCTCCACAAGGTCTGTGCAGTGGTCACTCCTACCAACACTGTCATGGACAGATGCATCTGCGGCAGGCGGATTGGTGAGGACGAGGTCACTAGTGGTGCTACCGAGCCACTCTTGGTGATGGACATTGAAGTCCCCCACCCAGAATACATTTTGTGCCCTCGCCACCCTCAGTGCTTCCTCCAAGTGCTGTTCAACATTGAGGAATACTGACTCATCAGCTGAGCGAGGGCGGGAGGTGGTAATCAGCGGGAGGTTTCCTTGTCCATGTTTGATCTGATGCCATGAGACTTCGTGGGGTCCAGGGTCGTTGTTGAGGGCAAATCCGTCCCTTCTGTATGCCACTGTACCTCTGCTGCGTCTGTCCTGCCGGTGGGACAGGACATACCCAGGGATGATGATGGCAGTGTCTGAGACATTGCCCGTGAGTCTGGCTTTTTCAGGCTGTTGCTTGAATAGTCTGTGGGAGAGCTCTCCCAACTTCGGCTGGGCTCCCAACAAGCCCCCAGATGTTAGTCAGGAGGACTTCGCAGGGTGGACAGGGCTGGGTTTGCCGTGGTCATTCCCGGTCAATGCTGGGTGGTCCGTCCAGTTTCATTCCTTTTTATTGACTCCGTAGTAATTAGTTACAACTGAGTGCCTTGCTAGGCCACGTCAGAGGGCATGTAAGAGTCAATCATATTGCTGTGGGTATGGAGTCAGGGTAAGGACAGCAGATTTCCTTCCATTAAGGACATTAGTGAACCAGATGGGTTTTTACAACAATCGACAATGGTTTCATGGCCATCACCAGACTAGCTTTTAATTCCAGATTTATTAATAGAATTCAAAGTCCACCTTCTGCTGTGGTGGGATTCGAACCCATGTCCCCAGAACAATACCCTGGGTCCCTGGTTTATTAGTCCAGTGACAAGACCACTACACCAACGCCTCCCCATATTATGATTGTTCTAAATTCCTCTCTTTCTGTAACTTCTACATTACCTGTTACTATAGAGATGGTACTGGTGTCCTCCACCGTGAAAACTGAGGCAAAATACTGATTTAGTGTCTCCGCCATTTCTGTGTCCCCCTCTATCAACATCCCAGTCTCATCCTCCAAGGGACCAATATTCACTTTTGCTACTCTCTTACCTTTCATATACTTAAAGAAGCTTTTGCTATCCGCGTTTATATTTTGTGCTAATTTTCTTTCATAATGTACTTTTTCACTTTTTATTTATTTTTTAGTAACCCTTTGTTGATCTTTAAATATTTCCCAATCCTCCAGCCTGCCAGTGGCCTTTGCAATATGGTAAGCCTTAGTCTTTGTCTTTATGTTATCCTTAACTTCCTTGCTTAGCCATGGATGTCATTCCCCCTCTTCGAATCTTTCTTCCTCTTTGGAATACATTTTAGTTGGGAGGAATTGAATTTCTCCTGAAACATCTGCCACTGCCCATCAACTTTCCTCCCTTTTAGTCTTCCTGCCCAGTCCACGAGGGCCAAATCAGTCCTCATGTCTATGTAATTACCTTTGTTTGACTCCAGAACGCTGGAGCGGGACTCCAGTTTCTCGCCCTCAAAATGGATTTGAAATTCCAGCATGCTATGATCACTGTTCCGTAGAGGATCCTTAACTATGAGATCATTAGTTAATCCCACCTCATTTCACAATGCCAAATCTAGAATAGCCTGCTCCCTAGTTGGTTCCACAACATACTGCTCCAAAAAACAATCTCTAATGCATTCAATGAACTCTCCCTCGGGGCTACCTTTGACAATTTGACTAATCCAGTCTATATACATATTAAAATCACCATTGCCGTACCTTTCTCACAAGTTCTCACAGTATTTCTTGGTTTATACTGTTCCCCACTGCGGGACTACTGTTTGGGGAACTATAGATTACTCCCACCAGGGACTTCTTCCCCTTTCTATTACTTATTTCTACGCACACTGAATCTACGTCTTGATCTCCAGTGCCTGTATCATTTCTCACCATAGCACTGATATTTTTCTCTACTAACAATGCTACACCTCTTCCTTTTCCTTCCTGTCTATCCTTCCAAAATAATAAGTACCCTTGGATATTCAATTCCCGAACCTGAATTCCTTGCAACCACGTATCAGTCATCGCCAATAAATCATACCCATTCGTCTTCATTTGTGCTGTTAACTCATTTATTTTATTCCGAATGATTCCTGCATTCAGATACAAAGCTTTTAAGTTTGTTTGATTATCAATTTTCAAAGATACATAGAAGTTCAATGAAAGTCAGACCATATCAACCATTGACAGCTCCGTCCTCATCCTTGTGTGAGGCATCAGTTCATGTTACAGGAGTTGACACGGCTCTGTGACCACCTCCTTATTGATTCTGATTCACCTCACACACTGCTCCTGGGTTAGGTGTAGGTGGGAAAAGTGCTCTTGGAAAACCCAGGCTGGGTAGGGAAGAACCCCTTTGTCCTCCCGCTTTACAGAGCTTCCCCTCTCTGCAGCCTCTGCTCCATTTGTTGGTCATGTTACAGACCCAGAGGCACTGTAACTACAGTCCCCATACCTCGTCCAGAGTTGGGTCACAGATCCTCTTTTTTCACTGAATCTTTGCAGCAGCTCCCAACACGACCTCCAGAAAACCATCCACAGCACCGCCACTAACTTTACAATAGCAGAAGTAAGTCAAAAGCCCCTCACCTGTAAGTTGGATGTCTGGTCCTTTTAAATAACACTAGAGGGGGTTCTTCATGCTGCTGAATGTACTAACACAGGCAGTCAGTGGACATGCACAGACAAAGTGTCAAAGATATACATCAAAGATGTCGGATTAGCTGATTGACGTCAATTCAGACCCTTCCTCACACTAACAGCACATGCATGGTATACCCAGGCTAGATCCCTTCCCAGCATGGGGCACTATGCTGGAGACACGAGAAGTGGCTGGCTGTGCAGTGCACATCATTTTCTCGATCCAGGTTTCATCGCATTGGCACCAGTGCTGCCACAGAGTGAAAATCACAGCAGAGGAAGATATAGAGTGAAAGCAACTCACTTCAAAAAGGGAAATGGGAAAAGACTTGACGGCATAATGTTTTCAATAATATGTGAAATGGAAGAGAAATGGGATTAATTGGAAGGGTGAGACCATGAGAATATTAAAATTAAGGTGCTGCCAGACCGGGAGCCAATGTAGATCAGTGAGTACAGGGGTAATGGGTGATCAGGATTTGGTGTGAGTTAGGATACAGTCAGCAAAGGTTTATAACTGGGAGGGTGACCAGGATAGAATTGGAATATTCAAGTGTGGATTTAACAAAGGCACAGATGAGGGCTTATTCAGCAGATGGGCTGAGGCAGAGGTGATGATGGGTGATGTTACAGAGGTGGTAGTAGGTCGGGTTGGTGTGGGGGGGAATATGGCGATGAACTCATCTCAGGTATAAATATAAAACAGAGGTTCCAAACAGTCTCTTTCAGCCTCAGACATTGGATAGGTAGGGGAATACAGATAGTGGATATAGTGTGGACTTTGTGACAGAGACTGAACACAGTGGGTTACGTCTTCCAAAGATTTACATGACAAGAAAACTAAATCAGTGAAATGTGGTTTATAGATCTAATGGTTGGATACAGAGACTTACCAGGGACACCAATAATCGCGAGGATGGGATAGTAAATCGTTTCAATCATTTTCAGAGCATAATAGATCCGAAATTCTAATATCATCCAAACATAATCAGCAGTAACCAAGCCAAACCAAAAGGAGAAAGTCCTGCTGTCCATTGTTGTAATATTCCAATCTATTGTCCTCAGATTCTGACCCATTGTTGCAATATTCTTATCAATTGTTCCGAGATTCTGATCGATCCAATCTCTGTCTCTCTCTGCAGCCATGGATCTCTGTTAGTGCCGGGGGTAATGCTCCCACTGACACTATGAGTTAACACATTGAAAGGACTCCCTTATTAATAGAACAGGGAAAACCTCCAGTGACACAATTGGGGTCCATAGTGACTGACATTAATTACAGTCAATGAACAAACAGGTTCAGTTAACCCCTTTTTCTCCAACAATTTTTGTACCACAATAGTGTGGAAGTGTTCCTATGTCTAGTTGGGATATATGAGGTTTGTTGAAAAAAGGAATGGTGGAAATAGCAGAGGCACTGGCCAGAAGCTTTCAATCCTCCTTGGATCTGGGAGTGCTGACAGAGGACTGGAGGGTTGCAAATGTTACAACCTGCTTTAAAAAGGAGACATGAACTGAACCCTGCAACTACTGACCAGTCAGTCTAATGTCAGTGGTTGGAAATTTCTAGAGGCCATAACCCTGTACAAACATATATCTTTCTTGGAAAAACATGGTATAATAAATAACAAACAGCACGGATAGGTTAATGACCAATCACGTCTGATAATCATGATCAAGTTCGTTGATAACATAACTGAGTGTTGAAGAGGATAGTGTGTTTTATGTTATGTTTACGGACTTTCAAAAGGCCTGTGATCAAATGACATGTCATAGACTTGTTATGAAAATTTTGGAATAGCAATTTTTTAAAGTGTGAAAATAGATAAGTCCCCTGGGCCAGATGGGATTTATCCTAGGATTCTCCGGGAAGCCAGGGAGGAGATTGCAGAGCTTTTGTCCTTGATCTCTACGTCGTCATTGTCGACAGGAATAGTGCCGGAAGACTGGAGGATAGCGAATGTTGTCCCCTTGTTCAAGAAGGGGAGTAGAGACTGCCCTGGTAATTATAGACCTGTGAGCCTTACTTGGGTTGTGGGTAAAATGTTGGAAAAGGTTATAAGAGATAGGATTTATAATCATCCTGAAAAGAATAAGTTCATTAGCGATAGTCAGGACGGTTTTGTGAAGGGTAGGTCGTGCCTCACAAACCTTATTGAGTTTTTTGAGACGGTGACCAAACAGGTGGATGAGGGTAAAGCAGTGGATGTGGTGTATATGGATTTCAGGAAGGCGTTTGATAAGGTTCCCCACGGTAGCCTATTGCAGAAAATACGGAAGTATGGGATTGAAGGTGATTTAGAGCTTTGGATCAGAAATTGGCTAGCTGAAAGAAGACAGAGGGTGGTGGTTGATGGCAAATGTTCATCCTGGAGTTTAGTTAATAGTGGTGGACCGCAAGGATCTGTTTTGGGGCCACTGCTGTTTGTCATTTTAATAAATGACCTGGATGAGAGTGTAGACGGATGGGTTAGTAAATTTGCGGATGACACGAAGGTCGGTGGAGTTGTGGATAGTGCCGAAGGAGGTTGTCGGTTACAAAGGGACATAGATAGGCTGCGGAGCTGGCCTGAGAGATGGCAAATGGAGTTTAATGCGGAAAAGTGTGAGGTGATTCACTTTGGAAGGAGTAACAGGAATGCAGAGTACTGGGCTAATGGGAAGATTCTTGGTAGTGTAGATGAACAGAGAGGTCTTGGTGTCCAGGTACATAAATCCCTGAAAGTTGCCACCCAGGTTAATAGGGCTGTTAAGAAGGCATATGGTGTGTTAGCTTTTATTAGTAGGGGGATCGAGTTTCGGAGCCACGAGGTCATGCTGCAGCTGTACAAATCTCTGGTGCGGCCGCACCTGGAGTATTGCGTACAGTTCTGGTCACCGCATTATAGGAAGGATGTGGAAGCTTTGGAAAGGGTGCAGAGGAGATTTACTAGGATGTTGCCTGGTATGGAGTGAAGATGTTACGAGGAAAGGCTGTGGGACTTGAGGTTGTTTTCGTTGGAGAGAAGGAGGAGGGGAGGTGACTTAATAGAGACATATAAGATAATCAGAGGGTTAGATAGGGTGGATAGTGAGAGTCTATTTCCCCGGATGGTGATGACAAACACGAGGGGACATAGCTTTAAGTTGAGGGGTGATAGATATAGGACAGATGTGAGAGGTAGTTTCTTTACTCAGAGAGTAGTAGGGGCGTGGAACGCCCTGCCTGCAACAGTAGTGGACTCGCCAACTTTCAGGGGATTTAAGTGGTCATTGGATAGACATATGGATGAAAATGGAATAGTGTAGGTCAGATGGTTTCACAGGTCGGCTCAACATCGAGGGCCGAAGGGCCTGTAATGCGTTGTAATGTTCTATGTTCTATGAAAAATGGAGCACATGGATTAATGTGACAGTCATAGCGTGGATATGACACTGACTCAGGGACAGAAAGTAGAGAGAAGTGATGAACGGGCATTGTTCAGACTGGTGGAGGGGAGTATTCAGTGTTGTTTCTCAGGGGTTAGTATTAGAATCAGTGCTTTTCCTGACTTGTAGATAGATGTACAAGTGATAGAGACTTGTACGTAAAAAAACATAATTTCAATGCTTGCAGATGACATGAAACTCATAAATAAGGATGGCAAAGGCGCAGACCACAGAATTATCCAATCTCACTGACTTAAATTTATTATAGACTATAATACAAATTAAAAATTATTTATCACTCTCTCTTACTTATTTGTGTGATTTGCCTATGAGTGTGCACTTGAATGTGCACCGTATATTTTTATTATTTTATTCAGATCCAGTTTAGATTGTTAAGTATAATAAACTCACCACTTGTTTAAACTCAAGAAAACCTGTCCGATTGGTTCTTTCACGATCACAATAAAGGTAAAAGGTAAAATACTCACTGAGGTAGTCAGCACGTCCACTGCTAAAAAGGAACAAATCCAGTTGCGAACAAATGAAAGATAGGACAAGAGGGGAGACTGAGACCTCTCCTCACCTGCTGTAACAGAAATGTGGAGGTTCTCGAGATTGTAACCCGACGACAAACGAGAAATTGGAAGTGTCACAGAGTCACAGAGTTATACAGGACAGAAACAGTCCATTCGCACCACTGTGTCCTTGTCGACCATCAAGCCTGTCCATTTTAATCCATTTTCCAGCACCAGTCCAGTAACCTTGTATGCTATGGCACTTCAAGTGCTAATCTAAATACTTCTTGAATCCTGTAAGGGTCCTGCCTCTTCCACCCCTTCAGGCAGTGTGTTCCGGATTCCAACCACCCTCTCGGTGAATTTTTCTCCCTCAAATCACCTCTCAACCGCCTACCCCTTAACTTCAATCAATGCCCCATGGTTACTGACACCTCCACGAAGGGAAAAGATTTCTTCCTATCTACCCTATCTGTGCCCACATAATTTGTCGTGCTTTCCGTCTCTCACTCTTTTCGAATAAAGGAAGTAGATTCGCAATAAGGGAGTTACATATAGAGTGAAGTAACTTGGTGCAGGCGAAAACCCCTCTCTGTTGAAAAGTTGAGTAATGCAGCAGGACAGTTAGGGATTACTCTCCATCCAAAGCTAGGAAACCCGAAATCCTAAGACTTGTGGCCAACCATTTTTCACTTGAAGCTGAAGACTCAAACAGAGTTAGAATCACTAACAGATAGAGTAATGTTAGCGAAGGTAAAACTAGAACAGAAGAGACTAGAATTAGAATTCCAGAGAGCGTGAGAAAGAGCAGAGTAAGTGTCAATAAAGGGAATAAGTAAGAGTGTTCCAGAAGGAGAAGGAGGAAAGGGAGTTAAGGTGGCTCAAACAACTCGATGAAGACCCAGTGCACCTGGTGAAGGCACAGCTAGTGAGGGAGCTGCCCCCAGCTCAGGACCATGTGCTGAACTCTTAAACATCTCCCAGTTCATTCCAAACTTCAATGAGGAGGATGTGGGAGAATGTTTCATCACTTTTGATAAGCTTGCAAAGCAGCTGAAATGGCCGGAAGACAGCTGGATGCTGTTTTTACAAAACATAATAACAGGGAAAGCCCATGGGGTTTATTCACTGCTGCCAGATAAAAGTTCATTAGATTATGAGGTGACTAAAAATGCTATCCTGGGTGTACATGAGATAGTATCGGAAGTGAACCGCCAATGATTCTGAACCCTCGGAAAGCAGCCTGGCTAAACTGACCTCGAGTTTGAAGGAGTTACGCAGCTAAGGAATATAGGAACATAGGAGCTGAATTCAACCATTCAGCCCATCGATCCTGCTCGACTATTCAATATGATCCTGGCTGATCATCCTCTTCAATGCCTTTTCCCCACACTATCCTCATATCCCCTTATGTCAGTGGTATATAGAAATCTGTCAATCTCTGTTTTAAACATACTCAATGACTGCGCTTCCATAGCCCTCTGGGGTAGAGAATTCCAAAGGTTCACAACCCTCTGAGTAAAGAAATCACTCCTCATCTCTGTCCTAAGTGGCTTTCAAATTGTGTCCCTTGGTTCTAGACTTCCCAACCAGGGGAAACATCTTAGCTGCCTTGTCTATCCCTTTAAGTATTTTGTAGGTTTCAATGAGATCACCGTTCATTCTTCGAAACTCGAGAAAATACATGTTCAGTTTCTTCAATCTCTTTTCGGAGAACAGTCCCGCCATCCCAGGAACAAGTCTGGTGAATCTTTGTTACAGTCCCTCTATGGTCATAATATCCTTCCTCAGATAAGGGGACCAAAACTGCACACAGTACTCCAGGTGCGATCTAACCAAGGTTCTGTACAATTGAATCAAGATTTCACTACTCCTGTATTCAAATCCTCTAACGATAAAAGTAACACACATTAGCCTTCCTAAATGCTTGCTGCACCTGCATGTTAGCTTTAAGTGACCTATTGACAAGGACACCCAGGTCCCTTTGTACATCTACACTTTCTCATCTCTTACCATTTAAGAAATACTCTGCACATCTATTCATTCTACCCAAGTGGCCCACCTCACAGTTTTCCACATTATATTCCATCTACCATGTTCTTGCCCACTCACTAAGTCTGTCCAAATCCCCTTGAAGCCGTTTTGCATCTTCCTCATAACTCACATTCCCACCTAGTTTTGTGTCATCTGCAAACTTGAACATATTACTTTGGTCCCCATATCCAAATCATCGATATATATTGTGAACAGCTGGGGCCCAAGTACTGTGCCCTGCGGTACCCCACTAGTCACATCCTGCCAACGCAAGAATGGCCCGTTTATTCCTACTTTCTGTTTCCTGCCTGTTAACCAATTCTTACTGCATGTCAGTATATTACCTCCTTTCCCATGTGTTTTAATTTTACTTACCAAGCTCCTGTGTCGCACTTTATCAAAAGCCTTCCGAAAATCCACCGGCTCCCCTTTTCTATTCTGTGAGTAACATCCTAAAAAAACCCCAACAGGTTCGGCATGAATGATTTCCTATTCATAAATCCATGTTGACTCTGCCCAATCAGATCCATTTATCACATACTTTAGAATAGATTCTAGCACTTTCCCTAGTACTGATGGAAGCCTAACAGGTCTGTAATTCCCAATTTTCTCTTTCCCTCCCTTCTTAAATAGTGGGGTGACATTTGCGACCTTCCAATCTGCAGGAAGCGTTCCAGAATTGATAGAATTTTGAAAGTGGATCACCAATATGTCTACAATCCCCATAACTACTTCCTTCAACACTCTGGGATGTAGAATATCAGATCTTGATGAATTATTAACCTTCAGCACGATTAAATTCGCCAATACAACTTCTTACTAATACTAATTTCCCTCAATTCCTCATTCTCGCAAATCCCTTGGATCTCTAATTCTGGGAGATTTCTTGTATCTTCCACAGTGAAGAAAGACACAAGATAATCATTTAGCTTCTCTGCCATTTCTCTATTCTCCATTATAAATTCTCCTGACTCTGCCTGTAATGGACCCACATTTGTCTTTGCTAAATGCTTCCTTTAAAAGTACCTATAGAAGATTTTGCAATGCATTTTCGAGTTTACTTTTGATCAGTAGATATGGACACTCAAGATAGAGCCCACATATGAAACCCTTAGAATGGTGATCCTTCTCCAGGAGTTTCCACTGTATTAGGCAGGCCACCTCCCATTAAAACCCACATAGAGGAACAAAAGGTTCAAAGAGCCAGACAGGTTGCAATTCTGGTCGATGACTTTTCCTTGGTACACAAGGCCTTACCCCAAATGTAAACACTTCCCCAGTCACTCCAAAGACCCGAGAATAAAAGGTGGGAGGGTGATAGGAGCCCGAACAGCCATGGGCAAGAAGGAAAGGCTGGACACACAGGGGACCCTCCTCAGGCCAAATTGGATATTACTGAGAGCAGGAGGAATGGCCGAGACCTGTGTGTTTCCACTGTAATAAGGCAGGTCACCATCGAGCTGAATGCTGGAAGTTATGGGAAAACCTGTAGCGTTAATCAGGGTCCACCAGATCAGTGCAGGAAAAGGGGCCCTGATGGAAAGCACGGCAGATCAGGCTGTGCCTTTCACTGCAGCTATCAAACCCAGTAAACCTACCACTGAAATTGCGGGAAAACTTAACAAAATCCCTGAGAGTTACCAGAATGTTTTCCCAAGGAAAGGTGACCCCCATACACCTCGACTGAGGCAAGTAAGTCCATAGTCATTTTCAGGGATACAGGGGCCACCCAATCCCTTCTGCTGAGAAAATACATGACCTTTCCTCCAGAGAGTGCAGTGAATGCTAGAGTGTAAGCGAATGGTATCGGAAGACAGTATATGCACCTTAATATGAGCTGCACTTTGAGTGTGACCCAGTTTCAGGACTGGTAACCATCGGGATTGTCCCTAGTTTATCAGTGTATGGGTCGACCTGCTCCTGGGTAATGCTCTGACTGGGGAAAAGGTGGTAGCTTCCCCAGTAGTTCTTTAGAGACGAAAAGAGGTTCGGGAGACAGAGCAGTTACAGAAGAAGGTCCCTGGCATTCTCCCTGATTGTGTGGTGACTCGGTCCATGGCCAAACAATCCCCTGACCTAACACTGCAGACGGATGACCCTACTGTCTTGTTGTCTGAAACCTTCTTTGGGATGTTAGAGGACCCAAAGGATGTGTTAAACAGATTTTCCTTAGTTGAGCCTCAACAACCTGAACCAGTGTTAAAAAATAGCACAGACTGTCCAAACTAAAACTGAAGCAGAGGGAGTTGCAGAGTGCTACGATTTAAAGAATGAGGTGCTGATGAGGAAGTGTAGACGTCCTCACAGACCTGTGGATGAAGAGTGGATAGTGCTTCACCAGATGGTGGTGCCGCTGAGGTACCTTAATATTTCTTCAAGAATGGCCCACGAGATTCCAATGACTGGACATGTCATTGCATGAAAAATCAAAGCCCGCATAAGACAGTATTTTGACTGGTCACAACTCCACAAAGATGTGGTGGAGTTCTGTAAAACTGTTCACACATGTCAGGTTCTGGGGAAGTCCCAAACTGCAATAAAACCTGCACCCCTAATTCCCATACCAACTTTTGGGGAACCCTTAAGCAGAATGCTGGTGAATTGTGTGGGACAAATGCTGAAAACAAAACGGGACTACCAGTGTCTTCTCACCATTATGGATGTGGTGACCCGATTCCCAGAGGCCATTCGCCCGAAGAACCATCTCTGCCAAGGTAGTGGTGGAGGGGCTAACCCAATTCTTTACTCGATATGGGCTGTCTGCTGAGATCCGGGTGGACCAGGGCACACTTTTTACGTGCAGTATTTTTGAAAAGGTCATGGGTATTCTGGACATAACCTAGCTAAAGTCCGTAGCCTATCACCCACTGTCACAAGGGGCTTTGGAGCAGTACCACCCGATCCTAAAGATAATGGTCAGGTCATACTGCTATGAGTTACCCCATGACTGGGACAAAGGGTTGGGATTTCTCCTGTTGGATACCAGGGACTTATCCAATGATTCCACTGGCTTTAGTCTATTTGAATTAGTTTATGGAGACAAGGTGAGAGGTCCTCTTAAACGAATCAAGGAGAGGTTTTTGGGACACAGGGATGAGTCTTCCATTTTAGACGACATTTCCATGTTCTGGGAGCGGCTCACGAGAGCCTGTGCAATGGCTCAGGAACACCTAATGACCTCTCAGGCAGCTATGAAAAGATAAGGAGACAAAAATGTCAAGGCTGGAACGTTTCAGCCCAGAGACCATGTATTGTTACTACTCCCAATTCAGGGTGAACCCCTGAAATCCCAGTTCAGTGGCCCATATCGAGTGACAAAAGGAATATTCAGGTAAATTATTTAATTGACACCCAGACGAAAGGAAAACAAGTAAAGGCTGTGGAGGGGACAGACAAGTACAGATCTGTCAGACAGTCAGGAGCGAAGGATTGGAAAGGACAGTGAGGACAGGTTAGAGGAGGGCCAGGAGTACTCCCAACTGGAACCCCCTGCTCTCCGATTGGTCAACCCTGAAATGTTAGATAGATTAGACCCCACGCTCTCCTCCTTAAATGCAGGTCAAAGAGGCACCCTAAAAAGGTTGAGAACAGCATTTACAGAAAAGCGCAAGGGCAAGGAAAGTTCCCAGAAACGGTGCCAATGGTGTGGGAGATGCCTTACCTAGTCAAAGTGCCGCAAGAGAGTGCAGTGAAAGTTGGACAGACACTTGCGAGCGGCAATGTCCCCAAGGACATAGGGCAGATCAGAAAAAAATGCTCCCCATCATCAAGGGAAAAGGGAACGGCAAACACCCTAAAGTAAACAGCACTTGTGTACCTCACCAGAAAGCTAAAAGTAAGGTCAGTGTGGATCTACCCACTGAAGAACCCAATGATCAGGTCCCAAACCCAAAGCTCATCAAACTCAACCATCCTCGTCAAAGCTCCAACACAATTAGATCAGTACACCTGTAACAGACAATGTCAGCTGCAGTAAATCCAAGATTAATGTGTGAATTTGTGAAGTTATTATTGAGAATGAATGTGGGTTTCCTTCTATTTCCTCCCACAATTGTGTCATGAAATGTTTCTATTCTCACTTTTCTTTCCATGTGCTGCGGCGGTTTCAAGATACCACGATGTGCCAAATGAGGAATTTTAATTCATCAGTTGGAAACTTACACTAAACATTTAATGGAGAAAATCCTGCAGTTAACCATGAAAAAACAGGCAGCCAAGATGGCCACCACAATTGTTATCTGAAACACCTTTTCACATTCCAAGGCCTCCAACAGGAGACACATCTCTTATGAGCCTGGACCCAAATCACTGGCTTGCTCTCGTGCTTCATTTACCTAAGCTTACAATCATTAACACGGCATACGAGGCCATCCTGACACATTGACTTTGAAAGAGCAAACTTCTCCAACAGTAAATAGTAGTATTCTGAGCCCTGGGGAGATATAATTTCTATACTTGAATCTCATTATAAGGGTACAAAGATTACAATGAGGCAGTCATGAGACCTTCTGTCCATCTCTGTGAAAGCTGGGAGTTTCCCCTGGACAAAGACAGACAAGCCAGTGATTAAAACTGTGCAGGAGCAGAAGGGCTGTGCCCCGCTCCCCCACCACCCCCCCCCCCACCCCCGCACCTCTCAGACCGTCTCTCTCTCCAGATAACATCACAAGTTTGAAAAAAAAACATGCGACTGTGGGCCCTCCAAGCCTTCCGATTGCTGCAGACAGAGTAACCAGTTGAAGAAAGCCACCTACAAATCTGCCTCCAAGAGAACACTGAGCCATGTGTGCCTGCCACAAATGCACTTCAACCAGCCAAAAACTTTAGGAAAACAATTTCAGCCAGAAGACCACCGAATCGTCCAACCTCACAGAATAACAAAGAAGAAAGAACAAAGAACAGTACAGCACAGGAACAGGCCATTCGGCCCTCCAAGCCTGCACCGATCTTGATGCCTGCCTAAACTAAATCCTTCTGCACTTCCGGGGCCCATATCCCTCTATTCGCACCTGTTCATGTATTTGTCAAGATGTCTCTTAAACGTCGCTATCGTACCTGCTTCCACCACCTCCCCTGACAGCACGTTCCAGACACTCACCACCCTCTATGTAAAAAACTTGCCTCGCACATCCCTCTAAACTTTGCACCTCGTACCTTAAACCTATGTCCCCTAGTAACTGACTCTTCCACCCTGGGAAAAAGCTTCTGACTATCCACTCTGTCCATGCCGCTCATAACTTTGTAAACCTCGATCATGTCAGCTACCAGGAAGGTTATATAGTCTGGGGCTGTTCTCCTTGGAACAGAGAAGGTAGAGGGGAAATGTGATTCAAATGTACAAAATTGCGTGGGGCCTGGATAGAGTGGAGGTGAAGGGTCGATTCACCTTAGCAGAGAGATCAGTGACGAAGTGGCATAGATTTAAAGTGCTTGGTAGAAAGACTACAGGGGAGATGAGGACTTTACTTTCTCCCAGAGGGTGGTGGGAGTCTGGAATTCATTGCCCGGAAGGGTAGTTAAGGCAGGAACCCACAACTCATTCCAAACGGAATATGCACCTCATGTGCCGTAATCTATCAAATGCTGGAAGGTGGGATTAGAATGGGTGGATCGTTTTCAGCTGGCATTGACACGATGCACCAAGTGGTCTCTTTATGTGCTATAAACTTTCTATGTTTCTCAGATGCAACTCAGGCAATGTTGAAAGACAAGGTAGGTCAGATACTAGACTGGTTTAAAATTGAGAAAGAGGAAGCATTAGATAAGCTATCTGTACTTAAAGTGGATAAAGCACCAGGACCAGATAACATGCATCCAAGGATACTGAGGGAAGTGAGGGTGGAAATCGCAGAGGTACTGACCATAATTTTTCAATCTTCCTTAGACTCGGGGGTGATGACAGAGGGCTGGAGAATTGCAAACGTTACACCCTTGTTCAAAAGAGGGTGTAAGGTTAAGCCCAGCCACTACAGTTAAACCAGTCAGTTGAACTACAGTGGTGGGAAAACGTCGAGAAAAAATAATTTGGGACAAAATGAATAGTCACATGGGCAGATGCGAGTTAATAACGGAAAGCCAGCATGGATTTCTAAAGGGAAAATCATGTTTAACTGTCTTGCTGGAGTTTTTGAGGTGGTAACAGAGAGTTGATGAAGGCAATGCTGTTGATGGGGTTTACATGGACTTTCATACAACAGTCTATTCAGATTCAATTGAACCATTACTTCGATCTTGGAATTCAGAGTAGAATCTCAAAATTTGCCCATGACACCAAACTTTGAGGAGTGGTAAACAGTGAGGATGAGATAAACTGCCTACAACAGGATAGGCTATCAGAATGGGCAGAGAAGTGGCAGATCGAATTTAATACAGAGGAGTGTGGGGTGATGCATCTTGGCAGGAGCAATAGTGTGAGGCTATGCAGACAGAATGGTACAGTTCTAAAGAGTATGCAGGAACAGATGGACCTGTGTGTGGATGTGCAGAGATCTTTGAACGTGGCAGGACATATTGAGAGAATGACAACAAAGCATATGAGATCTTGAGCTTCTTAAATAGAGGCATAGACTACAAAGCAGGAAGTTATGCTGAAAATGTATACAACTCTGGTTAGGCCCAAAGTGAAGTATTGTGTCCAGCTCTGGTCATCATATTTTAGGAAGGATGTGAGGATCCTTGAGAGGGTGCAGAGGAGATTTACCAGAATAGTTCCAGGGATGGGGATTTTGTTACAATCCTAGGTTGGGAAAGCTGGGGTTGTTCTTCCTGGAGTAATTGCGATTGAGGGAACATTTCCTAGAAGTGTATAAGATTATGAGAGAATCATAGAGAATCAGAGAGCTGTTCCAGCACAGATGGAGCTAATCAGCCCATTGTATCTGCACCTGTTCTCTGACTAAGCAATTTACGTAGTGCCATTTCCCTGCCTTTTCCCCATAATCCTACACATTCTTCCTTTTCAGGTGTCTAAATAATTCCCTTCTGATTGTGTCAAGTGAACCTCTTTCAATCACACTCTCTGACACTGCATTCCAGATCCTAACCACTAACTTGTGAAAGTATTTTCCTCATGTTGGCATTGCTATTTTTTAAACCAATTACATTAAATCTAAACCCATCCATTCTTGATCGTTTGACGAGTGGGAACAGTTTTTCCCTACCTACTCTGTCCAGACCCCTCATGATTTTGAAAGGTTTAGATAAGATAGAGACAAGGAAAAACTGTTCCCATTAACTGATGAAACACGGACCAGGGAATACAGATGGAAGGTTTTGGGTAAGAGATGCAGGGGGAATATGAGGAGGAGTTTTTTTACACAGTGGATGGTAATGAGCTGGAACTCATTGCCCATGAGGGTGGTGGAAGCCGAGGCTATCAATGATTTAGGAACATAGGACCATAAGAAAAGGAGTAGGCCATTCAGCCCATCCAGCCTGACCTGCCATTCAATATGATCGTGGCTCATCATCCACTTCAATGCCTTTTCCCCACACTATCCTCATATCCTTTTATCTCATTGATATTTAGAAATGTGTCAATCTCTGCTTTAAACATAAACAATGACTGAGCTTCCACAGCCCTCTAGGGTAGAGAATTCCAAAGATTCACAACCCTCTGAGTAGTGACATTTTTCCTCATCTCTGTCCTTATTTTGAAATTGTGTCTGCTAATTCTAGATTCCCCAACCAGGGGAAACATCTTAGCTGCATCTACCCTGTCCATCTCCTAAAGTATTTTGTAGGTTTCAATGAGATCACCTCTGATTCTTCGAAACTCTAGAGAATAGTTTTCCCAATCCCTCTTCATGGGAGAGTCCCGCCATCCCAGGAACAAGTCTGATGAACCGTCGTTGCACTCCCTCAATGGCAATAATCTCCTTCCTAAAGTAAGGGGACTAAAACTGCGCACAATACTCCAAGTGCGGTCTAACTAAAGTTCTGTACAATTGTCGCAAGACTTCACTACTCCAGTACTCAAATCCTCTTACGATAAAGGCTAACATGCCATTAACCTTTGTAATTGTTTGCTGCACCTGCATGTTAGCTTTCAGTGACTTATTGGCAAGGACACCCAGGCCGCTTTGTACATCTACACTTCCTAATTTATCATTTAAGAAATACTCTGCACATCTATTCCTGCTACCAAAGTGGATTACCTTGCATTTTTCAATATTATTTTCCACCTAACATGTTCTTGCCCACTCACTAAGTCTGAACAATTCCCCTTGAAGCGGCTTTGCATCTTCCTCACTGTACACATTCCCACCTAGTTTTGTGTCAGATGCAAACTTGGAAATATTACATTTGGTCCACACATCCAAATCATTGAAATATATTGTGAAAAGCTGAGGCCCAATCTCTGATCCCTGCAGTACCCCACTAGTCATAGCATGCCAACGCGAAAATTATCCGTTTATTCCTCCTCACTGTTTCCAATCTGTTAACCAATCCTTAATCCATGCCAGTATATTACCTCCGACACCATGTATTTTAATTTTGCGAAGCAAGCTCATTTGGGGGTTCTGAAAACCTTCTGAAAATACAAGTATACCATCTCTGCCAACTCCTCTTAATCAATTCTGTTGTTATCATCCTCAAAATCTCCAACAGGTTCGTCAAACATGATTCCCCATTCATAAATCCATGTTAACTATGCCCAATCAGATCATTATTATCCAAATGTCCATTTATAACATCATTTAGAATTGATTATAGCAGGTTCCCAACGATTAATTTAAGGCTAACAGCTTTGTAATTCCCTGTTTTCGCTCTCCCTCCCTTCTTAAATAGTGGGGTGACATTTGCATCCTTCCAATCTGCAGGAACCGCTCCGGAATCTACAACATTTTTGAAGATGATCAGCAATGCATCCACTATCTCCATAGCGATCTCCTCAAACACTCTGGAACGTAGAATATCAGGTGCTGGGGACATAGCAACCTTCAGCCCCATTAATCTCTCCAATACAACCTTCTTAGTAATACTAACTTCCTTTAATTCATTGCAGTTCTGAAGAAGGGTCACTGACCTGAAACGTTAACTCTGCTTCTCTCTACACAGATGCTGCCGGACCTGCTGAGTGTTTCCAGCATTTCTTGTTTTTATTCAAGATTTCCAGCATCCTCAGTATTTTACTTCTAATTTCCTTCAATTCATCATTCCCCCAATCCCTTGAATCTCTAATTCTGGTTGATTTCTTTTATATGTCTCGGTGAAGACAGACACAAAATAATCATTTAGCTTCTCTGCAATTTCGCTGTTCCCATTATAAATTCTACTGACACTGCCTGTGATGGACTCACATTTGTCTTAGCCAAATGTTTCCTTTTTATGTACCTGTAGAAGCTTTTTACAGTCCGTTTTTATATTTTTCCAGCTAACATTCATATTCTATTCTCCCTTTCTTTATCAGTTTCTTCATTCTCCGTTGGTGTATTCTAAAATCCTCCCAATTCTCAGGTTTACTACTATTTATGGCAACTTTATTGTCCTTTTATAGAGTCATAGAGAGATACAGATACGGCCCTTCGGCCCACAGAGTCTGTGCCTGCCAACAAACACCTATTTATACTAATCTTACATTAATCCCATATACCCTACCACATTCCCACCATTCTCCTACCACCTACCTACACTAGGGGCAATTTACAATGGCCAATCTACCTATCAACCTGCAAGTCTTTGGATGTGGGAGGAAACTGAAGCACCCAGCGGAAACCTACGCGGTCACAGTAGAAGTTGCAAACTCCACATAGGCAGTACCAAGAACTGAACCCGGGTTGCTGGAGCTGTGAAGCTGCAGTGCTAACCGCAGTTTTAATCTTATACAATCCTTAACTTCCTTTGTTGTCCACAGTGACTGCCTTTACTTTTGGGTTTTATGTGCCTGGAAGCAATGTATAGGTGCTGTAAACTATATAATATTTAATTAAAGACTATCGATTGCCTATGTACTATCATACCTTTCAATGTATTTTTCCAATCCACCTCGGGCAATTTGCCCCTCATACCTTCATAACTTCTTTTGTTCTAATTTAACACCCTGGCTTAAGAGTGAACTACATTACTTTCAAGCATAATGTAAAATTCCATCACATTATGGTAATTCATCCCTAAAGGTAACTTTACTATAAAATCATTAATTATCCCTGTCTATAATACTAGATCTACAATAGCCTGTTTTCTCGTCGGTTCCTCAACATAAAGCTCCAGAAAACCATCCGTAACACACTCCAGAAACTCGTCATTCATAGCATTTGTTCTCATTAGGTTACCCAGTCTATATGAGGATTGAAGTCACCCATGATGACTGTATTGCCCATGTTATATGATTCTCTCATCTCCATTAATGCCATGCCCCACATAAATACTACTGTTTGATGGCCTACAAACAGCTCCTACCAGTGTTTTCTCCCCCTTGTTGTTTCTTAGCTCCACCCAAACAGATTCCATATTTTGTTCTTCAGAACTGAGATCCTCCCTTACTAAGGTACTGATACAATCCCTTATTATCAGTGCAACATTATGTCCTTTCCCATTTTGCCTGTCCTTCCTAAAGGTCGAATCTGCTTGCTTATTCAGTTCTCAGTCTTGGTTACCCTGTAGCACATTTCCGTTATGACAATTGGATCAGACTCATTTACCTCTATTTGGGCCTTTAAATCATCTTCCCTGTTCTGAATACTGAGTGCATTCAGGTGCAGCGCCCTTAACCGTTCTGCGTTCTAGTTGATGCTCACCTTTGTTTCGCCTACCTTCGAATGTCACCTTCTACTTTTCTATCTCCTGTTACCAGCTTTATTTCCTCTCAATTTGATCCTTCCTCCCAATTTCAAAAGAAAACTGGATGGGTGCTTGAAGGAAGTGACCTTGCAGAGCTACGGGATTGAGTGGGGGAGTAAAACTGACTGAACTGCTCCACAGGGAACCAGCACGGTCTCGATAGGCCTAATGGAATCCTTCTGTGTGGTAAGTGACTCTAACCCTATCACTGTCTGTGACTGAATGTTGGATATGTCTCCCGTTCCTGCCAGAAAGATCCGGATACATAAAATGTCAATGAAACTGTGACGTTAACAACCACTGACAGCTCCGTCCTCACCCTGGTCTGAGGCTCCAGGTTGTGTTTCAGGAGCTCTGTGACCACCTCCTTATTGAAACAGAGTCACCTCACATACTGCTCCAGGGTTAGATGTAGGTAGGAAAAGTGCTCTTGGAAAACCCGGAGTGGGTAGGGCAGAGCCCCCTCCTCCTCCCTCGTTACAGAGCTTCCCCTCTCTGCAGCTTCTGCTCCATTTGTTGGTCATGTTACAGAGCCAGAGACACTGTAACTACAGTCCCCATACCTCGTCCAGAGTTGGGGCACAAAATCCTCTGCCCTCCCTGAATGTTTGCAGCAGCTCACAACACAACCTCCAGGAAACCATGCACAGCACCTTCCACTAACTTTACAATTACAGAAGTAAGTCAAAAGCCCCTCATCTATAAGTTGGATGCCTGGTCCGTTTAAATAACACTAGAGGAGGTTCCTCCTGCTGCTGACTGTATGCTCAGCTGAGAGTGACTAACACAGGCGGTCAGTGAACATGCACAGACCAAGTTTCCAAGACGTACATCAAAGCTGTTGGAATGGTACATTGACATCACATTCAAAACCATCCTCAAATAAACAACACATACATGGAACGATTGACCTAGAGCCCTGCCCAGCGTGGGGCATTGTGCAGGCCACAGTAGAAGTGGCCATCTGTGAAAATCACACTAACTTCACATACATGGTGCTATTGACTTGGAGCCCTGCATCAAAGCTGCCGGAATAGCAGTTTGACATGACATTCCACAACTCCTCGTGCTACTAGTGCACACAATGTACACCCGGGCTAGAGTACTGCACAGCATGGGACAGTGTGCAGGCCACACCGGAAATGGCTGGGAGCTCAGCTCATACCCTTTTATAGATCCAGGCTTCCACAGTGTGGGCAACAGTGCTGCTGTAAGAGCTAACAAATCACCACCAAGAAGAGATAGAGAGGGAAGGAAATTCACTTTAAAAGGGGACATTGAACGAGACTTGATGGAAGATTTTCAAGAATATGGGAATGGACACGGGAATGGGACTAATTGGAGGGGTGAGGCCATGGAGGGATTCAAACACAAGAATGAGAATATTAAAATTAAGGGTGTTGCCAGACCGGGAGCCAATGTAGATCAGTGAGCACAGGGGTGATGGGTGATCGGGATTTGGTGTGAGTTAGAACACAGGCAGCAGGGTTCTGGATGGGCTGTGGTTTATAGAAGTTTATAACTGGGAAGGTGACCAGGATACAATTGGAAAAATCAAGTGAATAAAGGCACAGATGAGGGTTTATGCAGCAGATGGGCTGAGGCAGAGGTTGTGATCGGTGATATTACAGAGGTGGTAATATGCAGGGTTGGTGATGTAGGGAATATGGAGATGAATTCAGCTCAGGTATAAATGGAACACAGATGTTGTAAACAGCCTCGGATATTGGGCAGGGTGGGGTAGGTGATTCACAGATAGGAGATGGAGTTTGTGATGAAGACCAATGCCACTGGCTTCAGTCTTCCCAATATTTACGTTACAGAACAGTATTTCAGTGAAACAGGGTTTACAGATCACCTAGCGGGAAATAGAGACTTACCAGGAGCACAGACAGGACCCAAGATGAAAGATGAATTTACAAGAACTGTAATACAATTAGCAATGGGTTGACAGCTAATAGCTGGAGGTAGAGATTCACCAGGTACAGTAGCAACAGCAAGAAGGGTAGAGTAAACTACAGGAGCAGTAATGCAATTAAACATGGTTCACAGAATTAATAGCTGTATAGAAAGACTTACCAGGGATGCCAACAATAGCCAGAATGGGATAGTAAATATATTGAATTATCTCAAGTGCATACAAGATCCGATCGTCTAATGAGTACCAATCCCAATATGTAGAAAGATAGTAAAGATCCGAGGATAAACTCCTGTCCATTGTTGTAACATTCTGATCTATTGTTCTCAGATTCTGATCCATTGTTGTAACATTCCAATCTATTGTTCTCAGATTCTGATCCATTGTTGTAACATTCCAATCTATTGTTCTCAGATTCTGATCTATCCCTTCCCTCTCTCTGGAGCCACTGATCCCTGTCAGTGCCGAGCGTGATGTTCCCTTTGACGCTATGTGATAACACATTGAAAGAGTCCCTTATTAATAGAAAAGGAAAGCCTTCCAGTGACACAATTAGGGCCCATGGAGACTGACATTAATTACAGTTACTGAAGAAATAGGTTTAGTTAACCCTTTTCATTTCAACACTTTTTGTACCACAATCAACGATAACATTTGCCTAGCCTGAATGGGATATATGAGGGTGGGAAAGGTGGGAATAGCAGATGCAAAGGCCAGAATCGTCCAAAACTCCTTGGATATGTGAGTGGTGACAGAGGACTGGAGGGTTGTCAAAGTTGCACCCTGATTAAAAAAGGAGATGTGGAGAAAACTCTGTATTTACTGTCACTGATGGGGAAATTTCTAGAGTTCACATTCCAGGACAAACGTATTTGATGCTGGAGAAAAGAAAAAAAAAACATGGACAACAAATGGACAGCAGGAAGTATATGGTAAGACAAGTCATGTCTAGTAAATGTCAACAACAACAACTTATATTTATATGGTGCCTTTAATGTAATAAAACATCACAAGATGCTTCACAGGAACATTATGAAGCAACGTATGGCACAGAGACACAACAGCAGATATCAGGTCAGATGACCAACAGTTTGGTCAAAGAGGAAGATTTTATTTAGTGTCTTAAGGGAGGAATGTGATGTAGCGTGGCAGTGACAGTGGGATACTGGCAATCTCACTGAACTAGTAATCCAGAGGCGCAGGCTCATTCCCTGGGGACATGGGTTCAAAGCCCACCATAACTGATGGTGGAATTTAAAATTCAATTATGTAATGCATTCAATTGATGAATAAAAATCTGGAATTGAAATCTGGACTTAATAATGTTGCCATGAAGCCATCATCGATTAGTATAACAATCTATCTGGTTCATTAATGTCCTTTAGGGAAGGAGATCTATCATCCTTATCTGTTCTGGTCTCCATGTAACTCAATGTGGTTCACTTTTAACTGTCCTCTGAAACAGTCTAGCAAGCCAATCAGTGTCAAGAATAATTATGGATGGACAATAAAGATGTAGGAATGGTATTCCAGAGATTTTCATGAGGGTCGTTAACTAGTCTAGGACATAACTCTGGAGACACGTCTTTGTGTCTACATTCCTGGCAATGATAATGCGAAGCCTCATGTCCACATATGTAAACAAATGTTGTTTATAAACTGTCCAGGACATAACTCTGGACACAGGTCTTTGTGTCTACATTCCTGGCAATGATAATGTGAAGCCTCATGTCCACATATGTAAACAAATGTTGTTTATAAACTGTCCAGGACATAACTCTGGACACAGGTCTTTGTGTCGACATTCCTGACAATGATAATGTGAAGCCTCATGTCCACATATATAAACAAATGTTGTTTATAAACTGTCTAGGACATAACTCTGGACACAGGTCTTTGTGTCGACATTCCTGGCAATGATAATGTGAAGCCTCATGTCCACATATATAAACAAATGTTGTTTATAAACTGTCCAGGACATAACTCTGGACACAGGGCTTTGTGTCTACATTCCTGACAATGATAATGTGAAGCCTCATGTACACATATATAAACAAATGTTGTTTATAAACTGTCCAGGGCATAACTCTGGACAGAGGTCTTTGTGTCTACATTCCTGACAATGATAATGTGAAGCCTCATGTCCACATATATAAACAAATGTTGTTTATAAACTGTCTAGGACATAACTCTGGACACAGGTCTTTGTGTCGACATTCCTGGCAATGATAATGTGAAGCCTCATGTCCACATATATAAACAAATGTTATTTATAAACTGTCATCTTTTTGATTGGTTACTCTATGGTTCAAACATGAGAATTACATGAAAGAATGAGACAGCACTCAAAGTTCAAATTAAACCCCAATGACTCTATTAGATTCAATAGGAATACTATTGGTTAACAACTGTACAAAATACCCATTCACAATGGACCGGTCAACAATACACCAATTAGTCACAAACATGTTACAAGGAGTCATGCATACATGATAACCCAGTGAGCATTTACCTCCCTGATAATCGTTCTGTCGCTGACCAAGCTCCTCGACCTTACCACTGAATCACTATTTGCAATGATTTTTACAACTTTCATATCAAGGTGGGCTGGATGTTTCATTGACAAGATCATACTGTCCTATCAAAATACACCATAAGCTACAATTGTCCAATGAGATGTCTAATTCTTTGTTCAGACTATGATATGTGAAACTGCCTTCATGGTGATCATGTGTTTACATTTCCTTCAATAATTACATCACCCCTTGTGGATGTTACAGATGCCTCAGGATTGATATGAGAACAAAAAAATAGCAGATTTCCTTCCTGGTCACATACACATTTTGAACCACAGGACAATTAAACAATCCAAATTCCTTACATTCCTGACGTCTTACAAACTGTTGCTTAGAGAATGTCTAGTTTATTTGCATTTCAAAACAAGACATACTCTGACATCATTAACAATCTTTAATAAAACTCTAGAATTAAAATATCTATTCTCATGGTGTTCATTGTCAATTGTTGTAAAAACACATCTGGTTCACTAATGTCCTTTAGGGAAGGAAATCTGCCATCCTAACCTGGTCTGGCCTACATGTGATTCCAGACTCACAGCAGTGTGGTTGATTCTGAAATGGCCTAGCAAGCTACTCAGTTGTACGAAACGGCAACAAAATCTAAGAAAAGCAATGAAACCGGATGGACCACCGACATCTCGGCACCAGAAACAACAAAGACAAACCCAGCCCTGTGGACCCTGTAAAGTCCTCCACACTAACATCTGGGGGCTTGTGCCAACGTTGGGAGAGCTGTCCCACAGGCGCGTCAAGCAGCAGAAAACATAGTCATACTCACCGAATCACACCTTACAGACAGTGTCCCAGACAATGCCATCACCATCCCCAGGTATGGACTACAGGGGTTCAAGAAGACAGCTCAGCACCACCTTCTCAAGGGCAATTAGGGATGGCAATAAATGCTGGCAGAGCCAGCGACACCCACATCCCATGAATGAGCGAATAAAAGAAATGCCCTGTGTTTAGCTAAATCCCAACAGCTTCAGACACAATCAGTCAACAGTGGGCAGTAGTGGCTGCTGTCTCCAAACACAAAGCTAGATATCTGCGTCCTTGTTGGGACAAAACTGTAGGATTGAATTTATTTTATGATAGGACTGTTAGAACTTAGTTGTCATTTCCTTCAGTATAACGGTTAAAATAGTATTCTGTATGTAACATAACCACAACGCATGATGTTAGCTAAATATCTGGACAAGTCCTGACCTGTTGAGAACCTTTATTTTGAAGTTGTTAGACTGTGGATTATGCCAGGGAGACTGCTGGTTTTTAAACGGTATAAAACTGTAAACAATGCCCGTGTGGCCAGGAAGCTGTGAAATGAGTTATACAAAGAACAAATAACAAAGAAAGTTACAGCACAGGAACAGGCCCTTCGGCCCTCCAAGCCTGCGCCGATCCCGATCCTCTATCTAAACATGTCGCCTATTTTCTTTTTTTCACTTCCTGCCCATTCATTTATCTGTCTAGATACATCTTAAAAGTCGCTATCGTGCCCGCGTCTACCACCTCCACTGGCAACGCATTCCAGGCACCCACCACCCTCTGCGTAAAGAACTTTCCACGCATATCCTCCCGAATCTTTTCCCCTCTTACTTTTAAATCGTGACTCCTAGTAATTGAATCCCCCCACTCTGGGAAAAAGCTTCTTGCTATCCATCCTGTCTATACCTCTCATGATTTTGTACACCTCAATCAGGTCCCCCCTCAACCTCCGTCTTTCTAATGAAAATAATCCTAATCTACTCAACCTCTCTTCATAGCTAGCGCCCTGCGTACCAGGCAACATCCTGGTGAACCTCCTCTGCACCCTCTCCAAAGCATCCACATCCTTTTGGTAATGTGGCGACCAGAACTGCACGCAGTCTTCCAAATGTGGCCGAACCAAAGTCTTATACAACTGTAACATGACCTGCCAACTCTTGTACTCAATACCCCGTCCGATGAAGGAAAGCATGCCGTCTGCCTTCTTGACCACTCTATTGACCTGCGTTGCCACCTTCAGGGAACAATGGACCTGAACACCCAAATCTCTCTGCACATCAATTTTCCCCAGGACTTTTCCATTTACTGTATAATTCACTCTTGAATTGGATCTTCCAAAATGCATCACCTCGCAGTTGCCCTGATTGAACTCCATCTGCCATTTATCTGCCCAAATCTCCAATCTATCTATATTCTGCTGTATTCTCTGACAGTCCCCTTCACTATCTGCGACTCCACCAATCTTAGTGTCGTCTGTAAACTTGCTAATCAGACCACCTATACTTTCCTCCAAATCATTTATGTATATCACAAACAACAGTGGCCCCAGCACGGATCCCTGTGGAACACCACTGGTCACACGTCTCCATTTTGAGAAACTCCCTTCCACTGCTACTCTCTGTCTCCTGTTGCCCACCCAGTTCTTTATCCATTTGGCTAGTACACACTGGACCCCATGCGACTTCACTTTCTCCATCAGCCTATCATGGGGAACGTTATCAAACGCCTTACTGAAGTCCATGTATACGACATCTACAGCCCTTCCCTCATCAATCAACTTTGTCACTTCCTCAAAGAATTCTATTACGTTCTATATGTACATGTGAATGCCATTAAGTGGTCACGGTGGTTGAATAGGCACAGCAGGCTGGCACCGGGTCAAGATATGACCTTTTGTAAAGGAATTCATAGCGTCAAGGCAGCTGGAATCTGGAGGCCCCTCCCCTCCCCCCCCCCACTCCCCACTGAACGACAATGACAATGACTTAAACCAGGCTCAAAGTACCATCATGGAAGGGTAGTTAGTTAATGACTGACCAATCAAATGAACAGAAATGGCCTTTTATCTAATATGGAACAGAAACAAACTGGTAAATGAGTATAAATTAAGAGCTTGTAAGACCCCAAAAGCGGACATCATCATCAAGAAGAAGACAGAAGATAGACTCCAATAAAGAGACAAGGTTCCACAGTTAACTGGAGGTTGAGGACCGGGTGTTCCATTGTGAACACAACTGCTGACCACTTCCCTTTGCTCAGTATCACCATGTTCTGCTTATTGTGCAGAACTTCATTCAGTCTGTGAAGCTTGTGAAAGCAGCCTCGTACACATGTAGTTTTATAGCCAGTCTGAGCTGCAAGTCCCTTTTAAATCTGATCTCCCAACATCGACTGTCATTGTAATTGACCTAAGTCTGACAATTACATTAAATCAAACCCCAGATCTTACAAGTGGTGCTGAAACCCGGGACTTAGACTACTATGCAAACCGAGGGTGTTGTCGCAAAGTTTCGCAAACATCGGAATATTCGTTTGACCAGTGAAAACTCTTGCAGGGATAAACTCTTTTGAGGGGCAGACGATTATACTAACCCAGTGAAGTCTCTTTAAATGCACAGTATGTCACAAAAAGATAATGGGAAGAAGGGTCTCTGGGAAACATATGAGGAAGAGTTAAGCACTAAGTGTAATATGGACAATATCCAGTCCCTGTTAGGAGACTGTCTATGGAAGCATGAACACGTTCCTTTTTAAATATAGTGAAGTTTATCCAGGCACACGTCTTGGCTAAACATCAGAAGGGTGAAAAGGCTTTAAATCTGACTCCATATCCAGCATCACACAGTGCACAGTGCGATGAGGAAGTGAAAGAGTCACAGGTGAGAGAAATGGTAGCTCAAAGTGAACAGACCCAGCAGCAGCAGCAGACACAGCTACAGGAGTTACACAATAAGCTAGTGTACTTCACTGTCACTATACAACAACAGACACTTAATGCAGGACAGGCTTGTGCAGTTCAGCAGCAGTTAGAGTTAGCAGAGAAACATATTGTTACTGTCACACAGGATAATGTCCAGTTGACCCAGATGTTAGAGGATTCTAGAGGTGTCCTTAGGGAGTTACAGGAGTGACCCCACCTGAAGACAGAGCATGCACAGTATAGGTCTAACATTCAGTGATTGCAAACCGAGAGGGAAAGCAGCTCCCAGTCGGGTGGAGCAGCCGTCACAAAAAGCAGAGTATAACACAGGTGGTACTAAAACGGAGCAGGAGGCCTCAGTGGGGGACAATGTTGGAGAGGGAGAACGTTTACCAATCTGTCCCGTTAAGGTAACCTCCTTAAGCTAGGGAGGAGATTGCAGAGCCTTTGTCCTTGATCTTTATGTCGTCATTGTCGACAGGAATAGTGCCGGTAGACTGGAGGATAGCAAATGTTGTCCCCTTGTTCAAGAAGTGGAGTAGAGACAGCCCTGGTAATTATAGACCTGTGAGCCTTACTTCGGTTGTGGGTAAAATGTTGGAAAAGGTTATAAGAGACAGGATTTATAATCATCTTGAAAAGAATAAGTTCATTAGAGATAGTCAGCACGGTTTTGTGACGGGTAGGTCGTGCCTCACAAACCTTATTCAGTTTTTCGAGAAGGTGACCAAACAGGTGGATGAGGGTAAAGCAGTGGATGTGGTGTATATGGATTTCAGTAAGGCGTTTGATAAGGTTCCCCACGGTAGGCTATTGCAGAAAATACGGAAGTATGGGGTTGAAGGTGATTTAGAGCTTTGGATCAGAAATTGGCTAGCTGAAAGAAGACAGAGGGTGGTGGTTGATGGCAAATGTTCATCCTGGAGTTTAGTTACTAGTGGTGTACCGCAAGGATCTGTTTTGGGGCCACTGCTGTTTGTCATTTTTATAAATGACCTGGAAGAGGGTGTAGAAGGGTGGGTTAGTAAATTTGCAGATGACACTAAGGTCGGTGGAGTTGTGGATAGTGCCGAAGGATGTTGTAGGGTACAGAGAGACATAGATAGGCTGCAGAGCTGGGCTGAGAGATGGCAAATGGAGTTTAATGCGGAAAAGTGTGAGGTGATTCACTTTGGAAGGAGTAACAGGAATGCAGAGTACTGGGCTAATGGGAAGATTCTTGGTAGTGTAGATGAACAGAGAGATCTTGGTGTCCAGGTGCATAAATCCCTGAAGGTTGCTACCCAGGTTAATAGGGCTGTTAAGAAGGCATATGGTGTGTTAGCTTTTATTAGTAGGGGGATCGAGTTTCGGAGCCACGAGGTCATGCTGCAGCTGTACAAAACTCTGGTGAGACCGCACCTGGAGTATTGCGTGCAGTTCTGGTCACCGCATTATAGGAAGGATGTGGAAGCTATCGAAAGGGTGCAGAGGAGATTTACTAGGATGTTGCCTGGTATGGAGGGAAGGTCTTACGAGGAAAGGCTGAGGGACTTGAGGTTGTTTTCGTTGGAGAGAAGGAGGAGGAGAGGTGACTTAATAGAGACATATAAGATAATCAGAGGGTTAGATAGGGTGGATAGTGAGCGTCTTTTTCCTCGGATGGTGATGGCAAACACGAGGGGACATAGCTTCAAGTTGAGGGGTGATAGATATCGGACAGATGTGAGAGGTAGTTTCTTTACTCAGAGAGTAGTAGGGGCATGGAACGCACTGCCTGCAGCAGTAGTAGATTCGCCAACTTTAAGGGCATTTAAGTGGTCATTGGATGGACATATGGATGAAAATGGAATAGTGAAGGTCAGATGGTTTCACAGGTCGGCGCAACATCGAGGGCCGAAGGGCCTGTACTGCGCTGTAATGTTCTAATTCCTTGACAGGCTGTGCCGTTAATGTGGTGACAACACCGAATGGAACAGTCTGTTACTCTCAATCCCACCAAGTCACGTGTGAGGTTGAGATAAAAAGGAAAGGAAATGTTTCGGAGCCACAGTAAGCTTGAAACAATGTCTGAAGAGAACAGGAGGAAAAGCTTGTGCTTGAGTAAGTGGGTCTGTTTTTGTATTTGAAGTTTCCTGTTTGATTTCTTTGTCTGTCTCAGCCAGTGTCTATTACGGTCAGTTACGTCTGGTCCTGCATGCTGTCTGAAAGTAGTTGGTTGTTTAACATGTGTGTATAGTTATATTTTAAATTGGTGTGAGTGGGGAGGACAAAAGTTTTGATAACATGGATGTTGGAGTGTTAAATAGCAATTGCTTTCTGCTGGGAAGGAGACAGAGAGAAAGAGAGAAAGAGAGACAGAGAGAGACAGAGAGAGAGAGTGAGTGAGAGAGTGTGAGAGAGAGAGAGAGAATGAGAGAGAGAGAGAGAGAGAGAGAGGTGTTCTTCCAGGGGGGATAATGAGTAATGACACTTAGGGACGGAGGAAATGTGAGCTCTGGTACTTTGATTGTTCCTGTAGGTAAAAACCTTGAAAACCCTCTTTCCACCTCCTGCCGCTATGGGTGTGGATGACACAGACTGAAGTTCCTGTCTTTAACCGGGATCTATTCAGAATCTGGCACACTTGAGGCCTTCCACCATCGGTGGGTACCGCAGGGGCTGGGATGCATCTTTAATGCCAAGAATGGCATTTTAATTTGAGTTTTTGGTTTATTTATCTGTTTTTAATAAAATTAATTCAAAATTTAAATAAAGGGGGCCTGGCGAATAAAGTCCCCCTCGACAAAAAAACAAAACGGAGTTGAAGGTTAGATAGAGAGTAAATCTCCCTCTACACTGTTGAGGGTGTGGAGGTATAAACATAGACGTCTCGTGAGACACGTCTCTGAACCTCCTCACCTCTCCCGGAATAAGAGTAGGAGGCATCCCTCCACTGCAGACTGCCGAGAGGAACAGGGTCAGTCTCCTGGCGGGTCCTCGGACTCCCTGCGCTACCAGCACCATTGGGGCTCGAGCCCTAAGTCACAGCTTTCTATCCCACAAAATGGAGTGGGTACAGAAGCCTCTGTACCATTCGCAACACCCGAGGTGGGGCGGGGGAGTGGTGAAGGGCCCCTCCCCTGATGGGGGAGCCTGTGGATCCACCAGGAGAAATCGTTCCATCTCCCACTGAGTCCGGTGTCCTGGGTGGGGCTGAGACCTGTGAGGGTCAACGCTCTCGGCGCCTGTTGCTGTCATCCAGGAATGGATCTGACCCGGAGGTTGATTTGAATAATGTTAACAGTGCTCTGTCTGCTGGTACTGTGGCGCTGGCAGGGTGGGAGATGGCCTCCTCTCTCTACCTCGGGTCTCACTCCGGCTGGATTTCCAGAGTCAAGAAACAACTGCCTCCCCCGAAGCTGATCACAAGCCCGGGCACCGAGGGGGAGAGGGTGTCCTCAACCACAGGCACTCATATTCCCAGTTTCCCCAGAGGAATATAGGAATGACTCCTCCACCACCGATCCTGGGGGTGTGATCATGAGGGAGGTGAGACTCGCTGGCGTGGCCGGGATGTCCACACCACATTGTGTGGTGGGTGTGTCGGCCACTGGCGGTGACGGCACGGAGGAGGATGGAGTCTCGGTGTGGGGCACGGAGGACGACCTTGAATCCATTGCCAGTGAGGCGGTGGACTCCCTCCTGCCTCCTACCGAGTCTCCTCTCATCCCCATTGCCGAACTCCGGAACTTCCTTGCTGCTTGCAGGGATTGTCCCAATAAAGTTCAGCTGGCCCTTGACCAGTGGTTGGAGTGGCTGATCATCAGGTCTGTCCGTCTTGCCCTCAAGGAGGGTTGCAAATGTGCAGACATGAAAAAGGTCTTGCGATGCCCGATGAAAGTGTTCCCCTCTGGGTTGCTGGGGGAGTTTAAGGCGATGAGCAGTTCCACTCTCTCCTCACAGTAAGATATTGGTGACAGGATGGTGGTATTTTTGACATGAAGATATCCATAGCCAGCCTCAACATCAACAGCAGCAGGGCGTCTCTCAGCCGTTTTCACAATCTCAGAATCCTCAGGGAAGGGAGATATGTGATGAGTTTTTTGCAGGAAACCCACACCGTTCCGGGAGCTGAAGCCACCTGGCTCCTGGAGCGACAGGGTGACTTGATGGATTAGCTCCCTCGACTTTGTAGACGCCTGGTGGAATCTCAATTCTGATTCAACTGCTTTCATCAGGATTACTTAGGAGCAGGCATCCGAATCGACAGCCTCGACATTTCACATCTCGGTGGCCTCCATGTGGCTGATGCAGTCCTGGGACCACCAGCTGGTGTGGGCGGAGTTCACTCCGCTCGTCAAGGGGGCAGGGTCAATGTACTGGCACTTTAACAACCGGCTGCTGGAGGACGAGTGATTCCGGGACTCGTTACGTCGATACACGGCCGCCTGGAGAAGGAAGCAGAGGGACTTCCCCTCCTTGAGGCTATGGTGGGATGTGGGCAAGACTCACATTCACGCCTTCTGTCAGGAGTACGTGAAGGGATCGACCAAGGGGCGGGAAGCCGAGATCGGGCACCTAGAGAGGGAGGTACTTGAGTTGGAGTCCCGTGTCAATCAAGCCGTCACGGAGCCTGCCTTGTGGCAGGCATACAAAGAGAAGGAAGTGCGGAGGGACCTGCAGCTCACAGGGTCCCAAGGAGTGCACGTGAGGTCGCAGATCCAGATCCGGGAAGATTTGGACCGCGCCACACCCTTCTTCTACTCACTGGAAAAATGGTGGGGGGGTCGGTAAGCAGCTCATCGAGCTCCTGGCCGACGATGGATCCTCCATTATGGATCCAGAGGGAATGGAACTTTTGGTACGAACCTATTACAGTGCGTTGTTCTCTCTGGACCCGTCCAGCGAGGAGACGTGCAGAGTTCTATGGGAGGAGCTGCTGAATGTCAGCCTGGAGAACGCCGAAGGATTGGGGGCCCTGCTCGCATTGGTGGAGCTGTACGGATCACTCTGCCAGTTCTCGAAGGGCAAATCACTGGGGCTGTACGGGCTGACCGTGGAGCTCCACAGGGTGTTCTGGGATGCCCTCGGGGACGACTGCGCCTGTGTCCTGGGGAAAGCCTGGCAACCAGGAGATGCCCCTCACGTGGCACAGGGTGGTTGTTGACCTGTTGCTGAAGAGGGATGATCTCTGCTTGCTTAAGAAATGGCGTCCAGCCTCCCTCCTCAGCACGGATTGGAAGATCTACCCCGTCCAGGAATTCCCAGAGAAACACACCTCCAGAGACACTGTAACTACAGTCCCCATACCTCGTCCGGAGTTGGGTCACCAAATCCACTCGTCTTACTGACAGTCTGTAGCAGCTCACAACACAACCTCCGGAAAACCATCCACAGCACCGCCACTAACTTTACTATCGCAGAAGTAAGTCAAACGCCCCTCACCTGTAAGTTGGATGCCTGGTCATTTTAAGTAACACTAGAACAAAGAATAATACAGCACAGGAAAAGTCCATTCGGCCCTCCAAGCCTGCGCTGATCTTGTTGCCTGCCTAAACTAAAACATTCTGCACTTCCGGGGACCGTATCCCTCTTTTCCCATCCTATTCATGTATTTGTCAAGATGCCTCTTAAACGTCGCTATTGTACCTGCTTCCACCACCTCCCCCGGCAGCAAGTTCCAGGCACTCACCACCCTCTGTGTAAAGAAACTTGCCTCGCACATCCCCTCTGTATTTTCCCCTTGCACCTTAAACCTATGTCATATAGTAACTCTCTCTTTCACCCTGGGAAAAAGCTTCTGACTATCCACTCTGTCCATGCCACTCATAACTTTGTAAACCTCTGTCATATCGCCCCTCCACCTCCGTCGCTCCAGTGAAAACAATCCAAGTTTATCCAACCTCTCCTCATAGCTAATACCCTCTAGACCAAGCAACATCCTGGTTAACCTCCTCTGTACCTTCTCCAAAACCTCCACATCTTTCTGGTATCGTGGCGACCAGAATTGCAAGCACTACTCCAAGTGTGGCCTTACTAAGGATCTGTGGACCTGTACGCCAAGATCTCTCTGCCTGTCAATACTCCTAAGGGTTATGCCATTTACTCTATACTTCCCACCTGCATTAGACCTTCCAAAATGCATCACCTCACATTTTTCCGGATTAAACTCCATCTGCCATTTCTCCGCCCAAGTCTCCAACCGATCTATATCCTGCTGTATCCTCTGACAATCCTCATCACTATCCGCAACTCCAGCAACCTTTGTGTCGTCCGCAAAGTTACCATTCAGACCAGCTACATTTTCCTCCATATCATTTATACATACTGCAAACATCAAAGGTCCCAGCACTGATCCCTGCGGAACAACACTAGTCACATCCCTCCATTCAGAAAAGCACCCTTCCACTGCTACCCTCTGTCTTCTGTGACCGAGCCAATTCTGTATACATCTTGACAGCTCAAGTCTGATCCCATATGACTTCACCATTTGTATCGGTTTGCCATGAGGGACCTTGTCAAAGGCTTTACTGAAGTATATGTAGACAACATCCGCTGCCCTTCCTTCATCAATCATCTTTGTCACTTCCTCAAAAAACTCAATCAACTTTGTGAGACACGACCTCCCCTTCACAAAACCCTGCTGCCTCTCGCTAATAAGTTCATTTGTTTGCAAATGGGAATAAATCCTGTCCCGAAGAATCCTCTCTAATAATTTCCCTATCACTATCGTAAGGCTCACCGGCCTGTAATTTCCTGGATTATCCTTGCTACCCTTCATAAACAGAAGAACAACATTGGCTATTATTCAGTCCTCTGGGACCTCACCTGGAGCCAGTGAGGATACAAAGATTTCTGTCAAGGCCCCAGCAATTCCTCCCTCGCCTCCCTCAGTATTCTGGGGTAGATTCCATCAGGTGCTGGGGACTTATCTACCTTAATGTTTTTCAAGACTCCCAACACACCCTTTTTGATAACGACATGAACCAGACTATCTACACTCCCTTCCCTAGACTCATCATCCATCAAGTCCTTCTCTTTGGTAAATACTGATGCAAAGTATTCATTTAGTACCTCGCCCATTTCCTCGTGCTGCTGAATGTATGTTCAGCTGAGATTGACTAACATCGTCGGTCAGTGGACATGCACAGACCAAGTTAAATTGACGTACATCAAAGCTGCTGGAATGGCTGATTGAAGTCATATTCAGACACCATCTCACGCTAACAGCACATGCTCAGATTGTCTGGGCTGGAGACTGGCCCAGAAAGGAACACCGTGCTGACCAGACTAGAGCCCTGTCCAGCATGGGACACCGTGCTGACCACACTGGAGTCCTGTCCAGCATGGGGCACTGTGCTGATCACACTAGAAGTGTCGGCTGCCTTGTTCACATCATTTTATGGATCCCAGTTTCCATATCATCAGCACCAGTGGTGCAGTTGAACAGAAAATCGTGGGCGGGGAGATATATACAGGGAAATAAATTCACTTTTAAAGTTGAATTGAGAAAAGATTGAAGGAAAAAATTTTGCAGTAATATGGGAATGGCCAGAGAAATGGGACTAATTCGAGAAGTGAGGCCATGGAACGATGCAACCACAAGAATAATAATATTAAAATTAAGGTGCTGCCAGACCGGGAGCCAATGTAGATCAGTGAGCACAGGGTTGATGGGTGATCCGGATTTGGCGTGAGTTAGGACTCAGTCAGCAGGGTTCTGGATGGGCTGTGGTTTATTGAGGTTTATAACAGGAAGGGTGACCAGGATAGAATTGGAGGAGTCAAGTCTGGATTTAACAAAGGCACAGATGAGGGTGATGCTGCAGATGGTCTGAGGCAGAGGTGGAGATGGGTGATATTACAGAGGTGGCAGGGTAGGATTGGTGATGGAGAGAATATGGAGATGACCTCAGCTCCGTTATAAATATAACACAGAGGTTGTAAACAGTCTGGTTCAGTGTCAGACATTGGACAGGGTGGGGTATGTATTTCACCGATAGGGGATGGAGTTTGTGATGGAGACCAATGACACTGGCTTCAGTCTTCCCAAAATTTACATTACAGAACAGTATTTCAGTGAAACGTGGTTTACTGATCTCCTGGCTGGAAATAGAGACAGCAGCAGCGAAGATGATAGAGTGGACGACAAGAACTATAATGCCATCACAATGGTTTCTAGAGCCAATAGCTGGAGATATTCACCAGAAATAACAGCAGCAGCAAGGAGGGCAGAGTAAATTACAGTAGCAGTAATGCAGTTAAACATAGTTTATAGTATTAATAGCTGTATAGAGAGACTTACCAGGAACACCAACAATAGCGAGGATTGGATAGTAAATGTATTGAATAATCTTCAGTACGAGATAGATCCGACGGTCTAATGAGTACCAATCATAATATATAGAAAGACAGTAAAGATTGGAGGATAAACTCCTGTCCATTGTTGTCATATTCCAATCTATTGTTCTCAGATTCTGACCCATTGTTGTAACATTCCAATCTGTTGTCCTCAGATTCTGACCCATTGTTGTAACATTCCAATCTATTGTTCTCAGATTCTGACCCATTGTTGTAACATTCCAATTTATTGTTCTCTGATTCTAATGTATCCTCTCCCTCTCTATGGAGCCGCTGATCCTGTTAATGCCAGGGCTAATGCTCTCGCCCACTCTATGTGAAAGCACATTGAAAGGAGACCCTTATTAATAGAAGAGGGAAATTCTCCAGTGACACAATTAGGGAGCATGGTGACTGACATTAATTACATTCACTGAACAAACAGGTTCAGTTAACCTCTTTCAATCCAGCACTTTTTGTAGCAGAATAAGGTAGAACATTTACCCAGTCTGCATGGGTTTTGTGAGGGTTACTGAGGGAAGGAATGGTGGAAATAGCAGAGACACTTTCCAGAATCGTTCAATCCTCCTTGGATAGGGGAGTGGTGCCAGAGACTGGAGGGTTGTAAATGTTACACCCTATTTAAAAAAGGAGAGATGGGGTAAACCCTGTAATTACTGACCAGCCAGAATAGTGTCACTACGAAGGAAATTTCTAGAGGTGATAACCCAGGATATAAATATTCTTTTGCTTGAGAAATCAGTGGATAGTAACTGGCAAGCAACCTGGATATGCGAATGACAAATGACGTCTGGCAATCTTCAACAGCAAGAGGATTTAAGTACAGGAGCAGGGATGTCTTGCTGCAATTATAAAGGGCCTTAGTGAGGCCACACCTGGAATATTGTGTGCAGTTTTGGTCTCCTTATCTGAGGAAGGATGCTCTTGCTATAGAGGGAGTGCAGTGGAGGTTTAGTAGACTGATTACTGGGATGGCGGGACTGACGTATGAGGAGAGATTGAGTTGGTTAGGATTATATTCGCTGGAGTTCAGAAGAGTGAGGGTGGATCTGATGGAAACCTACAAAATTCTAACAGGTCTTGACAGGGTTGATGCAGGGAGGATGTTCCCGATGGTGTGGGAGTCCAGAACCGGGGGTCATAGTCTAAGGGGACGGGGTAATCCTTTCAGGACTGTAATGAGGAGATATTTCTTTACCCAGAGAGTGGTGAGCCTGTGCAATTCCCTACCACAGAAAGCAGTTGAGGCCAAAATATTGTATCTTTCCAAGTCGGAGTTAGATATAGTCGCCTTTAAACCTACTAAACCCCAGCTGATATAAGCCGAGCGTGTCCAGCCTAACCTCATAAGACAGCCCGCTCATTCCAGAAATTTGTTGAGTACACCTTCTCTGAACTGCTTCCGACACATTTATATCTTTCCTTAAATAAGGAGCCCAGTACTGTACACAACAGTCCAGATGTGGTCTCATAAATGTCCTGTATAACTGAAACATAACCTGGCTACTTTTGTATTCAATTCCTCCTGCAATACATGATAACACTCGATTAGTTTCCTAATTACGTGTTGCACCTGCATAATAACCTTATACAATTCGTGCACTATGACATGCAGTTCCTATGCATCTTCCAGCTCTGCAATTTCTCACCATTCAGATAATATGCTTCTTTTTTTATTCCACCTGCCAAAATGGGCAATTCCACATTTTGCCACATTATACTACATTTTCTAGATCTTTGCCAACTTACCCAACCTATCTATATCCCTTTGTAGACCACCTATGTCCTCTTCACAACTTACTTTCCGACCTGTCTTTGTGTCATCAGCAAATTTAGCAACCATACCTTCGGACTCTTCATCCAAGTCATTCAGTTAAATTGTAAAATGTTAGGTCCCCAGCACTGATCCCTGTGGCACACCACTCGTTACATCTGACCAAACCGAAAATGACCCATTTTTTTCCTACTCTCTGTTACCTGTTAGGTAGCAAATCTTCTATCCATGCCGAAATGTTACCCCCTACAGCATCAGTTTTAATTTTCCGCAATAATGTTTGATGTGGCAACTTAGCAAATGCCTTCTGGAAATCTAAATACAGTAAACCTACCGGCTCCCCTTTACATCTTCAAAGAACTCCAATAACTTGGTAAAACATGACGTCCCTTTCACAAAACTATGTTGACCCTACCTGATCACCTTCACTTTTCTACCTGCCCTGCTCTAACATCCTGAATAATAGCTTTGAACATCTGATCCATAGCCAGAAAGCCTTTCTCGCATGTCACAGGTCGTATGTCTACTATGTCTATTCTGATGCTGTGTTGTATTTGAACTGTCACTCCTCAATAAACTGCTGGTTACCCTTAGACCTCATTTTAGTTAATCTGTGACCCTGGATCAGATCTTACAGTGGTGCAGGAGAGGGAACAGAGTTCATGTCAAAGCCCTGCCTCCCTTTTTTATGATCCTGTATAATGGACAGGGACTACTGGGCAGTAATGTGCTCAAAGGTTATCAGCAGTAATTCATTATCCCTATATTTGTATATTTTAGAACATTAAAACATACCCCTACTCTGGTGTCCAGTGCACCCTCAATATTCATGATTAAAATATCAGAGGAGTGTGAACCAGACACCTCTGATCACCCTGAGATACAGGAGATTCTCGACTCGTTGCTGAGTGTAATCACAGCCCATAAAGATGACTGTGGAAACATGAGCAGACTTGAAGAAATTAACTGACCATTGCATGCTCCATGAAGCAGTATTCATCCCGAGCTGAGATTGTATTATATATTCCAGACACTATCAGGTCATTTTTATACCAGGGTGTAGTTCACAAAGACACATTCACTACTAACTGCCCGATTTAGCTGGTTAGAAAACCGGATGGCAGCTGGTGACTGACTACTGACCACCACAAACTCAACTCAGTCACTCCTGTGGGAACCCGGTTGTCTGAGAGACACCCACCCTACTCACCCGGATTCCCAGCAGCAGGACTGTCTTCTCCACCCTGGATATCTCTAATGGTTATTGGAGTATCCCAGTAAAACTAGATAAACAATTTAAATTTACATTCACTGCTGAGGACCAGAGATACCCCTGAACATGTCTGTCACAAGGTGTTCCACAATAACCCCACTATTTTACACAAACGTATGGCCGGGGCCCTTGTGAGCTTTTCACAGTCTTCATGCTTGCTGAAATATGCCGATGATCTCCTCCTCATCACCACAGACCGTGTTCACACATTTAACCCTTTCACAGGAACTACTGCAGTTACTTTGGGATTTGGACTAAAAGACCATCCACGTAAGGCTCAGCTGGTGCAAGATCGTGTCACCGTTCTAGGTGTCCAGATTGGATCACCCAGCATCAGCCCAGAACAACATCAGGTCGAGACCATCCAGCGTCTACCCCTGTCCACGTCCAAGACTGCCCTGTGTGCTATCCTCAGGCTGGTGTGGTATCAGTGGACCCTCATCCCTCGATTTGCAGAGACTGTCATTCCTCTTTATGAACTACCTAATGATGGTGATGACCAGGTTTAGCCCGGTTGGACTGAAGAGAACACGGAAGCAGCAGCACAATTGAAGAAATCTGTCGCCCAGGTAACGTGTCTTATCTCACCTAACCCTGACAACACTTACCACTTGGAGGTGGGGGACACATTGAAAAGCCTGGCTGCTGTTATATGTGGAGAAACCCAGGAGAAACTACTCCCCATTGTGAATGATCCAGAATTGTGAGTGGGACTGAACTGATTTACTCTGTTTGTGAAGGACATTTGTTAACCATGTTGTGGGGCATCAAACATTTCACTTACATCACAGGGTTCAACAGGGTGATACTGTCCAGTCCATTCCAAACTTTCCCAGTATAGGAAAGCAGTAGTAATTGTAATCCCCTGTCAGAGAGTCATAGTCATTTCAGCACAGAAAAAGACCACTCTGCCCATCGAGTCCATGCCAGCTCTTTGTTGATAAATCCAGTCAGTCTCATTCCCCAGCTCTGTCTCCATATTCCTGAAAGTTTATTTCCCTCAAGTGTCCATCCAATATCCTTTTGAAATCATTCACCATCACTGCTTCCACCACCATCGTAGGCAGTGATTTCCAGGCCATTCCCTCTCACTGTGTAAAAAAGTTGTTCCTCACATCCCCCTGTATCTCTGTCCCACCACCTTAACTCTCTTCCTTGTACCATTAACTAATGGGAACATCTTTTATTGTCCACCTTATCCAAACACGTCATTACCTTGGATACCTCTATCAAATCTCCCCTCAATCTCCTTTACTCCAAGGAAAATATTACAGGCTTTTCCAGAGTAACCTTGTAGCTAAAGTCCTCCATCCCTGGAACGATTCTGGTAAATCTCCTCTACACCCTGTCAAGGACACTCACATCCTTCCTAAACTATGGTGAACGGAACTGGATGCAGCACTCCAGTTGGGGCCTAACCAGAGCTTTATAAAGGTTCACAATAACTTTCCTTCTTCTCTACTCACCACCTCTATTTATTTTAGGATAGTCAGCATGGATTTGGTAAGGGAAGATTTTGTTTGAACAACTTGGTCGAATTTTTTGAAGAAGTAACAAGAAAGATAAATGAGGGTAGTGCAGTTGATGTGCTCTACTTGGATGTTAGCAAGGCTTTTGACAAGGTCCGACATGGCAGATTTGTTCAAAAAATAAAATCTCACGGGATCCAGGGAAATGCAGCAAGGTTGGCTCAGTGGCAGGAAAGAAAGGGTAATTGTTGATGGCTGTTTTAGAGACTAGAAGGCTGTTTCCAGTGGCGTTCCGCAGGGCTCAGTACTGGATCCCTTGCTTTTTGTGGTCTATATTAATGATTTGGAATTAAATGTAGGGGGCATTATCAAGACGTTTGCAGACGACACATAGATTGACCCTGTGGTAGCTAGCGAGGAGGGCATCTGTAAAATACAGAAAGAGAGTGATGGCGTGGTCAGATGGGCAGAACCGTGGCAAAAGGAATTCAACTTGGAGAAGTATGATCTGATGCATTTCGGGAGGTGAAATAAGGCAAAGGAATACAGGATTAATGGCAAAATACTGAGAAGTGTAGAGAAAGTGAGGGACCTTGGATTGAATGTCCACACGTCTCTGAAAGTAGCAGGAGAGGTCGATAAGGTGGTTAGGAAGGCATATGGAATGCTTTCCTTTATTAGCCCAGGTACAGAATAGAAGAACAGGGAGGTTAGGCTGGAACTGTATAATTCATTGATTAGGCCACAACTTGAGTGCTGTGCACAGCTCTGGTCTCCTCAGTACAGAAAGGATGTAATTGCACGAGAAAGGGTACAGAGGAGATTTTCGAGGATGTTTCCAGGACTGGAAAACTGCAGCTATAAAGAAAGGTTGGATAGACTGGGGTTGTTCTCCTTGGAACAGAGATGGCTGAGGGGAGATCTGATTGAAATGTACAAAATTGTAACGGGCCAGGATAGCAACGCAGAGGAGGAATAGAGTTAAAGTGATTGGTAGAAAGATCAGAGGGGAGATGAGGGTGGTGCTGGTCTGGAATTCACTGCCTGAAAGGGTAGTTGAGTCAGAAACCCTCAACTCATACAAAGATAGTCTGGATATGCACCTTAAGTGCAGTAATCTGCAGGTCCACGCACCAAATGCTGGAAGATGGGATTAGAACAGGTGGATCGTCTTCTGGCTGGTGCAGACAAGATGGGCCAAGTGGCTGCTTTCTGTGCCTTAACTTTCTATGATTCTATGATTCTACTGGAATGCTTCCAGGGATTGGGGTGTTTTAGTTACAAGGTTAGTTTGGAGAAGATGGAGTTGCTGTCCCTTGAGTAAAGGAGATTGAGAGAGATTTGATAGAAGTGTACAAGATTATGATCGGTTGAGATAAGATAGACAAGGAAAAACTGTTCCCATTAACTGATGAAACACGGACTAGGGGACACAGATGGAAGGTTTTGGGTAAGAGATGCAGGAGGAATAGGAGGAAGAACTTCTTTACACAGTGGATGCTAATCAGCTGGAACTCAGTGCCCGTGAGGGTGGTGGAAGCCGAGACAAACAATGATTTCAAAAGGAAACTGGATGGACATCTGAAGGAAATGAATTTGCAGGGATACCGGGATTGAGCGGCGGAGTGGGGCTGACTGGATTGTTCCACAGATAGCTGGTACAGAGGGACCGAATGGCCTCCTCCTATTTCGTAAATGACTCTGACTCTCTGTGACTCTGTTGGATATGCCGCCCACTCCTGCCTGGGGAATGATCCGGATGCAGTGAAGATCAATGAAACTTTAACGGCCACTGACAGCTCCGTCCCCACCCTGGTGTGAGGCTCCAGGTCGTGTTACAGGAGTTGACACAGCTCTGTGACCACCTCCTTATTGAATCAGAGTCACCTCACACACTGCTCCTGGGTTAGGTGTAGGTAGAAAAAGTGCCCTTGGAACACCCTGGGTGGGTAGGGCAGAGCCCCCTCCTCTTTTCTCTTTACAGAGACTCCCCTCTCTGCAGCCTCTACTCCATTTGTTGGTCATGAGTCAGACTCAGAGACACTTTAACTACCGTCCCAATACCGCGTCCAGTGTTGGGTCACCATATCCTCTGTCCTCCCTGAATGTCTGCAGCAGCTCACAACACAACCTCCAGAAAACCATCCACAGCACCTCCACTAACTTTACAATAACAGAACTAAGTCTAAAGCCCCTCACCTGTAAGTTGGATGCCTGATCCTATAAAATAACTTTGGGGGCTGGTGGTGGGGATGGGGGGGGGGGGGGGTCGGGGGAGGGTGCGGTGGTTCCTCGTGCTGCTGAATGTATGCTCAGCTGAGAGTGACTTGCACAGGTGGTCAGTGGACATTCACAAAGCAAGTTTGAAAATCGTACATCAATCCTGCCAAAATGGCTGATTGACATCAGTACTAACGCCTCCTCACACTAACAACACATACATGGCACCCAGGCTAGATCCCTGCCCAACATGGGACACTGTGCGGACCACACTAAAAGTGGCCAGCTGTGCAGTTCACATCATTTTATGGATTTATAATTGGAGGGTGACCAGGATAGAATTGGAAGAGTCAAGTGTGGATTTAACAATGTCACGATGAGGGTTTACGCAGCTGGTAGGCTGAGGCACATATTAAAGAGGTATTATTGGTGTCAAGGAAACACGATACGCCAATGAGGAATTTTAATTCATCAGTTGGAAACTTACATTAAAGTTTCAATGGAAAAAGTCCTGCAAAAAACTGGCAGCCAAGATGGCCACTGCAATTTGTATCTGAAGCACCTTTTCACATTCCAACGTCTCCAACAGGAGACACATGTCTGATGAGCCTGGACCCAAAATAACGGCTTGCTCTTGAGACTGAATTTGCTAAGATTGCGTTCATTAGCATGGAATTCAAGGACATCCTGACACACTGACTTTGAAAACGTAAACTACTCCATGTGTAAAGAATGACATCCTAAGCCCGAGGGAGATGGAAATTCCCCACCTTGAATCTCATTAGAAGGCTCCAGAAAATATATTGAGGTAGCCATGAGACCGTCTGACCATCTCTGTGAAAGCTGGGAGTTTCCCCTGGACAAAGACAGACAAACCAGTGATTCAAACTGGCAGAATCAGAAGGGTGGTCTCCATCCCCCCTCCCCTAGCCCCCCCCCCCCAACCCCAAGCCCCGTTCTCTTTCTGTCTCTCACCAGATGACATCACAAGTTTGAAAACCATCAGCGACTGTGGACCCTCCAATCCTACAGATTGCTACAGACTGAGGCACCAGGGTAAAAAGGCCACCTACCAGTCTGCCTTCAAGAACATCCTGAACCATGTAGATCAGTCACAGCGAGCACTTCGACCAGCCAAAGACTTCAAGAGTACAACTTCAGCTGGAAGATCAGGGATTTATCAAACCTCACAGACTGCATATTATGTTTTAGAACATAGAACATAGAACATAGTACAGTACAGCACAGCACAGGCCCTTCGGCCCACGATGTTGTTCCCGACCTTTAACCTACTCTAAGATCCATCTAACTACCTACCCTTCATTCTACTATCATCCATGTACCTATCCAAGAGTCGCTTAAATGCCCCTAATGTATCTGCTTCTACCACCACCGCTGGCAGCGCATTCCACGCACCCACCACTCTCTGTGTAAAGAACCTACCTCTGACATCTCCCTGAAACCTTCCTCCAATCACCTTAAAATTATGCCCACTAGTGATAGCCCTTTCCACCCTGGGAAAAAGTCTCTGACAATCCACTCTATCTATGCCTCCCATCATCTTGTACCCCTCTATCAAGTCACCTCTCATCCTTCTTCGCTCCAATTAGAAAAGCCCTAGCTCCCTCAATCTTTCTTCGTGGGACATGCCCTCCAGTCCAGGCAGCATCCTGGTAAATCTCCTCTGCACCCTCTCTGAAGCTTCCACATCCTTCCAATAATGAAGCGACCAGAACTGAACACAATATTCCAAGTGTGGTTGAACCAGGGCCTTATAGAGCTGCAGCATAACCTCGTGGCTCTTAAACTCAATCCCCCTGTTAATGAAAGTCAACACACCATACGCCTTCATAACAAACCTATCAACTTGGGTGGCAACTTTGAGCGATCTATGGACATGGACCCCAAGATCCGTCTGTTCATCCACACTGCCAAGAATCCTGTCTTAGAGCCTGTATTCCACATTCAAATTCGACCTTTGATTTATTCTGGACTCTAATCCAGCCACGATTTTACTTCTTATTCTGTAATCTATTTGTGTATGTGAGATTCTTGTGTCAGTGACAGCATAAATGTATAACGTATGTTTTTATTATTTTATTATGATTGGGTTTAGATATTAAGTGTATTAAACTCACCTCTTTCATGGTTAAACTCAAGAAAACCTTTCCGATTGGTTCCTTCACTATAACACCAAAGGTAAAAAGTAAAACATCACAAAAATGGTAAATACATCCACGGATAAAAAAGAACAAACACGATTGCGGTCAAATAAGAGGAATGACAAGAGGACCGACTGTGAACCCTCATCACCTGGCTGTATCAATATGTAGGGTTGGAGGTGGAGTTAATATGGGGATCAACTGAGCTCAGCATTAAAGATACCAGAGGCTGTAAACTTCCTGGTTCAGCCTCAGTGAGGGGATTACAGATCGTGGAGAGGGAATAGAGTTTGTGACAGAAAGTGAAGACAATGGATTCAGTCTTCTCACGATTTAAATGACAAGAACCCTAATTCACTGAAATATGGTTTATGAATCTAATAGTTGGATACAGAGACTTACCGGGGACACCAATAATAGCGAGGAAAGGATAGTAAATTAGTTGAATCATCTTCAGTGCATAATAGATCCGCCATTCTAATGTTAGCCAAGTATAATCTGCAGTAACTAAACCAAACCAAAAGGAGAAACTCCTGCTGTCCATTGTTGTAACATTCCAATCGATTGTTCTCAGATTCTGACCCATTGTTGTAACATTCCAATCTACTGCTCACAGATTCTGATCTATCCTCTCCCTCTCTCTGGAGCTGCTGATCCCTGTAAGTGCCGGGTTTGATGCACCAGCTGACACTATGGGTAAGACATTAAATGAAGACCCTTATTAATAGAAGAGGGAAACCCTCCAGTGACACAATTAGTGTCCAAAGAGACTGACATTAATTACAGTCACTGAACAAACAGGTTGTGTTAACCCCTTACAATCCAGTACTTTTGTACCACAATAACGTAGAACATTTAGCTGGTCTGGATGGGATGAGTGAGGGTTGCTGAGGGAAGGAATGGTGGAAATACCAAAGACACTGGCCAGAATCTTCCAATCCTCCTTGGATATGGGAGTGGTGACAGAGGACTGAAGGGTTGTAAATGTTATATCCTGTTTTAAAAAGGAGAGATAAATAAACCCTGCAACTACTGACCAGTCAGTGTAATGTCGGTGGTTGGAAATTTCTAGAGGCCATAACCCAGTACAAAATATATATAATCCTTGGAAAAACATGGGATAATAATTGACAAACAGGCCGGATAGGTTAATGGAAAATCATGTCTGATAATCCTGATCAAGTTCGTTGATGACAGAACTGTGAGAGCTGATGAGGATAGTGTGTTTAGTGTTATGTATATAGACTTTCAAAAGACCTGTAATCAAATAACATTTCATAGACTTGTTATGAAAAATGTAACACATGGATTATTGTGAGAGTGATAGTGTGGATATGATACTGACTCAGGGAGAGAAAGCAGAGAGAAGTGGTGAACAGACATTGTTCAGACTGGGGGAGGGGGAGAATACAGTGCTGTATCTCAGGGGTCGATATTAGAAACAGTGCTCGTCCTGACATATAGATAAATATATAAATGACATAGACTTAGAGTAAAACAAAAACATAATTTCAACTATTGCAGATGACATGTAAATCATAAATGCTGTCACTAGTGTGGCAGACAGAAGCAGGATTAATGAGGACATGGACAGTCTGGTGGTGAAATGAGAATACACATGGTGAATGAAATTTAACACATAGTACTGGGGAAGTGATTATTTTTTGAGGGATAATAAGGGGAGTGAATAGAAACTGAACTGCACCATTTAAAAGATGGTACAGGAGCACAGAGTCTGGGCGTGTATGTACAGACATCTTCAATGGTGGCTGGACAAGTGGTGAAGGATTTAAAAAGGCATCGGGGATCGTTAGAATTATAACTAGAAGCAAAGAATTTAAAAAAACAACACAAGAACATTCTGCTAAGACTAGATAAATGACTGTATAAGCCTCAGCTGGAATATTGTGTCCCATTCTGGACACCAAACTTTATGAAGGATTTCAAGGCCTTGGAGATGGTGCCTAGGTGATATACTAGAATGGTAACAGGGATGAGGGACTTCAGTTATGTGGAGAGAAGCTGAGATTGTTCTCCTTGGAGCAGAGAAGATAAAAGGGAGATTTAATCGAGGGGCTGAAAATGATGATGTGTTTTTCCAGAATAAATAAGGAGAATCTGGTTTCACTGGATGAAGGTTCAGTAACCAGAGAACACAGTTTAATGTTGATTAACAAACAAACAGAGGAGAGATGAGCAGATTTTCATTTCTTCACACAGCGAGTGTTTATGATTTGGAATTCATTTCCTGAAAGGGTTGTGGAAGCAGATTTAACAGAAGCTTTCAGTCAGGAATTGGATCAATACTAACAGGGTGATTTACTGGACTGGGAGAAAAGAACAGGGGAGAGGAATAATTGGGAAATCTCCTTCAAAGAGCTGGAACTGGTACGATTTGTTAAATAGTCTCCTCCTGTGCTGTGTGATTCTCTGATGTCTGATAACAGAAATCATTGAGTACGTATCTCATGTGTACAATTGACATTCAGCAGTTTTTAATCCCGTGATTAATTGTTACTTGTTTTCTGATGAAGACAACAGCAGAAAGACAAGCACAAAGGGCTGGTGAGATAAATTGTGTTGACAATTTGTTTATCGGATTATGACATCTCTCTCTGATCACAGAGCACGCCTGGTTTCAATCCGTCAATTACAAACTCATTGATTTTATTCCTATTTTATTTCCTGTCTATCTGTTCTCAGGATATGGGTGATACTGACAAGGAAGGCCAGCATTACTTCCCCATCCCTGGTTGCCATGAGAAAATGGTGGGCCTTCATCCTGAACCACAGCAGTCCGTGATGTGAAGGTGTTCCCTTAAACAAACCAACATTTAGTATTTTGAGGAGGCAGTTTCATTTCTGAGTAGTTCGGAATGAGTTGGGTCAGAAAGCTAGGATGAGAATTTTAAAATCGAGGCATTACTGGACCAGGAACCAACGTAAGCCAGTGAGCATAGTAGTGATGGATGAACGGGACTTGGTGGAAAGTCCTGTTACCCGACCCGAACCCGATGGGATCCGATGACATGTGTGGGGCCATTCTTCCGAACTCGACCTTTGGGCTTGGGTCGGGTCGGTCTCGGGGGAAAATGGAGGGACCTGGGCCGGGTCGGGCTCGGGTCCCATATGGCTCCGTCGGATTCAGGTCGGGTTTTTGTTTGTGACTTGAGCAGGCCTTTAACTTGGTGCGAGTTTGGATAGGAATTTTATTTGTGCTGAAGTTTATGGCAGGGGCAGCACGGCTTCGATACAGATTCAAGCTGCCTCTAAACTGTTCAGTTCAACACAAGTTTAAAAAACGGGGGAAAGAAAAGAAAAAAGAGGAAAAAAATGGGGTTAGATACAGAGTAAATCTTTCTCTACACTGTCCCCATCAAACAATCCCAGAAGAGGTACAGCAAGGGGTTAGATACAGAGTAAAGCTCCCTCTGCACTGTCCCCATCAAACACTCCCAGGACAGGTACAACACTGGGATTGGCTGGGCAATTTGAAGCACTTCCTGCCAGCAATCAGGGGGAGAAGCTGCACCTGTGCTGTAGCAACTGCAGAGCGGAGACTGGAGAAAGTGGAGAGAGGAAGAACACAGAATATTACAGCGCAGTACAGGCCCTTCGGCCCTCGATGTTGCGCCGACCTGTGAAACCATCTGACCTACACTATTCCATTTTCATTCATATGTCTATCCAATGACCACTTAAATGCCCTTAAAGTTGGCGAGTCCACTACTGTTGCAGGCAGGGCGTTCCACGCCCCTACTACTCTCTGAATAAACAAACTACCTCTGACATTTGTCCTATATCTATCACCCCTCAACTTAAAGCTATGTCCCCTCGTGTTTGTCATCACCATCCGAGGCAAAAGACTCACACTATCCAACCTATCTAACCCTCTGATTATCTTATATGTCTCCATTAAGTCACCTCTCCTCCTCCTTCTCTCTAACAAAAACAACCTCAAGTCCCTCAGCCTTTCATCGGAAGACCTTCCCTCCATACCAGGCAACATCCAAGTAAACCTCCTCTGCTACCTTTCCAAAGCTTCCACATCCTTCCTATAATGTGGTGACCAGAACTGCACGCAATACTCCAGGTGCGGCCGCACCAGAGTTTTGTACAGCTGCAGCATGACCTCGTGGCTCCGAAACTCGATCCCCCTACTAATAAAAGCTAACACACCATATGCCTTCTTAACAGCCTTATTAACCTGGGTGGCAACCTTCAGGGATTTATGTACCTGGACACCAAGATCTCTCTGCTCATCTACACGGCCAAGAATCTTCCCATTAGCCCAGTACTCTGCATTCCTGTTACTCCTTCCAAAGTGAATCACCTCACACTTTTCCGCATTAAACTCCATTTGCCATCTTTCAGCCCAGCTCTGCAGCCTATCTATGTCCCTCTGTAATCTACAACATCCTTCGGCACTATCAACAACTCCACCGACCTTCGTGTCATCCGCAAATTTACTAACCCTCCCTTCTACACCCTCTTCCAGGTCATTTATAAAAAATGACAAACAGCAGTGGCCCCAGAACAGATCCTTGCGGTACACCATTAGTAACTAAATTCCAGGATGAACATTTGCCATCAACCACCACCCTCTGTCTTCTTTCAGCTAGCCAATTTCTGATCCAAAGCTCTAAACCACCTTCAACCCCATACTTCTGTATTTTCTGCAATAGCCTACCATGGGGAACCTTATCAAACGCCTTACTGAAATCCATATACACCACATCCATGGCTTTACCCTCATCCACCTGTTTGGTCACCTTCTCGGAAAACTCAATAAGGTTTGTGAGGCACGACCTAACCTTCATAAAACCGTGCTGACTATCGCTAATGAACTTATTCTTTTCAAGATGATTATAAATCCTATCTCTTATAACCTTTTCCAACATTTTACCCACTACCGAAGTAAGGCTCACAGGTCTAAAATTACCAGCGCTGTCTCTACTCCACTTCTTGAACAAGGGGACATTTGCTATCCTCCAGTCTTCTGGCACTATTCCTGTCGACAATGACGACATAAAGATCAAGGACAAAGGCTCTGCAATCTCCTCCCTGGCTTCCCAGAGAATCCTAGGATAAATCCCATCTGGCCCAGGGGACTTATCTATTTTCACACTTTCCAAAATTGCTAACACCTCCTCCTTGTGAACCTCAATCCCATCTAGCCCAGTAGTCTGAATCTCAGTATTCTCCTCGACAACATTTTCATTCTCTATTGTAAATACTGACGAAAAATATTCATTTAACGCTTCCCCTATCTCCTCTGATTCCACACACAACTTCCCACTACTATCCTTGATTGGCCCTAATCTAACTCTAGTCATTCTTTTATTCCTGATATACCTATAGAAAGCCTTAGGGTTTTCCTTGATCCTATCCGCCAATGACTTCTCGTGTCCTCTCCTCGTTCTTCATAGCTCTCCCTTTAGATCTTTCCTGGCTAGCTTGTAACGCTCAAGCGCCCTAACTGAGCCTTCACGTCTCATCCTAACATAAGCCTTCTTCTTCCTCTTGACAAGCGCTTCAACTTCTTTAGTAAACCACGGCTCCCTCGCTCGACAACTTCCTCGCTGCCTGACAGGTACATACTTATCAAGGACACGCAGTCGCTGCTCCTTGAATAAGCTCCACATTTCTATTGTGCCCATCCCCTGCAGTTTCCTTCCCCATCCTACGCATCCTAAATCTTGCCTAATCGCATCATAATTTCCTTTCCCCCAGCTATAATTCTTGCCCTGCAGTATCTCCCTGTCCCTGCCCATCGCTAAGGTAAACCTAACCGAATTGTGATCACTATCACCAAAGTGCTCACCAACATCTAAATCTAACACCTGGCCGGGTTCATTACCCAGTACCAAATGCAATGTGGCATCGCCCCTGGTTGGCCTGTCTGCATACTGTGACAGAAAACCCTCCTGCACACACTGGACAAAAACTGACCTATCTAATGTACTCGAACTATAGTATTTCCAGTCAATATTTGGAAAGTTAAAGTCCCCCATAACAACTACCCTGTTACTCTCGCTCCTGTCGAGAATCATCTTCGCTATCCTTTCCTCGACATCTCTGGAACTATTCTGAGGTCTATAGAAAACTCCCAACAGGGTGACCTCACCTCTCCTGTTTCTAACCTCGGCCCATACTACCTCCGTGGAAGAGCACTAGCAAATCTCCCCCCCCCCAGGATATTGGTACCCCTCTGGTTCAGGTGAAGACCATCCTGTTTGTAGAGGTCCCACCTACCCCAGAAAGAGCCCCAATTATCCAGGAAACCAAAACCCTCCCTCCTGCACCATCCCTGCAGCCACGTGTTCAACTCCTGTCTCTCCCTATTCCTCACTTCGCTATCACGTGGCACGGGCAACAACCCAGAGATAACAGCTCTGTTTGTTCTCGCTCTTAGCTTCAACCCTAGCTCCCTGAATTTCTGTCTTAAAACCCCATCTCTCTTCCTACCTATGTCGTTTGTGCCTGTGTGGACCACGACTTAGGGCTGCTCCCCCTCCCCCTTAAGGATCCCAAAAACACGATCCGAGACATCACGAACCCTGGCACCTGGGAGGCAACACACCGACCGTGAGTCTCTCTCGTTCCCACAGAACCTCCTATCTGTTCCCTTAACTATGGAGTCCCCAATGACTAATGCTCTGCTCCTCTTCCCCCTTCCCTTCTGAGCAAACAGGGACAGACTCTGTGCCAGAGACCTGTACCCCATTGCTTACCCCTGGTAAGTCGTCCCCCGCAACAGTATCCAAAACGGTATACCTGTTGTTGAAGGAAACGGCAGGGGATCCCTGCACTGCCTGCTGGTTCCCTTTCCTTCCCCTGACGGTAACCCATCTACCTACTTCTTTTACCTGAGGTGTGACTGCCTCCCTATAACTCCTCTCAATAATCCCCACCGCCTCCCGAATGATCCGAAGTTCATCCAGCTCCAGCTCCAGTTCCCTAACGCGGTTCACGAGGAACTGGAGTTGGGTGCACTTCCCGCAGATGCAGTCAGCAGGGACACTCTTGGCGACCCTTACCTCCCACATTCTGCAGGAGGAACATACAACTGCCTTAACCTCCATTCCCACTATTCTAAATTCCCAAAAATCTACTGAATAGGCAAAAAAAATGTCAAAACATGTTAGCTTTGCAATCTGACGGACAGAAGTTTTTCAATAAAAAGCTTACCTTATCAACACACCAGAGTCCTTTTTTTTTGGTTAGAGGAGGAGGATGGGTGGGAGACACTACCCGAGTAGTGTTTCGGGAAAAGCAACCACCCAAATATGTAACCTCACTTACCCAGCAGTCCCCTGGTCCGCCGAAACAAAAGGTAATTAACTTTAAACTGAAACTGACCTCCTCGCTGTTCGCTCGCTCGCACTATCAGCTCCCGAAAAAAGCTGCTGTACCAAAGGGTGAATGCAGAATTGAGAGAATCCATCAAGGAAGGCTGCAATTGTTATAGATAGGTGGGTGGCAGAGCACCTGAAGAACTCTTAAGTTTGGACTGTTTGGGGGGAGGGAGAACAGGCCGGAAGACTTGGGCGGGGCTGCCAAATCCAGTAGGGGGCCCCTGTATTTGTATTGGTGCTTGCACACAGGGAGCTCCGTTCCCACCCCAATTACCTGCTCGGGACAGCTGGAGTTGCCTGGGGAAGACTTTTTTTGTTAAAAGCAGAAGAGGAGAGTACCGGGCGGCTTCAGCCATCCCGGGCGAAGAAGCCTCCCCCAACTAGAAGACAACAAACAGTTTTGGAGTAATTGTTACAAAGGTGCTCCAACTGGCAGCTGGATCAAACATCCCTGTCAGCCTTTCTCTCCCTTCCTCCACTCAGTCGCCTCAGTAATCTATCCTCCCATTTTCTTTTACCTTCCTACCCCTATCCTCCTCAACTCCCACTCCACTTTGTTTACAGTTTGTTTGTTTATTGTTTCAATTGTAAATTTGCTTTGTTTCTTGGGAGTGGACGTGGCTCTTAGACCCCATGGCAAGCCCTCCTTCGCCGGTGGCGGGGCCTTCCCGTTCATATGCTGCTGCGGCTGCTGCAGCTGCACCTGTTGCCCCGTCACCGTTTGCTTTATTAACATCGAAACATGGGGTCAATAGCGACATCCACCCGAACATGACTGTAGAGGCATGTGTGAAAGCAATGGCCGAGGTTGTCGGCCCTTCGGCCATTGTTGCAGCCTCTAAAATGTACGGGAAAGCAGTGTTATTCCTGAAGACCGAGCAGGCGGTGTCCCTGGCTCTGAGCAAGGGGCTCACCGTGGGCGGGACCTTCCTGCCAGTGGACCACCTGGAGGAAACTGTGCAAAGGCTCACTCCATCCAATGTCCCGCCCTTCATTCCTGGTGAGCTCCTCCTTCCCCACCTGCACCGTCTGGGGCAGGTAAAGACGGGGCTCACCCCAGACCTGCTCGGTCTTCGGCAGAACAGCCTCTGACACGTGTGCTCCTTCCGCCGCCAGTTATTCATGCAGCTCGCGTGGGAGGAGGTTACAGAGGGCCACTTTAATGTAGAGTTCCAGGGGACGGCCTACCGCGTCTTCTGGACCTTGGACGGGGTGCGGTGCCATGTCTGTAAAGGGGTGGGGCATGTTCGTAAGAACTGCCCCAACCTCCCTGCTGCCAACACCAAATCGGCGGCCCAGGGTGGCATCGCTGCACCTCCTCCCACACCCCCCTACTCCTCTACCAGATACCATACAGTCGGTACAGGAGGCTGTGGTTTTCACGGCCTCTGGCAGGGAGGGGGTGACCGTCCAAGTGGAAGGAAGGCGCGGAGGAGAAATCAACATCGAGAGGCACGTCCCCTGGACATAGAGACACTACCCGAGTCTGAGCTCAGCACAAAGCCCGATCTCGGGGAGTCAACTTGCCCCAGGGCTGGGCTCAAGCCCAGGGTGAATAAAAAAAAAGTGAGTGCGGAGGTGGAGGCCTCTGATAATATGGAGGTCTCTGAGCCTCCGCACCCAACTGGGAAAAAGAGGAGAAGGCAGCCTTCCACAGAGGTGACAAGGGGCCCTGAGGCGCAGGGCCCATCTGCTGAAGGTGAGCTGTCTCCGGTTTCGGGTCCACAGGTTTCCCCTAACGCCACCACCAAGGCCACAAAGTCTGGGCAGGAGATCCCTATTCCTCAGGATGGAGTGGAGGGGGAGACACCTGTACATGTGACCACTCCAGGGGAAGCCAGTGTAGCCCTGCTTGTGATGGAAGAGCCTGGGGACGCCACCCATTCTGCCACTGCCACTGGGTCGGGTGCCCTGAGTAAAGGGGAGGGCGGGGCCTCAAATTGTCGGCCCTCCCAGCCGGAGTCCACCACCAACCAGGATACACCCGAGCCGGTTGTAACCGAGAACGCTGCCCCATCCGCTGGGCCTGTGGGTGCTGGCAGAGGGGGAGATGGCCTCCTCCCTCCGCCTCCTGTGGTCTCGGCTCCGGCTGGATTTCTGGAGTCGGGAACGCCTGTCTCCCCTGGACCACTCATTGGCCTGGGGATGGAGGTGAAGGGGGGTCCTGAACTGCTGGCGCCCACAGGCTCCAGTTTCACAATAGAACCCAGAGAGGACTCCTCTGCCATCGATCCTGGGGGTGGGATCGTGATGGAAGCGGGATCAGCTGGCGCTGCCGGGACGTCCGCCCCACAGTGTGTGGTGGGTGTGTCGGCCAGTGGCGGTGATGACCCGGAGGAGGATGGGGATTCGGTGTGGGGCACGGAGGATGATCTTGATTCCATCGCCAGTGAGGTGGTGGAGTCCCTCGTGCCTCCCACTGAATCTCCTCTCATCCCCACGGCGGAACTCCGGGATTTCCTCGTGGTTTGCAGGGGTTGCCGCAATAAAGTTCAGCTGGCCCTCGGTCGTTGGTCGAATCTGGCGCTGATCATACAGTCCGTCCGTGCCGCCCTTAAGAAAGCGGGCAAGCGCGCGGGCGTGAAACTGCTTGAGAGGCGCCGTTTTAATGTGTTCCTCAATGGATTGCTGGGGGAGTGGAGGGCCAGGTGCACTTCCACTCCCTCCTCACAGTGAGGTGTTGGTGACGGGTTTTTAGTACCTTTGACATGAAGATAACCATAGCCAGCCTCAACATCAACGGCAGCAGGGGGTCTCACCACAGATTTGCCAATCTCTCAGTCCACAGGGAAGGGAGATACGCTGTGAGCTTTCTGCAGGAATCCCACACCGTTCCGGGAGACGAAGCCACCTGGCTCCTGGAGTGGCAGGGTGGGTTCTACATGAGTCACCTCACCCCTATTTCTAATGTGGTGGCTATCTTTTTGGCCCCAACTTTTCAGCCGGAGATCTTGGTGGTCAAGGAGCTAGTGCCTGGTTGCTTGCTCCACCACGCCGTTCGCCTGGGGACCGTGCTGCTCCACTATGTGAACGTGTACGCGCCCAGGCCCGGCGCGTTGCAAGCGCGCTTCTTTGAAGAAGTGTCTGCTCTCTTGAGCTCCATCGATAGCAGCGAGTGCATCATCATCGGGGGGGGGGGGTGGGATTTTAACTGCACCTTCGAGTTGAGGGATCAGTCAGGTCCCCAGCGCGGCCAAGCGTCGGTGGAGAAGTTGAGGGGCTGATCAGCTCCCTTAACTTGGTGGACGTCTGGCAGAAACTCCATCCCGACTCCAGCGCCTTCACGTGGAGGTCTGGAGGGGGAGGGTCGCGAAACGACCGCCTCTACTTTTCGCAGGCGTACGTCTCACGCGTCTCGGCGGCCTCCAGGTGGCTGGTGCCATGCTCCACCACCTGGTGTGGGCAGAGTTCTTTCCGCTCCGCACGCTGGCGGGATCTGCGTACTGGCACATTAACAACTGGCTGCTGGAGGACGAGCGGTTCCGGGACTCGTTCTGTCGATTCTGGGCCGACTGGAGAAGGAAGCAGGGGAGCTTCCCCTCCTTGAGGCTATGGTGGGATGTGGGCAAGACTCACATCCGCGTCTTCTGTCAGGAGTACGCGAAGGGGTCGACCAAGAGGCGGGAAGCCGAGATCGGGCACCTTGAGAGGCAGGTGCTCGACTTGGAGTCCCTCCTCGGTCATGCCATCATGGGCCTGGCCCTGTGGCAGGCGTACAAAGAGAAGTAGGGCGCGCTGAGGGACCTGCAGCTCATAAGGTCCAGAGGCGCGTACGTGAGGTCGCGGATCCAGATCCTGGAAGATCTGAACCGCGCCTCACCCTTCTTCTACTCGCTGGAAAAATGGCGGGGGGTTGGTAAGCAGCTCGTCGAGCTGCTGGCCGACGGCGGATCCTCCATCACGGATCCGGAGAGAATGGGCCTCCTGGACCGTACTTATTGCAGTGCGTTGTTCTCTCCGGATCCGTCCAGCGAGGATGCACGCAGAGTTTTGTGGGAGGACCAGCCGCAAGTCAGCCCAGAGGGCGCCGAAGGATTGGAGGCTCCGCTCACGTTAGAAGAGCTGACCGGCGCCCTCCACCAGCTCTCGAGGGGCAAATCCCCAAGGTTGGATGTGTTGACCGTGGAGTTCCTCAGGGCATTCTGGGACATCCTGGGGGACGATTATGCGCGGGTCCTGGGGGAAAGCCTGGCAACCGGGGAGATGCCCCGGCGGTCGTCGTCCTGCTGCCAAAGAGGGGCGATCTCCACCTGCTTAAAAACTGGCGTCCGGTCTCCCTCCTCAGCACGGATTATAATATCTTTGCCCGGGCTATGTCTACCCGCCTGGGCTCCATGGTGGCCCACATGATCCAACCCGACCTGTCCTACACGGTCCAGGGCCATTCCATCCAGGACAACATCCACCTGTTCTGGGACCTGATCCAACTTTCCCAGAGGACTGGTCAGTTGGTCGCCTTACTCTCCTTCGGTCAGAAGAAGGAGTTCGACAGGGTGGATCACAAAAACCTTTTCGGGACTCTGTGCATTTTTGGACTTGGGCCGCATTTGCAGGAGGTTGACGGGATTGACTCTGCGTGAGCCGGCCATAGGGTCGTCCTCTCAGCTTCCGCCGATGACGTGCTCCTCGTGGTCACAGATCCCGTTGACTTGCGGAGGATGCGTGACTGCCAGCAAACCTTTTCTGCTGTGTCCTCCGCGAGGAGAAATTGGGAGAAATGTTCCGGACTCCTGGTTGGTCAGTGGCGGGTGGACTCCCTGCCGGAGGAGATGACACCTTTTGCGTGGAGCACCACGCACCTCCTTTATCTGGGAGTCCACCTGAGCCCCGCTGAGGAAGCCTGGCGGGCAAACTGGCAGGAGTTGGAGGCGAAAGTCACCACACGTCTGGGGCGTTGGTCAGGACTGCTCCGAGTGCTTTCCTACAGGGGCCGAGCGTTGGTCATAAACCAACCTCCATGTTGTGGTACCGGTTGGTTACTTTGGCCCCGCCCCCTGTATTTGCCACCAAGATCCAGAAGAAACTCGTCGATTTCTTCTGGGGCAGGAGGCAACACTGGGTCTCTGCCGCGGTCCTGAGTCTCCTGAACGAGGAGGGCGGTCAGTCGCTGGTGTGCGTCCACACCCAGGCTGCAACTCTCCGCCTTCTGACCCTGCAGAGATACCTGTACGTCGAGCGTCCTCCCAGATGGTGTGCGCTGGCGACGTATTTTTTCCGCCAGTGTCACTGCCTTCAAGACGACACGCAGCTCCCGGTGGAGTCCGTTAGCCGCGCCTCTCTGAGGGATTTGCCTGTCTTTTACTGGGATCTATTCTGCGTCTGGAACATGGTCGCCTCCAGTCAGGGCGCTCCCCCGCCGGCGGAGGAGAGCGCCTCGGCTGTCCGGGCGGCCGACTCCGGGGACTGTCCGGCGGGCGGAGGAGTAGCCGAAACCCCCGGGACGCCCCTCACTGCGGGTGGCGAGGGGGCTCGGGAGTGCGGGGCGAGTCCGGCGGAGCTGACCCCCGCTCGGCCGGAACTGCTCATCGCATCCAGGCCCCGAAACCCTCCTCATGAGCCGGTCCCGCACAACCCGAGCCGCTTCTCGGAAATGCCCTCCGTGCCATTCCAATCGGCGCGGAGGGGTTTCCTGTACGGGATGCTCAAGCACACTCTCCACTTCCTCGCCCTCGTCAGCCGGCCGGACAAGCCCTGGCGGTCCACGTTGCCATCTGGCAGCGAGGGGAATCCCCGATTGACGTCTCTCTACGCGGGAGTCTTCCCCCTTTACATCAGGGACCTGGGGTGGAGGGTGCTGCACAGAGCAGTCCCGTGCAATAGACTTTTAAGTAGGTTCATGGACTCCCAGGCCGCCAGTACATTCTGCGGCCTGGACGAGTCCGTGTTCCATGTTTATACGGATACTGCGAGGTTGCAGCCACTCTTTGAGTATCTGAAGGGGCTGCTCCTCAAATTCTGGCTGCACTTCAGTCCCACGCTCCTGATCTTTGGGCACCCAGTGCGGAGGGGCTTGGGCCGGGAGGAGGATCTCCTTGTCAGTCTGCTCCTGGGCCTGGCCAAGGTGGCAATTCACAGGTCCAGGTTGCGGGCCGTCGGGGGGTCCGTCCTTCCCGATTACCTGCCCCTCTTCCGCGGTTACGTTCACGCCCGGGTGTCTCTGGAGAAGGAGCATGTGGTGTCCGCCGGTACGCTTGAGGCCTTCCATGGTCTGTGGGCACCGCAGGGATTGGAGTGCATTGTCGACGCCGAAAATGGCATTTTAATTTGAGTTTTTGTTTATTTCTGATTTAATAAAGTTATTTTTAAAAATATAAGTGTGTATATAAAGGTGGCCTGAAGAATAAAGGCCCCCTCGACATAAAAGATATAAAAGGGGCCTGGGGTATAAAGGCCACCTTGGAAAAGAAAAAAAAAACGGGGTTAGAAAAAAAAAACGGTGCTTAGATGCAGAGTAAAGCTCCCTCAACACTGTCCCCTATCAAACATTCCAGGACAGGTACAGCACGGGGGTTAGATACAGAGTAAAGCTTCCTCTACACTGTCCCCATCAAACGCTCCCAGGACTGGTCATCACGGGGGGTTAGATACAGAGTAAAGCTCCCTCAACACTGTCCCCTTCAAACACTCCCAGGACAGATACTACACGGGGGTTAGATACAGAGTAAAGCTCCCTCGACACTTTGGGCACCCGGTGCGGAGAGGCTTAAGCCGGGAGGAGGATCTCCTCGTGGGTCTGCTCCTGGGCCTGGCAAAGGTGGCAATTCACAGGTCCAGGCTGCGGGTGGTCGGGGGGTCCGTCCTCCCCGATTGCCAGCCCCTCTTCTGCGGTTACGCTCGCGCCCGGGTGTCCCTGGAGAAGGAGCATGTAGTTTCCGCCGGTATGCTTGAGGCCTTCTGTGAACGGTGGGCACCACAGGGACTGGAGTGCATCATCGACGCCGCGAATGGCATTTTAATTTGAGATTTTGGTTTATTTATCTGTTTTAAATAAAGGTATTTAAAAAATTTAAATATGTATATAAAGCGGGCCTGAGGAATAAAGGCCCCCTCAATATGGGATATAGAAAAGGGGAAGAAAAATAAACAGGGTTAGATATAGAGTAAATCTCCCTCTACACTGTCCCCATCAAACACATACAGTGCAGGAATGGCACGGGTTTACAAACAGAGCAAATGTCCATCTATGTGTGCTATCGATGTTACAAGGTTAGTTTGGATAAGCTGGAGTTGTTCTCCCTGGAGTGTAGGAGATTGAGAGAGATTCGATAGAGGTTTACAAGATTATGACAGAAGTAGATAAGATAGACAAGGAAAAACTATTCCCATTTACTGATGAAACACGGACAAGGGGACACAGATGGAAGGTTTTGGGTAAGAGATACAGGGGGAATATGAGAAAGAACTTTTTTACACAGTGAATTGCAATGAGATGGAACTCACTGCCCAGGAGGGTGGTGGAAGATAAGACAATCAATGATTTCAAAAGGAAACTGGATGGGCACCTGAAGGAAATGAACTTGCAGGGATAGGGGGATTGAGAGGGGGAGTGGGAATGACTGGATTGTTCCAGATTGAGCTGGCATGGAGGGGTAAAATGGCCTCCTTTTAAGTCGGAAATTATTTTATGACTACATCGATTTGTACATCCCTACGTTAGATTTGTCTCATGCTCCTGCCTGTAAAAATCCAGATACATAGACGTTCAATGAAACTGTGACCTTAACAGCCACTGACAGCTCCGTCCTCACTCTGGTGTGAGGCTCCAGGTCGTGTTACAGGAGGTGACACAGCTCTGTGACCACATCCTTATTGAATCAGAGTCACCTCACACACTGCTCCTGGGTTAGGTGTAGGTAGGAAAAGTGCTCTTGCAAAACCGGGGTGGGTAAGGCAGAGCCCCCTCCTCTCCATCTTTACAGAGCTTCCCCTCTCTGCAGCCTCTGCTCCATTTGTTGGTCATGTGACAGACCCAGAAACACTGTAACTACAGTCCCCATACCTCGTCCAGAGTTGGTTCACCAAATCCTCTGCCGTCCCTGAATGTCTGCAGCAGCTCACCACACAACCTTGAGAAAACCATCCACAGCACCTCCACTAACTTTACAACAGCAAAAGTAAATCACAAGCCCCTCACCTGTACGTTGGATTCCTGGTCCTTTTAAATAACACCAGTGGAGGTCCTTCGTGCTGCTGAATGTATGTTCAGCTGAGAGTGACTAACACAGGCGGTCAGTCGACATGCACAGATCAAGATTTAAAGACGTACATCAAAGCTGTCGGAATGGCAGATTGACGTCAATTCAAACCCTTCCTCACACTAACAGCACATGCACAGTATACCCAGGCTAGTTCCCTGCCCAGCACGGGGCACTGTGCTGGCCACACTAGAAGTGGCCGGCTGTGGAGTTCACATCATTTTACAGATCCAGGTTTCCATTGCGTTGGCACCAGTGTCATCATAGAGTGAAACGTCATAGAGTGAAAATCACAGCAGGGGAAGATATAGAGTGAAAACAGCTCACTTCTAAAAGGGAATTGGAAAAAGACTTGAAGGCATAAGATTTAAAAGAATATGTGAAATGCAAAGGAAATGGGACTAATTTGAGGGGTGAGGCCATGGAGGGATTCAAACACAAGAATGAGAATATTAAAATTTAGGTGCTGCTAGACCCGGAGCTAATGTCGATCAGTGAGCACAGAAGTAATGGGCGATCGGGATTTGGTCTGAGTTAGGATATAGGCAGAAGAGTTCTGGATGGGCTGTTGTTTATGCAGGTTGATATCTGGGAGGGTGACCAGGATAGAATTGGAATAGTTAAGTGTGGATTTAACAACGGCACAGATGAGGGTTTATTAGCAGATGGGCAGAGGTGGTGACGGGTGATATTACAGAGGTAGTAGCAGGTAGGGTTGGTGATAGGCGGAATATGGCAATGAACTCAGCTCAGGTATAAATATAACAAAGAGGTTCCAAATAGTCTGTTTCAGCCTCAGACATTGGGTAGTGAGGGGAATGCGGAAAGTGGATGCAGAGTGGAATGTGAGACGGAGACTGAAGACTGTGGCTTCAGTCTTCCCAAGATTTACATGACAAGAACACTAAATCAGTGAAATATGATTTATAGATCTAATAGTTGGATACAGAGAATTACCAGGGACACCAATGATAGCGAGGATGGGATAGCAAATCGTTTGAATCATCTTCAGAGCATAATAGATCCGCAAATCTAATGTTATCCAAAAATAATCTGCAGTAACGAGGCTAAACCAATAGGAGAAACTCTTGCTGTCCATTGTTTTAACATTCCAATCTATTGTTCCCAGATTCTGATCCATTGTTTTAACATTCCAATCTATTGTCCTCAGATTCTGACCCAGTGTTGTAACATTCCAATCTATTGTTCGCAGATTCAGATCTCTCCTCTCTCGCTCCCTGGAGCTGCTGATCTCTGTTAGTGCCAGGGGTGATGCTCCCACTGACACTATGAGCCAGCACATTGGAAGGAGTCCCTTCTTAATTGAAGAGGGAAACCCTCCAGTGACACAATTCGGGTCCTTGGAGACTGACGTTAATTACAGTCAATGAACAAGAAGGTTCAGTTAACACCTTTCAATCCAACACTATTTACAACACAATAGTGTCGAAGATTTACCCAGTCCAGATGGGATATATGAGGTTTGTTGAGGGAAGGAATGTGGAAATAGTAGAGGCACTTGCCAGAAGCTTTCAATCGTCTTTGGATCTGGGAGTGATGACAAAGCTGTTACAAGCTGTTTAAATAAGGAGACATTCGATAAACCCGATAACTACTGACCAGTCAGTCTAATGTCGGTGGTTGGAAATTTCTGGAGGCCATGACCCCCTACAAAAATATATCATTCTTGGAAAAACATGTGATATTAAATGATAAACAGTACGGATAGGTTAATGGAAAATCATGTCTGATAATCTTGATCAAGTTAGTTGATGATATAACTGTGAGAGTTGATGAGGACAGTGTGTTTCCTGTTATCTATCTGGACTATCAAAAGGCCTGTGATCAAATGACATTTCATAGACTTGTTATGAAAAATGAAACACATGGATTAATGTGAGAGTGATAGAGTGGATATGACACTGACTCAAGGACAGAAAGCAGAGAGAAGTGGTGAACAGACATTGTTCAGACTGGGGGAGGGGGAGAATACAGTGCTGTTTCTCAGGGGTCAGTATTAAAACCAGTGCTCTTCCTGACATATAGATAAATATACAAGTGACATAAACTTATATGTAAAACAACATAATTTAAACCCTTGCAGATGACATGACACTTATAAATAAGGGAGGCAAAGGCGCAGACCACAGAATTACCCAATCTCACAGATTTTGGTTTATTTTTAATTTATTCTGGACTCTAATCCGAATAGAAATTTAGTTCTCACTCTATAATTTATTTCTCTGTGATTTGCAGGTCTGTGTGTGTGTGCATCAATGTGTGTATGTTTATTATTTTATTTAGATTCAGTTTAGATTGTTAAGTATAATAAACTCACCTCTTGTTTAAACTCAAGAAAATTGTCTGATTTGTTCTTTCACGATCACAACAACGGTAAAAGGTGGTCAGCATGTCCACTGCTAATCAGGAATAAGCCCCGCTGCAGTGAAATAAAAGATAGGACAAGAGGAGATCCTGGGACCCCTCCTCACCTGGCTGTAACAGAAATCTGGAGGTTCTAGTGATCCTAACGCAACAACAAATGAGAAATTGGATGTGTCACAGATACACAGAGTTTTACAGCACAGAAACAATCCCTTCGCCCCACTCTATCTGTGCCGGCCATCAAGCCTGTCCATTCTAATCCCCTTTTCCAGCACTTGGCCTGTAACCTTGTATGCTATGGCATTTCAAGTGCTCATCTAAATACTTCTTAAATGTTGTGAGGGTTCTTGCCTCTACCATCTTTTCAGGTAGTGTGCTCCAGATTCCAACCACCATCCGAGTGAAATATTTTTTTCCCTCAAATCTCCTCGAAACCACTTGCCCCTTACCTTAAATCAATGCCCCCCTGTTATTGACACCTCTGCTAAGGGAAAAGTTTCTTCTTCTCTACCCTATCTATGGGCCTCATAATTTTTCCTGCTTTCTGTCTCCCTCCCTTTTTGAATAAAGGAGTTACATTGGCATAAAAGGAGTTACTTACAGAGAGAAGTAACTCGGTACAGTTTAGAATCCCTCTCTGTTGAAAAGTTGAGTAATGTAGCTGGACAGTTAGAGATTACTCTCCGCCCAAAAGCTAGGAAACCCAAAATTCTAAGACCTGTGGCCAATCATTTTTCACTTGAAGCTGAAGACTCAAGCAGAGTTAGAATCACTAACAGATAGAGTAATGTTAGCTAAGGTAAAACTAGAACAGAAGAGACAAGAATTAGAATTCCAGAGAGATCGAGAAAGAACAGAGTGAGCGTCAAGAAATGGAAAAAGTAAGAGTGTTCCAGAAGGAGAATGAGGAAAGGGAGTTAAGGTGGCTCAAATAACTAGAGGAAGACCCAGTACACCCAGTGAAGGCACAGCTAGTGAGGGAGCAGCCCATAGCTCAGGACCATGTGCTGAGCTCTTACAGTTATCCCAGTTCATTCTAAAGTTCAATGAGGAGCATATGGAAGAATTTTGTGTCACTTTTGAAAAACTTGCAAAGCAGCTGAAATGGCCGGCAGAGAACTGGACACTGTTTTTATAAAGCAAAGTAACAGGAAAAGCTCATGAGGTGTATTCACTGTTGCCAGATGAAAGTTCATCAGATTCTGAGATGACTAAAAACGCTATCCAGGGTGCATATGAGATAGTATCAGAAGCGTACCACCAAAAATTCGGAACACTCCAAAAGTAGCCTGAGCGAACTTCCCTCCAGTTTGAAAGAGTTAAGCAGCTTCGGAACATAGGAGCAGGAGTAGGCCATTCAGCCCATCTAGTCTGCCCCGCCATTCAATACGATTATGGGTTATCTTCTATTTCAATTCCTTTTTACCACACTATCCCCATATCCCTTTATGTCATTTGTATTTAGAAATCTGTCAATCTCTGCTTCAAACATACTGAATGACTGAGCTTCCACAGCCCTCTGGGGTAGAGAATTCCAAAGATTCACAACCCCCTAAGTAAAGAAATTTCGCCTCATCTCTGTCCTAAGTGACTTCCTCCTTATTTTAAAATTGTCTCTGCTGGTTCTAGACTCCCCAACCAGGGGAGACATCTTAGCTGCATCAACCCGTCTATCCATTTAATTATGTTGTAGGTTTCAATGAGATCACATCTCATTCTTCGAAATTCTGGAGAATCCAGGCCCAGTTTTCCTAATCTCTTCATAGGACAGTCCTGCCATCCCAGGAAGAAGTCTAGTGAATCTTCGTTCCTCTCCCCCTATGGCAATAATATACTTCCTAAAGTAAGGGGACAAAGCTGCACACAGTACTCCAGGTGTGTTCTCACAAGGTTCCATACAATTGAAGCAAGACTTCACTACTCCTGTACTCAAATTCTCTTGTGATAAAGGCTAACATACCATTAGCCTTCTTAAGTGCTTGCTGTCCCTGCATGTCAGCCTTCAGTGACTTATTGACAAGGACACCCAGATCCCTTTGTACATCTACACTTTCTAATTTCTTACCATTCAAGCAATACCCTGCACATCTATTCCACCTTCCAAAGTGGATAACCTCATATTTTCCACATTATATTCCATCCGCCACGTTCTTGCCCTCCCACGAAGTCTGTCCAAATTCCCTTGAAGCCGCTTTACACCTTCCTCACAACACATACATTCCCACATCTTTTTGTATCATCTGCAAACTTGGGAATATTACTCTGGTCCCCACATCTAAATAAATGATACATATTGTGAACAGATGGGGCCCAAGTACTTACCCAAATGTTTCCTTTTTACTTACCCCACTAGTCACAGCCTGCCAAAGCGAGAATAACCCATTTATTCCTACTCTCTGTTTTATGCTTGTTAACCAATCCTTAATCCATGCCAGTATATTACGTCCTATCCCATGTGCTTTAATTTTACTAACCAACCTCTTGTGGGGGACCTTATCAAAAATCCATCTGAAAATCCAAATAGACTACATCCACCGACTCCACTTTATCAATTCTGTTACTAATATCCTCAAAAAACTACGACATGTTCATCAAACATGATTTCCCATTCATAAATCCATGTTGACTATGCACAATCAGATCATTATTATCCAATTATCCATTTATCACATCCTTTATGATAGATTCTACCATTTTCCCTACTATTGATGTCAGGGTAACAGATCTGTAATTCCCCGTTTTCTCTCTCCCTCCCTTCTTAAATTGTGGGGTGACATTTGCAACCTTCCAATATGCTGGAACCGTTCCAGAAGGTGATCACCCATGCACTCACTGTCTCCATAGCTACCTCTGTCAACACTCTGGAATTTAGAATATCAGGTCCTGGGGACTTATCAACCTTCAACCCCATTAATTTCTCCAACACAAACTTCTTACTAATATTAATTTGCTTCGCTTCCTCATTCCCCCTAATCCCTTGGATCTCTAATTCTGGGATATTTCTTGTATCTTTCTGAGTGAAGACAGACACAAAGTGATCATTTAGCTTCTCTGCGATTTCTCGATTCCCCATTATAAATTGCCCTGACTCTGCCTGCAATGGACACATACACGTCTTACCCAAACGTTTCCATTTTACGTACCTATAGAAGATTTTACAGTCCGCTTTTATGTTTGCCTCTGACTAGTAGATACGGAAAATCAGGATACAGCCCACATATGTAAACCTCAGAGCGGTGATCCTTCTCGAGGAGTTCAAAAGCTCGCTCCCGCTCCCGCTCCCATTAAAACCCACACAGAGGAAAAAAAGGTTCAAAGAGCCAGGAAGGTTGCAATTCTGGATGATGATTTTTTTCCATGTACACAAGGCCTTAACCCCAAAGGGAATGCATTCCCGAGTCACCCCAAAGACCCGGGAATAAAAGGTGGGAGGGTGATAAGAGCCTGAGCAGCCACGGGCAAGGAGGAAAATCTGGACACCCAGGGGTCCACGCTCAGGCCAAATAGAGCGGTACTGAGAGCAGGAGTAATGGCCAATGATCTGTATGTTTCCACTGTAGCAAGGCAGGTCACCATCGAGTTGAATGTTGTAAGTGATGGGGAAAACCTGTAGGATTACTCAGGGTCCACCAGATCAGTGCAGGAAAACGGGCGCTGATGGAATTCACAGCAGGTCAGGCTGTGCCTTTAACTGCAACAGTCAGACACAGTAACCCTACCACAGAGAGTGGGGGAAAACTTAACAAAATCCTTGAGCGTTACTAGGATTTTGAATCCCAGGGAAAAGTGACCCTATACCCCTTTAGTGAGGTAAGCAAGCCCTGGTCATACTCAATGATAAAGGGGCCACCCAATCCCTTCTGATGGGAATAGGCATGACCTTTCTCCGAGAGTGCAGTGAATGCTAGAGTGTTAGAGAATGGTATTGGAAGGCAGTATATGTCCATACCTTTATATTGGGTGCACTTGGGGTGCGACCTATTTTCAGGACCAGTGGCCATGGGGACCTGCTCCTGGGTATTGATCTGGCAGGGAAAAGGTGGCAGCTTCCGCAAAGGTTCTGGAGAGACCACAAGAGATCAGGGACACAGAGCAGTTACAGGGGAAGGTCCCCGGCATTCTCCCTGATTCTGTGGTGACTCGGTCCATGGCTAAACAATCCCCATCAGAGGTGGCTGAACTGACACTGGAGACGGATGACCCTACTGTCTGGTTGGCTGAAACCTTCTTTGGGAAGGTAGAGAACACAAAGGATGTGTTAAACAGATCTTCCTTAGTTGAGGCTCAACAACTCGACCCTGTGTTAAAATATAGCACAGACTGTCCAAACCAAAACTGAAGCAGAGGGAGTTGCAGAGTGCCACTATTTAAAGAATGAGGTGCTGGTGAGGAAGTGGAGACCCCCTCACAGACCTGCGGATGAAGAGTGGACAGTGCTTCACCAGATAGTGGTGCCGCTGAGGACCCTTAAAGAAATATTAATGGCCCACGAACTTCCAATGACTGGACATGTTGATGGATGAAAATTTAAAGCCCACATAAGACAGCATTTTGACTGACCACAACTGCACAAAGATGTGGTGGAGTTCTGTAAAACTGGTCACACCTGCCACCTTTTGGGGAAGCTCCAACCTGCAATAAAACCTTCACCCTAATTCCCATACCAGATTTTGTAGAACCCTTCAGCAGACGGCTGGTAGATTATGTGGGACACCTGCTGAAAACAAAACGGGACAACCAGTATCTTCTCACCATTATGAATGTGGTGACCCGATTCCCAGAAGCCATTCCCCCGAAGAACTATCTAGGCCAAGGTAGTGGTGGAGGGGCGAACCCGTTTTGGGCTACCTGCTGAGATTCAGATGGATCCAGTATTTTTGAAAATGTCATGGGTATTCTAGACATAACCCAGCTAATGTCTGCCACCCACTGTCACAAGGGGCTTTGGAGCAGTACCACCAGACCCTAAAGACAATGATCAGGCCATACTGCTATGAGTTACCCCACGACTGGGACAAAGGGATGGGATTTCATCTGTTGGTTACCAGGAACATATCCACTGAGTCCACTGGCTTTAGTCTCTTTGAATTAGCTTATGGACACGAGGTGAGAGTTCCTCTTAAACTAATCAAGGAGAAGTTTTGGGACACAGGGTTGAGTCTTCCATGTTAGACTACATTGCCATGCTCCGGAAGTGGCTCACGACAGCCTGTGCAATTGCTCAAGAACACCTAAAGATCTCCCAGGCAGTTATGAAAAGGTAAGCAGGCAAAAATGCCAAGGCCAAAACATTTCAGGACAGAGACCATGTATTGTTACTACTCCCAATGCAGGGTGAACCCCTGAAATCCCGGTTCAGTGGTCCATATCGAGTGGCAAAAGGAATAGCGGGTCAATTATTTAATTGACACCCAGACCAATGGAAAAAAGCAAAGGCTGTGGAGGGAACAGACAAGTACAGATCTGGCAGACTGTCAGGAGAGAAGGATTGAAAAGGACAGTGAGGAGAGGTTAGAGGAGGGCCAGGAGGATTCCCAACTGGAATCCCCTACTCTCCCATTTGCCAACCCTGAATTGTTAGATAAATTGGACCACACACTGTCCTTCTTAAATGCAAGTCAATGAGGCAACCTAAAAAGTCAGCTAACAGCATTTACAGAAATATGCAAAGACAAAGGAAAGTTCCCAAAAAGGCAAGCCAATAGTGAGGGCGATGCTTCACCGAGTCGAGGTGCCGGAGGAGAGTGCAGTGAAAGATGGACAGCCACCTGCGAGCCATAAAATCCCAGAGCACATGGGGCTGGTTAGATAAATGATGCTCCCCATAGTAGAGGGAAAAGGGAAGGGAAAATACCCTAAAGTAAACAGCACTTGTGTACCTCACCAGAAAGCTAAAAGTAAGGTCAGTGTGGATCTACCCACTGAAGAACACAATGATCAGGTCCCAAACACAAAGCTAATCAAACCCAACAATTGCAAAGCCAAACTCAGCAATAACAAAGGCCCAGAGGAAATCCCAGACACCTCACAGGGTCTAAAAAGACAATTTATTACACACTGTCGGTTTAGGGAGAACGATTATCAAGGTGAAGGAACCTGAATGGTTAAAGATTCATTGCAGGTGATAAGAAAAATCAATGTAATCGCTGATGCAATGTCCAGGGTCGAACCCGACACATAACCATCCCAGACAAAACATCAAAACATTAAATCAGTCCAACTGTAACAGACAATGTCAGCTGCAGTAATTCTAAGATTAATATGTCAGTTTGGGAAGTGATTATTGAGAATGAATGAGTGCTTTCTTCTTTTTATTCCCACAATTCTGCAATGAAATGTTCTTGTTATCACATTTTTTCCCCGTGTGCTGTGGCAGTGTCAAGATAACACAATATGCCAAATTATGAAATTTAATTCATCGTTTGGAAACTTACAGTAAACGTTTAATAGAAAAAAAATCTTGCAGCTATCCTTGAAAAAACTGGCAGCCAAGATGGCCACGGCAATTGGCATCTGAAACACCTTTTCACATTCTAAATCCGACAACAGGAGATACATGTCTGATGAGCCTGGACCCAAATCATTGGCTTGCTCTAGTGATTGAATTACCTAAGATTACATTCATTAACACGGCATACAAGGCCATCCTGACACATTGACTTTGAAAGAACAAACTCCTCCGAGAGTGAATACTGGTATCCTGAGCCCTGGACAGATAGAAGTTCCAAACCTTGAATCTCATTGTTAAGGGTCCAGCGAATGCACTGAGGCAGTCAGGAGACTGTCTATCTCTGTGAAAACTGAGAGTTTCCCCTGGACAAAAACAGACAAGTCAGTGATTCAAAATGTGCTGAAGCAGAAGGGCTTTGTTCCCCCCACACCCCTCCCTCTCTCTGTGTCTCTCTCTCCAGATAACATCACAAATTTGTAAACCACATGCGACTGTGGGCCCTCCAAGCCTCCAGATTGCTACAGAAAGAGTAACCAGGGGAAGAAAGCCTGCTACAAGTCTGCCTCAAAGAAATCCCTGAGCCATGTGGACCATGTGACAAACTGCACTTTGACCAGAAAAAGATTTCAAGGTTACAACTTCAGCAGGAAGACCACGGAATAGTCAAACCTCACAGAATGAGTTTTTTAAAAAAATATTTCTTCTGGACTCCAATCCAACCACAAATTTACTTCTCACTCTGTAATCTATTTCTGGGTGATTCTCGTGTGAGTGAGTGCATAAATGTGTTCTATTTATTTTAATGATTTTATTTAGATCGGTTTTATATTGTTAAGTATAATAAACTCACCTCTTTCATGTTTAAACTCAAGAGAACCAGTCTAATCGGTCCCTCCACCATCACACCAAAGGTAAAATGTAAAACACTCACTCAGATGTTCAGCATATTCACTGTTTATAAAGGACAAACACAGTTGTGGTCAAATAAAGACGATCGACTTTGACCCCTCCTCACCTGGCCATAACAATAGGCAGGGCTGGGGATGGAGAGAATATGGGGATGAACTCAGCTCAGCATTAAACAGATACCAGAGGTTGTAAACTTCCTGGTTCAGCCTCAGACAATGGCCAGTGAGGGGATGCAGATCATGGACCGGGAATGGAGTTTGTGACAGAAACTGAAGATAATGGTTTCAGTCTTCTCACGATTTAAATGACAAGAACACTAAATCAGTGAAATATGGTTTATGAATCTAATAGTTGGATACAGAGACTTACCAGGGACACCAATAATAGCGAGGATGGGATAGTAAATACATTGAATCATCTTCAGAGCATAATAGAGCCGGTATTCTAATGGTATCCAATAATAATCTGCAGTAACCAGGCCAAACCAATTGGATAAACTCCTGTCCATTGTAGTAACATTCCAATCTATTGTTCTCAGATTCTGACCCATTGTTGTAACATTCCAATCTATTGTTCTCAGATTCTGACCCATTGCTGTAACATTCCAATCTATTGTTTTCAGATTCTGACCCATTGTTGTAACATTCCAATCTATTGTTCAGATTCTGATCTATCCTCTCCCTCTCTCTGCAGCCGCTGATCCCTGTTAGTGCCGGGCTTGATGCTCCCGCTGACACTATAGGATAACACATTGAAAGGAGTCCTTCTTAATAGAAGAGGGAAACCCTCCAGTGACACCATTAAGGTCCATGGAGACTGACATTAATTACAGTCACTGAACAAACAGGTTCAGTTAACACCTTTCAATCCATCACATTTTGTGCCGCAGTAAAGTAGACCATTTATCCAGTCTGGATGGGATGTATGATAGTTACTGAGGGAAGGAATGGTGGAAATAACAGAGGCACTGGACAGAATCTTTCAATCCTCCTTGGATATGGGATTGATGCCAGAGGACTGCAGGGTTGTAAATGTTACACTGTTTAAAAAAGTAGAGGTTGGATAAACCCTGTAACTATCAGTCTAACGTTGGTGGTTGGAAACTTCTAGAGGTCATAACCCAGCACAAAAATATATCTGGCTTGCAAAAACATGGGTTAATCAATGACAAGTAGCATGGATAGGTTAATGGAAACTCATTCCTGATAATCTTGATCGAGTTCGTTCAGGACGTAACTGTGAGTGTTAATGAGGATAGCATATTTCATGTAATATACTCATAGAAAGTTTAAGACAGAGAAAGAGGCCACTTGGCCCATTGTGTCTGTGCCGGCCGATAAATGATCCATCTATTCTAATCCCACCTTCCAGCATTTGGTCCGTAGCCCTGAAGATTATGGCACTTGAGGTGAACATGCAGACTCCTTTTGAATGAGTGCAGGGATTCTGCCTCAACGATCCTTACAGGCAGTAAGTTCTAGACCCTCACGAAAAACAGGGGACCCAGGACTGCACACTGTGGAATGCCAAAGGAAGCAGTCCTCCAGTCACTAAAATACCCCTCAACAATTACAGTTTCATAAAAACAAGAAATGCTGGAAATACTCAGCAGGTCTGGCAGCATCTGTGGAGAGAGAAGCAGAGTTAGCATTACAGGTCAGTGACCCTTCTTCACTGACCTGAAACATTATCTCTGCTTCTCCCTCCACATATGCTGCCAGACCTGCTGAGTATTTCCAGCATTTCTTGTTTTTACTTCAGATTTCCAGCATCCGCAGCATTTTGCTTTTATTATAACTAACCCTTTGTTTCCTGTCACTGAGCGAATTCTGTATTTTTGGGTGAACAAGTTTCTCCTCAATTCCCCGCTAGTCCTTCTACCAAGCACTTTAAGTCACTGCCCCCTATTCACTGATCTCTCTGCTAAGGTGAATAGACGCTTCACCTCCACTCTATCCAGGCCCCACGAAATTATGTCCATTTCAATCAGGTCTCCCTTCAGCCTTCTCTGTTCCAAGCAGAGCAACCCCAGCCTATCTAATCTTTCTTCACAGCTGCATTTTTCCAGTCCTGGCAACATCCTTGTAAATCTCCTCTGTCCCCTCTCTTGTGAAATTACGTCCTTTGTGTAATGAGGTGACCAGAACTGCACACAATAACCAATGATTTATACAGTTCCAGCATAACCTTCCTGCTCTTGTATTCTGTACCTCAGCTAATAAAGGAACGGAGTTCATATGCCTTCTTAACCACCTTATCGACCTGTCCTGCTACCTTCAGGGATCAGTGGATATTGCCTCCAAGGTCCCTCACTTCCTCTACACTTCTCAGTATTTTCCTATTAATCGTCTATCCCTTTGCCTTGTCTGACCTCCTCAATTGCATCACCTTAGACTTATCCAGGTTGAATTCCATTTGACACTTTTCTGCCATCAATATCTTCCTGCAGCCTACAGTTATCCTCCTCGCTATCAACCGCACGACCAATCTGTGTACCATCTGCACAAATCTTGATCATGCCCCCTACATTTACGTTCAAATCGTTAATATATACTACAAAAAATCAGGAAGTCCAGTACTGAGCCCTGTGGAACGTCACTGGAAACAGACCTCAAGTCAGTAAATCACCCATCAACAAACAGCCTTTGTTTCCTGTCACTGAGCCAATTTTGCATCCAGCTTGTTGAATTTCCCTGGATTCCATGGGATTTTATTTTTTTAACTAGTACGCCACATGGGACCTTGACAAAAGCCTTGTCAAAATCCATGCAGACCATATCAACTGCACTACCCTCATCCTTGCTACTTCTTCGAAAAATTCAGTCAACTTGGTCAAACAATATCTTCCCTTATCAAATCCATGCTCAATATCCGTGATTAACCTGTGCCTTTCTAAGTGACACTTTATCCTGTCTTTCAGAATAGATTCCAATAATGTGCCCACTACTGAGGTTAGACTGACTGGCCTGCAATTATTCGGTCTATCCCTTGCTCCCTTTTTAAAGAGGTACAATTTTAACAGTTCACCAATCCTCTGGCACTGCACCTGTATCCAGTGTGGACTGGAAAATGATGGTCAGACCCTCTGCCATTTCCTCTCTCACCTCTTTTGACAGCCTAGGATACATTTCAACTGGCCCTGGTGATGGATCAACTTTCAAGGATGCTAATCCCATTAATACTTCCTCTCTCCCTATGTATATCACATCCAATAATTCACACTCCTCCTCTTTAACCACAATATCTGCATCGTCCCCCCCTTTTGTTAAGACAGATCCAAAGTATTCATGAAGAACCATACCAACATGTTCCGCCCCTACTCGTGTATATCAATTTGGGTATATAGACTTTCAAAAGGCCTGTAAACAAATAACATTTCATAGACTTGTTATGAGAAACGGAAGACATGGGTTAATGTGACAGTGATGGTGTGGATATGACAGTGACTCAGGGACAGAAAGCAGAGAGAAGTGGTGAAAAGTCATTGTTCAGACTGGAAGTGGAGGGGAGTATACAGTACTGTTTCTCAGGGTTTGATTCACTCCGCGTGATATCAAGATATGACAGAGGGCACTGTATACTGCAATGGCTATGAGCCCTGACAATATTCCAGCAATAGTACTGAAGACCTGTGCTCTAGAACTTGCCGCACCCCTAGCCAAGCAGTTCCAGTAGAGCTACAACACTGGCATCAACCCGGCAATGTGGAAGGTTGCCCAGGTATGTCCTGTAGACAAAAAGCAGGACAAGTCCAACCCGGCCAATTACCGCCCCATCAGCCTACTCTCAATCATCAGGAAAGTGATGTAAGGTGTCATCAGCAGAGCTACCAAACAGCACTTGCTTAGCAATACCCTGCTCAGTGATGCTCAGTTTAGGTTCTGCTAGAGCGACTCAGCTCCTGATCTCATTACCTCATTATCTCAAACCCTCCACTGGCTGGAGTCATACCTAGTGCAAAGGAAGATGGTTGTGGTTGTTGGAGGTCAATCATCTGAGCTCCAGGACATCACTGCAGGAGTTCCTCAGGGTGGTGTCCTAGGCCCAAGCATTTTCCGCTGCTTCATCAATGACCAGCCTTCAATAATAATGTCAGAAGTGGGGATGTTCGCTGATGATTGCACAATGTTCAGCACCATTCCTGACTCCTCAGATACTGAAGCAGTCCGTGCAGAAATGCAGCAAGACCTGAACAATATCCAGCCTTTGGCTGATAAGTGGCAAGTAACATTCGTGCCACACAAGTGCCAGGCAATGACCATCTCCAACAAGAGAGAATCTAACCATCTCCCCTTGATATTCAATGGCATACCATCGCTGAATCCCCCACTATCAACATTCTGTGGGCTACTATTGACCAGAAACTGAACTGGAGTAGCCATATAAATACCGTGGCTACAAGAGCAGGTCAGAGGCGAGGAATCTTGAGGCGAGTAACTCACCTCCTGACTCCCCAAAGCCTGTCCACCATCTACAAGGCACAAGTCAGGAGTGTGATGTCTGGAGTACTCTCCACTTGCCTGGATGGGTGCAGCTCCAACAACACTCAAGAAGCTCGATACCATTGAGGAAAAAGCAGCCCACTTCATTAGCACCCCATCTACAAACATTCACTCCCTCCACCACCGACGCACAGTGGCAGCAGCATGTACCATCTACACGATGCACTGCAGCAATGCACCAAGGCCCCTTCGACAGCACCTTCCAAACGCACGACCTCTACCAACTAGAAGGACAAGGGGAGAAAATACATAAGAAAATCACCACCTTCAAGTTCCCGTTCAAGTCACACACCATCCTGACTTGGAACTATGTCGCCGTTCCTTCACTGTCGCTGGGTCAAAATCCCTTCCAAACAGCACTGTGGTCTATCTACTCCAAATGGACTGAAGCGGTTGAAGAAGGCAGCTCACCATCACCTTCTCAAGGGCAACAAGGACAATAAATGCTGGCCAAGCCAGTGACGCCCAAATCCCATGAATGAATATAAAAAAGAGAGAGGGTGTGGAACTAACTGGTAGATCTTCGAAAGGGCCAGCACTGACATGTTGGACCAAATTGCCTTCTTCAGTGCAATGCTATTCTATGTTTCCATGATTGTTCTTGCCTCGACTTTCCTGATATTCCTATCCTTTAAACAGGGGTTTGATAAAGTACCACATAACAGCCATGTTACCAAGTTAGAAACACATGGGATTAAAGGACCAATGTCAGCAGTGGCTCAGTTTGTAGCTCTTCCCCTTTCAGTCACAAGCTTCTAGGATCAAGTGTCATTTGATCGCAAGAAACAAGTAACAGGACTTGATCACAAGATTCAAGGCTGACACTGCAGTGACATTACTGTGGGAGTGTTGCACTGTCAGATTTACCATCTATCGAATTAAACATTAAACAAACATTTGCCCTCTCAGGTGGATATTAAAGATCTGATCATTATCACATTGCTGCTTGTGGGAGATTGCTGTGTGGAAATCTTCTGCCATCTTTCCTACATTACTCTAGTGACTAGGGTTTAATAAGTACTCATTGATTGTAAATCGCTTTGGGACATGCAGTGATCATGAAGGCGCTACATAAATCGAAGTTTTTTTAAAAATTTACAATGACAGCATGCAGGAAATTAGCTAAGTGACAGAAAGCAGAGAGTAGTGGAGAATGGTTGTTGTTCAGTCTGGAGGGAAGTACATTGGGGTTTACCCAGGGTCACTGTTGGGATCACTGTTGCTGTATGTTAATGCAATGGGCTTGTGTACAGAGAGGATAATGTCAAAGTTTTCAGATGGCAGGAAACTCAGAAATGTTAACAAACAGTGAGAAGGATAGTAACAGACTTCAGGAAGACAGGGACTTACTGGTAAAATGGGCAGGAACATGGCAGATGTAATTTAACACAGTGAAGTGTGAAGTGAGACATTTGGGTAGGAAGTATGTGGAGAAACAATATAAACTTAATGGTACCATTATAAAGTGGGTGCAGGATTGGAGAGACCTGGGCTGTGCACACACAGATCTTTGAAGGTAACATGTAGTGTCCTTGGTGTGTGAGAGAGAGGCACAGAGTAAAAAAAACTCAGGAGGAAATGCTGATCTTTGTACATCATTGGTTAGATCCCAGCTGGCGAATTGTGTCCAATTCTGATCACCACACTTTGGTAAGGATGTCAAGGACTTAGTGAAGATACTGAGGTGATTTTCTGGAATGGTACCAGGGATCTGGGTACCAGTTACGTGGAGAGATTGGAAAAGCTGGGGTTGCAATGAAGGGTAAGAGGAGATTTAATATAGAATTCAAAATCATGAAGGGTTTTGATGGGATAATTAATGTGAAACGGTTTCCAGTGTCCGAAAGTTCAGTATTAAGAAGACACAGATTGAAAAATAACCAGAGGTGAAATGAAAAGAATTTTCTTATACAGCGAGTTGTTGGGATCTGGCATTCACTGCCTGAAAAGATGGTGGAAGCAGATTCAATAATATATTTCAAAAGGAAATTTAACAAATACTTGAACAGGAGAAAAACGCAGGAGTCTGGGGAAAGAGGAGGGGAGAGGAACTAATTAGATAGCTTTAGTTTAGTTTAGAGATAAGCAATGAAACAGGCCCTTTGGCCCACCGTGTCTGTGCCGACCATCAACCACCCATTTATACTAATCCTACACTAATTCCATATCCCTACCACATCGCCACCTATCCCTATATTTCCCAACCACCTACCTATACTGGTGGCAATTTATAATGGTCAATTAACCTATCAACCTGTTAGTCTTTGGCATGTGGGTGGAGATCGGAGCACCCGGGGGAAAGCCACGCAGAGACAGGGAGAATTTGCAAACTCCACGCAGGCAGTAACCTGGGTGGCTGGAGCTGTGAGGCTGCGGTGCGAACCACTGCACCACTGTCCTGCCCCTGCGCCACTGTGCCGATTAATACCAGCTGGAGTGGTACTGAGTCTCACTCACACACCAGGAAAGAGCCAATTCAAACCAGACCTCTATTAATAGCAGCTGGAGTGGAACCGAGTCCCACTCAAGCACCAGGAAAGAGACAATTCAATCTAGGCCTCTATTAATACTAATTAGATAGCTCTTTCAAAGAGACAGTACTGACACAATGGGCCGACAGACCTCCTTCTGTGCTGCATCAATCTCGGATTCTATGAGCAATAAACAGAGAGTGAAGAGAGAGAGAGAGAGGGGAAAGTGTGAATGACGGAAAGGGAAATAGCAAGAACGAGAAAATCGGGTTTGCATCGCTTTGTCGGCAGAGGGATCATGATCCGCACATGTCCGCTCCTGTTGAGGCAGGTGACACATAAAGCTCCTGCTATGTCCTCATTTCCATGAAAAATTCGTGTCGCCCATGGTGACCCGCGCAGCTGTTTGCCTGCAAATTTAACAGGAGCCTAACTGTGTGTGAGACTGGCGCGTCTTTCATCTAGCATTCAGCTCTTAAAGACAGTCTGTTCCTCTTGAAGGGAAGCTGCACTGAATCACAGGAGGCTGCTGCTGCTGACTGTGAATGCTGCAATTGGAGACAAGGTAAATGGAATACTGGGACAGAGAGAGGGCTCTGCGGCTAACGAATGAGGTGCTGGAGGCCTTAGTCATGGAGAGTAACAGGAGAAGAGAGCCCATGTTTCTGTAGGGTGGTGTGGAGACCCTCAAGAAACACCCTTCGAAGGGAATGGGAGCAAGTGGCCACGGAGGTGAATGCAAGATGTATGGCCCCGATGACCTGGCAGCAGAGCCAGAAGAAGTTTAATGAGCTCACACGGGTGGTAAATGTCAGTGACCTCATCACCACATGGCATCTCCTACCCTCAACACCACCAACCTCTCACACTGCTCAATATAACACACCCCTATCACTCACCCATCAGCGGTACCTAACACTCAGGACTCACACCTAACATGCACATTCTCCACCTTACCCTCACACACCTTCCACTGATAACCAGCCTCACACCCATCTCTCACTGCCTCCACATATCTCCAGCTATTCAGCTATGGAAGGCACAGCACCCAAACACAGTGCAACACAGTCACTGACATTCTGCCCTCTCTCTTACAGGACAAGGTGGCCCATAATCATAGAGAGCAGCAGTGACCCGGCGGGGACCAGGCATACCTTAATCCCCTGAGCCTGAGGGAGGAGGTGGTTCTCCACATCATGGGACCGGCTGTGACAGAGCCCGTAGCATGCGGCATCACCGAGAGCATTCAGGATGATGCAATGTTCCTGCCTTATGTCCCTTCTTAACTCCCACCTCCCACTCATCCTGCTGTCTGGGATGATGTACAAGCTGCAGATGGCGGGACCATGGACCTCCTGCTTTCCATCCCACCCTCAATCCCTGACCGAACCCTCCCTTTTATACTTTCTGATAATAACCCAAAACTGCCAGTTTCCCAGTCACAGCAGATCCAGGAGACAGAGGGAGAGCAGCAGCACAGCACTGATGGTGAAGCCCCATCACTTGGTCTGATACTCACAGTCACCAGATCAAATACTTGCATTGTGTCAACCTTAGTGGCTGGTATAGAGACACAATCTGCACTGGGTGAGACGCCGAGCACAAGTGAGCTGCAGACAGGCCGGGGGAAAAGGATAGTTCATGTGTCAGCTCACCAGAGGGCGAGGTCACAAACGAGTTATAATAAGGAGGACTCAGATGTGAACATTGCTGGAACAGCATGCAGGAGAATGCTGACGGACATGTACACTGAGATACTTGGTCCATTGACAGGCCTGTCAGACATTCTGTTGTCACTGTCAAGGAACACGGAGGAGTCCAGCTCCAACATGGCACAGGGCATTTCACAGAGCTTGAAGCCCATTCTTTCCCCTGTGGAAGTGGTCACTAACTCCATGACAGCACTAGTGGACCCAGCCGTGATACAGTGTCTGATACCATTGTCTCAGCTTCCACTGCAGCACAGACGGCAGACACCCAAAGTCTCAGTGCTGCAGTGGAAGCTCAGATTGAGGACATGAGATCCATGTTTGCTGCCAGGCAGGATCAGACTGCTGTCATCATGGCTGTGGATCTCAGTGTTCAAAGGGGTTTGCAGGCTCTCACAGCATTCCAGCAAACTGTGATCCAGTAGATTACCAGGATTGCTGAGGTGTCGCCCCTTGGCAGTGACAGTGTCTCTGTGGAGCATGAACTTGCTGTCCTCTGCAGGATGACAGTATTTGTCCTCCATTCACTGTCACTCCACCAGTGTCCTTGCTGTTCCCCACCAGCCAGCCCAGGCTGCTGCTGCCCATGTCGACGAGGTGCAATCCGACTACGAACCCGCAAAGCCCTGTGCTGCTCGAGGACGTCCTGCAAGGCCATCTGCAGTCTCCCCAGTGAAAGTCAGCAGCCTTCCACCAGCCATGCTGCAGTCACTGGGGAAACACTGTGTCGGAGCAGTAGACAAGTCAAGGGAACCCACAAGACAGGCACTAAGGGAATACACAAGGGTGAATGGTTCAGTTTTGTTTGTATAATTGGATGTGTTGTTGGATAAAGATGTTAATGAAAAGGTTTTTGCTGGTGGTTTTTATTGCAGGATGGTGACCAAGGGGACACTGTGATGGGGCGTCACAGATGGGTGTAATGGGGGAGAATGGGGGATCCATGTTGGGAAATGGAAGTTGTCCTATGGAACCAGAATCTTATCAGGGACTCTCCGACAGCCTGTCCGGGTCGATGGCATCCAGGAAATATCCTCCCGGTCTCCTCCTCCTCCTCCTCCTGAGGTGTCCTCCGGATTCCTGTTGCCAATGCCTGTGTCCTCATGATAGTGATGATATGAAGGGTGCAGCAGAACACCATGAACTTGGACAACTGCTAAAGTGTGTACTGGAGGGCTCCCCCCGAGCGGTTCAGACATCGGAAGCATTGCTTCATCACACCGATGATCTGTTCCACCATGTTCCTGGTGACTCCATTGCTCACGTTATACACATGTTAATTGTGTGAGGTTGGTTGGCGGTGGGAGGTGGTTTGGGGATGTAGGAACATGAGCTGTGTCTAGAGAATGGAATCTTTCATCTCCGAGGAGCCACATTCTGGTTCTGCATGGCGGACAAAGTGTTGGAACCGGGTGACTGCATCAGAATGAATGTATGGTGGCTGCTGCCAGGATAGTGGACATTCGCCAACATGATGTACTGGGCATGCTCACACACCAACTGTACATTCATGGAGAGAGAATTTTTCCAGTTCCTGTACCTCTCCCCCTTGACAACGGGGGCCCCGCAGAGACACCCACACCATCAGGAATCCCTCTATCCTGACAAAGCCACGGGATCTCTCATCCTGCTTCCCCTTGCTGAGGGAGAAAATGATAACATCGATGGTCACCGTCACCTCCCAGAATTATCAATGGACAACACACAGACGAGTAACTACTGGTCAGTTAGTTTAACATCAGTGGCGAGTAAGGTTTTAGAAACAATAATCAGTGAAAAAGGACAACACACACTTGGAGAGGTTTGAGTTAATTACGGATTGTCAGCACGGATTTCTAAAAGACAGATTATGCTTGATGAACTAATTGAATTGATTTCGATGATCAGAGAAGGTTGATGAAGGGAATGTGGTGGATGTTGTCTCCCTGGATTTTATTAAAGTATTTGATGAAGAACCACACAAAGCTTGGTTAACAAAATTGAAGCTCATGGAATAGCATCCAAATGGATCAAAAATTGTCCAAAGGACAGCAAAACGAGTCTTGTGTTAAATGGCTGTTTTTCAGACGGGAGGATGGTAGATTTTGATGTTCCCCAAGGGTCAGTGCTAGGAACGCTGATTTTTTTTTTCCTTGCTATATATAAATGACATGCACCTTGGAATGCAAAGTAGAATTTCAAAATTTTCCGATGATACCAATCTTGTAGGTGTGATAAACAGGGAGGATGATACAAACCATCCGCAACAGAACATAGATAGGCTGGCAGAACGGACAGAGAAGTGGCAGGTAGAATTTATTATAGAGCAGTGTGCGGTGATGTATTTCGTCAGAAGGAATAGGAAGGCAATGTAGACTTAATGACACATTACTAAAGATTGTGCAGGAACAGAAGGACCTGGGCCTCCATATGCACTGATCTTTGCAGGTGGCAGGACATATTAGGAGAGTGTTTAGCAAATCATATCAGATCTTGGGCTTCATAATGACAGACAAAGATACAAAGGCAGGGAAGTTATGCTGAAACGTTATAAAGCTTTGGTTAGGCCTCAACTGGAGAACTGTGTCCAGTTCTGGTCACCACACTTTAGGAAGGATGTGAAGGTCCTTGGGAGGGTGCAGAGGAGATTTACCAAAATGGTTTCAGGGATGGGGGTTGCGCGACAAGGTTAGTTTGGAGAAGATGGAGTTGTTCTCCCTGGAGTAAAGGAGATTTAGAGAGCTTTGGTAGAGGTGTACAAGATTATGATAAGCTTAGATAAGACAGACAAGGAAAAACTGTTCCCATTAACTGATGAAACACGGACTTGGGGACACAGATGGAAGGTTTGGGTAAGAGATGCAGGGGGAATATGAGGAGGAACATTTTTAGACAGTGGATGGTAATAAGCTGGAACTCACTGCCCATGAGGGTGGTGGACGCTGAGGCAATTAATGATTTCAAAAGGAAACTGGATGGACACCAGAAGGAAATGAACTTGCAGGGATACGGGGACTGAGCGGGGGATTGGGACTGACTGGATTGTTCCAGGGAGAGCTGGCATGGAGGGGCCGAATGACCACCTTCAGTGCTGCAAATGACTAATTCACTCTCTGTGACTCTATGTTGGATATGTCTCCTGCTCCTGTCTGGAAAGATCTCGATACACAGAAGTTCAATGAAACTGTGACTTTAATGGCCACTGACAGCTCCTTCCTCACCCTGCTGTGAGGCTCCAGGTCGTGTTACAGGAGGTGACACTGCTATGTGACCACATCCTTATTGAATCAGAGCCACCTCACGCACTGCTCCTGGGTTAGGTGTAGGTAGGAAAAGCGCTCTTGGAAAACCCGGGGTGGGTAGGGCAAAGCCCCCTCCTCCTCCCTCTTTACAGAGCTTCCCCTCTCTGCAGCCTCTGCTCCATTTGTTGGTCATGTCATAGACCCAAAGACACTGTAAATATAGTCCCCATTCCTTGTCCAGATTTGGGTCACCAAATCTTCTGTCCTCCCTGAATATCTGCAGCAGCTCACAACACAACCTCCAGAAAACCATCGACAGCATCTCCACTAAGTTTACAATAGCAGAAGTAAGTCAAAAGCCCGTCACCTGTAAGCTGGATGCCTGGCCCTTTTAAATATCATTAGAGGGGATTCATTGTGATGCGAAATGTATGTTCAGCTGACATTGACTAACACAGGTGGTCAGTGAACATGCACAGACCAACTTTCAAAGAAGGACATCAAAGCTGCTGGTATGGTACATTGACATCACTTTCAAATCCACCCTCAAAAGAACAACACATACAAGGTACAATTAAGCTAGAGCCCTGCCCAGCATGTGATATTGTGCAGGCCACAGTAGAAGTGGCCGGCTGTGAAGACCATGCTGACAGCACATAGATGATACGACTGGGCTGGAGCCCCGCTCAGCATGGGATATTGTGCAGACCGCACCGTAAGTGGCCAGCTGTGCGATTCACATCTCTTTATGGATCCCAATTCTGTACTGTCAGCTGCAGAGTCTAAAATCGTGGCTCGGGACAGATGCAGAGGGAAATAAATTCACTTTACAAGGAGAAATGAAAAAAGATTGAAGTCGAAAGATTTGCAGGAATATGTGAAATGGACAGGGGAAAGTGAATAAATGGAGGGGTGAGGCCATGGAGAGATTCAAACACAAGAAAGAGAATATTAAAAATAAGGTGCTGCCAGTCCGGGAGCCAATGTAGATCAGTGAGCACAGGGGTGATGGGTGATCGAGATTTGGTGTGAGATAGGATACAGGCAGCAGAGTTCTGGATGGGCTGTGGTTTATGGAAGTTTATAACTGGGAGGGTGACCAAGATGGAATTGGAATAGTCAGCTGTGTATCTAACAGTGATGCAGATAAGTGTTTACGCAGTAGATGGGCTGAGGCAGTGGTGGCGAGGGGTGATATCACAGAGGTGGTATTAGGCAGGGTTGGTGATGAAAAGAATATGAAGATGAACTTAGCTTAGGTTGAAATATAACACAGAAGTTGCAAAATGTCTGGTTGAGCCTCGGATATTGGGCAGGGTGGAGTATGTGCTTCCCAGATAGGGGATGGAGTTTGTGATGGAGACCAATGACACTGGCTTCAGTCTTTCCAAAATTTACATAACAGAACACTATTTCAGTGAAACAGGGTTTACAGATCTCCTGGCCTGAAATAGAGACAGCAACAGGAGCAACGATGAGCGAGTATATGACAAGAACTGTAATACAGCTGACAATGGTTTATAGAGCTCATGGCTGAAGATATTCACCAGGAATACAACGGCAGCAAGAAGGGCAGAGTAAATTACAGGAGCAGTAATGCAGTTAAACATGGTTTAAAGAATTAATAGCTAGATAGAGAGACTTACCAGGGACACCAATAATAGCCAGGATGGGATAGTAAATGTATTGAATAATCTTCAGTGCGAGATAGATACGAGAGTTTAATGAGTACCAATTATAATATGTAGAAAGAGAGTAAATAACCGAGGATAAACTCCTGTCCATTGTTGTAACATTCCAATCTATTGTTCTCAGATTCTGACCCATTGTTGTAACATTCCAGTCTTTTGTTCTCAGACTCTGACCCATTGTTGTAACATTCCAGTCTTTTGGTCTCAGATTCTGACCCATTGTTGTAACATTCCAGTCTTTTGGTCTCAGATTCTAACCTATCCTCTCTCTATCTCTCTGGAGCAGCTGATCTCTGAAAGTGCCAGGGCTGATGTTCCCACTGACACTATGGAATAACACATTGAAAGAAGCCCCTTATTAATAGGAGATGGAAAACGTCCAGTGACACAATTAGGGTCCATGGAGACTGACATTAATTACAGTCACGGAACAAACAGATTCAGTTAACCCTTTTCAATCCAACACTTTAGTACCACAATAAAGTTGAACATTTATCCAGTCTGGATGGGATGTATGAGGGTTGCTGAGGGAAGGAATGGGGGAAATAGCAGAGGCGCTGGCCAGAACATTCCAATCTCACTTGGATATGGGCGTGATGACAGGTTTCCACAGGCTCACCATTCTCTGGGTGAAGAAACGTCTCCTCATCTCAGTCCTGAAAGTTTTCCCCCATATCCTGTGGTTCAGGAGTCCCCCACCATCGGGAACATCCTTCCTGCATCTACCCTGTCAAGTCATGTTAGAATTTTATAGGATTCGATGAGATCCCTCCTCACTCTTCTGAATTCCAGTGAATACAGTCCTAACCGACTCAATCTCTCCTCATACGGCAGTCCCGCCATCCCAGGAATGAGACTGGTAAAACTCTACTGCACTCCCTCTTGCAAGACCATCCTTCCTCAGATAAGGAGACCAAAACTGCACACAACATTCCAAATGCGGCCTCACCAAGGCCCTGTATAATTGCAGTAAAACATCCCTGCTCCTGTGCTCGAATCCTGTCTCTATAAAGGTCATCATAACATTCACCTTTTCCTACCGCCTGTTGCACCTGCATGCTTACCTTCAGTGACTGGTGTACGAGAACACCCAGGTCTCGCTGCATATGCCCCTCTCTCAGTTTATAGCCGTTCAGATAATAATCTGCCTTCCTGTTTTTGCTAGTAAAGTGGATAACTTCACATTTATCCACATTATACTGCATCTGCCATGCATTTGCCCACTCACTCAACTTGCCCAAATCACCCTGAAGCCTCTCTGCATCCTCCTCACAACTTATCCTCACACTCAATTTTGTATCATCTGCAAACTTGGAGATATTACATTTAGTTTCCTCATCTAAATCATTAACATATATATTGTGAACAGCTGGGGTCCTAGCACCGATCCCTGCGGTACCCCACTAGTCATTGCCTGCCATTCACAAAAAGATCCGTATGTTCCAATGCTTTGTTTCCTGTCTGCCAACCAATTTTCTATCTATTGCAATACACTACCCCCAGTCTCGTGCACTTTAATTTTACATGCTAAACCCTTACGTGGAACGTTGTCGAGAGCCTTCTAAAAATGCGAATAAACCACACCCACTGGCCCCCTCTCATCCACTCTACTAGTTACATCCTGGAAGAATGCTTGTAGATTTATCAACCATGATTTCCCTTTCATAAATCCATGCTGACTCTGTCCGATTCTACCACTATTCTCCAATTGCTCTGCTGCAAAATATTTGATAATGGACTCCAGGATTTTCCCCACGACCGATGTCAGGCTGACTGGTCTACAATTTCCTGCTTTCTCTCTACCTCCCTTTTTTAATAGTGGGATAACATTAGCTATATTCCAATCTGAAGGAACTGTTCCAGAGTCCATAGAATCTTGGAAGATGACCACCAATCCATCCATTATTTCTAGGGCCACTTCCTTAAGTACTCTGGGATGTAGATTACCAGGCCCTGGGGATTTATCGGCCTTCAATGCCATCAACTTCCCCAACACCATTTCTCTACTAATACTGATTTCTTTCAGTTCCACTCTCTCACTAAATCCTGTATTCACCAACATTTCTGGTATGATATTTGTGTCCTCCTTTGTGAAGACAGAACTAAAGGATGCATTTAGTTGGTCAGCCGTTTCTTTGTTTCCCATAATAAATTTCCCTGTTTCTGACTGCAACCGACCTGTATTTGTCTTCGCCAATCTTTTCCGCTTCACATAACTATAGATTCGTGTGCAGTCAGTTTTTATGTTCCCCGCAAGCTTACTCTCGTACTCCATTTTCCCCTTCTTAATCAATCCCTTGGTGCTCCTTTGCTGAATTTTAAACTGCTCCCAATCCTCAGGTCTGTTGTTTTTTCCTGGCGAATTTATATGCCTCATCCTTGGATCTAATGCTATCTCGAACTTTCCTTGTAAGCCATGATTTGGGTACCTTTTCCGTTTTACTTTTGCGCCAGACAGGAGTAAACAATTGTTGCAGTTCATCCATGCGCTCTTTGAATGTTTGCCATTGCCTATCCAGGGTCATCTCTTTAAGTAACGTTACCCAATGTATCATTGACAACTTATGCCTCATACCTTCGTAGCTTACTTTATTAAGATTCACGACCCGAGTCTCAGAATCAACTAGGTCATGAAGAATTCTATCATATTATGGTCGTTCATCCCCAAGGGATCTGGCACAACTAGATTGTCAATTATTCCTCTCTCATTACACAATAACCAGTCTAGGATAGCCTGTTCTTCAGTTGGTTCCTCAAAGAATTGGCCCTGAAAACCATCCCGTATATTCTCCAGGAATTCCTCCACAATGTATTGTGACCAATTTAATTTGCCCAATCTATATGCAGATTCAAGAAACCCATAATTACAGATGTTCCTTTATCGCATGCGTCTCTAATTTCCTGTTCAATGCCATTCCCAAATTCAGCACTACAGTCTGGGGGTCTATATACAACCCCCACTAACGTTTTCTGCCCCTGAGTGTTTCTCAGCTCGACCCATACATATTCGACATCGTCAGAGCTAATATCCTGCCTCACCATTGCGTTAATTTCCTCTTTAACCAGCAAGCAACTCCACCAAGGGTGGAAATAGGCCGTTTTACTGATGGTGAGAAAATTCGGTAGGAAGCTCATCTCAAGGGATCTCAAGGTTAGCTATGTAAACAAGTTTGTGAACCGTTTTACTTAGTCTCAAACATTCACAAAGGAGAGGGATAGAGTGTGTAACTAGGAAATGTTTGGAGCAGAGACAGAAAACAATGGCTTCAATCTTCTCAATATTTAATTAGCATTGCAGATGTGTGAGGTAATACATTTTGAAAGGATGAATGAAGAGGGACAATACAAGTTAGATGGTACAACCATAAAGGTCGTGAAATAACAGAGACACATGGGGTGTTTATATACAAATCTTTGAAGGTGGCAGGAAAGGTTAACTGGACAGTTAATAAATATATGGGATCCTTGGGTTTATAAATAGAGGCAAAAAGAACAAAAGCAAGGACATTATGTGAAACATATATAAAATACTAGTTCAGCTGCACCTGGAGTCTTGTGTCGAATACTGGGAACCACACTTTAGGAAGGACATGAAGCCTTCAGAGAGGGCACAGAACTGTTTTACTAGAATTTGTCAGGGCATGAGGGATTACAGTTATGTAGCTGGGGTTGTTCTGCTTAGAGCAGAGAACTTTCAGAGGAGATTTGATTGAGGCGTTTAACATTAGAAGGATTTAGATAAATTAAATAAAGAGAATCTGTTTCCAATGTCCAAGAGACACAGATTTAAGGCGATTGGTAAAAGAAGCAGACATGAGGATTTTTGTTTCTGAGTGGTTTGGATTTGGAATACACTGTCTGATAGGCTGATGGATACAGATTCAATAGTAGATCCCAAAAGGGAATTGGATAAATATCTGAAGGAGAAAAAATGCAAGGATATAGTGAAAAAGCCTGGGAGTGGGACTGACTGGATTTCTCTTTGAAAGGGGCAGCACAGACATGATGGGCCGAATGACCTCATTCAGTTTGTGCCATTCTATTATTTCTCCTGCCTGTACTTTCACAATATCCCTATCCTTTCCACAGGCATTTGAGAAAGTACCACATAACAACCGTGTTACCGAATTAGAAACACATGGGATTAAAGGGTTAATGTCAGCCGTGGCTCAGTTTGCAGCTCTCTCCCCTTTCAGTCACCAGCTTCCAGGATCAAGTGTCACTGCAGGACTTGATCGCAAGAATCAATGCTGACATTGCAGTGCAGTACTGAAGGTGTGCTGCACTGTCAGAGGTGCAGTCTATCGAATGAAACTTTAAACCAAGTTGCAGTCTGCCCTCTCAGGTGGATGTTAAAGATCCCATCGCACTATGTAGAAGCACAGCAGGGGAATTATTTCCGGTGTCCTTGTCAATATTTATCCTTCAATCAACATCACAAAAACAGATCTGATCATCATCACATTGCTGCTTGTGGGAGCTTGCTGTGCAGAAATAGTCTGCCTGTTTCCTACATTACAAGAAGGACTTCGCTTTAAGAAGTATTCATTGGTTGTAAATCACTTTGGAACATGCAGTGGTCATGAAAGGCGTTTCATAAATGTAAGTCTGTTCTTTTATTTTCAATGAAAGCATGCGGGAAATTAGCGCAGTGAGAGAAAGTAGAGAATAGTGGAGAATGGTTATTCTTCAGTCTGGAGGGAAGTACTCAATGGGGTCCCCAGGGTCACTGTTGGGATCACTATTGTTGTATGTTAATGCAATGGGCTTGTGTACAGTGGGGATAATGTCAAAGTTTTCGGATGGCAAGAAAGTCAGAAATGTTAATAAACAGTGAGAAGGATAGCAGCAGACTTCAGGATGATGGAGAGTGACTGGTGAAATGGACAGGAACATGGCAGATGTAAGTTAACACAGTGAAGTATGAAGCGAGACATTTGGGTAAGAAGTGTAAGGGAAGACAACAGAAACAAATGGGTATTGTTTAAATGAGGAGACAGGAACAGAGAGACTTGGTGTGCATTCAGACAGATCTTTGAAGGCCGCACGAAAGGTTGACAAGTTTATGCCTGATATAACAGACATCAGGTAGAAAATACTATTGAGAAGCAGGCTGAATACAGAAGGTCCAGAGGGGAAGTGAAAAAGCAAATAAGAGAAGCAAAGAGTGAGCATGAAAAGAGGCGAGCATTAAAGGAAATCCCAAAGTTTTCTATTGGCATCTAAATACTAATAGGGTAGTAAAAGGAACAATGGGGCCGACTCAGGACCATAAAGGGGATTTGCACATGGAGGCAGAGGATATAGCTGAGGTAGTAAATGAATAATTTCCACCTGTCTTTACCAAGGAAGAAGATATGGAATCCTTTCCTTTATTAGCCGAGGTATAGAATATACGGCCAGGGAGGTCATGCTAGAATTCTATAACTCATTGGTTAGCACACAACTTGAGTACTGTGTGCAGTTCTGCTCACCGCTTTACAGAAAAGATGTAATTGCACCAGAGAGGGTGCACAGGAGATTTATGAGGATGTGGCGAGGACTGGAAAAATGCAGCTATGAGGAAAGATTGGACAGGCTGGGACTGTTCTCCTTGAAATAGAGAAGGCTGAGGGTAAATCTGATTGAAATGCACAAAACTGAGAGGGGCCTGGGTAGAGTGGAGCTGAAGGGTCCATTCACCTTAGCAAAGAGGTCAGTGACGAGGGGGCATGGACTTAAAGTGATTGGTAGAAAGATTAAAAGGGAGCTGCGGATTTTATTTTTCACCCAGCGGGTGGTCAGAGTCTGGAACTCACTGTCCGAAATGGTCGTTGAGGCAGAAACCAACAACTCATTCAAAAGGAGTCTGGATATGCACCTCAAGTGCTGTAATCTATCAAATGCTGGAATATAGGATTAGAATGGATGGATCGTTTTTTGGACAACATAGACACGATGGGCCAAGTGGCCTCTCTCTGTGCCATAAACTGTCTATGATTCCAAGATGCAACCCAGGCAATGTTGAAAGAGGAGGTAAGTCAGACACTAGTGGGGTTTAAAATTGATAAAGAGGAAGTATTAGATAGGCTGTCTGGACTTAAATTGAATAAAGCACCAGGAAAAGATGAGATGCATCCAAGGATACTGAGGGAAGTGAGGGTGGAAATCGCAGAGGCACTGGCCATAATTTTTCCGTCTTCCTTAGACTTGAGGGTGATGCAAGAGGACTGGAGAATTGTAAACGTTACACCCTTGTTCAAAAAGGGTGTAAAGATAAGGCCAGCAACTACAGGCCTGTCAGTCTAACTTCGGTGGTGGGAAAACTTCTAGAAATAAATAATCTTGGACAAAGCTAATAGTCACATGGATAAATGCGAGTTAATTAAACAAGCCAGCATGGATTTCTTGAGAGAACATCATGTTTAACTAATTTGCTGGAGATGTTTGAGGTGGTATCAGAGAAAGTTGATGAGAGCAATTCTGTTGATGTGGTGTACATTGACTTTCATATAACGGTCTATTCAGTTTCAAATGAACCTGCCTCCACCATTCTCAAGCAGTGCATTCCAGACATTTAACTATTCCCTGCATGCAAAAACCTTTTGATACAAAGCCGCACAACAGACCGGTGAGCAAACTTGTAGCTCATGGAATAAAAGGGACGGTAGCAACATGGATACGAAATTAGCTAAGTGACAAGAATCAAACATTAATGATTAATGCAACAAAAACAAGAAATGCTGGAGTCACTCAGCAGGTCTGGCAGCATCTGTGGAAAGAGAAGCAGAGTTAACGTTTCGGGTCAGTGACCCTTCTTCGGAACTAATTAATGGATGTTTTACAGGCTGGAGGAAGGTTTGTTGTGGACTTCCCCAGACATCCTTGCTTTTCCTGATATATATTAAGGACCTAAACCTGGGTATGCAGGCACAATTTCAAAGTTTGCAGCTGATACGAAAGTTGGAAGAATTGTGAACTGTGGGGAGGATAGTGTAGAACTTCAAAAGTACACACACAAGTTGGTGGAATGGGCAGGCAGGTGGCAGATGAAGTTCAATACAGAGAAATGTGAAGTGATTCATGTTGATAGGAAGAACATGGGGAGACAATATACAATAAAGGGTACAATTTTATAGGGTGTGCAGGAGCACACCTGTGTGTATATGTGCAGAAGTCATCGAAGTCGGCAGGACAGGTTGAGAAAGTGTTTAATAAAGCATACAGTATCCTGGGCTTTATTAATAGGGGCACAGAGTACAAGAGCAAGGAAGTTATGTTGAACTTATATAAGACACTATTTCAGCCTCAGCTGTGGCATTGCGTCCAGTTCTGGGTGCCACACTTGAGGAAAGACGTGAGGGCATTGGAGAGAGTACAGAAAATATTCACGTGAATGATTCCCGGGATGAGGATTTTCAGTTATGAAGATAGGCTGGAGAAGTTAGGACTGTTTTCCTCGGAGAAGGCTGCGAGGTGCTTTATTAGAGGTTTCAAAAATCATGAGGTGTCTGGACAGAGTAGATAGAGAGTAACAGTTCCCACTCGTGAAAGGATCGAGAACGAAAGGGCACAGATTTAAAGTCATGGGTAAAAGAAGCAAAGACGACCTGAGGAAAATATTTTTTCACACAGTGAGTGGTTAGAGTCTGGAATGCACTGCCTGAGAGTGTGGTGGAGGCAGGTTCAATTGAAGCTGAATAGACTGTTATATGAGAAGGAAGAATGTGCAGGGTTGCAGGGAGAATGCAGGGAATGGCATTCGGTGAATTGCTCATTCGGAGAGCCAGTGCAGACACGAAAGGCTGAATCGGTCCTTCTGTGCTGTAATAATTCTCTGATGTTTTTATTACAGGATGATGACCAAGGTGACACTGTGATGGGGCGTCTCAGATGGGTGTAATGGTGGAGAATGGGGGATCCATGGTGGGAAAGGGAAGTTGGCCTATGGGAACTGGAATCTTAGCAGGGACTCTCCGACAGCCTGTCCGGGTCGAAGGCATCGAGGAAATATCTTCCCTCCCACCACCTCCTGAGGTGGCCTCCGGATTCCTGCTGCCAATGCCTGTGTCCACATGCTGCTGATGATATGAAGCGTGCAGCAGAACACCATGAGCTCAGACACCTTCTCCAATGTGTACTGGAGGGCTCTCCCCGAGCGGTTCAGACATCGGAAGCATTGCTTCATCACACCGATGGTCTGTTCCACCATGTTCCTGGTGACTCCATTGCTCACATAACACACGTTAATTGCGTAACTAACAGTTGACGGTGGGAGGTGGTTTGGGGGTGTAGAAACATGAGCTGTGTCTAGAGGGGGTTCATTTGTCTCCAAGGAGCCACATTCTGGTTCTGCATGGAGACCCGCAGTGTTGGGACCGGCTGACTGCTTCAGAATGAATGTATGGTGTCTGCTGCCAGGATAGTGGACATTCACCAGCATGATGTACTGGGCATGCTCACACACCAACTGTACATTAATGGAGTGAGAGTTCTTCCAGTTCCTGTACCTCAACCCATTGACATGGGGGCCCCGCAGATCAACCGAAACCATCAGGAATCCCTCTATCCTGACAAAGCCACGGGATCTCTCATCCTGCTTTTCCCTGCTGAGGGAGAAATTGATGACATAGATGGTCATACTCACTTCCCAGAATTATCAATGGACAACACACAGGCCTCGCAACTACTGGCCAGTTAGTTTAACATCAGTGGTGAGTAAGGTTTTAGAAACAATAATCAGGGCAAAAGGATAACACACACTTGGAGAGATTGAGTTAATTAAGGATTGTCAGCACGGATTTCTAAAAGGCAGATCATGCATGATGAACTAATTGAATTTATTCGGAAAATGAGAGAAGGTTGATGAAGGGAATGTGGTGGATGTTGTCTACGTGGATTTTATGAAATTATTTGATGATGAACAACACAGAAGCTTGGTTGATAAAATTGAAGCTCATGGAATAGCATCCAATTGGAAAAAAATTGTCCAGAGGACAAGAAAAAGAGAAATGTGTTAAATGGTTGTTTTTCAGACCGGAGGATGGTAGACAGTGATGTTCCCCAAGGGTCAGTGCTTAGGACCACTGTTTTTCTTTTGCTATATATAAATGGCATGGCTCTTGGAATACGGAGTAGAATTTCAAACATTTCCGATGATACCAATCTTGGAGGTGTGGTAAACAGTGAGGATGTTACAAACCACCTGTAGCAGGATATAGATAGGCTAGCAGAATGGACAGAGAAGTGGCAGGTGGAATTTCATGCAGAGGAGTGTGAGGTGATGTATTTTGTCAGAAGGAATAGGAAGGTAATATAGACTTAATGACACAGTTCTCAAGATTGTGCAGGGACAGAGGGACCTGGGGCTGCATATGCATTGATCTTTGAAGTTGGCAGGACATATTAGCAGAGTGTTTAGCGAAGCATATCAGATCTTGGGCTTCATCATTCGAGACAATGACTTCAAAAGGATACTGGATGGACACCCGAAGGAAATGAACTTGCAGGGATACGGGGACTGACTGGGAGAATGGGACTGACTGGATTGCTCCACAGGGAGCGGGCACCGAGAAGCCGAATGGCCTTCTTCTATGTCATAAATGTATCTATCACTCTCTATGACTCTATGTTGGATATGTCTCCTGCTGCTGCCTGGAAAGATTCAGATACAGAGAAGATCAATGAAACTGCGACCTTAACAGCCACTGACAACTCCGTCCTCACCCTGGTGTGAGGATCCAGGTTGTGTTACAGGAGGTGACGCAGCTCTGTGACCACCTCCTTATTGAATCAGAGTTACCTCACACACTGCTCCTGGGTTAGGTGCAGATAGGAAAAGTGCTCCTGGAAAACCGGGGCTGGGTAGGGCAGAGCCCACTCCTCCTCCCTCTTCACAGAGCTTCCCTTCTCTGCAGCCTCTGCTGCATGTGTTGGTCATGTTACAGACCCAGATACACTGTAACTACAGTCCCCGTACCTCGTCCAGAGTTGGGTCACCAAATCCTCTGTCCTCCCTGAATGTCTGCAGCAGCTCACAACACAACCTCCAGGAAACCATCCACAGCACCTCCACTAACTTTACAATAGCAGAAGTAAGCCAAAAGCCCCTCACCTGGAAGTTGAATGCCTGGTACTTTTAAATAACACTGCAGGGAGTTCCTCGTGCTGCTGAATGTATATCAGCTGAGAGTGACTAACACAGGCGGTCAGTGGACATGCACAGATCAAGTTTCAAAGACGTACATCAAAGTTCCCGGTATGGTACATTGACATCACTTTCAACTCCATTCTCAAAGGAACAACATATATATGGTACGATTGAGCTGGAGCCCTGCCCAGATTGGGACACTGTGCAGGCCACACTAGAATTGGCCAGCTGTGAAGACCACAAGAATGGAACATAGATGATCCGAGTTTGCTGGAGCCCTGCCCAGCATGGGGTATTGTGCACTAGCAGTGGTCGGCTCTGCGGTTCTCATCATTTTATGGATCCCAGCTTCTGTAACGTCAGCACCAGTAGTGCTGCAGAGTCGAAAATCGGGGCTCGGGACAGATACAGAGGGAAATAAATTCACTTTATCAGGAGAACTGAAAAAAGATTGAAGTCAAAAGAGTTGTAGGAATATGGGAAATGGACAAGGAAATGGGACTAACTGGAGGGGTGGGCCATGGAGAGATTCAAACACAGGAATGAGAATATTAAAATTAAGGTGCTGCCAGACTGGGAGCCAATGTAGATCAGTGAGCACAGGGGTGATGGGTGATCAGGATTTGGTGTGAGTTCGAATACAGGCAGCAGAATGCTGGATGAACTGTGGTTTATGGGGGTTTTTAACTGGGAGGATTACAAGGATAGAATTGGAATAGTCAACTGTGGATCTAACAGTGACACGGATGAGGGTTTATGCAGCAGATGGGCTGAGGCAGGAATGGAGATGGGTGATATTACAAAGGTGTTAGTAGGCAGGGTTGGTGATGGAAAGAATATGGAGATGACCTCAGCTCAGGTTTAAATATAAGCGGGCAGAACCCGCTCCTCATCCCTCTTTACAGAGCTTCCCCTTTCTGCAGCCTCTGCTCCATTTGTTGATCACGTTACAGACCCAGGGACATTGTAACTACAGTCAAGAACAAAGAACAAAGAACAATACAGCACAGGAACAGGCCATTCGGCCCTCCAAGCCTGCGCCGATCTTGATGCCTGCCGAAACTAACACCTTCTTCACTTTCGGGGCCCATATCCCTCTATTCCCTTCCTATTCATGTATTTGTCAAGATGTCTCTTAAACGTCGCTATCGTATCTACTTCCACCACCTCCCCCGGCAGCAAGTTCCAGGCACTCACCACCCTCTGTGTAAAAAACCTGCCTCGCACATCCCCTCTAAACTTTACCCCTCGCACCTTAAACCTATGTCCCCTAGTAACTGACTCTTCCACCCTGGGAAAAAGCTTCTGACTATCCACTATGTCCATGCCGCTCATAACTTTGTAAACTTCTATTATGTCGCCCCTGCACCTCCGTCGTTCCAGTGAAAACAATCCGAGTTTTTCCAACCTCTCCTCATAGCTAATGCCCTCCAGACCAGGCAACATCCTGGTAAACCTCCTCTGTACCCTCTCCAAAGCCTCTACATCCTTCTGGTAGTGTGGCGACCAGAATTGTATGCAATATTCCAAGTGTGTCCTAACTAAGGTTCTGTACAGCTGCAACATGACTTGCCAATTTTTATACTCTACGCCCCGGCCCATGAAGATAAGCATGTCGTATGCCTTCTTGACTACCTTATCCACCTGTGTTGCCACTTTCAGTGACCTGTGGACCTGTCCGCCCAGATCTCTCTGCCTGTCAATACTCCTAAGGGTTCTGCCATTTACTGTATACCTCCCACCTGCAATTGACCTTCCAAAATGCATTACCTCACATTTTTCTGGATTAAACTCCATCTGCCATTTCTCCACCCAAGTCTCCACCTGACCTATATCCTGCTGTATCCTCTGACAATCCTCATCATTATCCGCAACTCCACCAACCTTTGTTTCGTTCGCAAACTTACTAATCAGAGCAGCTACATTTTCCTCCAAATCATTTATATATACTACAAACAGCAAAGGTCCCATGAGTGATCCCTGCGGAACACCACTAATCACATCCCGCCATTCAGAAAAACGCCCATCCACTGTTACCCTCTGTCTTCTGTGACGGAGCCAGTTCTGTATCCATCTTGCCAGCTCACCTCTGATCCTGTTTGACTTCACCTTTTGTACCAGTCTGCCATGCGGGACCTTGTCAAAGGCTTTAGTAAAGTCCATATAAACAACATCCACTGCCCTTTCTTCATCAATCATCTTCGTCAATTCCTCAAAAAACTCAATCAAATTAGTAAAACACGACCTCCCCTTCACAAAACCATGCTGCCTCTCGCTAATAAGTTAGTTTGTTTCCAAATGGGAGTAAATCCTGTACGGAAGAATCCTCTCTAATAGTTTCCCTACCACTGGCATAAGGCTCACCAGCCTATAATTTCCTGGATTATCATTGCCACCCTTCTTAAACAAAGGAACAACACTGGCTATTCTCCAGTCCTCTGGGACCTCACCTGTGGCCAATGAGGATGCAAAGAGTTCTGTCAAGGCGCCAGCAATTTCTTCCCTTGCCTCCCTCAGTATTCTAGGGTAGATCCCATCAGGCCCTGGAGACTTATCTAACTTAATGCTTTGCAAGACACCCAACACCTCCTCCTTATTGATAATGAAATGACTGAGACTATCTGTACTTCCTTCTCTAGGCTCACCATCCACCAAGTCCTTCTCTTTGGTGAATACTGATGCAAAGTACGCATTGAGCACCTCGCCCACTTCCTCTGGCTCCACACATGGATCCCCATCTCTGTCCTTGAGTGGGCCAACCCTTTCCCTGGTTACACTCTTGCTCTTGATATATGTATAAAAATCCTTGGGATTTTCCTTAATCCTGTTTGCCAATGACTTTTGATGACCCTTTTCAGCCCTCCTAACTCCTTGCTTAAGTTCCTTCCTGCTGTCTTTATATTCCTCAAGTGCTTCGTCTGTTCCTAGCCTTCCAGCCCTTACAAATGCTTCCTTTTTCTTTTTGACGAGGATCACAATATCCCGTGTTATCCAAGCTTCCCGAAACTTGCCAAAATTGTCTTTCTTCCAGAACATGCCGGTCCTGGATTCTAATCAGCTGACGTTTGAAAGGCTCCCACATGTCAGATGTTGATTTCCCTCAAACATCCGCCCCCAATCTAAATTCTTCAGTTCCTGCCTAATATTGTTGCAATTAGCCTTCCCCTAATTTAGCACCTTCACCCGAGGACTACTCTTATCCTTATCCACAAGTACCTTAAAACTTATGGAATTATGGTTACTGTTCCCGAAATGCTCCCCCACTGAAACTTCGACCACCTTGCCGGGCTCATTCCACAATACCAGGTCCAGAATGGCCCCATCCCTAGTTGGACTATCTACATACTGTTTCAAGAAGCCCGCCTGGATGCTCCTCAGAAATTCTGCCCCATCCAAGCCGCACAAAGCGAATCCCAGTCAATATTGTGGAAGTTAAAATCACCCACCACCACAACCCTGTTACCTTTACATCTTTCCAAAATCTGTCTACATATCTGCTCCTCTCCCTCCCGCTGGCTGTTGGGAGGCTTGTAGTAAACCCCCAAGTTCCTATTCCTGAGCTGCACCCATATTGCCTCGCTGCATGACCCATCTGAGGTGTCCTCCCGCAGTACAACTGTGATATTCTCCTTAAACAGTAATGCAGCTCCCCCACCCCTTTTACATTCCCCTCTATCCCGCCTGAAGCTTCTAAAGCCTGCAACATTTAGCTGCCAATCCTGCCCTTCCCTCAACCAAGTCTCTGTAATAGCAACAACATCATATTTCCAAGTACTAATCCAAGTTCTAAGTTCATCTGCCTTACCTGTTATCCTTCTCGCATTGAAACAAATGCACTTCAGACCACCAGTCCCGCTGTACTCAGCAACATCTCAGTTCCTGCTCTTCCTCTTCGTCCTACTGGCCTTATTTACTATGTCCTCCTCATTTATTTCACTAGCTGTCCTCCTGCTCTGGTTCCCACCCCCCTGCCACAGTAGTTTAAACCCTTCCGAGTGACGCTAGCAAACCTTGCAGCCAGGATATTAGTGCCCTTCCAGTTTAGATGCAACCCGTCCTTCTTGTACAGGTCCCATCTGTCCCTGAAGAGAGCCCAATGGTCCAGATATCTGAAAATGTGCCTCCTAAACCAGCTGCTCAGCCACGTGTTTAGCTGCACTATCTTCCTATTTCTAGCCTCACTGGCACGTGGCACAGGGAGGAATCCAGCGATTACAACCCTCGAGGTCTTGTTTTGTAACTTACTCCCTAACTTCCTAAACTCCCCCTGCAGGACCTCATCACTCTTCCTGCCTATGTCATTGCTACAGATGTGTACCACAACCTCTGGCTGTTCACCCTCCCCCTTCAGAATGCCTCCTGTCCGTTCAGAGACATCCTTGACCCTGGCACCAGGGAGGTAACATACCATCCTGGAGTCTTGTTCACGCCCCCAGAAGGGCATATCTGTGCCCCTGACTATAAAGTCCCCTATAACTATTGCTCTTCTGCGCTTTGTCCCTCCCTGCTGAGCAACAGTGCCAGCCGTGGTGCAACTGCTCTGGCTGCTGCTGTTTTCCCCTGATAGGCCATACCTCGTGCAGAGTTGGGTCAGCAAATCCTCTGTCCTCCCTGAATGTCTGCAGCAGCTCACAACACAACCTCCAACAAACCATCCACAGCACCTCCACTAACTTTACAATAATAGAAGTAATTCAAAAGCCCCTCACCTGCAAGTTGGATGCCTGGTCCTTTTAAATAATACTAGATATTATGTTATGCATAATCCTCATGCTGCTGAATATATGTTCAGCTGAGAGTGACTAACACAAGCAGTCAGTGGACATGCACAGACCAAGTTTCAAAGACGTACATCAAAGCTGCCGGTATGGTACATTGACATCACATTTAAAACCATCCTCAGCTCAACAACACATACATGTTACGATTGAACTAGATCCCTGCCCAGCTTGGGGCAATGTGCAGGCCGCACTGGAAGTGCCTGGCTGAGCAGCTCACATCTCTCTATGGATCCCAGCTTCTGTACCGTCAGCACCAGTAGTGCTATAGATTCTAAATATTGGCTCGGGACAGATACAGAGGGAAAGGAATTCACTTTAAAAGGAGAAATGGGAAAAGATTGAAGTCAAAACATTTTCAGGTATATGAGAATGGGCTGGAGAATGGGACTAATTGGAGGGGTGAGGCCATGGAGGGATTCAAACACAAGGATGAGAATGTTAAAATTAAGGTGCTGCCAGACCGGGAGCCAATGTAGATCAGTGAGCACAGGGGTGATGGGTGATCGGGATTTGGTGTGAGTTAGGATACAGGCAGCAGAGATCTGGATGGGCTGTGGTTTATGGAGGTTTATAACTGGGAGGGTGACCAGGATAGAATTGGAATAGTCAAGTGTGGATTTAACAAAGGTACAGGTGAGGGTTTATGCAGCGGATTGGCTGAGACAGAGGTGGAGATGGGGGATATGACAGAGGTGGTCGTAGACAGGGTTGGTAATGGAGAGAATATGGAGATGGACTCAGCTCAGGTTTAAATAGAACTCACCGATTGCAAACAGTCTGGTTCAGCCTCAGATATTGGACAGGGTGGTGTATTTTTCTCACAGATAGGGGATGGAGTTTGTGATGGAGACCAATGACACTGGCTTCAGTCTTCCCAAAATTTACATAACAGAACAGTATTTCAGTAAAACAGGGTTTACAGATCTCCTAGACGGAAATAGAGACAGCAAGGGCAGCAAAGATGAGAGATTAAATGTCAAGAAATCCATTAAAGTTGGCAATGGTTTATAGAGCTAATAGCTGGACATATTCACCAGGAATACAACGGCAGCAAAAAGGGCAGAGTAAATTACAGGAGCAGTAATGCTGTTAAACTTGGTTTATAGAATTAATAGCTAGATAGAGAGACTTACCAGGGACACCAATAATAGCCAGGATGGGATAGTAAATGTATTGAATAATCTTCAGTGCGAGATAGATACGGAAGTTTAATGAGTACCGATCATAATATGTAGAAAGGTAGTAAAGTTCCGAGGATAACCTCCTGTCCATTGTTGTAACATTCCAATCTATTGTTCTCAGATTCTGACCCATTGTTGTAACATTCCAATCTATTGTTCTCAGATTCTGACCAAGTGTTGTTACATTCCAGTCTTTTGTTCTCAGATTCTGATCTATCCTTTCTCTCTCTCTGGAGCCACTGATCTCTGTTGTGCCGGGGTTGATGTTCCGGCTGAAACGATGGGATAACACATGGAAGCCCCTTATTAATAGAAGATGGAAAACCTCCAATGACACAATTAGGGTCCATGGAGACTGACATTAATTACAGTCACTGAACAAACAGATTCAGTTAACCCTTTTCAATCCAACACATTTTGTACCACAATAAAGTAGATAATTTACCCAGTCTGGATGGGATGCATGAGGGTTGCTGAGGGATGGAATGGTGGAAGTAGCAGAGGCACTGGCCAGCATATTCCAATCCCTCTTGGATATGGGAGTGATGACGTAATTTCACTAGCTCACCACTCTCTGGGTGAAGAAATTTCTCCTCATTTCAGTCCTGAAAAGTTTACCCCGTATCCTTAGACTATGACCCCTGGTTCTGGACTCCCCCACCATCGGGAACATCCTTCCTGCAACTACCCTGTCAAATCCTGTTAGAATTTTATCGGTTTCTATGAGATCCCTCTTCACTCTTCTGAACTCCAGCGAATATAATCCTATCTCTCCTCATACGTGAGTCCCGCCATCCCAGGAATCACTCTGATAAACCTTCGTTGCACTCTCTCTATAGCAAGAACATCCTTTCTCAGAGAAGGAAAACAAAACTGCACACAATATTCCAAGTGCGGCCTCACCAAGGCCCAGTATAAGTGCAGCAAAACATCCCTGCTCCTGTACTCGAATCCTGTCTCTATGAAGGCCAACAGAACATTCACCTTTTTCTACCACCTGTTGCACCTGCATGCTTACCTTCAGTGACTGGTGTACGAGAACACCCATGTATCGCTGCATATTTCCCTCTCTCAATGTGTAGCTGTTCAGATAATAATCTGCCTTCCTGTTTATGCTTCCAAAGTGGGTAACCTCACATTTATTCACATTATACTGCATCTGCCATGCAATAGCCCACTTACTCAACTTGTCCGAATCACCCTGAAGCCTCTCTTCATTCTCCTCACAACTCACCCTCCCACCCAGTTTTGTGTCTTCTGAAAATTTGGAGATATTACATTTAGTTCCCTCATCTAAATCATTAATATGGAGTGTGAATAGTTGGGGTCCTAGCACCGATCCCTGTGGTACCCCACTAATCACTGCCTGCCATTTGGAAAAAGATCCGTTTATCCCTACTCTTTTTTTCCATCTGCCAACCAATTTTCTATCTATCGCAATACACTACCACTAATCCCATGCGCTTTAATTTTAATCACTAATCTCTTATGTGGGACTTTGTCGAAAGCCTTCTGAAAGTCCAAATAAACCACATTCTCTGGCTCCCCATCATCAACTCTATTAGTTACATATTCGAAGAACTCTAATAGATTTATCAAGCATGATTCCCCTTTCGTAAATCCATGCTGACTCTATCCGATTCTAACACTGTTCTCCAAGTGCTCTGCCATAAAAACTTTGATAATGGACTCTCGAATCTTCCCCACTACCGACGTCAGGCTGACTTGTCGACAATTCCCTGCTTTATTTCTACCTCCCTTTTTAAATGGTGGGATTACATTAGCTGCCCTCCAAACAGCTGGAACTGTTCCAAAGTCTATAGAATCTTGAAAGATGACCACCAATGCATCCACTATTTCTAGGGTCACTTCGTTTAGTAATCTGGGATGTAGATTATCGGGCCCTGAGGATTTATCGGCCTTCAATCCCATCAATTTCCCCAACACAATTTCTCTACTAATACTGATTTCCTTCGGTTCCTTCCTCTCACTAAACCCTGTGTTCCCCAACATTTCTGGTAAGATATTTGTGTCATCCTTTGTGAAGACAGAATCAGAGTATGCATTTAGTTGGTTCGTCATTTCTTTGTTTCCCATAATAAATTCCCATGTTTCTAACTGGAATGACCTACATTTGTCTGAACCAATCCTTTCCTCTTCACATACCTACAGAAACCTTTACAGTCAGGTTGTATGTTCCCCGCAAGCTTACTCATGTACTTTATTTTCCCCTTATTACTCAATCCCTTGGTCCTCCTTTGCTGAATTCTAAACTGCTCCCAATCCTCAGGTCTGTTGCTTCTTTCTGTCGAATGTATGTGCCTCTTCCGTGAATCTAATACTATCTCTAATTTTCCTTGTAAGCCATGGTTTGGCTACCTTTCCCATTTTACTTTTGCGCCAGACAGGAGTAAACAATTGTTGCAGTTCATCAATGCACTCTTTGAATATTGCCATTGCCTTTCCACCATCATCCCTTTAAGTAACGTTTCCCAATCCATCAGAGCCAACTCGTGCCTCATACCTTCATACTTTCCTTTATTAAGATTCACGACCCTAGTCTCAGAATCAACTACTTCACTCTCCATCTTGGAGTCATAGATTCGTACAGCATAGAAACAGGCCCTTCGGCCCACTGCGTCCATGCCGACCACAATGCCGATCTATACTTGTTCCACGTGCCTGAATTAATTCCATATCCGTCTATGCTTTGCTCATTCAGATACCTGACCAGATGACTCTTAAATGTGGCTACTGTTCCTGCCTCGACCACCTCCTCTGGCAGCTCATTCCAGATACGCACTATTCTTTGTGTGAAAAAAATACCCTTTTAATCCCCTTTAAACCTCCACCCTTTCATCTGAAATCTATGCCCTCTAGTTTTAGTCACCCCTACCATGGGAAACTGACTCTGGCTACCTGCTCTGTCTATGCCTCTCCTAATTTTATATACCTCCATCATGTCACCTCTCAGCCGTCTTTGCTCCAGGGGAAACATACCCAGCCTACCCAATCTCTCTTTATGGCTCAAGCCCTCCAAACCAGGCAACATCCTTATGAATCTTTTCTGCACCCTCTCTAGCTTAATCACATCTTTCCTGTAGTGCTGCGACCAGAACTGCACACTGTACTCCAAATGCGGAATAACCAATGTTATGTACAACTGTAACATGACGTCCCAACTCTTGTACTCCATGCCGCATTTGATGAAGACAAGCATGCCATACACCTTCTTCTCCACCCAGTCTACCTGTGTTGCCACATTCAGGGAACTATGCACTTGCACCCCAAGGTCTCTCTGCTCAACAACACTCCCCAAGCCCTGTCATTCACTGTATATGTACTGCACTGGTTTAACTTCCCAAAATGCATCACTTCGCACTTGGCTGCATTAAATTCCATTTGCCAATCCCTTGCCCACTTTCCAAGTTTATCTATATCCTGTTGTAACCTTAGACAACCTTCTTCACTTTCTACTATCCCATCAATTTTTGTATCATCAGCAAACTTACCAATCATGCCCCCTACATTCATATCCAAGTCATTAATATATATGACAAACAAGGGAGGACCCAGAACCGATCCCTGTGGCAAACCACTGGTCACCAGCCTCCAATCTGAAAAACAACCCCCCACTACCATCCGATCACCAAGCCAATTTTGTATCCAATTGGCTAGCACATCCTGGATCCCATGTGTTTGAACCTTCTGGACCAGCCGACCATGCGGGACCTTGTCAAAGGCCTTGCTAAAGTCCATGTAGACAACGTCCTTCGCCCTGCCCCCGTCAATCCTCTTGGTCACCTCCTCAAAAAACTCAATCAAATTCCTGAGACATGATTCCCATGCACAAAACCATGCTGACTATCCCTAATCAGACGTTGCCTTTCCAGATGCATATAAATCCTGTCTGTCAGAATCCCTTCCAGTAACTTTCCCACCACTGATGTGAGGCTCACCGGCCTGTTGTTCCCTGGCTTATCACTGCTGCCGTTATTAAATAAAGGCACAACATTAGCTATCCTCCAGTCTTCTGGTACCTCACCCATGGCTAACGATAATGCAAAAATCTCTGCTCGGGCTCCAGGAATATCCTCCCTTTCTTCCCATAGCATCCCAGGATACACCTGGTCAGGCCCTGGGGATTTATCTACCTTAATGCGCTTCAAAACCTCCAACACCGCCTCCTTTGTAATGTTGATATGCTCCAGGATATCACTGTTCCCTCCCTTGAACTCACTAGCTTCCATGTTGTCTCCATGGTAAATCAAGACGAGAAGTATTCATTTAAGACCTCGCCCATTTCCCGTGGCTGCACACGTAGATTACCACACTGATCCTTAAGGGGACCGACTCTCTCCCTAGCTACCCTTTTACTCTTAATATACTTAAAGAATATTTTAGGATTCTCCATTATCTTATCTGCCAGGGAAATCTCATGGCCCCTTTTCTCCCTCCTAATTTCTTTCTTGAGTGCACTCCTACATCCACTCTATTCCTGGAGGGACTCATTTGATCCCCGCTGCCTATACCTGACATATGCCTCCTTCTTTGTCCTGACCAGACCCTCAACATCCCTCATCAACCAAGGTTCCCTAGACGTGCCAGCCTTGCCCTTCCATCTAACAGGAATATGCCAGCCCATAACTCTTCCTATCTCACTTTTAAAAGCCTCCCACTTGCCAGACGTCCCTTTACCTGTACACAGCCCCTTTCATTCAACTTTTGAGAGTTCCTGTCTGATGCCATCAAAATTAACCTTCCTCCAATTTAGGACTTCAACCTGAGGACCAGTCCTATCCTCATCCATAACTATCTTGAAGATAATAGAGTTATGGTCACTGGTCCCAAAGTGCTCCCTCACGAACACATCATCCACCTGCCCATCCTCATTTCCAAAGAGGAGGTCGAGTGTAGCCTTTTCTCTCGTAGGGCCATCCACATACTGTTTCATAAAACTATCCTGGACACACTTAACAAATTCTTGCCCATCTGATCCCTTGGCACCAAGGCAGTGCCAGTCAATATTAGGAATGTTAAAATGACTTACTATTACAACCTTATAATTCCTACACCTATCTGTGATTTCCCTACATATATGCTCCTCCAATTCCCTCTGACTATTGGGGGACCTACAGTATAATCCCATCAAAGAGATCACCTCTTGCTTATTTCTGAGCTCCACTCATATGGCCTCACTGGACGTTCCCCGCGGGATATCCTCTCTAACTACTGCCGTGATGTGCTCCCTAATCAATTGTGCAACTCCCCATCCTCTCTTCCCTCCAACTGAAGCATCGGTACCCCATAACATTGAGCCGCCAGTCTTGCCTATCCCTCAACCACGTTTCTGTAATAGCTATAATATCACAATCCCATGTACTGATCCATGCTCTGAGTTCATCTGCCTTAGCTGTAAGGCCTCTTGCATTAAAGTAGTTTAGTTTCGAGATACAGCACTGAAACAGGCCCTTCGGCCCACCGAGTCTGTGCCGACCATCAACCACCCATTCATACTAATCCTACACTAATCCCATATTCCTATCAAATCCCCACCTGTCCCAATATATTTCCCTACCACCTACCTATACTAGGGGCAATTTATAATGGCCAATTAACCTATCAACCTGCAAGTCTTTGGCATGTGAGAGGAAACCGGAGCACCCGGAGGAAACCCACGCAGACACAGGGAGAACTTGCAAACTCCGCACAGGCAGTACCCAGAATCGAACCCGGGTCCATGGAGCTGTGAGGCTGCGGTGCTAACCACTTGCAGTTTAGTCGACCAGACCTTCCACGCTCCCTGTCAGGCCACTGCCAGGCCCGCCTACTGGACTTGCTTGCATTAACCTCTACATTTACCGTAAGTATCTCATCGGAAAGACTACTACTTTGAGTCCCACCTCTCTGCAAGACTAGTTTAAATCCTCCCGAGTAGTACTAACAAACCTCCCCGCAAGGATATTGGTCCCCTTCCAGTTTAGATGCAATCTGACCCTCTTCAACAGGTCACCTCTGCACCAGAAGAGATCCCAATGATCCAAGTAGCTGAAGCCCTCCCGCCTACACCAGCTCTTCAGTCACACTTTCATTTCCTTAATCCTCCTATTCCTATCCTCACTAGCACGTGGCACAGGGAGTAATCCTGAGATTCTTCTTCTTCTTTGTCTTTGGCCTCCTTACCTCGAGAGACAGTGGGTAAGCGCCTGGAGGTGGTCAGTGGTTTGTGCAGCAGCGCCTGGAGTGGCTAAAAAGGCCAATGCTCGAGTGACAGGCTCTCGCACAGGTGCTGCAGAAACATTTGTCTGTCGGGGCTGTTACATAGTTGGCTCTCCCCTTGCGCTTCTGCCTTTTTTCCTGCCAACTGTGAAGTCTCTTCGAATTGCCACACTTTAGCCCCTCCTTCATGGCTGCCCGCCAGCTCTGGCGATCGCTGGCAACTGACTCCCACGACTTGTGATCAATGTCACAGGACTTCATGTCGCATTTGCAGACGTCTTTAAAGCAGAGACATGGACGGCCGGTGGGTCTGATACCAGTGGCGAGCTCGCTGCACAAAGTGTCTTTGGGGATCCTGCCATCTTCCATGCGGCTCACATGGCCAAACCATCTCAAGCGCAGCGGACTCATTAGTGTGCATAAGCTGGGGATGTTGGCCGCCTCGAGGACTTCTGTGTTGGAGATACGGTCCTGCCACCTGATGCCAAGTATTCTCCGGAGGCAGGGAAGATGGACTGAATCGAGACGTCGCTCTTGGCTGACATACATTGTCCAGGCCTCGCTGCCATAGAGCAAGGTACTGAGGACACAGGCTTGATACACTCGGCCTTTTGTGTTCCGTGTCAGTGCGCCATTTTGCCACACTCTCTTGGCCAGTTTGGACATAGCAGTGGAAGCCTTTCCCGTGCGCTTGTTGATTTCTGCATCTAGAGACAGGTAACTGGTGACATTTGAGCCTAGGTAGGTGAACTCTTGAACCACTTCCAGAGCGTGGCCGCCGATATTGATGGATGGAGCATTTCTGACATCCTGTCCCATGATGTTCATTTTCTTGAGGCTGATGGTTAGGCCAAATCCTGAGATTACCCCTGGAGGTTCTACTTTGTAACCTTCTGCCTAACTCCCTATATTCACTTTGCAGGACCTTATCTCTCTTCCTATCTATGTCGTTAGCACCAATATGGACCACGACCTCTGGCTGCTCACTCTCCCCTTTCAGAATTTCCTGCAGCCACTCCGAGACATCCTTGACCCTCGCAGCAGGGAGGCAACATACAATCCTGGTGCCTCTTTTGCGGCCACAGAAACGCCTACCTGCACCCCTTACGATAGAATTTCCTATCACGATAGCTCTTACACCCCTTTTCCTGCCCTGCTGTGTGGCAGAGCCCTCTGTGGTCCCATGGGCCTGGCTGTTGCTGCTTTCCCCTGGGAGGTCATCCCCCCCAACAGTATCCAAAGTGGTCTATCTGTTTGAGAGGTGGTGGCCACAGGGGACTCCTGCACTACCTGCCTGTGCCTACTACTCTGTCTGGTGGTCACACATCCCTTTTCTGCCTGTGCAGCTATTATCTGCGGTGTGACCACCTCGCTAAACATGTTATCCACGACTTCCTCAGCATTATGGATGCTCCACAGTGAATTCTCCTGCAGATCCATCTCCATAATGCGGGTCGCCAGTAGTTGCAGATGGATCCACTTCCTGCACACATGCCCACTAGGGACACTGGAAGCATCCCTGATTTCCCACAAAGTGCAGCAGGAGCAGATCACGGGGCTGAACTCTCCTGTCATGACCAACCCTTAGATTAAATGGTTACACCCTTAATTTAAAAAAATACTAATTGCATGAGGGGCCTTTTTCTACCCACTTCAATCTAAGATTCTTAATAAACTACACTGAATTAAAAAAAGAAACACTTCAGTAGTACTCACCTTATCACCAGAGTTCTTTTCCCACAAAAATAAACTTTTCACTTTTTTAAAGATATCTACATGCACTAATAGCTGCTACTCACCCAACCAATCAGTTTGCAGCTCTCCTCTGACGTCACTGTTGGCTTTCTTCATGAAGAACTCTATCATATTATGGTCGCTCAACCTCAAGGGATTTCACACAACTAGATTGCCAATTATTCCTCTCTCTTTACACAATACCCAGTCTGGGATGGCCTGTTCTCTGGTTGGTTCCTCAACATATTGGTCCAGAATACCATCCCGTATACACTCCAGTAATTCCTCCTCTACGTGATTGTGACAAATTTGATTTGACCAATCTATATGCAGATTTAAGTCACCCATAATTACAGATGTTGCTTTATCGCATGCATCTCTAATTTCCTGTTTAAGACCATTCCCACATCACCACCACAGTTTGGGGGTCTATATATAGCCCCCACTCACGTTTTTTGCCCCTTAGTGTTTCCCAGCTCTACCCATACAGACTCCACATCATCAGATCTCATATCCTTCCTCACTATTGTATTACTTTCCTTTTCAACCAGAAATGCAACTCCACCGCGGGTGGAAATAAGCCATTTTACTGATGGTGTGAATATTTGGTCAGAAGCTCATCGCAAGGCATCTCAAGGTTAACTATGTAACCAAGTGTGTGAACAGTTTGGCTTTTCGTCTCAAACATTTACAAAGGAGAGGGATGGAGTGTGTAGCTAGGAAATATTTGAAGCGGAGACAGAAAACAATGTCTTCAATCTTCTCAATATTTAATTGGCATTGCAGATGTGTGAGGTAATACATTTTGAAAGGAGGAATGAGGAGAGACAATACAAGTTAAATGGTATAACTATAAAGGTGGTGAAACAACAGAGACGCCTGGAGTATTTGTACACAAATCGTTGTAGCCAAACCGTTAATAAATATATGGGATCCTCGGTTTTATAAATAGAAGCAAAAAAAGCAAAAGCAAGGACATTATGTGAAACATATATAAAATACTAGTTCAGCTGCACCTGAAGTCTTGTGTCGAATACTGGGAACCACACTTTAGGAAGGACATGAAGCCTTCGGAGAGGGTACAGAACTGTTTTACGAGAATTTGTGCAGGCATGAGTGATTACAGTTATGTATTTGGGGTTGTTCTGCTTCGAGCAGAGAACTTTCAGAGGAGATTCGATTGAGCTGTTTAACATTAGGAAGGGTTTAGATAAATTAAATAAAGAGAAACTGTTTCCAATGTCCAAGGGACCGGTAATCAGAGACACAGATTTAAGGCGATTGGTAAAAGAAGCGGACATGAGGATTTTTGTTTCTGAGTGGTTTGGATTTGGGATGCACTGTCTGATAGGCTGATGGATACAGATTCAATAGTATATCCCAAAAGGGAATTGGATAAATATCTGAAGAAGAAAAAATGTTCGGATATCGTGAAAGAGTCCGGGAGTGGGACTAACTGGATTGTTCTTTGAAAGGGTTCAGCACTGACTTGATGGGCCGAATGACATCATTCAGGGCTGTGCGATTCTATGATTGTTCCAGCCTGTACTTTCCCAATATTCCTATCCTTTCAGCAGCTGTTTGATAAATTACCACATAACAGCCGTGTTACCAAATTAGAAACACATGGGATTAAAGGACCAATGTCAACAGTGGCTCAGTTTGTCGCTCTCTCCCCTTTCAATCACAAGCTTCTAGGATCAAGTGTAACTGCAGGACTTGATGACAAGAATCAAGGCTGACACTGTAGTGCAGTACTGAGGGAGTGTTTCACTGTCAGAGGTACCGCCTTATCAACGAAAAGGTAAAGCCAGGCCCCGTGTTGCCCACTCAGGTGGATGTAAAGATCCCATGGAATTATTTCCAGTGTCCTGGTCAACATTTACCCCTCAATTCAACATCACAAAAACAGATCTGGTCATGATCACACTGCTACTTGTGGGATCTTGCTGTGCGGAAATTGACTCTGTTTTTCCTGCATTTACAAGACTGACTAAACGTTAAAAACGACTCGTTGGTTGTAAATCGCTTTGGGACATGCAGTGATCATGAAGGCGTTACATAAATGGAAGTCCTTTTTTTTATTTTCAATGCCAGCATGCAGGAAATTAGGTCAGTGACAGAAAGCAGACAGTAGTAGAGAATGGTTGTTGATCAGTCTGGAGGGAAGTACACAGTGGGGTTTCCCAGGGTTAATGTTGGAATCACTGTTGCTGTATGTTAATGCAATGGGCTTGTGTACAGAGAGGATAATGTCAAAGTTTTCAGAGGGCAGGAATCTCAGAAATGTTAATAAACAGTCTGAAGGATAGTAACAGACTTCAGGAGGACAGAGACTGACTGGTGAAATGTACAGGAACATGGCAGATATAATTTAACACAGTGAAGTGTGAAGTGAGACATTTGGGTAGGAAGTATGAGGAGAAACAATATAAACTCAATGGTACCATTATAAATCGGGTGAAGGATTCGAGAGAAGTGGCGTGTACACACACAGATCTTTGAAGGTAACATGTAGTGTCTTTGGTGTTAGAGAGAGAGATACAGAGTAATAAAACTCAGGAGGAAATGCTAATGTTTATACATCATTGGTTAGATCCCAGCTGGAGAATTGTGTCCAATTCTGATCACCACGGTTTGGTAAGGATGTTAAGGACTTAGTGAAGATACTGAGGTGATTTTGTGGAATGGTACCAGGGATCTGGGAATTCAGTTATGTGGAGAGATTGGAAAAGCTGGGATTGTTCTCTTTAGAGCACTGACGGGTAAGGGGAGATTTAATATAGAATTCAAAATCATGAGGGGTTTTGATAGGGTAATTAATGTGAAACTGTTTCCAGTGTCAGAAAGTGCAGTATTAAGAAGACACAGATTGAAGGTAATTGACAAAGAACCAGAGGTGAAATGAGGAGAATTTTCTTACACAGCAAGTTGTTTTGATCTGGAATTCATTGCCTGAAAACATGATGGAAACAGATTCAATAATATCTTTCAACCTCTCACACTGCTCAATGTACCACACCCCCATCACTCACCCATCAGCTGTCCCTAACACTCAAGACTCACACCTAACATTCACATACTCCACCTCACCCTCACACACCTTCCACTGATACCAGCCTCACACCCACATCTCACTGTCTCCACATACCTCCAGCTATTGAGCTATGGAAGGCACATCACACAAACACTGTGAAACACAATTACTGATATTCCACCCCCTCTCTTACAGGACAAGGTGGCCCATAATCACAGGGGGCAGAAGTGAACTGGTGGCGGCCAGGCATATCTCCATCCCCTGAGCCTGAGGGAGGAGATGGTTCTCTACATCATGGGACTGGCTGTCACAGAGCCCGTGGCATCCGGACTCGCCGACAGCATTCAGGCTGTTGCTATGTTCCTGCCTTATGTCCCTGTTTAACTCCTACCTCCCCCTCATCTTGCTGTCTGGGATGATGTCCAAGCTGCAGATGGGACCATGGACCTCCTGCTTTTCATCCCACCCCCAATCCCTCACCCCAACCTTCCAATTCTGATTTATACTTTCCTACGATAACTGAAAACTGCCAGCTTCCCAGTCACAGCAGCTCCAGGAGACAGAGAGAGAGCAGCAGCACAGCACTGATGGTGAAGCCCCATCACTTGGTCTGATACTCACAGACAACAGATCAAATACTTACACTGTGTGTGCTTTTGAGGCTGGTAAAGAGTCAGAATTTACACGTGGTGAGTCACCGAGCACAAGTGAGCTGCAGCCAGGCCAGGGGGAAAGGATAGTTCATGTGTCAGATGACCGGAGGGCAATGTCACAAACGAGTTATAATACACAGGACTCAGATATGAACTTTGCTGGAGCAGCATACAGGAGAATGCTGATGGATATGGACACTGAGATACTTTGTCCATTGACAGGCCTGTCAGACAGTCTGTTGTCACTATCAAAGAACATGGAGGAGTCCAGCTCCAACATGGCACAGGACATTGCACAGAGCTTGAAGCCCATTTTTTCCCCTGTGGAAGTGGTCACTAACTCCATGACAGCACTAGCGGACCCAGCTGTGATACAATTGTTGGTGACCATTGTCTCAGCTTCCACTGCAGCACAGACGGCAGACACCCAACGTCTCTGTGATGCAGTGGAAACTCAGACTGCTTGCTGCCATGCAGGATCAGACTGCTGTCATCATGGCTGTGGATCTCACTGCACAAAGGGGTTTGCAGGCTCTCACAACAGTCCAGCAATCTGTGATCCAGTAGATTACTAAGATTACTGAGATGTCGCCCCGTGGGAGTGACAGTGTCTCCGTGGAGCATGAACCTGCTGTCCTCTCTCAGGATGACAGTATTTGTTCTCCTTTCACTGGCACTCCACCAATGTCCTTGCTGTTACCCATTAGCCAGCCCAGGCTGCTGCTGCCCATGTCGTGGTGGTGCAGTCTGAATCCGTGCCCTCAAAGCCCAGAGCTGCTCGAGGACGTCCTGCAAGGCCATCTGCAGTCTCCCCCAGTGAAAGTCAGCAGCCTTCCACCATCCATGCTGCAGTCACTGGGGAAACACTGTGTAGGAGCACGAGGCAAGTCGAGGGATCCACAAGACAGGCACTAAGGGAATATTCAAGGGTGAATGGTTCAGCTTTGTTTGTATAATTGGATGTGTTATTGGATAAAGATGTCAATGAAAAGGTTTTTGTTGGTGTTTTTTTATTGCAGGACACTGTGATGGGGCGTCTCAGATGGGTATAATGGGGGAGAATGGAGGATCCATGGTGGGAAAGGGAAGTTGTCCTGTGGGAACCGAAATTCTAGCAGGGTCTCTCCGACAGCCTGCCCGGTTCAAAGGCATCCAGGAAATATCCTCCCTCACTCCTCCTCCTGAGGTAGCCTCCGGATTCCTGTTGCCAATGCTTGTGTCCTCATGATGGTGATGATATGAAGGATGCAGCAGAACACCATGAACTTGGACACCTGCTCCAGTGTGTACTGGAGGGCTCCCCCGAGCGGTTCAGACGTCGGAAGCATTGCATCATCACACCGATGGTCTGTTCCACCATGTTCCTGGTGACTCCATTGCTCACATTATACACGGGTTATTTTCATGCGGTTGGTTGGCATTGATGCTGGGGGTTGAATTAGGAGTGATGTACAGAGTGAGGTAGGCATTGTCTCCAAGGATCCGAATTCTGGTTCTGCATAGAGGCCCGAAGTGTTGGGACCGGCTGCCTGCTTCAGAATGAAGGTGTGGTTACTGCTGCCAGGATAGTGGACATTCACCAACATGATGTACTGGGCATGCTCACACACTAACTGTACATTAATGGAATGAGAGTTCTTTCAGTTCCTGTACCTCTCCCCGTTGACATTCGAGCCGCGCAGAGCCACCTCCACCAGCAGGAATCACGCTACCCTGACAAAGCCACGGGACCTCTTACCCTGCTTCACCCTGCGGAGGGTGAAAATGATATATTCACCTCACCCGACATAGATGGCCTCCATTAACCAGCAGATACATCATTGGACAGCATATAGATAGACAATGGATACGTCACACGCTGCTGCCTGGGAAGATCCAGAAACATAGAAGTTCAATGAAACTGTGACCTGAACGGCTATGGACAGCTCCGTCCTCACCCTGGTGTGAGGCTCCAGGTCGTGTTACAGGAGGTGACACTGCTATGTGACCACCTCCTTATTGAATCAGAGTCACCTCACACACTGCTCCTGGGTTAGGTGCAGGTAGGAAAAGTGCTCTTGGGAAAGCCAGGATGGGTAGCGGAAAGCCCCCTCCCTCTTTACAAAGAACAAAGAACAAAGAAAATTACAGCACAGGAACAGGCCCTTCGGCCCTCCAAGCCTACGCCAATCCAAATCCTCTATCAAAACCTGTCGCGTATTTTCTAAGGGTCTGTATCTCTCTACTTCCTGCCCATTCATGTATCTGTCCAGATACATCTTAAAAGACGCTATCGTGCCCGCGTCTACCACCTCCGCTGGCAATGCGTTCCATGCACCCACCACCCTCTGCGTAAAGAACTTTCGACGCATATCCCCCCTAAACTTTTCCCCTTTCACTTTGAACTCGTGTCCCCTTGTAATTGAATCCCCCACTCTGGGTAAAAGCTTCTTGCTATCCAACCTGTCTATACCTCTCATGATTTTGTACACCTCAATCAGGTCCCCCCTCAACCTCCGTCTTTCTAATGAAAATAATCCTAATCTACTCAACCTCTCTTCATAGCTAGCGCCCTCCATACCAGGCAACATCCTAGTGAACCTCCTCTGCACCCTCTCCAAAGCATCCACATCGTTTTGGTAATGTGGCGACCAGAACTGCACGCAGTATTCCAAATGTGGCCGAACCAAAGTCCTATACAACTGTGGCATGACCTGCCAACTCTTGTACTCAATATCCCGTCCGATGAAGGAAAGCATGCCATATGCCTTCTTGACCACTCTATTGACCTGCGTTGCCACCTTCAGGGAACAATGGACCTGAACACCCAAATCTTTCTGTCCATCAATTTTCCCCAGGACTTTTCCATTTACTGTATAGTTCACTCTTGAATTGGATCTTCCAAAATGCATCACCTCGCATTTGCCCTGATTGAACTCCATCTGCCATTTCTCTGCCCTGCTCTCCAGTCTATCTATATTCTGCTGTCTTCTCTGACAGTCCCCTTCACTATCTGCTACTCCACCATCACAAAAGAGGGGAACGGTGCAGATATTGTAGTTAAGGAGGAGGAGTGTGAAGTATTGGATGTGATAAACATTGGCAGAGAGGAATTACTCATGGAATTAGCCTCATTGAAAGTTGATACATCACCATGGCATGATGAAATGTACCCCAGGTTGTTAAAAGAAGCAACAGAAGGAATAACCAAAGGTATGTCCATGATTTTCCAGTTCTCACTGGATACAGGTGTGGTGATGGAGGATTGGAGAACTGCTAACATTGTACCACTGTTAAAAAAGGGAGCGAAGGATAGACCGAATAAATACAGGCCAGCCAGTCTAACCTCAGAGTGGGAAAATTATTGTAATCTATTCTGAGAGACAGGATAAACTGTCACTTAGAAAGGCACAGGTTTATCAGGGATAATCACCATAGATGTGTTAAGGCAAGATTGTGTCTGACTAACTTGCATGATTATTTTGATGAAGTAACAAGGATGATAGATGAGGTTAATGTAGTTGATGCGGTCTACTTGGATTTTAGCAAAGCTTTTGGCAAGGGCGCACACAGCAGACTTGTTAAAAATAAAATCCCAGGCGATGCAGGGAAATGCAGCAAGGCGGATGCAAAATTAGCTCAGTGACAGGAAAGAAAGAGTAAATGTTGACAGGCGTTTTAGCGATTGGACGGATGTTTCTAGCAACATTTAGTGGAGGCAGTGGTGTAGTGGCAATGTCACTGCACTTGTAAATCCAGCAAACCCAGGTAAACACTCTGGGGACGTGGATTCGAATCCCACCATGACACATAATGAAATTTGAAATCAATTAATAGTTCTGGAATTAAACAGCGACTCGAATGGTGACCATGAAACCATTGTCGATTGTTTGAAAAGCCCATCTGATTCACTAATGTCCTTTAGGGAAGGAGATCTGCTGTCCTTACCTGGTCTGGCCACATGTGACTCCAGACCCACAACAATGTGGTGGACTATTAAATGGCCTCACCAGCCACTCAGTTCAAGGGCAATGAGGGATGTGCAATAAATACAGGCCCAGGCAGTGACGCCCAAATCCCACGAATGAATAAAAAAAAGCAAATTCCACACAGCTCAGTACTGGGACCCCTGCTTTATGTCGCATACATTAACGATTTGGAAGTAAAGATAGGGCATAATCAAGAAGTTTGCAGACGATACAAAGATTCACCGTGTGGTAGATTGCAAGGAGGATAGGTCAGATGGGCAGAGAAGTGGCAAATTGAATTCAGGCTGGATGAGTGCGATATGATGCATTTGGGGAGGTCAAATAATGCAAAGGAATGTACGATTAATGGGAGAATACTGAGAAGTGTAGAGGAAGTGACAGACCTTAGAGTGAATGCCCACAGATAGCTGAATGTAGCAGGACAGGTCGATAAGGTGGTTAAGAGGTCATATGGAATCCTTTCCCTTATTAGCCGAGGTATTGAATATAAGAGCAGGGAGGTTATGCTGGTAACTACATAAATCATTGGTTCGGCCACAACTTGAGTAATGCGTGCAGTTCTGGTCACCTCATTACAGAAAGGATGTAATTGCACTGGAGAGGGGACAGAGGAGATTTATCAAACATGTTGCCGGGACTGGGAAAATGCAACTTTGAGGAATGATTGGATAGGCTGGGGTTGTTCGCCTTGGAGCAGAGAAGGCTGAGGGGAAATCTGATTGAAACGTACGAAACGTTGAGGGCCCTGGATAGAGTGGTGGTGAAGGGTCTATTCACCTTAGCAGAGAGATCAGTGACAAGAAGGCATGGATTTAAATGATTGGTAGAAAAATTAGAGGGGAGATGAGGAAAAAAATCACCCAGAGTGTGGTGGGGTGGGGGTCTGGAACTCAATTTCTGAAAGGGTAGAAGAGGCTGAAAACCTCATCTGATTTTAAACGTGCCTTGCTACACCTCAAGTGATTTAATCTGCTGAGCTCGGGACCAAATGCTGCAAGGTGAGATTCGGCTGGGGAGGTCGTTTTTTGGATAGCAGAGACACAATGGGCCAAGTGGCCTCTTTCTGTGTTGTAAACATTCTATGATTTTTCTATGATGTTCTAGGTGCAGATAGGCTGTTTTAGTGAAGGTGTGTAGATGTGGTCAGAAGTTCATCTCGGGGTCAAATATGACACCAAGGTGTGAACAGTCTGGTTTAGTCTCACACAATTGCCAGGGAGAGGTATGGAGTCGGTAGCTAGGGAATTAAGTTTGGAGCAGGGACTGAAAACAATGTCTTCAATCTTCTGAAATTTGAATTGTCACAGCAGAGATGTGAGGTAATACCTTTTAGAAGGATGTATGTGGAGAGACAACACAAGCTACATGTTACAACTGTAAAGGGAGTGCAAGAACAGAGAGACCTGGGGAGTTTATGTGTAAATCGTTGAAGGTCACAGGACAGGTTAGCACAACAGTTAATAAAGCATATGAGATCCTGGGCTTTATAAATAGAGGCATAGAAAACAAAACGGGGAAGTTATGTTGAATCTATATAAAACACTACAGCATATCCCAGTACATGACACATGGAGTAGCAGAATTTGAAACATATTGTACCAGGGATCTGGGAATTCAGTTACATGGAGAGATTGGAAAAGCTGGGTTTGTTCTCTTTAGAGCAGTGAAGGGTAAGAGGAGATTTAATATCGAATTCAAAATCATGAAGAGTTTTGATGGGGTAATTAATGTGAAACTGTTTCAGTGTCAGAAAGTTCAGTATCAAGAAGACACAGATTGAAGGTAATTGACAAAGAACCAAAGGTGAAATGAGGAGAATTTTCCTTCTCAGCGAGTTGTTGGGATCAGAAATTCATTGCCCGAAAACATGATGGAAGCAGATTCAATAATATCTTTCAAAAGGGAATTATAATAAAAAAACTGGAAAAGGCGAAAAAAATAGTCTGGGGATAAAGGAGGAGCGTGGTAATAATTAGACAGCTCTTTCAAAGAAACAGCTTTAACACAAAGGGCCGAATAGCCTCCTTCAGTGCTGCACCTGTCTCTAATTCTATGAGCAAGAGACATGGAGTGAAGGGAGAGAGAGTGAGTAAGGGGGAAAGAGGGAAAGGAAAATAGAAAGAGAGAGAAAACCAGGTTTGCATCGCTTTTTGAGCAGTGGGGTCATGATCTGCCAGTTGAGGCAGGTGACACAAATTTTCTGGGGCCTCCTCATTTCATTTCCGTAAATTTTAGGGGCCGCCCAGGGTGACCCGCGCTGCTGTCTGTCTGCACGCTTAACAGGAGACTTAACTGTGTCTGAGTCTAGCATGTGTTTCAGCCAGGATTCAGCCCATAAAGGCAGTCTGTCCCTCTTAAAGGGAAGCTGCACTGAATCACAGGAGGCTGCTGCTGCTGACTGTGAATGCTGCAATTGGAGAAAAGGTAGGTTGAATACTAGCACAGAGAGAGGGCTTTGTGATTCACGGATGTAGTGCTGGAGGCCTTGGTCATGGAGGGTGACAGGAGAAGAGAGGCCATGTATCAGTGGGGTGGGATGTAGACCCTCAAGAAACGCACTCCGAAGCGAATGGGAGCAGGTGGCCAGGGAGGTCAATGCAGGAAGCTTGGTCCCAGGACCTGGCAGCAGAGCCAGAAGAAGTAGAATGAGCTCACACGGGTGATCAATGTCAGTGAATTCATTTCCACATGGCATCTCCTACCCCCAACATCACCAACCTCTCACACTGCTCAATGTACCACACCCCCATCACTCACCCATCAGCAGGCCTTAACACTCAGGACTCACACCTAACATTTACATACTCCACATCACCTTTACATACCTTCCACTGAAACCAGCCTCACATCCACCTTTCACTGCCTTCACATACCACCAGCTATTCAGCTGTTGCAGGCATATCTCCCAAACACAGTGCAACACAATCACTGACATTCTGCTCTCTCTCTGACAGGCCAGGGAGCAGCAGTGAACTGTCGGGATCCAGGCTTACCTTCATCCCCTGAGCCTGAGGGAGGAGTTCATTCTCCACCTCATGGGAACGGCTGTGACAGAGCCCGCAGCATCCGGCATCACCGACAGCATTCAGGATGACGTTATGTTCCTGCCTTATGCCCCTTCTTAACTCCCACCTCCTCTTCATCCTGCTGTCTGGGATGATGTACAAGCTGCAGATGGTGGGACCATGGATGCCTCTGTGGTGTTTACGTGAGGTTGAGTAATTTGTGAAGAGCACGTTATAGATGTGGTCACCCCACAGATTAAGGGAAGAAGAATTACAGTCACGAAGAATCAGGCAGGTAGCACAGGAGACCCCAGAGTGCATCTCACTCTCCAACCAGTATTCAATACTGAGGAAAGTGATGTTGCATCTGGGGACTGCAGCCAGAGACAAGGCCATGGTACCCGGGATGTCTCAGCTGTACTGGGGGTGGGAGGGGATACAGTGAAGACTACAATGTTGACAGTGACAGGAGATTCGATAGTCACGGGAACAGACGAGCGTTTCTGAGGCCGCAGACATGCATCCAAGATGGTGTGTTTCCTCCCTGGTGTCAGGGTCAAGTTAGCCATCTCAAAGTCGTAATCTCCGGATTACTACCAGTATCCCGTGCGAGCGAGTATAGAAATAGGAGGATAGTACAGATGGATGTGTGGCTGGGAGGATGCTGCAGAAGCGGTGAGGTTTGCATTGCTGGGACACTGGGACCAGCTCTGGAGAATGTGGGATCTGTACAGGCCGGACGGTTGCACCTGAACAGAGCTGGAACTAATTTCCTTGCAGGATGCTTTGTTAGTGCTATTGGAGAGGGTTAACACTAAATTGGCATGTGTGTGGGAACCAGGAGTAAACATCAGAGAGGAATTCTAAAGTGCACAGAATACTGGGAGAGATGGATAACACTATAGTAGGGTTTAGAAAGTTATTAGTTGGGGTCTGAGTAAGGGAGGAAGTAGTAAAGTTTACATCAGGGTTGTTGTGCATGTATGTGAATACGGAGTGTGGTTAATAAGACTGGTGAGGTACAGGTGCAGATTGCCATATGGAAATATGATGTTGTGGCTATAATAGAGATCTGGCTCAAAGAAGGGCAGAACTGGGTGTTAAATATTCCTGGATACAAGGTGTTCAGGAAAAATAGGAAAGGGAGAAAAGCAGTAAGGGTGGTGGTATTGATTAAGGAGAACATTATAATGCTGGAGAGAGAGAAAGTCCCGGGGGCGTGTGTGGGGAGGTGGGAGTGGGGCTGGGTGGGTGCGTAGGTGGGTGAAGGACAGAATCTATTTGGATGGAGCTAAAGAACAAAAAAAGGTGCATTTACATTGCTCGGTGTTGTCTATAGGCCATCAGCTGATGGGAAGGATGTGGAGGAACAAATCTGCAAGAAAATTACGGAAAGATGCAAGAATTATAGAGTAGTTACAATGGGGGAACATTCATTATCCTAATATGGACTGGGATAGTAGTAATGTAAAGGGCAGAGGGAGGCAGGAGTTACTGCAGTGTGTGCAGGAAACTTTTCTACAACAATATGTTGCTAGTCCAATGAGAAAGGAGGCACTGCTAGACCTGGTTCTCGAGAATGAGCTGGACCCAAGTGGATTAAGTATCAGTAGGAGAACATTTAGGGGACAGTGATCATTGTATCATAAGGTTTAGGTTGACTATGGGAAAGGACAAAGAGCAATCCAGAGTAAGAATAATTAACTATGAGCAAGTCAACTTCAACAAGTCAACCGGTGTAAAACTTGAGCTGGGGCGAACAAATTAGAGTCAACGTTTGGCAGGAAAACAGGAGCTGAACAATGGGCTACCTTCAAAGAAGAGATAGTTCGGGCAGAGTTGTGGTAAACGGTTGTTTTTCACACTGGAGGACGGTGGACAGTGATGTTTTCCAAGGGTCAGTTCTCGGACCAACTGATTTTATTTTTGCTATATATATATAAATGAGATGGATCTTGGAATTCAGATTAGAATTTCAAAATTTTCCGATGATACCATGCTTGGAGGAATGGTAAACAGTGAGGATGATGCAAAATGCCTACAACAGGATATAGATAGGCTAGCAGAATGGCCAGAGAAGTGGCAGGTGGAATTTAATGCAGAGGAGTGTGAGGTGATGTATTTTGTCAGATGGAATAGGAAAGCAATAGAGACTTAATGGGGCAATTCTAAAGATTGTGCAGGAACTGAGGGACCTGGGGCTCTATATGCATTGATCTTTGAAGGTGGAAGAACATATATGGAGAGTGTTAAGCAAAGCCAATCAGATCTTGGGCTTCATAATTAGAGGCAAAGATACAAAAGCAGGGAAGTTATACTGAAACTGTATAAAGCTTTGGTTAGGCCTCAACTAGAGAACTGTGTCCAGTTCTGGTCAGCACACTTTAGGAAGAATGTAAAGTCCTTGAGGGGGTGCAGAGGAGATTTACCAGAATGGTTGCAGGGATTGGAGCGGGGGGTGGGGGTGGGGAGCGGGTTGGTTAGTTACAAGGTTAGATTGGAGAAGATGGAGTTGTTCTCCCTGGAGTAAAGGAGATTGAGAGAGGTATGATAAACGTGTACAAGATTATGATAGGCTTAGGTAAGGTAGACAAGGAAAAAGTCTTCTCATTATCTGATGAAACACGGACTAGGGGACACAGATGGAAGGTTTTGGATAAGAGATGCAGGTGGATATGAGGAAGAAATATTTTACACAGTGGATGGTAATGAGCTGGAACTCACTGCCCATGAGGGTGGTGGAAGCCGAGACAATCAATGATTTTAAAAGGAAACTGGATGGACAACTGAAGGAAGTGAACTTGCAGGGATACGGGGATTGAGCGGGGGATTGGGACTGCCTGAATTCTTCCACACAGAGCTGGCACAGAGGGGCAAAATGGCCTCCTTCTGTGTCGTACATGACTCCATGAGTCCATCAATTTCTACCACTCTATGTTGGATATGTCTCCTGCTCCTGCCTGGGAAGATCCAGATACATAGAAGTTCAATGAAACTGTGACCTTAACGGCCACTAACAGCTACGTCCTCACCCTGGTGTGAGGCTCCAGGTCGTGTTACAGGAGGTGACACAGCTCTGTGACCAGATCCTTATTGAATCAGAGTCACCTCACACATTGCTTCTGGGTTAGGTTTAGGTAGGAATAGTGCTCTTGGAAAACCCTGGGTGGGTAGGGCAGATCCCTTTCCTCCTCCCTCTTTACAGAGCATCCCCTCACTGCAGCCTCTGCTCCATTTGTTGTTCATGTTACAGACCCAGAGACACTGTAACTACAGGCCCCAAACCTCGTCCAGAGTTGAAATGACAAACTCAGTTGAGTGATCATTGCTTGAATGGGTAGGAGATTTGGAGACAGAGAAAGATTAGAATAGGTCAAAAACGTGGGGTTATTGCAGAGACTGGGCAGGGAGTTGTCACAGAGAGAGAGAATGTACAGTGAAACACGTGTGATCGTCATTGGGACTGGTTTGGGCATCTCGAGATAGATAGAAAGTTTACACCAGAACACGGTGTGCTCATCACTAAGAGCGGGGGGGTTGCGGGGGCGGGGGGGGGGGGGGTGGTGGGTGGGGTGGGGGGGGGGGAGTTGGTGGCGGGCGGTGGGGGAGCTTTAAGAGAGTTTGAATAAGTAAAACCAGAAATACAATGTCATTAGCATATCACAGGAAATAGTCAATTGATAACCTGGCAGAGAAAAAAAAACAGGCACACCTGGGGAGACGGACATCCTAAGGATTATCGAGCAGTACGATGGCGATGACGATTTAATTCTCAATAGAATATCTGAGGATGTCCAGAAATACAAATTTAAGATAAAAAAGGTTTGAGATAAGTTGGTTAATGGGGCACATCTCTGCACCTGACGGTTAAATAAAAGACACAAAGAATTGAAGGATGAGATGGACAATTTACAGAAGGAAAATGAAGGTTGGTAGGAGAACATTGGCATCCTGTACAATCAGTTACTGTTGGATCAGGAGCCACATGACGGAGTATATTATTCAGAGAGAAAATTAGAACAAATACTGGCCCAAAACACTGACTAACAGGCAGAAACTCCCAGACTAGGGGAGGAGTTAGAAGATGTGAGGAGGGGCTATGAGGGAATTAGACCCGTGTTAAAGCTCTGCCTCCCCTGAAGCTGACCACACCCTGTGTTGAGATAAAATCCGACAGTTTCAGACACAATCCGTCCACAGTGGGCAGTAGTGGCTGCTGTCTCCAAGCACAAAGTCAGATATCCCGGTTCTTCTTCAGACAACATATTTGTGAGCCTTACAGTCTCTGCTCAATCTCCTCCATACAAGGACGACATGATAACTGGAAATTACCAGGGTATGTACTAACCTGGGCCTAAACTGCAGACCAGTCTAAGAACAAGACTAACCACAGTCACTGACAGTGAGAGAGATGTCACCACCACAACCACACAGAGGTACCTTACAGCCGTTGAGTCTATGGCTCCAAAGCAGGAACTGGGAATGGTGCATATGAGCAGCAGCTCCCTCGATCTGAGTGTTCTGTGTTCCAATATCCAAATTATTTATATATATCAGAAAAATATCAGTGGTCCAAGCACTGCCCCTTGGGGAAACACCACTGTCTGCCTTCCTCCAGTCTGAAAAAAGCAACTGTTTTCCACAACTCACCGTTTTCTCTCATTAAGCCAGTTTATTTTTTTATCCAAGCTGACACTGACCCTCTTATTCCATGAGAATCAATGAACTGTCCAGCTGTCACAAAGAAACTAGAAGTTCAGAATAAAATTAAGTGAAATGCTAAATGCAACAGTTAACTAACTTTATTGTATTTAGTACTCTGTACAAGTAGTACTCCCTAAAACTGGACTCTGTGCAAATTACTGGATTTAAGGTTTAGGAAGAGAATTCCAGAGCTCAGGGAAGAGAACAGAAAGTGCTGGAAATACTCAGTGGGTCTGGCAGCATCGGTGTAGAGAGAAACAGAGTTAATGTTTCAGATCTGTGACACTTCATCAGAACTGGTAAACGTTCGAAATGTTGATGTACAAGCTGCAGATGGTGGGATCATGGACCTCCTGCTTTCCATCACCCCCAATCCCTCACCCCAACCCTCCCCTTCTGATGTTATACTTTCCAATGATAACCCAATAATGCCAGCTTCCCAGTCACAGCAGCTCCAGGAGATAGAAAGAGAGCAGCAGCACAGCACTGATGGTGAAGACCCATCACTTGGTCTGACCCTCACAGTCACCAGATCAAATACTTACAGTGCGTGTAACTTAGAGGCTGATATAGAGTCGGAATCTGCACGTGGTGAGTCACCGAGCACGAGTGAGCTGCAGCCAGGCCAGGGGGAAAGGATAGTTTATGTGTCAGCTCAGCGGAGGACGAGGTCACAGACGAATTGTAATACACAGGACTCAGATGTGAACATTGCTGGAGCTGCTGCCCATGTCGAGGTGCTGAAATCCGAATCCGAGCTTTCACGTCACAGAGCTGCACGAGGACGTCCTGCAAGGCCATCTGCGGTCACCCCCAGTGAAACTCAGCCATGCTGCAGCCACTGGGGAAACACTATGTAGGTGAACTAGGCAAGTTGAGGAAATCCACAAGACTGGCACTAAGGGGATAAACAAGGGTGAATAGTTCAGTTTTGTTTGTACAATTGGATGTGTTGTTGGATAAAGAAGCTAATAAAAAGGTTTTTGTTGGTGGTGTTTGTTGCAGGATGGTGATAAAGGGGACACTGTGATGGGGCGTCTCAGATGGGTGTAATGGTGGAGAATGGGGGATCCAAGATGGGAAAGGGAGGTTGTCCGATGCGAACTGGAATCTTAGCAGGGACTCTCCGACAGCCTGTCCGGGTCGAAGGCATCCACGAAATATACTCCCTGCCTCCTCCTCCTCCTGAGTTGGCCTCCGGATTCCTGGTGCCAATGCCTGTGTACTCATGATGGTGAGGATTATGAAGGGTGCAGCAGAACACCATGAACTTGGACACCTGATCCAGTGTGTACTGGAGGACTCCCCCCGAGCGGTTCAGACATCGGAACCATTGCTTCACCTGGTGGTTTTGTGTGTGGGAAGAGGTGTCTAGAGTTTAGAGGTCATGAGCCACATTCTGGTTCTGCATGGAGGCCTGAAGTGTTGGGAATGGCTGACTGCTTCAGAATGAAGGTATGGTGGCTGCTGCTCGGATAGTGGACATCAACCAACATGATGTACTGGGCATGCTCACACACCAACTGTACATCAATGGAGTGAGAGTTGTTTCAGTTCCTGTGCCTCTCCCCATTGACATGGGGGCCCCGCAGAGATACCTACACCATCAGGAATTCTGCTATCCTGACAAAGCCACGGGACCTCTCATCCTGCTTCTCCCTGCTGAGGTAGCAGACGGTATAATTCACCTTACCCGACATAGGTGGTCTCCGTCACACAGCAGATACATCAATAGACAACATAGAGAGAGATAATGGATCCTTCAGCCGCTCTTGCCTGGATCAATCCTGATAAGAACATAAGAACTAGGAGCAGGAGTAGGCAGTTCAGCCCCTCTAGCCTGTTCTATCATTCAATATGATCATTGCTGATCTCATCTCGGTCTCTACTCCACTTTTCTGCCCGTTCTCCATAACGCTTCAACCCATTTCTAATAAAAATCTGTCCATCTCCTCCTTAAATGTACTCAAAGTCCCGGCATCCACCGCACTATGGGGTAGTGAATTCCACAGACTCACAACTCTTTGAGGGAAGAAATTTCTCTTCATCTCTGTTTTATATCTGCACCCCCTTTATCCTAATACTATGACCTCTCGCTCTAGATTGCCCCACAAGAGGAAACACCTTCTCTACGTCTACATTATCAATCCTTTAATGATCTTATATACCCCATTAGATCTCATCTCATTCTTCTAAACTCCAGAGAGTAAAGGAACAAACTGCTTAATCTCTCTTCATAAGAAAAACCCCTCATCCCTGGATTCAATCCCGTGACCCTCCTGTGAACTGTCTCCGATGCAACTACATCCATCCTCAAGTGAGCAGACCAAAACTGTCCGCAATACTCCAGGTGCGGTCTCATTAATACCTTGTACAGGTGCAGCAACACTTCCCTACATTCTATTCCTTTAGCAATAAATGCCAAAATTCAATTTGCTTTCCTTATCACCTGCTGTACCTGCAAACTAGTTTTCCGTGATTCATGCACGAGGGCACCCAGATCCCTCTGCACCGAAATACTCTGAAGTTTCTCTCTATTTAGATAATAATTTACCTTTCTATTTTTCTGACCAAAATGGATAACCTCACACTTAACCACGTTAAACTCCATCTGCCAAATTTTGTCCCAGTCCCCAAACCTATCCATATCAATTTGTAAATTTCTTATGTATTTATTGCAACTTACTAATCAATCTATTTAAGTGTCATCTGCAAATTTGGCAATAGTACCTTCTATCCCTGCATCCGTCATTGAGATAGAGTGTAAATAGTTGGGGCCCAAGGACCAAACCCTGAGGCACCTCACTAATTACATCTTGCCAACCAGAAAAAGACTCATTAATCCCGACTCTCTGTTTTCTGTTGGTTAACCAATCATCTATCCAAGCTAACAAATTGCCCCTAACACCATGTGATCTTACCTTCTGTATTATCCTTTTGTGTGGCACCTTATCAAATGCCTTCTGGAAGTCTAGATAGAATACTTCGACAGGATCCCCATTTTCCACATTTCTTGTCACAGCTTCGAAGCACTCTAGCAAATTCGTCAAACACGATTTACCCTTCATAAAATCTGACTCTGATGGGTAGATTTTGACTTTCTTAATGTCCTGTTATTACTTACTTAAAAATGGATTGTGACACTTTCCCAACGATAGATGTTAAACTAATTGGTCTACTGTTTCCTACATTAAGCCTCCCTCACCTTTTGGATAAGGGCGCTATACAGGCATTTTTCCAATCCACTGGAACCTTTCCCGCATGCAGGGAATCTTTGAATATTATAACCAATGGATCCACTATCTCCGCTGCTATTTCCTTTAAGACCCTAAGATGTAGGCCATCAGGCCCTGGGGATTTGTCTGCCTTCAATCACAATAGTTTGTTCAGTACCTTTTCCCTCGTGACTTATTTTTATTCATACATGGGATGTGGGCGTCGCTGGCTAGGCCAGCATTTATTGCCCATCCCGAATTGCCCTTGAGAAGGTGGTGGTGAGCTGCCTTCTTGAAACGCTGCAGTCCACTTGGGTTAGGTATACCGACAGTGCTGTTAGGAAGGGAGTTCCAGGATTTTGACCCAGCGATAGTAAAGGAACAGCGATATAGGTCCAAGTCAGGATGGTATGTGACTTGGAGGGGAACTTTCAGGTGGTGGTGTTCCCAATCATGTTATACCCTTATCCTTCTAGTTGGTAGAGGTCGTGGGTTTGGAAGGTGCTGTCTAAGGAGCCTTGGTGCATTGCTGCAGTGCATCTTGTAGATGGTACACACTGCTGCTACTGTGCGTCGGTCGTGGAGGGAGTGAATGTTGGTGGATGGGGGGGCAATCAAGTAGGCTGCTTTGCTCTGGATGGTGTTGAGCTTCTTGAGTGTTGTTGGAGCTGCACCCATCCAGGCAAGTGGAGAGTATTCCATCACACTCCTGACTTGTGCCTTGTAGATAGTGGACAGGCTTTGGGGGGTCAGGAGGTGAGTTACTCGCCTCAGGATTCCTAGTGTCTGACCTGCTCTTGTAGCCACGGTAATTCTATGGCTACTCCAGTTCAGTTTCTGGCCAATGGTAGCCCCTAGGATGTTGATAGTGGGGGATTCAGCGATGGTAATGCCAGTGAATGTCAAAGGGAGATGGTTAGATTCTCTCTTGTTGGAATCGCTCATTATCTGGCACTTGTATGGCACGAATGTTATTTTGCACTTAGCTCACGCCTGGATATTGTCCATGTCTTGGTGCATTTCTACACAGACTGCTTTTCAGTATCTGAGAAGTCACGAAGGGTGCTGAACATTGTTCAATCATCAGCGAACATCCCCACTTCTGACCTTATGATTGATGGAAGGTCATTGATGGATAAGCTGAAGATGGTTGGGCCGAGGACACTACCCTGAGGAACTCCTACAGTGATGTCCTGGAGATCAGATGATTGACCTCCATCAATCACAACCATCTTCCATTGCTCTAGTTTTGAATCCAGCCAGCGGAGGGCTTTCCCCTGATTCCCATTGACCTCAGTTTTGCTGGGGCTCCTTGATGCTATACTCGGTCAAATGCTGCCTTGATGTCAAGGGCAGTCACTCTCACCTCACCTCTTGAGTTCAGCTCTTTTAGTTTAGTTTAGAGATACAGCACTGAAACAGGCCCTTCGACCCAACGAGTCTGTGCCGACCATCAACCACCCATTTATACTAATCCTACACTAATCGCATATTCCTACCAAACATCCCCACCTGTCCCTATATTTCCCTACCACCTACCGATACCCGTGACAATTTACCTACCAACGTGCAAGTCTTTTGGCTTGTGGGAGGAAACCGGAGCACCCGGAGAAAACCCACGCAGACACAGGGAGAACTTGCAAAGTCCACACAGGCAGTACCCAGAATCGAACCCGGGTCCCTGGAGCTGTGAGGCTGCAGTGCTATCCACTGCGCCACTGAGCCGCTCCACTGCGCCACTGAGCCGCCCCTGTTTGAACAAAGGCTTTAATGAGGTCAGGAGCTGAATGGCCCTGGTGGAACCTAAACTGAGCTTCACTGAGCAGGTTCTTGCTAAGCAAGTGTCGTTTGATGGCACTGTTGAAGTCACCTTCCATCACTGTACTGATGATTGAGAGGAGGCTGATGGGGCGGTAATTGGCCGAGTTGGATTTGTCCTGCTTTTTGTGTCCAGGACATACCTGGGCAAATTTCCACATTGCAGGGTAGATGCCAGTGTTTTAGCTGTACTGGAACAGCTTGGCTAGGGGTGCGGCATGTTCTGGGCACAGGTCTTCAGTACTATTGCTGGAATATTGTCAGGGCACCATAACATTTTCAGTATCCAATGCCTTCAGTCTTTTCTTGATATCACGTGGAATGAATCGAATTAGCTGAAGTCTGTCATCTATGATGCTGGGGTATTCAGGAGGAGGCCGAAATCAGCCTCAACTCGGCCCTTCTGGCTGAAGATTGTTGCAAATGCTTCAGCCTTAGCTTTCACAGTGATGTGCTGGGCTCCCTCATCATTGAGGATGGCGATATTTGTGGAGCCACTTCCTCCAGGTAGTTGGATAATTGCCCACCATCATTCAGGGCTGGATGTGGCAGGACTGCAGAGCTTAGGCCTGATCCATTGCATCTGGGTTCGCTTAGCTCTGTTCGCTTAGCTTACGCAGTTTTACACGCAGATAGTCCTGGGTCGTAGCTTCATCAGGTTGACACCTCATTTTGAGGTATGCCTAGTGCTGCTCCTAGCATGCCCTCCTGCACGCTTCATTGAACCAGGGTTGGTCTCCTAGCTTGATGGTAATGGTAGAATGGGGAATATGCCGGGCCATGAGGTTACAGATTGTGGTTGAGTACAATTCTGCTGCTGCTGATGGCACACGACGCCTCATGGATGTCCAGTTTTGCATTGCTAGATCTGTTCGAAATCTGTCCCATTTAGCACGGTGGTAGTGCCAAACAACACGATGGAGGGAATCCCAAATGGGAAGTTGGGACTTTATCTCCACAAGGTCTGTGCAGTGGTCACTCCTACCAACACTGTCATGGACAGATGCATCTGCGGCAGGCAGATTGGTGAGGACGAGGTCACTAGAGGTGCTGCCGAGCCACTCTTGGTGATGGACATTGAAGTCCCCCACCCAGAATACATTTTGTGCCCTCGCCACCCTCAGTGCTTCCTCCAAGTGCTGTTCAACATTGAGGAATACTGACTCATCAGCTGAGCGAGGGCGGTAGGTGGTAATCAGCAGGAGGTTTCCTTGTCCATGTTTGATCTGATGCCATGAGACTTCGTGGGGTCCAGGGTCGTTGTTGAGGGCAAATCCGTCCCTTCTGTATGCCACTGTACCTCTGCTGGGTCTGTCCTGCCGGTGGGACAGGACATACCCAGGGATGATGATGGCAGTGTCTGAGACATTGCCCGTGAGTATGGCTTTTTCAGGCTGTTGCTTGAATAGTCTGTGGGAGAGCTCTCCCAACTTCGGCTGGGCTCCCAACAAGCCCCCAGATGTTAGTCAGGAGGACTTCGCAGGGTGGACAGGGCTGGGTTTGCCGTGGTCGTTCCCGGTCAATGCTAGGTGGTCCGTCCAGTTTCATTCCTTTTTATTGACTTCGTAGTAGTTAGTTACAAAAGAGTGCCTTGCTAGGCCACGTCAGAGGGCATGTAAGAGTCAATCATATTGCTGTGGGTATGGAGTCAGGGTATGGACAGCAGATTTCCTTCCATTAAGGACATTAGTGAACCAGATGGGTTTTTACAACAATCGACAATGGTCTCATGGCCATCACCAGACTAGCTTTTAATTCCAGATTTATTAATTGAATTCAAAGTCCACCTTCTGCTGTGGTGGGATTCGAACCCATGTCCCCAGAACAATACCCTGGGTCCCTGGTTTATTAGTCCAGTGACAATACCACTACACCACCGCCTCCCCATATTATGATTGTTCTAAATTCCTCTCTTTCTGTAACTTCTGCATTACCTGTTACTATTGGGATGCTACTAGTGTCCTCCACCGTGAAAACTGAGGCAAAATACTGATTTAGTGTCTCCACCATTTCTGTGTCCCCCTCTATCAACATCCCAGTCTCATCCTCCAAGGGACCAATATTCACTTCAGCTACTCTCTTACCTTTCATATACTTAAAGAAGCTTTTGCTATCCGCGTTTATATTTTGTGCTAATTTTCTTTCATAATGTACTTTTGCACTTTTTATTTATTTTTTAGTAACCCTTTGTTGATCTTTAAATATTTCCCAATCCTCCAGCCTGCCAGTGGCCTTTGCAATATGGTAAGCCTTAGTCTTTGTCTTCATGTTATCCTTAACTTCCTTGCTTAGCCATGGATGTCTTTCCCCCTCTTCGAATCTTTCTTCCTCTTTGGAGTACATTTTAGTTGGGAGGAATTGAATTTCTCCTGAAACATCTGCCACTGGCCATCAACTTTCCTCCCTTTTAGTCTTCCTGCCCATTCCACGAGGGCCAAATCAGTCCTCATGTCTATGTAATCACCTTTGTTTGACTCCAGAACGCTGGAGCGGGACTCCAGTTTCTCGCCCTCAAAATGGATTTGAAATTCCAGCAAGCTATGATCACTGTTCCGTAGAGGATCCTTAACTATGAGATCATTAATTAATCTCACCTCATTTCACAATGCCAAATCTAGAATAGCCTGCTCCCTAGTTGGTTCCACAACATATTGCTCCAAAACACAATCTCTGATGCATTCAATGAACTCTCCCTCGGGGCTACCTTTGCCAATTTGACTAAACCAGTCTATATACATATTAAAATCACCCTTGCCGTACCTTTCTCACAGGTTCTCACAGTATTTCTTGTTTATACTGTTCCCCACTGCGGGACTACTGTTTGGAGAACTATAGAGTACTACCACCAGGGACTTCTTCCCCTTTTTATTACTTATTTCTCTGCACACTGAATCTACGTCTTGATCTCCGGTGCCTATATCATTTCTCACCATAGCACTGATATTTTTCTTTACTAACAATGCTACACCTCTTCCTTTTCCTTCCTGTCTATCCTTCCAAAATACTAAGTACCCTTGGATATTCAATTCCCGAACCTGAATTCCCTGCAACCACGTATCAGTTATCGCCAATAAATCATACCCATTCGTCTTCATTTGTGCTGTTAACTCATTTATTTTATTCCGAATGATTCCTGCATTCAGATACAAAGCTTTTAAGTTTGTTTGATTATCAATTTTCAAAGATACATAGAAGTTCAATGAAAGTCAGACCATATCAACCATTGACAGCTCCGTCCTCATCCTTGTGTGAGGCTCCAGTTCATGTTACAGGAGTTGACACGGCTCTGTGACCACCTCCTTATTGAATCTGATTCACCTCACACACTGCTCCTGGGTTAGGTGTAGGTGGCAAAAGTGCTCTTCGAAAACCCAGGCTGGGTAGGGAAGAACCCCTTTGTCCTCCCGCTTTACAGAGCTTCCCCTCTCTGCAGCCTCTGCTCCATTTGTTGGTCATGTTACAGACCCAGAGGCACTGTAACTACAGTCCCCATACCTCGTCCAGAGTTGGGTCACAAATCCTCTTTTTTCACTGAATCTTTGCAGCAGCTCCCAACACAACCTCCAGAAAACCATCCACAGCACCGCCACTAACTTTACAATAGCAGAAGTAAGTCAAAAGCCCCTCACCTGTAAGTTGGATGTCTGGTCCTTTTAAATAACACTAGAGGAGGTTCTTCATGCTGCTGAATGTACTTTCAGCTGAGAGTACTAACACAGGCAGTCAGTGGACATGCACAGACAAAGTGTCAAAGATATACATCAAAGATGTCAGATTAGCTGATTGACGTCAATTCAAACCCTTCCTCACACTAACAGCACATGCATGGTATACCCAGGCTAGATCCCTTCCCAGCATGGGGCACTATGCTGGAGACACGAGAAGTGGCTGGCTGTGCAGTGCACATCATTTTCTCTATCCAGGTTTCATCGCATTGGCACCAGTGCTGCCACAGAGTGAAAATCACAGCAGAGGAAGATATAGAGTGAAAGCAACTCACTTCAAAAAGGGAAATGGGAAAAGACTTGACGGCATAATGTTTTCAATAATATGTGAAATGGAAGGGAAATGGGACTAATTGGAAGGGTGAGACCATGAGAATATTAAAATTAAGGAGCTGCCAGACCGGGAGCCAATGTAGATCAGTGAGTACAGGGGTGATGGGTGATCAGGATTTGGTGTGAGTTAGGATACAGTCAGCAGAGGTTTATAACTGGGAGGGTGACCAGGATAGAATTGGAATAGTCAAGTGTGGATTTAACAAAGGCACAGATGAGGGCTTATTCAGCATATGGGCTGAGGCAGAGGTGATGATGGGTGATGTTACAGAGGTGGTAGTAGGTCGGGTTGGTGTGGGGGGGGGGGAATATGGTGATGAACTCATCTCAGGTATAAATATAAAACAGAGGTTCCAAACAGTCTCTTTCAGCCTCAGACAATGGATAGGTAGGGGAATACAGATAGTGCATATAGTGTGGACTTTGTGACAGAGACTGAACACAGTGGCTTACGTCTTCCAAAGATTTACATGTCAAGAAAACTAAATCAGTGAAATGTGGTTTATAGATCTAATGGTTGGATACAGAGACTTACCAGGGACACCAATAATAGCAAGGATGGGATAGTAAATCGTTTCAATCATTTTCAGAGCATAATAGATCCGAAATTCTAATATCATCCAAACATAATCAGCAGCAACCAGGCCAAACCAATAGGAGAAACTCCTGCTGCCCATTGTTGTAATTTTCCAATCTATTGTCCTCAGATTCTGACCCATTGTTGCAATATTAATATCTATTGTTCGGAGATTCTGATCGATCTTCTCGCTCTCTCTCTGCAGCCATGGATCTCTGTTAGTGCCGGGGGTAATGCTCCCACTGACACTATTAGTTAATACATTGAAAGGACTCCCTTATTAATCGAACAGGGAAAACCTCCAGTGACACAATTGGGGTCCATAGTGACTGACATTAATTACAGTCAATGAACAAACAGGTTCAGTTAACCCCTTTTTCTCCAACAATTTTTGTACCACAATAGTGTGAAAGTGTTCCTATGTCTAGTTGGGATATATGAGGTTTGTTGAAAAAAGGAATGGTGGAAATAGCAGAGGCACTGGCCAGAAGCTTTCAATCCTCCTTGGATCTGGGAGTGCTGACAGAGGACTGGAGGGTTGTAAATGTTACAACCTGCTTACAAAAGGAGACATGAACTGAACCCTGCAACTACTGACCAGTCAGTCTAATGTCAGTGGTTGGAAATTTCTAGAGGTCATAACCCTGTACAAACATATATTTTTCTTGGAAAAACATGGTATAATAAATAACAAACAGCACTGATAGGTTAATGACCAATCACGTCTGATAATCATGATCAAGTTCGTTGATAACATAACTGAGTGTTGAAGAGGATAGTGTGTTTTGTGTTATGTTTACGGACTTTCAAAAGGCCTGTGATCGAATGACATGTCATCGACTTGTTATGAAAATTTTGGAATAGCAATTTTTTAAAGTGTGAAAATAGATAAGTCCCCTGGGCAAGATGGGATTTATCCTAGGATTCTTTGGGAAGCCAGGGAGGAGATTGCAGAGCTTTTGTCCTTGATCTTTATGTCGTCATTGTCGACAGGAATAGTGCCGGAGACTGGAGGATAGCAAATGTTGTCCCCTTGTTCAAGAAGGGGAGTAGAGACAGCCTGGTAATTATAGACCTGTGAGCCTTACTTGGGTTGTGGGTAAAATGTTGGAAAAGGTTATAAGATATAGGATTTATAATCATCTTGAAAAGAATAAGTTCATTAGCGATAGTCAGCACGGTTTTGCGAAGGGTAGGTCGTGCCTCACAAACCTTATTGAGTTTTTTGAGAAGGTGACCAGACAGGTGGATGTGTGTAAAGCAGTGGATGTGGTGTATATGGATTTCAGTAAGGCGTTTGATAAGGTTCCCCACGGCAGGCTATTGCAGAAAATACGGAAGTATGGGATTGAAGGTGATTTAGAGCTTTGGATCAGAAATTGGCTAGCTGAAAGAAGACAGAGGGTGGTGGTTGATGGCAAATGTTCATCCAGGAGTTTAGTTACTAGTGGTGTACCGCAAGGATCTGTTTTGGGGCCACTGCTGTTTGTCATTTTTATAAATGACCTGGATGAGGGTGTAGAAGGGTGGGTTAGTAAATATGCGGATGACACGAAGGTCGGTGGAGTTGTGGATAGTGCCGAAGGATGTTGTAGGTTACAGAGGGACATAGAAAGGCTGCGGAGCTGGGCTGAGAGATGGCAAATGGAGTTTAATGCGGAAAAGTGTGAGGTGATTCACTTTGGAAGGAGTAACAGGAATGCAGAGTACTGGGCTAATGGAAAGATTCTTGGTAGTGTAGATGAGCAGAGAGATCTTGCTGTCCAGGTACATAAATCCCTGAAAGTTTCCACCCAGGTTAATAGGGCTGTTAAGAAGGCATATGGTGTGTCAGCTTTTATTAGTAGGGGGATCGAGTTTCGGAGCCACGAGGTCATGCTGCAGCTGTACAAAACTCTGGTGCGGCCGCACCTGGAGTATTGCGTACAGTTCTGGTCACCGCATTATATGAAGGATGTGGAAGCTTTGGAAAGGGTGCAGAGGAGATTTACCAGGATGTTGTCTGGTATGGAGTGAAGGTGTTCCGAGGAAAGGCTGAGGGACTTGAGGTTTGTTTTTCGTTGGAGAGAATGAGGAGTAGAGGTGACTTAATAGAGACATATAAGATAATCAGAGGGTTAGATAGGGTGGAGAGTGAGAGTCTATTTCCCCGGATGGTGATGACAAACACGAGGGGACATAGCTTTAAGTTGAGGGGTGATAGATATGGGACAGATGTCAGAGGTAGTTTCGTTACGCAGAGAGTAGTAGGGGCGTGGAACGCCCTGCCTGCAGCAGTAGTAGACTCGCCAACTTTCAGGGGATTTATGTGTTCATTGGATAGACATATGGATGAAAATGGAATAGTGTAGGTCAGATGGTTTCATGGTCGGCTGAACATCGAGGGCCGAAGGGCCTGTACTGCGCTGTAATGTTCTATGTTCTATGTTCTATGAAAAATGGAGCACATGGATTAATGTGACAGTCATAGCGTGGATATGACACTGACTCAGGGACAGAAAGTGGAGAGAAGTGATGAACGGTCATTGTTCAGACTGGTGGAGGGGGAGTATTCAGTGTTGTTTCTCAGGGGTTAGTATTAGAATCAGTGCTCTTCCTGACTTGTAGATAGATGTACAAGTGGTAGAGACTTTTATGTAAAAAAAACATAATTTCAATGCTTGCAGGTGACATGAAACTCATAAATAAGGATGGCAAAGGCGCAGACCACAGAATTATCCAATCTCACTGACTTAAATTTATTGTAGACTCTAATACAAATTAAAAATTATTTATCTCTCTCTCTTACTTATTTGTGTGATTTGCCTATGAGTGTGCACTTGAATGTGCACCGTATATTTTTATTATTTTATTCTGATCCAGTTTAGATTGTTAAGTATAATAAACTCACCTCTTGTTCAAACTCAAGAAAACCTGTCCGATTGGTTCTTTCACGATCACAATAAAGGTAAAAGGTAAAATACTCACTGAGGTTGTCAGCACGTCCACTGCTAAAAAGGAATAAATCCTGTTGCGAACAAATGAAAGATAGGACAAGAGGGGAGACTGAGACCTCTCCTCACCTGCTGTAACTGAAATGTGGAGGTTCTCGAGATCGTAACCCAACGACAAACGAGAAATTGGAAGTGTCATGGAGTCACAGAGTTATACAGGACAGAAACAGTCCATTCGGACCAGTGTGTCCTTGCCGGCCATCAAGCCTGTCCATTTTAATCCCATTTTCCAGCACCAGTCCAGTAACCTTGTATGCTATGGCACTTCAAGTGCTAATCGAAATACTTCTTAAATCTTGTAAGGGTCCTGCCTCTTCCACCCCTTCAGGTCGTGTGTTCCGGATTCCAACCACCCTCTCGGTGAATTTTTCTCCCTCAAATCACCTCTCAACCGCCTGCCCCTTAACTTAAATCAATGCCCCATGGTTACTGACACCTCCACTAAGGGAAAAGGTTTCTTCCTATCGACCCTATCTGTGCCCTCATAATTTGTCGTGCTTTCCGTCTCTCACCTTTTTTGAATAAAGGAGGTAGATTCGCAATAAGGGAGTTACATATAGAGTGAAGTAACTTGGTGCAGGCTAAAACCCCTCTCTGTTGAAAAGTTGAGTAATGTAGCAGGACAGTTTGGGATTACTCTCCGTCCAAAGCTAGGAAACCCGAAATCCTAAGACTTGTGGCCAACCATTTTTCACTTGAAGCTGAAGACTCAAACAGAGTTAGAATCACTAACAGATAGAGTAATGTTAGCTAAGGTAAAACTAGAACAGAAGAGACGAGAATTAGAATTCCAGAGAGCGTGAGAAAGAGCAGAGTGATTGTCAATAAAGGGAATAAGTAAGAGTGTTCCAGAAGGAGAAGGAGGAAAGGGAGTTAAGGTGGCTCAAACAACTCGATGAAGACCCAGTGCACCTGGTGAAGGCACAGCTAGTGTGGGAGCTGCCCCCAGCTCAGGACCGTGTTCTGAACTCTTAAACTTCTCCCAGTTCATTCCAAAGTTCAATGAGGAGGTTGTGAGAGAATTTTTCATCACTTTTGATAAGCTTGCAAAGCAGCTGAAATGGCCGGAAGACAGCTGGATGCTGTTTTTACAAAACATAATAACAGGGAAAGCCCATGGGGTTTATTCACTGCTGCCAGATGAAAGTTCATTAGATTATGAGGTGACTAAAAATGCTATCCTGGGTGTACATGAGATAGTATCGGAAGTGAACCGCCAATGATTCTGAACCCTCGGAAAGCAGCCTGACTAAACTGACCTCGAGTTTGAAGGAGTTACGCAGCTAAGGAATATAGGAACATAGGAGCTGAATTCAACCATTCAGCCCATCGATCCTGCTCGACTATTCAATATGATCCTGGCTGATCATCCTCTTCAATGCCTTTTCCCCACACTATCCTCATATCCCCTTATGTCAGTGGTATTTAGAAATCTGTCAATCTCTGTTTTAAACATACTCAATGACTGCGCTTCCATAGCCCTCTGGGGTAAAGAATTTCAAAGGTTCACAACCCTCTGAGTAAAGAAATTACTCCTCATCTCTGTCCTAAGTGGCTTTCAAATTGTGTCCCTTGGTTCTGGCTCCCTAACCAGGGGAAACATCTTAGCTGCCTTGTCTATCCCTTTAAGTATTTTGTAGGTTTCAATGAGATCACCGTTCATTCTTCGAAACTCGAGAGAATACATGTTCAGTTTCTTCAATCTCTTTCCGTAGAACAGTCCCGCCATCCCAGGAACAAGTCTGGTGAATCTTTGTTACAGTCCCTCTATGGTCATAATATCCTTCCTCAGATAAGGGGACCAAAACTGCACACAGTACTCCAGGTGCGATCTAACCAAGGTTCTATGCAATTGAATCAAGACTTCACTACTCCTGTATTCAAATCCTCTATCGATAAAAGTAACACACATTAGCCTTCCTAAATGCTTGCTGCACCTGCATGTTAGCTTTAAGTGACCTATTGACAAGGACACCCAGGTCCCTTTGTACTTCTACACTTTCTCATCTCTTACCATTTAAGAAATACTGTGCACATCTATTCATTCTACCCAAGTGGCCCACCTCACAGTTTTCCACATTATATTCCATCTACCATGTTCTTGCCCACTCACTAAGTCTGTCCAAATCCCCTTGAAGCCGTTTTGCATCTTCCTCATAACTCACATTCCCACCTAGTTTTGTGTCATCTGCAAACTTTAACATATTACTTTGGTCCCCATATCCAAATCATCGATATATATTGTGAACAGCTGGAGCCCAAGCACACATCCCTTTGGCACCCCACTAGTCACATCCTGCCAACGCAAGAATGTCCCGTTTATTCCTACTCTCTGTTTCCTGCCTGTTAACCAATCCCTACTGCATGTCAGTATATTACCTCCTTTCCCATGTGTTTTAATTTTGCTTACCAAGCTCCTGTGGGGCACTTTATCAAATGCCTTCTGAAAATCCACCGGCTCCCCTTTTCTATTCTGTGAGTAACATCCTAAAAAAATCTCCAACAGGTTCGGCATGAATGATTTCCTATTCATAAATCCATGTTGACTCTGCCCAATCAGATCCATTTATCACATACTTTAGAATAGATTCTAGCACTCTCCCTCATACTGATGGAAGCCTAACAGGTCTGTAATTCCCAATGTTCTCTTTCCCTCGCTTCTTAAATAGTGGGGTGACATTTGCGACCTTCCAATCTGCAGGAAGCGTTCCAGAATTGATGGAATTTTGAAAGTGGATCACCAATATGTCTACAATCCCCATAACTACTTCCTTCAACACTCTGGGATGTAGAATATCAGATCTTGATGAATTATCAACCTTCATCACTATTAAATTCGCCAATACAACTTCTTACTAATACTAATTTCCCTCAATTCCTCATTCTCCCAAATCCCTTGGATCTCTAATTCTGGGAGATATCTTGCATCTTCCACAGTGAAGAAAGACACAAGATAATCATTTAGCTTCTCTGACATTTCTCTATTCTCCATTATAAATTCTCCTGACTCTGCCTGTAATGGACCCACATTTGTCTTTGCTAAATACTTCCTTTATACGTACCTATAGAAGATTTTGCAATGCATTTTTGAGTTTACTTTTGACCAGTAGATATGGAGACTCAAGATAGAGCCCACATATGAAAACCTCAGAATGGTGATCCTTCTCCAGGAGTTTCCACTGTATTAAGGCAGGCCACCTCCCATTAAAACCCACATAGAGGAACAAAAGGTTCAAAGAGCCAGACAGGTTGCAATTCTGGCCGATGACTTTTCCTTGGTACACAAGGCCTTACCCCAAATGTAAACACTTCCCCAGTCACTCCAAAGACCCGAGAATAAAAGGTGGGAGGGTGATAGGAGCCCGAACAACCATGGGCAAGAAGGAAAGGCTGGACACACAGGGGACCCTCCTCAGGCCAAATTGGATATTACTGAGAGCAGGAGGAATGGCCGAGACCTGTGTGTTTCCACTGTAATAAGGCAGGTCATCATCGAGCTGAATGCTGGAAGTTATGGGAAAACCTGTAGCGTTAATCAGGGTCCACCAGATCAGTGCGTGAAAAGGGGCCCTGATGGAAAGCACGGCAGATCAGGCTGTGTCTTTTCATCAATCAGACCCAGTGAAATTGTGGATGAAGAGTGGACAGTGGTTCACCAGATAGTGGTGCCACTGAGGTACCTTAATATTTCTTCAAGAATGGCCCACGAGATTCCAATGACTGGACATGTCATTGCATGAAAAATCAAAGCCCGAAAAAGACAGTATTTTGACTGGTCACAACTCCACAAAGATGTGGTGGAGTTCTGTAAAACTGCTCACACATGTCAGGTTCTGGGGAAGTCCCAACCTGCAATAAAACCTGCACCCCTAATTCCCATACCAACTTTTGGGGAACCCTTAAACATAATGCTGGTGAATTGTGTGGGACAACTACTGAAAACAAAACGGGATTACCAGTATCTTCTCACCATTATGGATGTGGTGACCCGATTCCCAGAGGCCATTCGCCCGAAGAACCATCTCTGCCAAGGTAGTGGTGGAGGGGCTAACCCAATTCTTTACTCGATATGGGCTGTCTGCTGAGATCCGGGTGGAACAGGGCACACATTTTACGTCCAGTATTTTTGAAAAGGTCATGGGTATTCTGGACATAACCCTGCTAAAGTCCGCAGCCTATCACTCACTGTCACAAGGGGCTTTGGAGCAGTACCACCCGATCCTAAAGACAATGATCAGGCCATACTGCTATGAGTTACCCCATGACTGGGACAAAGGGTTGGGATTTCTCCTGTTGGATACCAGGGACTTATCCAATGATTCCACTGGCTTTAGTCTGTTTGAATTAGTTTATGGAGACAAGGTGAGAGGTCCTCTTAAACGAATCAAGGAGAGGTTTTTGGGACACAGGGATGAGTCTTCCATTTTAGACGACATTTCCATGCTCTGGGAGCGGCTCACGAGAGCCTGTGCAATGGCTCAGGAACACCTAATGACCTCTCAGACAGCTATGAAAAGATAAGGAGACAGAAATGTCAAGGCTGGAACGTTTCAGCCCAGAGACCATGTATTGTTACTACTCCCAATTCAGGGTGAACCCCTGAAATCCCAGTTCAGTGGTCCATATCGAGTGACAAAAGGAAAATTCAGGGAAATTATTTAATTGACACCCAGACGAAAGGAAAACAAGTAAAGGCTGTGGAGGGGACAGACACGTACAGATCTGTCAGACAGTCAGGAGCGAAGGATTGGAAAGGACAGTGAGGACAGGTTAGAGGAGGGCCAGGAGTACTCCCAACTGGAACCCCCCGCTCTCCGATTAGTCAACCCTGAAATGCTAGATAGATTAGACCCCACGCTCTCCTCCTTAAATGCAGGTCAAAGAGGCACCCTGAAAAGGCTCAGAACAGCATTTACAGAAAAGCGCAAGGGCAAGGAAAGTTCCCAAAAACGGTGGCAATGGTATGGGAGATGCCTTACCTAGTCAAAGTGCCGCAAGAGAGTGCAATGAAAGTTGGGCAGACACTTGCGAGCGGTAATGTCCCCAAGGACATAGGGCAGATCAGAAAAAAGATGCTCCCCATTGTAAAGGGAAAAGTGAAGGGAAAATACCCTCAAGTAAACAGCACTTGTGTACCTCACCAGAAAGCTAAAAGTAAGGTCAGTGTGGATCTACCCACTGAAGAACCCAATGATCAGGTCCCAAACCCAAAGCTCATCAAACCCAACAATTTCAAAGCAGAACTCAGCAAGAACAGCCAGGATCAAATCTGACACATAACCATCCTCGTCAAAACTCCAACACAATTAGATCAGTACACCTGTAACAGACAATGTCAGCTGCAGTAAATCCAAGATTAATGTGTAAATTTGTGAAGTTATTATTGAGAATGAATGTGGGTTTCCTTCTATTTCTTCCCACAATTCTGTCATGAAATGTTCCTATTCTCACTTTTCTTTCCATGTGCTGCGGCAGTGTCAAGATAACACGATGTGCCAAATGAGGAATTTTAATTCATCAGTTGGAAACTTACACTAAACATTTAATGGAGAAAATCCTGCAGTTAACCTTGAAAAAACAGGCAGCCAAGAGGCCACCACAATTGTTATCTGAAACACCTTTTCACATTCCAAGGCCTCCAACAGGAGACACATATATTATGAGCCTGGACCGAAATCACTGGCTTGCTCTAGTGCTTCATTTACCTAAGCTTACAATCATTAACACGGCATACGAGGCCATCCTGACACATTGACTTTGAAAGAGCAAACTTCTCCAACAGTAAATAGTGGTATTCTGAGCCCTGGGGAGATATAATTTCTAATCTTGAATCTCATTATAAGGGTACAAAGATTACACTGCGGCAGTCATGAGACCTTCTGTCCATCTCTGTGAAAGCTGGGAGTTTCCCCTGGACAAAGACAGACAAGCCAGTGATTCAAACTGTGCAGAAGCAGAAGGATTGTGCCCCGCTCCACCCCCCCTCCACCCCCGCACCTCTCAGTCCGTCTCTCTCTCCAGATAACATCACAAGTTTGAAAAAAACATGCGACTGTGGGCCCTCCAAGCCTTCCGATTGCTGCAGACAGAGTAACCAGTTGAAGAAAGTCACCTACAAATATGCCTCCAAGAAAACACTGAGCCATGTGTGCCTGCCACAAATGCACTTCAACCAGCCAAAAACTTCAGGAATACAATTTCAGCCAGAAGACCACCGAATCGTCCAACCTCACAGAATAACAAAGAAGAAATGACAAAGAACAGTGCAGCACAGGAACAGGCCATTCGGCCCTCCAAGCCTGCACCGATCTTGATGCCTGCCTAAACTAAATCCTTCTGCACTTCCGGGACCCATATCCCTCTATTCGCATCCTGTTCATGTATTTGTCAAGATGTCTCTTAAACGTCGCTATCGTACCTGCTTCCACCACCTCCCCTGACAGCAAGTTCCAGGCACTCACCACCCTCTATGTAAAAAACTTGCCTCGCACATCCCCTCTAAACTTTGCACCTCGTACCTTAAACCTATGTCCAATAGTAACTGACTCTTACACCCTGGGAAAAAGCTTCTGACTATCCACTCTGTCCATGCCGCTCATAACTTTGTAAACCTCGATCATGTCAGCTACCAGGAAGGTTATATAGTCTGGGGCTGTTCTCCTTGGAACAGAGAAGGCAGAGGGGAAATGTGATTCAAATGTACAAAATTGCGTGGGGCCTGGATAGAGTGGAGGTGAAGGGTCGATTCACCTTAGCAGAGAGATCAGTGACGAAGTGGCATAGATTTAAAGTGCTTGGTAGAAAGACTATAGGGGAGATGAGGACTTTACTTTCTCCCAGAGGGTGGTGGGAGTCTGGAATTCATTGCCCGAAAGGGTAGTTGAGGCAGGAATCCACAACTCATTCCAAACGGAATATGCACCTCATGTACCGTAATCTATCAAATGCTGGAAGGTGGGATTAGAATGGGTGGATCGTTTTCAGCTGGCATTGACACGATGCGCCAAGTGGTCTCTTTATGTGCTATAAACTTTCTATGATTCTAAGATGCAACTCAGGCAATGTTGAAAGACGAGGTAGGTCAGATACTAGACTGGTTTAAAATTGAGAAAGAGGAAGTATTAGATTAGCTATCTGTACTTAAAGTGGATAAAAACCAGGACCAGATAACATGCATCCAAGGATACTGACGGAAGTGAGGGTGGAAATCGCAGAGGTACTGACCATAATTTTTCAATCTTCCTTAGACTCGGGGGTTATGACAGAGGGCTGGAGAATTGCAAACGTTACACCCTTGTTCAAAAGAGGGTGTAAAATTAAGCCCAGCCACAACAGTTAAACCAGTCAGTTGAACTACAGTGGTGGGAAAACTTCTAGAAAAAATAATTTGGGACAAAATCAATAGTCACGTGGACAAATGCGAGTTAATAACGGAAAGCCAGCATGGATTTCTTAAGGGAAAATCTTGTTTAACTAACTTGCTGGAGTTTTTGAGGTGTTAACAGAGAGAGTTGATGAAGGCAATGGTGTTGATGGGGTTCACATGGACTTTCATATAACAGTCTATTCAGATTCAATTGAACCATTACTTCGATCTTGGAATTCAGAGTAGAATCTCACAATTTGCCGATGACACCAAACTTGGAGGAGTGGTAAACAGTGAGGATGATCTAAACTGCCTACAACAGGATAGAGATAGGCTATCAGAATGGGCAGAGAAGTGGCAGGTGGAATTTAATACAGAGGAGTGTGAGGTGATGCATTTTGGCAGGAGCAATAGTGTGCGGCTATGCAGACAGAATGGTACAGTTCTAAAGAGTATGCAGGAACAGATGGACCTGTGTGTGGATGTGCAGAGATCTCTGAAGGTGGCAGGACATATTGAGAGAATGACTACAAAGCATATGAGATCTTGAGCTTCTTAAATAGAGGCATAGAGTACAAAGCAGGAAGTTCTGCTGAAAATGTATGCAACTCTGGTTAGGCCCCAAGTGGAGTATTGTGTCCAGCTCTGGTCATCATACTTTAGGAAGGATGTGACTGTTCTTGAGAGGGTGCAGAGGAGATTTACCAGAATTGTTCCAGGGATGGGGTTTTTGTTACAATACTAAGTTGGAAAAGCTGGGGTTGTTCTCCCTGGAGTAATTGCGATTGAGGGAACATTTCCTAGAAGTGTATAAGATTACAAGAGAATCACAGAGAATCACAGAGCTGTTACAGCACAGATGGAGCTCATTCAGCCCATTGCATCTGCACCTGTTCTCCGAGTGAGTAATTCACTTAGCGCCATTTACCTGCCTTTCCCCCATAATCCTACACATTCTTCCTTTTCAGGTGTCTAAATAATTCCCTTTCGAATGTGTCAAGAGAACCTCTTTCAATCACACTCTCTGACAGTGCATTCCAGATCCTAACCACTAACTGTGTGAAAATATTTTCCTCATGTTGGCATTGCTATTTTTAAAACCAAATACATTAAATCTAAACCCATCCGTTCTTGATCGTTTGACGAGTGGGAACAGTTTTTCCCTACCTACTCTGTCCAGACCCCTCATGATTTTGAAAGGTTTAGATAAGATATAGACAAGGAAAAACTGTTCCCATTAACTGATGAAACACGGACCAGGGAACACAGATGGAAGGTCTTGGGTAAGAGATGCAGGGGGAATATGAGGAAGAGTTTTTTTACACAGTGGATGGCAATGAGCTGGAACTCATTGCCCATGAGGGTGGTGGAAGCCGAGACAATCAATGACTTAGGAACATAGGACCATAAGAGCAGGAGTAGGCCATTCAGCCCATCCAGCCTGACCTGCCATTCAATATGATCGTGGCTCATCATCCACTTCAATGCCTTTTCCCCACACTATCCTCATATCCTTTTATCTCATTGATATTTAGAAATGTGTCAATCTCTGCTTTGAACATAAACAATGACTGAGCTTCCACAGCCCTCTAGGGTAGAGAAATCCAAAGATTCACAACCCTCTGAGTATTGAAATTTTTCCTCATCTCTGTCCAAAGTGGCTTCCCACTTATTTTGAAATTGTGTCTGCTAATTCTAGATTCCCCAACCAGGGGTAACATCTTAGCTGCATCTACCCTGTCTATCTCCTAAAGTATTTTGTAGGTTTCAATGAGATCACCTCTCATTCTTCGAAACCATAGAGAATAGTTTCCCCAATCTCTCTTCATAGGACAGTCCCGCCATCCCAGGAACAAGTCTGATGAACCGTCGTTGCACTCCCTCTATGGCAATAATATTCTTCCTACGGGCGGCACAGTGGCGCAGTGGTTAGCACCGTAGCCTCACAGCTCCAGGGACCTGGGTTCTATTCTGGGTACTGCCTGTGTGGAGTTTGCATGTTCTCCCTGTGTTTGCGTGGGTTTTAGCCGGGTGCTCCAGTTTCCTCCCACATCCAAAGACTTGCAGGTGATAGGTAAATTGGCCATTGTAAATTGCCCCTAGTGTAGGGAGGTGAAAGGGAATATGGGATTGCTGTAGGGTTAGTATAAATGGGTGGTTGTTGGTTGGCACAGACTCGGTGGGCCGAAGGGCCAGTTTCAGTGCTGTATCTCTAAAGTAAGGGGACTAAAACTGCGCACAATACTCCAAGTGCGGTCTAACTAAAGTTCTGTACAATTGTAGCAAGCCTTCACTACTCCTGTACTCAAATCCTCTTACGATAAAGGCTAACATGCCATTAACCTTTGTAATTGTTTGCTGCACCTGCATGTTAGCTTTCAGTGACTTATTGACAAGGACACCCAGGACGCTTTGTACATCTACACTTCCTAATTTATCATTTAGGAAATACTCTGCACATCTATTCCTCCTACCAAAGTGGATTACCTTCTATTTTTCAATATTATATTCCACCTAACATGTTCTTGCCCACTCACTAAGTCTGAACAATTCCCCTTGAAGCGGCTTTGCATCTTCCTCACTGTACACATTCCCACCTAGTTTTGTGTCAGACGCAAACTTGGAAATATCACATTTGGTCCCCACATCCAAATCATTGAAATATATTGTGAACAGCTGAGGCCCAATCTCTGATCTCTGCAGTACCCCACTAGTCATAGCATGCCAACGCGAAAATGATCCGTTTATTCCTACTCACTGTTTCCAATCTGTTAACCAATCCTTAATCCATGCCAGTATATTACCTCCTACACCATGTATTTTAATTTTGCGAAGCAAGCTCCTTTGGGGGTTCTACAAACCTTCTGAAAATACAAGTATACTATGTCTGCCAACTCCTCTTAATCAATTCTGTTGTTCTAATTCACAAAATCTCCAACAGGTTCGTCAAACATGATTTCCCATTCATGAATCCATGTTAACTTTGCCCAATCAGATCATTATTATCCAAATGTCCATTTATAACATCATTTAGAATTGATTATAGCAGGTTCCCAACGATTAATGTAAGGCTAACAGCTTTGTAATTCCCTGTTTTCGCTCTCCCTCCCTTCTTATATAGTGGGGTGACATTTGCATCCTTCCAATCTGCAGGAACCGCTCCAGTTTTTGAAGATGATCAGCAATGCATCCACTATCTCCATAGCTATCTCGTCAACACTCTGGGACGTAGAATATCAGGTGCTGGGGACATACCAACCTTCAGCCCCATTAATTTCTCCAATACAACCTTCTTAGTAATACTAACTTCCTTTAATTCATTGCAGTTCTGAAGAAGGGTCACTGACCTGAAACGTTAACTCTGCTTCTCTCTACACAGATGCTGCCAGACCTGCTGAGTGTTTCCAGCATTTCCTGTTTTTATTCAAGATTTCCAGTATCCACAGTATTTTACTTTTAATTTCCTTCAATTCATCATTCCCCCAATCCCTTGGATCTCTAATTCTGGGAGATTTCTTGTATGTGTCTCGGTGAAGACAGACACAAAATAATCATTTAGCCTCTCTGCAATTTCCCTGTTCCCATTATAAATTCTACTGACACTGCCTGTGATGGACTCACATTTGTCTTAGCCAAATGTTTCCTTTTTACGTACCTGCAGAAGATTTTTACAGTCCGTTTTTATATTTTTCCAGCTAACATTCATATTTTATTCACCCTTTCTTTATCAGTTTCTTCATTCTCCTTTGGTGTATTCTAAAATCCTCCCAATTCTCAGGTTTACTACAATTTATGACAACTTTATTGTCCTTTAATAGAGTCATAACGTCATAGAGAGATACAGATACGGCCCTTCGGCCCACCGAGTCTGTGCCTGCCAACAAACACCCATTTATATTAATCTGACATTCATCCCATATACCTTACCACATTCCCACCATTCTCCTACCACCTACCTACACTAGGGGCAATTTACAATGGCCAATTTACCAAGCAACCTGCAAGTCTTTGGTTGTAGGAGGAAATTGAAGCACTCGGCTGAAACCTACGTGGTTACAGTAGAACTTGCAAACTCCACTGAGGCAGTACCAAGAACTGAACCCGGTTGCTGGAGCTGTGAAGCTGCAGTGCTAACCACAGTTTTAATCTTATACAATCCTTAACTTCCTTTGTTGTCCACAGTTGACTGCCTTTACTTTTGGGATTTATGTGCCTGCCAGCAATGTATAGGTGCTGTAAGCTATATAATATTTATTTAAAGACTATCGATTGCCTATGTACTATCATACCTTTTAATGTATTTTTCCAATCCACCTCGGGCAATTTGCCCCTCATACCTTCATAACTTCTTTTGTTAAAATTTAACACCCTGGCTTAAGAGTGAACCACCTTACTTTCAAGCATAATGTAAAATTCTATCACATTATGGTAATTCATCCCTAAAGGTAACTTTCCAATAAAAATATTAATTATCCTTGTCTCATTACATAATACTAGATCTACAATAGCCTGTTTTCTAGTCGGTTCCTCAACATACTGCTCTAGAAAACCATCCCTAACACAGTCTATAAACTCGTCATTCATAGCATTTGTTCTCATTAGGTTACCCAGTCTATATGAGGATTGAAGTCACCCATGATGACTGTATTGCCCATGTTATATGATTCTCTCATCTCCATTAATGCCATTCCCCACAAAAACACTACTGTTTGATGGCCTACAAACAGCTCCTACCAGTGTTTTCTTCCCCTTGTTGTTTCTTAGCTCCACCCAAATAGATTCCATATTTTGTTCTTCAGAACTGAGATCCTCCCTTACTAATGTACTGATTCCATCCCTTATTATCAGAGCAACATTATGTCCTTCCCCTTTTTGCCTGTCCTTCCTAAAGGTCGAATCTGCTTGCGTATTCAGTTCTCAGTCTTGGTCACCCTGTAGCACATTTCCGTTATGACAATTGGATCATACTCATTTACCTCTATTTGGGCCTTTAAATCATCTACCCTGTTCTGAATACTGAGTGCATTCAGCTACAGTGCCCATAACCGTGTCTTATTGACATTCTGCATTCTAGTTGATGCTCACCTTTGTTTCACCTACCTTCGAATGTCACCTTCTACTTTTCTATCTCCTGTTACTAGCTTTATTTCCTCTCAATTTGATCCTTCCTCCCAATTTCAAAAGAAAACTGGATGGGTGCTTGAAGGAAGTGACCTTGCAGGGCTACGGGATTGAGTGGGGGAGTAAGACTGACTGAATTGCTCCACAGAGAACCAGCACGGTCTCGATGGGCCTAATGGACACCGTCTGTGTGGTAAGTGACTCTGACTCTATCACTGTCTATGACTGAATGCTGGATATGTCTCCCATTCCTGCCGGAAAGATCCGGATACATAAAATGTCAATGAAACTGTGACGTTAACAACCACTGACAGCTCCGTCCTCACCCTGGTCTGAGGCTCTAGTTCTCTTTTAAGGAGGTGACATAGCTCTGTGACCACCTCCTTATTGAAACAGAGTCACCTCACATACTGCTCCAGGCTTAAATGTTGGTAGCAAAATTGCTGTTGGAAAACCCGGCGTGGGTAGGGCAGAGCCCCCTCCTCCTCCCTCGTTACAGAGCGTCCTCACTCTGCAGCTTCTGCTCCATTTGTTGGTGATGTTTCAGAGCCAGAGACACTGTAACTACAGTCCCCATACCTCGTCCAGAGTTGGGGCACAAAATCCTCCCTGAATGTTTGCAGCAGCTCACAACACAACCTCCAGGAAACCATCCACAGCACCTTCCACTAAATTTACAATAGCAGAAGTAAGTCAAAAGCCCCTCACCTATAAGTTGCATGCCTGGTCCGTTTAAATAACACTAGAGGGGGTTCCTGCTGCTGCTGCTGCTGAATGTATGTTCAGCTGAGAGTGACTAACACAGGCAGTCAGTGAACATGCACAGACCAAGTTTCAAAGACGTACATCAAAGCTGTTGGAATGGTACATTGACATCACATTCAAAACCATCCTCAAATGAACAACACATACATGGAACGATTGACCTAGAGCCCTGCCCAGCGTGGGGCATTGTGCAGGCCACAGTAGAAGTGGCCATCTGTGCAAATCACACTAACAGCACATACATGGTGCTATTGACCTAGAGCCCTGCATCAAAGCTGCTGGAATAGCAGTTTGACATGACATTCCACAACTCCTCGTGCTACTGGTGCACACTATGTACACCCAGGCTAGAATACTACACAGCATGGGACAGTGTGCAGGCCACACCGGAAATGGCTGGGAGCTCAGCTCATACCCTTTTATAGATCCAGGCTTCCACAGTGTGGGCAACAGTGCTGCTGTAAGAGCTAAAAAATCACCACCAAGAAGAGATAGAGAGGGAAGGAAATTCACTTTAAAAGGGGACATGGAACTCGACTTGATGGAAGATTTTCAAGAATATGGGAATGGACAGACGAATGGGACTAATTGGAGGGGTGAGGCCATGGAGGGATTCAAACACAAGAATGAGAATATTAAAATTAAGGGTGTTGCCAGACCGGGAGCCAATGTAGATCAGTGAGCACAGGGGTGATGGGTGATCGGGATTTGGTGTGAGTTAGAACACAGGCAGCAGAGTTCTGGATGGGCTGTGGTTTATAGAAGTTTATAACTGGGAGGGTGACCAGGATAGAATTGGAAAAATCAAGTGAATAAAGGCACAGATGAGGGTTTATGCAGCAGATGGGCTGAGGCAGAGGTTGTAATGGGTGATATTACAGAGGTGGTAATAGGCAGGGTTGGTGATGGAACCGGAACCGAAGAAGGGTCACTGACCCGAAACGTTAACTCTGCCTCTCTTTCCACAGATGCTGCCAGACCTGCTGAGTGAATCCAGCATTTCTTGTTTTTGTTGTCACTGCCATCACCATGCCCAGGTATGCACTACAGGGGTTCAAGAAGACAGCTCAGCACCACCTTCTCAAGGGCAATTAGGATGGGCAATAAATGCTGGCATAGCCAGCGACACTCACATCCCATGAAAGAGCGAATAAAAGAAATGCCCTGTGTTTAGCTAAAACCCAACAGCTTCAGACACAATCAGTCAACAGTGGGCAGTAGTGGCTGCTGTCTCCAAACACAAAGCTGGATATCTGCGTCCTTGTTGGGACAAAACTGTACGATTGAGTTTATTTTATGATAGGACTGTTAGAACGTAGTTTGCATTTCCTTCAGTATAACAGTTAAAATAGTATTCTGTATGTAACATAACCACAACGCATGATGTTAGCTAAATATCTGGACAAGTCCTGACCTGTTGAGACCCTTTATTTTGAAGTTGTTAGACTGTGGATTATCCCAGGGAGACTGCTGGTTTTTAAACGGTATAAAACTGTAAACAATGCCCGTGTGGACAAGAAGCTGTGAAATGAGATATACAAAGAACAAATAACAAAGAAAGTTACAGCACAGGAACAGGCCTTTCGGCCCTCCAAGCCTGCGCCGATCCAGATCATCTATCTAAACATGTCGCCTATTTTCTTTTTTTTACTTCCTGCGCATTCATTTATCTGTCTGGATACATCTTAAAAGTCGCTATCGTGCCCGCGTCTACCACCTCCACTGGCAACGCATTCCAGGCACCCACCACCCTCTGCGTAAAGAACTTTCCACGCATATCCCCCCGAATATTTTCCCCTCTTACTTTTAACTCGTGTCCCCTAGTAATTGAATCACCCCACTCTGGGAAAAAGCTTCTTGCTATCCATCCTGTCGATACCTCTCATGATTTTGTACACCTCAATCAGGTCCCCGCTCAACCTCCGTCTTTCTAATGAAAATAATCCTAATCTACTCAACCTCTCTTCATAGCTAGCGCCCTGCATACCAGGCAACATCCTGGTAAACCTCCTCTGCACCCTCTCCAAAGCATCCACATCCTTTTGGTAATGTGGCGACCAGAACTGCACGCAGTCTTCCAAATGTGGCCGAACCAAAGTCTTGCACAACTGTAACATGACCTGCCAACTCTTGTACTCAATACCCCGTCCGATGAAGGAAAGCATGCCGTATGCCTTCTTGACCACTCTGTTGACCTGCGTTGCCACCTTCAGGGAATAATGGACCTGAACACCCAAATCTCTCTGCACATCAATTTTCCCCAGGACTTTTCCATTTACTGTATAGTTCACTCTTGAATTGGATCTTCCAAAATGCATCACCTCGCATTTTCCCTGATTGAACTCCATCTGCCATTTCTCTGCCCAAATCTCCAATCTATCTATATTCTGCTGTATTCTCTGACAGTCCCCTTCACTATCTGCTACTCCACCATGCTTAGTGTCGTCTGTAAACTTGCTAATCAGACCACCTATACTTTCCTCCAAATCAGTTTTGTATATCACAAACAACAGTGGTCCCAGCACGGATCCCTGTGGAACACCACTGGTCACACGTCTCCATTTTGAGAAACTCCCTTCCACTGCTACTCTCTGTCTCCTGTTGCCCAGCCAGTTCTTTATCCATCTGGCGAGTACACCCTGGACCCCATGCGATTTCACTTTCTCCATCAGTCTATCATGGGGAACGTTATCAAACGCCTTACTGAAGTCCATGTATACGACCTCTACAGCCCTTGCTTCATCAATCAACTTTGTCACTTCCTCAAATAATTCTATTAAGTTCTATATGTACATGTGAATGCCATTAAGTTGTTACGGTGGTTGAATAGACACAGCAGGCTGGCACCGGGTCAAGATATGACCTTTTGTAAAGGAATTCAAAGAATCAAGGCAGCTGGAATCTGGAGGCCCCTCCCCTCCCCCCTCTCCCCACTGAACGACAATGACAATGACTTAAACCAGGCTCAAAGTACCATCATGGAAGGGTAGTTAGTTAATGACTGACCAATCAAATGAACAGAAATGGCCTTTTATCTAATATGGAACAGAAACAAACTGGTAAATGAGTATAAATTAAGAGCTTGTGAGACCCCAAAAGGGCACATCATCATCAAGAAGAAGACAGAAGATCGACTCCAATGAAGAGACAAGGTTCCACAGATAACCGGAGGTTGAGGACCGGGTGTTCCATTGTGAACACAACTGCTGACCACTTCCCTTTGCTCAATATCACCATGTTCTGCTTATTGTGCAGAACTTCATTCAGTCTGTGAAGCTTGTGAAAGCAGCATCGTACACATGTAGTTTTATCGCAAGTCTGAGCTGCAAGTCCCTTTTAAATCTGATCTCCCAACATAGACTGTCATTGTAATTGACCTAAGTCTGACAATTACATTAAATCAAACCGCAGATCTTACAAGTGGTGCTGAAACCCGGGGCTTTGACTCGAATGCAAACCAAGGGTGTTGTAGCAAAGTTTCGAAAACATAGGAATATTCGTTTGACCAGTGAAAATTCTTGCAGAGATAAACACTTTTGAGGGGCAGACGATTATACTGACCCAATGAAGTCTCTTTAAATACACAGTATGTCACAAAAATACAATGGGAAGAAGGGTCTCTGGGAAACATATGAGGAAGAGTTAAGCACTAAGTGTAATATGGACAGTATCCAGTCCTTGTTAGGAGACTGTCTATGGAAGCATGAACACGTTCCTTTTAAAATATAGTGAAGTTTATCCAGGTACACGTCTTGGCTGAACATCGGAAGGGTGAAAAGGCTTTAAATCTGACTCCATGTGCAGCATCACACCGTGCACAGTGCGATGAGGAAGTGATAGAGTCACAGGTGAGAGAAATGGTAGCTCAAAGTGAACAGACCCAGCAGCAGCAGACACAGCTACAGGAGTTACACAATAAGCTAGTGTACTTTAATGTCACTAGACAACAACAGACACTTAATGCAGGACAGGCTTGTGCAGTTCAGCAGCAGTTAGAGTTAGCAGAGAAACATATTGTTACTGTCACACAGGATAATGTCCAGTTGACCCAGATGTTAGAGGATTCTAGAGGTGTCCTTAGGGAGTTACAGGAGTGACCCCACCGGAAGACAGAGCATGCACAGTCCAGGTCTAACATTCAGTGATTGCAAACCGAGGGGAAGGCAGCTCCCAGTCGGGTGTAGCAGCCGTCACAAAAAGGTGGTATCACACAGGTGGAACTAAAACGGAGCAGGAGGCCTCAGAGGTGGAAAATGTTGGAGAGGGAGAACGTTTACCAATCTGTCCCGTTAAGGTAACCTCCTTGGCAGTCTGTCCCGTTAATGTGGTGACAACTCCGAATGGAACAGTCTGTTACTCTCAATCCCACCAAGTCACCTGTGAGGTTGAGATATAAAAGGAAAGGAAATCTTTCGGAGCCACAGTAAGGTTGAAACAATGTCTGAAGAGAACAGGAGGAAAAGCTTGTGCTTGAGTAAATGGGTCTGTTTTTGTATTTGAAGTTTCCTGTTTGATTTCTTTGTCTGTCTCAGCCAGTGTCTATTACGGTCAGTTACGTCTGGTCCTGCATGCTGTCTGAAAGTAGTTGGTTGTTTAACATGTGTGTATAGTTATATTTTAAATTGGTGTGAGTGGGGAGGACAAAAGTGTTGATAACATGGATGTTGGAGTGTTAAATAGCAATTGCTTTCTGCTGTGAAGGAGACAGAGAGAAAGAGAGACAGAGAGAGACAGAGAGAGAGAGAATGAGAGAGAGAGAGAGAGAGAGAGAGTGAGAGAGAGAATGAGTGAGAGAGAGAGACAGAGACAGAGAGGGGGAGAGAGTGAGAGAGGGAGTGAGTGAGAGAGAGAGAGAGAGAGAGAGAGAGAGAGAGAGGTGTTCCTCCAGGGGGAATAATGAGTAATGACACTCAGGGACAGAGGAAATGTGAGCTCTGGTACTTTGATTGTTCCTGCAGGTAAAAACCTTGAAGACCCTCTTTCCACCTCCTGCCGCTATGGGTGTGGATAACACGGACTGAAGTCCCTTTCTTTAACAGGGATCTATTCAGAATCTGGCACACTTGAGGCCTTCCAACATCGGTGGGTACCGCAGGGGCTGGGATGCATCAGTAATGCCGAGAATGGCATTTTAATTTGAATTTTTGGTTTCTTTATCTGTTTTTAATAAAATTAATTCAAAATTCAAATAAAGGGGGCCTGGGGAATAAAGTCGCCCTCGACAAAAAAACAAAACGTGCCTGAGGGTTAGATCGAGAGTAAATCTCCCTCCACACTGTTGAGGGTATGAAGGTATAAACATAGACGTCTCGTGAGACTGAGGTCTCTGAACCTCCTCACCTTTCCCGGAATAAGAGGAAGAGGCATCCCTCCACAGCAGATTGCCGAGAGGAACAGGGTCAGTCTCCTGGCGGGTCCTCGGACTCCCCGCGCTACCAGCACCATTGGGGCTCGAGCCTTGAGTCACAGCTTTCTATCCCACAAAACGGAGTGGGTACGGAAGCCTCTGTACCTTTCGCATCACCCGAGGCGGGGGTGGGGGAGTGGTGAAGGGCCCCTCTCCTGATGGGGGAGCCTGTGGATCCACCAGGAGAAATCATTCCATCTCCCACTGGGTCCGGTGTCCTGGATGGGGCTGAGATCTGTGAGGGTCAACGCTCTCGGCCACCTGTTCTTGCCATCCAGGATGGATCTGACTCGGAGGTTGATTTGAATAATGTTAACAGTGCTCTGTCTGCTGGTACTGTGGCGCTGGCAGGGTGGGAGATGGTCTCCTCTCTCTACCTCGGGTCCTGCTCCAGCTGGATTTCCAGAGTCAAGAAACAACTGCCTCCCCCGAGGCTGATCACAAGCCCGGGCACCGAGGGGGAGAGGGTGTCCTCAACCACAGGCACTCATATTCCCAGTTTCCCCGGAGGAATATAGGAATGGCTCCTCCACCACCGATCCTGGGGGTGTGATCATGAGGGAGGTGAGACTCGCTGGCGTGGCCGGGATGTCCATACCACATTGTGTGGTGGGTGCGTCGGCCACTGGCGTTGACGGCCCGGAGGAGGATGGAGTCTCGGTGAGGGGCACGGAGGACGATCTTGAATCCATTGCCAGTGAGGCGGTGGACTCCCTCCTGCCTCCTACCGAGTCTCCTCTCATCCCCATTGCCGAACTCCGGGACTTCCTTGCTGCTTGCAGGGATTGTCACAATAAAGTTCAGCTGCCCCTTGACCAGTGGTTGGAGCTGGCGCTGATCATCACATCTGTCCGTCTTGCCCACAAGGAGGGTTGCAAATGTGGAGACATGAAAAAGGTCGTGCGATGACGATCAAAGTGTTCCCCTCTGGGTTGCTGGGGGAGATTAAGGCGATGAGCAGTTCCACTCTCTCCTCACAGTAAGGTATTGGTGACAGGATGGTGGTATTTTTGACATGAAGATATCCATAGCCAGCCTCAACATCAACAGCAGCAGGGCGTCTCTCAGCGGTTTTCACAATCTCAGAATCCTCAGGGAAGGGAGATTTGTGATGAGTTTTATGCAGAAAACCCACACCGTTCCGGGAGCTGAAGCCACCTGGCTCCTGGAGCGACAGGGTGACTTGATGGATTAGCTCCCTCGACTTTGTCGACGCCTGGTGGAATCTCAATTCCGATTCCAGTGCTTTCATCAGGATTACTTCGGAGCAGGCTTCCGAATCGACAGCCTCTACATTTCACATCTCGGTGTCCTCCATGTGGCTGGTGCAGTGCTGGGACCACCAGCTGGTGAGGGCAGAGTTCACTCCGCTTGTCACGGGGGCAGGGTCAATGTACTGGCACTTTAACAACTGGCTGCTGGAGGACGAGTGATTCCGGGACTCGTTACGTCGATACACGGCCGCCTGGAGAAGGAAGCAGAGGGGCTTCCCCTCCTTGAGGCTATGGTGGGATGTGGGCAAGACTCACATTCACGCCTTCTGTCAGGAGTATGTGAAGGGATCGACCAAGAGGTGGGAATCCGAGATCGGGCACCTAGAGAGGGAGGTACTTGACTTGGAGTCCCGTGTTGGTCAAGCCGTCGCGGAGCCTGCCTTGTGGCAGGCATACAAAGAGAAGTACGTGCGGAGGGACCTGCAGCTCATAGGGTCCCAAGGAGTGCACGTGAGGTCGCGGATCCAGATCCGGGAAGATTTGGACCGCGCCACACCCTTCTTCTACACACTGGAAAAATGGTGGGGGGTCGGTAAGCAGCTCATCGAGCTCCTGGCCGACGATGGATCCTCCATTATGGATCCAGAGGGAATGGAACTTTTGGTACGAACCTATTACAGTGCGTTGTTCTCTCTGGACCCGTCCAGCGAGGAGACGTGCAGAGTTCTATGGGAGGACCTGCTGAATGTCAGCCTGGAGAACGCCGAAGGATTGGGGGCTCTGCTCGCATTGGTGGAGCTGTACGGATCAGTCCACCAGTTCTCGAAGGGCAAATCACCGGGGCTGTACGGGCTGAACGTGGAGCTCCTCAGGGCGTTCTGGGATGCACTCGGGGACGACTGCGCCTGTGTCCTGGGGAAAGCCTGGCAACCAGGAGATGCCCCTCTCGTGGCACAGGGTGGTTGTTGACCTGTTGCTGAAGAGGGATGATCTCTGCTTGCTTAAGAAATAGCGTCCAGCCTCCCTCCTCAGCACAGATTGGAAGATCTACCCCGTCCAGGAATTCCCAGGGAAACACACCTCCAGAGACACTGTAACTACAGTCCCCATACCTCGTCCGGAGTTGGGTCACCAAATCCACTCGTCTTACTGACAGTTTGTAGCAGCTCACAACACAACCTCCGGAAAACCATCCACAGCACCGCCACTAACTTTACTATCGCAGAAGTAAGTCAAAAGCTCCTCACCTGTAAGTTGGATGCCTGGTCCTTTTAAATAACACTAGAACAAAGAATAATACAGCACAGGAAAAGGCCATTCGGCCCTGCAAGCCTGCGCTGATCTTGATGCCTGTCTAAACTAAAACATTCTGCACTTCCGGGGACCGTATCCCTCTATTCCCATCCTATTCATGTATTTGTCAAGATGCCTCTTAAATGTTGCTATTGTACCTGCTTCCACCACCTCCCCCGTCAGCAAGTTCTAGGCACTCACCACCCTCTGTGTAATTAACTTGCCTCGCACATCCCCTCTGTACTTTGCCCCTTGCACCTTAAACGTATGTCCCCTAGTAACTGACTCCTCCACCCTGGGAAAAAGCTTCTGACTATCCACTCTGTCCATGCCACTCTTAACTTTGTAAACCTCTGTCATATCGCCCCTGCACCACCGTCGCTGCAGTGAAAACAATCCGAGTTCATCCAACCTCTCCTCATAGCTAATACCCTCTAGACCAAGCAACATCCTGGTTAACCTCCTCTGTACCTTCTCCAAAGCCTCCACATCCTTCTGGTAGCGTGGCGACCAGAATTGCAAGCACTGCTCCATGTGTGGCCTAACTAAGGTTCTGTGGACCTGTATGATAAGATCTCTCTGCCTGTCAATACTCCTAAGGGTTATGCCATTTACTCTATACTTCCCACCTGTATTAGACCTTCCAAAATGCACCACCTCACATTTTTCCGAATTAAACTCCATCTGCCATTTCTCCGCCCAAGTCTCCAACCGATCTATATCCTGCTGCATCCTCTGACAATCCTCATCACTATCCGCAACTCCAGCAACCTTTGTGTCGTCCGCAAAGTTACCATTCAGACCAGCTACATTTTCCTCCAAATGATTTATACATACTACAAACATCAAAGGTCCCAGCACTGATCCCTGCGGAACACCACTAGTCACATCCCTCCATTCAGAAAAGCACCCTTCCACTGCTACCCTCTGTCTTCTGTGACCGAGCCAATTCTGTATCCAACTTGCCAGCTCACCTCTGATCCCGTGTGACTTCACCTTTTGTATCGGTTTGCCATGAGGGACCTTGTCAAAGGCTTTACTGAAGTCCATGTAGACAACATCCACTGCCCTTCCTTCATCAATCATCTTTGTCACTTCCTCAAAAAACTCAGTCAAGTTTGTGAGACACGACCTCCCCTTCACAAAACCATGCTTCCTCTCGCTAATAAGTTCACTTGTTTGCAAATGCGAATAAATCCTGTCCCGAAGAATCCTCTCTAATAATTTCCCTACCACTGATGTAAGGCTCACCGGCCTGTAATTTCCAGGAATTTCCTTGCTGGCCTTCGTAAACAGAAGAACAACATTGGCTATTATCCAGTCCTCTGGGACCTCACCAGGAGCCAATGAGGATACAAAGATTTATGTCAAGGCCCCAGCAATTCCTTCCTCGCCTCCCGCAATATTCTGGGGTAGATTCCATCAGGTGCTGGGGACATATCTACCTTAATGTTTTTCAAGACTCCCAACACACCCTTTTTGATAACGACATGAACCAGTCTATCTACACTCCCTTCCCTAGACTCATCATCCATCAAGTCCTTCTCTTTGGTGAATACTGATGCAAAGTATTCATTTAGTACGTCGCCCATTTCCTCGTGCTGCTGAATGTATGTTCAGCTGAGATTGACTAACACAGTCGGTCAGTGGACATGCACAGACCAAGTTTCAATGACGTACATCAAAGCTGCTGGAATGGCTGATTGACCTCATATTCAGCCACCATCTCACGCTAACAGCACATGCTCAGATTGTCTGGGCTGGAGACTGGCCCAGAAAGGGACACCGTGCTGACCATACTAGAGCCCTGTCCAGCATGGGACACCGTGCTGACCACACTAGAGCCCTGTCCAGCATGGGGCACTGTGCTGATCACGCTAGAAGTGGTCGGCTGTGTTGTTCACATCATTTTATGGATCCCAGTTTCCATATCATCAGCACCAGTGGTGCAGTTGAACAGAAAATCGTGGGCGGGGAGAGATATACAGGGAAATAAATTCACTTTTAAAGTTGAATTGAGAAAAGATTGAAGGAAAATTATTTGCAGGAATAATGGTCAGGGAAATGGGACTAATTGGAGAAGTGAGGCCATGGAGCGATGCAAACACAAGAATGAGAATATTAAAATTAAGGTGCTGCCAGACCGGGAGCCAATGTAGATGAGTGAGCACAGGGTTGATGGGTGATCGGGATTTGGTGTGAGTTAGGACTCAGTCAGCAGGGTTCTGGATGGGCTGTGGTTTATTGAGGTTTATAACAGGAAGGGTGACCAGGATCGAATTGGAGGAGTCAAGTCTGGATTTAACAAAGGCACAAATGAGGGTTATTCTGCAGATGGTCTGAGGCAGAGGTGGAGATTGGTGATATTACAGAGGTGGCAGGGTAGGATTGGTGATGGAGAGAATATGGAGATGAATTCAGCTCAGTTATAAATATAACACAGAGGTTGTAAACAGTCTGGTTCAGTGTCAGACATTGGACAGGGTGGGGTATGTATTTCACCGATAGGGGATGGAGTTTGTGATGAAGACCAATGACACTGGCTTCAGTCTTCCCAAAATTTACATTACAGAACAGTATTTCAGTGAAACGTGGTTTACTGATCTCCTAGCTGGAAATAGAGACAGCAGCAGCGAAGATGAGAGAGTGGATGACAAGAACTATTATACCATTACAATGGTTTCTAGAGCCAATAGCTGGAGATATTCACCAGAAATAACAGCAGCAGCAAGGAGGGCAGAGTAAATTACAGAAGCAGTAATGCAGTTAAACATGGTTTATAGAATTAATAGCTGGATAGAGAGACTTACCAGGAACACCAACAATAGCGAGGATTGGATAGTAAATGTATTGAATGATCTTCAGTACGAGATAGATCCGATGGTCTAATGGGTACCAATCATAGTATGTAGAAAGATAGTAAAGATTGGAGGATAAACTTCTGTCCATTGTTGTAATATTCCAATCTATTGTTCTCAGATTCTGACCCATTGTTGTAACATTCCAATCTATTGTTCTCAGATTCTGACCCTTTGTTGTAACATTCCAATCTATTGTTCTCAGATTCTGACCCATTGTTGTAACATTCCAATCTATTGTTCTCAGATTCTGACCCACGGTTGTAACATTCCAATCTATTGTTCTCTGATTCTAATGTATTCTCTCCCTCTCTATGGAGCTGCTGATCCTGTTAATGCCAGGGCTAATGCTCTCGCCCACTCTATGTGAAAGCACATTGAAAGGAGAACCTTATTAATAGAAAAGGGAAATTCTCCAGTGACACAATTAGGGTGCATGGTGACTGACATTAATTACAGTCACTGAACAAACAGGTTCAGTTAACCTCTTTCAATCCAGCACTTTTTGTAGCACAATAAAGTAGAACATTTACCCAGTCTGCATGGGATTTGTGAGGGTTACTGAGGGAAGGAATGGTGGAAATAGCAGACACTTTCCAGAATCGTTCAATCCTCCTTGGATAGGGGAGTGGTGCCAGAGACTGGAGGGTTGTAAATGTTACACCCTATTTAAAAAAGGAGAGATGGGATAAACCCTGTAATTACTGACCAGCCAGAATAGTGTCACTACGAAGGAAATTTCTAGAGGTGATAACCCAGGATATAAATATATTTTTGCTTGGAAAATCAGTGGATAGTAACTGGCAAGCAACCTGGATATGCGAATGACAAATGACGTCTGGCAATCTTCAACAGCAAGAGGATTTGAGTACAGGAGCAGGGATGTCTTGCTGCAATTATAAAGGGCCTTAGTGAGGCCACACCTGGAATATTGTGTGCAGTTTTGGTCTCCTTATCTGAGGAAGGATGCTCTTGCTATAGAGGGAGTGCAGTGGAGGTTTAGCAGACTGATTACTGGGATGGCGGGACTGACGTATGAGGGGAGATTGAGTTGGTTAGGATTATATTCGCTGGAGTTCAGAAGAGTGAGGGTGGATCTGATGGAAGCCTACAAAATTCTAACAGGTATTGACAGGGTAGATGCAGGGAGGATGTTCCCGATGGTGTGGGAGTCCAGAACCAGGGGTCATAGTCTAAGGATATGGGGTAATCCTTTCAGGACTGGAATGAGGAGATATTTCTTTACCCAGAGAGTGGTGAGCCTGTGCAATTCCCTGCCACAGAAAGCAGTTGAGGCCAAAATATTGTATCTTTCCAAGTCGGAGTTAGATATAGTCGCCTTTAAACCTACGAAACCCCAGCTGATATAAGCCGAGCGTGTCCAGCCTAACCTCATAAGACAGCCCGCTCATTCCAGAAATTTGTTGAGTACACCTTCTCTGAACTGCTTCCGACACATTTATATATTTCCTTAAATAAGGAGCCTAGTACTGTACACAACACTCCAGATGTGGTCTCATAAATGTCCTGTATAACTGAAACATAACCTGGCTACTTTTGTATTCAATTCCTCCTGCAATACATGATAACACTCGATTAGTTTGCTAATTACGTGTTGCACCTGTGTTATTCTGAGTTCTTTTTGCCTTCAGTCTGCTTCAGTAAATATACTGAGTCGGATGTGTAGGTAAAATCAATTACTTTATTTGCGCAGTCGCCAGCGGACTTCCTCTGAGAACAGCGGCACTGACTCCACCAGAGTCTGTTGGGTCCCCCCCCCGCCCCCCAGAGTAAGTGAAGTTTGTGATACAGGTACTATTGTTTATACATTAAGATTCATGCTACACCTCCTTGTTTAACCAATCAGTGCGGTACAATTCAACTTCACCCACGTGGTGACATGCAGTACATCTGTTACTGAGGTTACAATACACTCCATTCTCAATACATACTTGTTACTAATAAAATATTGTTTTGTCCCAGCAAGATAAAACAAAGTGGATAAGCAAGCTAATTAGCAAGAGCATAGGAATCATCAATAACCATGCTGGTCTCACTCCCTACATAGATCATGAGTCTGTCTCTACCTTGTGACAAGTAATTGCGGCGCATCCTGCTATCTCTATTAGGTGTACATTCCTGAGTGTTTCGTGCCGTCTGCAGCAACATCAAGTAGTGGCAGTTCACGAAGATAAGAGGGGCCTAGCACTCCTTATCACTCACACAGGGAAGGACATAATTTGATTCATATGAGTCCATCTACTTCAAACCACAGGGAGTCATACACTCAGGCCATAAAAAACAGATGTCCTTGCAATTACCAGTGTCGGCTAGTCTTTACTGTCTCACACACTCTGCCTTTACTTTTAACTATTTCATTGTGGTTTCTGCCACATAAAATCAAAGCTCAGCAAAGCTACTATTCCTAACTTGGCTATATTTCCCGTTGAGCATAGTGCCATGCCTTTCTGCTCACTTCCACATCTGCATAATAACCTTATACAATTCGTGCACTATGACATCCAGTTCCTCTGCATCTTCCAGCTCTGCAATCTCTCACCATTCAGATAATATGCTTCTTTTTTTATTCTACCTGCCAAAATGGGCAATTCCACATTTTGTCACATTATACTACATTTTCTAGATCTTTGCCAACTTACCCAACCTATCTATATCCCTTTGTAGACCACTTATGTCCTCTTCACAACTTACTTTTCGACCTGTCTTTGTGTCATCAGCAAATTTAGCAACCATACCTTCGGACCCTTCATCCAAGTCATTTAGTTAAATTGTAAAATGTTAGGTCCCCAGCACTGATCCATGTGGCACACCACTCGTTACATCTGACCAAACCGGAAATGACCCATTTTTTCCTACTCTCTGTTACCTGTTAGGTAGCAAATCTTCTATCCATACCGAAGTGTTACCCCCTACAGCATCAGTTTTTATTTTCCGCAATAATGTTTGATGTGGCACCTTAGCAAATGCCTTCTGGAAATCTAAATACAGTAAACCTACCGGCTCCCCTTTACGTCTTCGAAGAACTCCAATAAATTGGTTAAACATGACGTCCCTTTCACAAAACTATGTTGACTCTACCTGATCACCTTCAATTTTCTACCATCCTTAATAATAGCTTCGAATATCTGATCCATTAACAGAAAGCCTTTCTCGCATGTCACAGGTCGTATGTCTACTATGTCTATTCTGATGCTGTGCTGTATTTGAGCTATCACTCCTCAATAAACTGCTAGTTACCCTTATACCTCATTTTAGTTAATCTGTGACCCTGGATCAGATCTTACAGTGGTGCAGGAGAGGGAACAGAGTTCATGTCAAAGCCCTGCCTCCCTTTTTTATGATCCTGCATAATGGACTGGGACTACTGGGCAGTAATGTGCTCAAAGGTTATCAGCAGTAATTCATTATCCCAATATTTGTATATTTTAGAACATTAAACCATGCCCATACTCTGGTGTCCATTGCACCCTCAATATTCATGATTAAAATATCAGAGGAGTGTGAACACGACACCTCTGATCACCCTGAGGTACAGGCGATTCTCGAGTCGGTGCTGAGTGTATTCACAACCCATAAAGATGACAGTGGAAACATGAGCAGACCTGAAGAAATTAACTGACCATTGCATGTTCGATGAAGCAGTATTCTTACCGAGCTGAGATTATATCATATATTCCAGACACTATCAGGTCATTGTTATACCAGGGTGTAATTCACAAAGACACATTCATTACTAACTGCCCTATTTGGCCGGTTAGAAAACCGGATGGCAGCTGGTGACTGACTATTGACCATCACAAACTCAACTCAGTCACCCCTGTGCACCTCAAGACTGCCCTGAGTCCTATCCTCAGGCTGGTGGGTTATCAGTGGACCCTCATCCCTCGATTTGCAGAGACTGTCATTCCTCTTTATAAACTACCTAATGGTGATGATGGCCTGGTTTAACCCGGTTAGACTGAAGAGAACACGGAAACAGCAGCACAATTGAAGAAATCTGTCGCCCAGGTAACGTTTCTTATCTTACATAACCCTGACAACACTTACCACATGGAGGTGGGGGCACATTGAAAAGCCTGGCTGCTGTTAAATGTAGAGAAAACCAGGAGAAACTACTCCCCATTGTAAATGATCCAGAATTGTGAGTGGGACTGAACTGATTTACTCTGTTTGTGAAGGACATTTGTTAACCATGTTGTGGGGCATCAAACATTTCACTTACATCACAGGGTTCAACAGGGTGATACTGCCCAGTCCATTATAAACTTTCCCAGTATAGGAAAGCAGTAGTAATAGTAATCCCCTGTCATGGAGTCATAGTCATTTCAGCACAGAAAGAGGCCACTCGGCCCATCGAGTCCATGCCAGTTCTTTGTAGATAAATCCAGTCAGTCTCATTCCCCAGCTCTGTCTCCATATTCCTGAAAGTTTATTTCCCTCAAGTGTCCATCCAATATCCTTTTGAAATCATTCACCATCACTGCTTCCACCACCATCGTAGGCAGTGATTTCCAGGCCATTCCCTCTCACTGTGTAAAAAAGTTGTTCCTCACATCCCCCTGTATCTCTGTCCCACCACCTTAACTCTCTTCCTTGTACCATTAACTAATGGGAACATCTTTTATTGTCCCCCTTATCCAAACACGTCATTACCTTGGATACCTCTATCAAATCTCCCCTCAATCTCCTTTACTCCAAGGAAAATATTACAGGCTTTTCCAGAGTAACCTTGTAGCTAAAATCCTCCATCCCTGGAACGATTCTGGTAAATCTCCTCTACACCCTGTCAAGGACACTCACATCCTTCCTAAACTATGGTGAACGGAACTGGATGCAGCACTCCAGTTGGGGGCTAACCAGAGCTTTATAAAGGTTCACAATAACTTTCCTTCTTTTCTACTCACCACCTCTATTTATTTTAGGATAGTCAGTATGGATCTGTTAAGGGAAGATTTTGTTTGACCAACTTGGTCGAATTTTTTGAAGAAGTAACAAGAAAGATAAATGAGGGTAGTGCAGTTGATGTGCTCTACCTGGATGTTAGCAAGGCTTTTGACAAGGTCCTACATGGCAGATTGGTTCATTAAAAAAAATCCCACGGGATCCAGGGAAATGCAGCAACGTGGATACAAGATTGACTCAGTGGCAGGAAAGAAAGGGAAATTGTTGATGGCTGTTTTAGAGACTGGAAGGTTGTTTCCAGTGGCGTTCCGCAGGGCTCAGTACTGGATCCCTTGCTTTTTGTGGTCTATATTAATGATATGGACTTAAATGTAGGGGGCATTATCAAGACGTTTGCAGACGACACAAAGATTGACCCTGTGGTAGCTAGCGAGGAGGGTAGCTGTAAAATACAGAAAGATAGTGATGGCCTGGTCAGATGGGCAGAACCGTGGCAAAAGGAATTCAACTTGGAGAAGTATGATCTGATGCATTTCGGGAGGTGAAGCAAGGCAAAGGAATACAGGATTGATGGCAAAATACTGAGAAGTGTAGAGAAAGTTGATTGAATGTCCACACATCCCTGAAAGTAGCAGGAGAGGTCGATAAGGTGGTTAGGAAGGCATATGGAATCCTTTCCTTTATTAGCCCAGGTACAGAATAGAAGAACAGGGAGGTTACGCTGGAACTGTATAATTCATTGATTAGGCCACAACTTGAGTGCTGTGTACAGCTCTGGTCTCCTCAGTACAGAAAGGATGTAACTGCACTAGAGAGGGTACAGAGGAGATTTTCGAGGATGTTGCCAGGACTGGAAAACTGCAGCTATAAAGAAAGATTGGATAGACTGGGGTTGTTCTCCTTGGAACAGAGATGGCTGAGGGGAGATCTGATTGAAATGTACAAAATTGCAACGGGCCTGGATAGAGTGGAGGTGAAGACTCTATTCACCATAGCATCGAAGAGGAGGAATAGAGTTAAAGTGATTGGTAGAAAGATCAGAGGGGAGATGAGGGTGGTGCTGGGTCTGCAATTCACTACCTGAAAGGGTAGTTGAGTCAGAAACCCTCAACTCATTCAAACACAGTCTGGATATGCACCTTAAGTGCTGTAATCTGCAGCTCTACGCACCAAATGCTGAAAGGTGGGATTAGAATAGATGGATCATTTTCTGGCTGGCGCAGACAAGATGGGCCAAGTGGCTGCTTTCTGTGCCTTAACTTTCGATGATTCTATGATTCTACTGGAATGCTTCCAGGGATTGGGGTGTTTTAGTTACAAGGTTAGTTTGGAGAAGATGGAGTTGCTCTCCCTGGAGTAAAGGAGATTGAGAGAGATTTGATAGAAGTGTACAAGATTATAATCGGTTTAGAGAAGATAGACAAGCAAAAACTGTTCCCATTAACTGATGAAACACGGACTAGGGGACACAGATGGAAGGTTTTGGGTAAGAGATGCAGGGAGAATAGGAGGAAGAACTTTTTTACACAGTGGATTTTAATCAGCTGGAACTCACTGCCCGTGAGGGTGGTGGAAGCCGTGACAATCAATGATTTCAAAAGGAAACTGGATGGACATCTGAAGGAAATGAACTTGCAGGGATACGGGGATTGAGCGGGGGAGTGGGGCTGACTGGATTGTTCCACAGAGAGCTGGTACAGAGGGGCCGAATGGCCTCCTCCTATTTCGTAAATGACTCTGACTCTCTGTGACTCTGTTGGATATGCCGCCCACTCCTGCCTGGGGAATGATCCGGATGCAGTGAAGATCAATGAACCTGTGACTTTAACGGCCACTGACAGCTCCGTCCCCACCCTGGTGTGAGGCTCCAGGTCGTGTTACAGGAGTTGACACAGCTCTGTGACCACCTCCTTATTGAATCAGAGTCACCTCACACACTGCTCCTGGGTTAGGTGTAGGTAGAAAAAGTGCCCTTGGAACACCCCGGGTGGGTATGGCAGAGCCCCCTCCTCTTTTCTCTTTCCAGAGACTCCCCTCTCTGCAGCCTCTGCTTCATTTTTTGGTCATGTTTCAGACCCAGCGACACTTTAACTACAGTCCCAATACCTCGACCAGTGTTGGGTCACCATGTCCTCTGTCCTCCCTGAATGTCTGCAGCAGCTCACAACACAACCTCCAGAAAAACATCCACAACACCTCCACTAACTTTGCAATCACAGAACTAAGTCTAATGCCCCTCACCTGTAAATTGGATGCCTGATCCTATAAAATAACTTTGGGGGCTAGTGGTGGGGATGGGGGGTCGGGGGAGGGTGCGGTGGTTCCCCGTGCTGTTGAATGTATGCTCAGCTGAGAGTGACTTACACAGGTGGTCAGTGGACATGCACAGACAAAGTTTCAAAATCGTACATCAATGCTGCCAAAATGGCTGATTGACATCAGTACTAACGCCTCCTCACACTAACAACACATACATGGCACCCAGGCGAGATCCCTGCCCAACATGGGACACTGTGCGGACCACACTAAAAGTGGCCAGCTGTGCAGTTCACATCATGTTATGGATTTATAATTGGAGGGTGACCAGGATAGAATTGGAAGAGTCAAGTGTGGATTTAACAATGTGATGATGAGGGTTTACGCAGCTGGTAGGCTGAGGCACATATTAAAGAGGTGTTATTCGTGTCAAGGAAACACGATACGCCAATGAGGAATATTAATTCATCAGTTGGAAACTTACATTAAAGTTTTAATGGAAACAATCCTGCAAAAAACTGGCAGCCAAGATGGCCACTGCAATTTGTATCTGAAGCACCTTTTCACATTCCAACGTCTCCAATAGGAGACACATGTCTGATGAGCCTGGTCCCAAAATAATGGCTTGCTCTTGAGACTGACTTTGCTAAGATTGCGTTCATTAGCATGCAATTCAAGGACATCCTGACACACTGACTTTGAAAGCGTAAACTACTCCAAGTGTAAAGAATGGCATCCTGAGCCCTTGGGAGATGGAAATTCCTCACCTTGAATCTCATTAGAAGTCTCCAGAAAATATATTGAGGCAGCCATGAGACCGTCTGACCATCTCTGTGAAAGCTGGGAGCTTCCCCTGGACAAAGACAGACAAACCAGTGATTCAAACTGGCAGAAGCAGAAGGGTGGTCTCCTTCCCCCCTCCCCTAGCCCCCCATCACCCCAAGTCCCGTTCTCTTTCTGTCTCTCATCAGATGACATCACAAGTTTGAAAACCATCAGCGACTGTGGACCCTCCAATCCTACAGATTACTACAGACTGAGGCACCAGGGTAAAAAGGCCACCTAGTGGTCTGCCTTCAAGAACATCCTGAACCATGTGGATCAGTCACAACGGGCACTGCGACCAGCCAAAGACTTCAAGAGTACAACTTCAGCCGGAAGATCAGGGATTTATCAAACCTCACAGACTGCATATTATGTTTCAGAACATAGAACATAGAACAGTACAGCACAGTACAGGCCCTTCGGCCCACGATGTTGTGCCGAACCTTTAACCTACTCTAAGATCCATCCAGCTACCTACACTTCATTCTACTATCATCCATGTACCTATCCAAGAGTCGCTTAAATGTCCCTAATGTATCTGCTTCTACCACCACCGCTGGCAGCTCATTCCACGCACCCACCACTCTCTGTGTAAAGAACCTACCTCTGACATCTCCCTGAAACCTTCCTCCAATCACCTTAAAATTATGCCCCCTGGTGATAGCCCTTTCAACCCTGGGAAAAAGGCTCTGACGATCCACTCTATCTATGCCTCGCATCATCTTGTACCCCTCTATCAAGTCACCTCTCATCCTTCTTCGCTCCAATTAGAAAAGCCCTAGCTCCCTCAATCTTTCTTCGTAGGACATGCCCTCCAGTCCAGGCAGCATACTGGTAAATCTCCTCTGCACCCTCTCTAAAGCTTCCACATCCTTCCAATAATGAGGCGACCAGAACTGAACACAATATTCCAAGTGTGGACGAACCAGGGCCTTATGGAGCTGCAGCATAACCTCGTGGCTCTTAAACTCAATCCCCCTGTTAATGAAAGCCAACACACCATACGCCTTCTTTACAACCCTATCAACGTGGGTGGCAACTTTGAGTGATCTATGGACATGGACCCCAAGATCCCTCTGTTCATCCACACTACCAAGAATCCTGTCTTTAAGCCTGTATTCCGCATTCAAATTCGACCTTTGATTTATTCTGGACTCTAATCCAGCCACGATTTTACTTCTTATTCTGTAATCTTTTTGTGTACGTGAGATTCTTGTGTCAGTGGCAGCATAAATGTATAACGTATGTTTTTATTATTTTATTTTGATTGCGTTTAGATATTAAGTGTATTAAACTCACCTCTTTCATGGTTAAGCTCAAGAAAACTTTTCCGATTGGTTCCTTCACTATTACACCAAAGGTAAAAAGTAAAACATCACAAAAATGGTAAATACATCCACGGTTAAAAAAGAACAAACACGATTGCGGTCAAATAAGAGGAAGGACAAGAGGACCGACTGTGAACCCTCATCACCTGGCTGTATCAATATGTAGGGTTGGAGGTGGAGTTAATATGGGGGTGAACTGAGCTCAGCATTAAAGATACCAGAGGCTGTAAACTTCCTGGTTCAGCCTCAGTGAGGGGTTTACAGATCGTGGAGAGGGAATAGAGTTTGTGACAGAAAGTGAAGACAATGGATTCAGTCTTCTCACGATTTAAATGACAAGAACCCTAATTGACTGACATATGGTTTATGAATCTAATAGTTGGAGACAGAGACTTACCGGGGACACCAATAATAGCGAGGAAAGGATAGTAAATTGTTTGAATCATCTTCAGTGCATAATAGATCCGCCATTCTAATGTTAGCCAAGTATTTTCTGCAGTAACTACATCAAACCAAGAGGAGAAACTCCTGCTGTCCATTGTTGTAACATTCCAATCTATTGTTCTCAGATTCTGACCCATTGTTATAACATTCCAATCTATTGTTCTCAGATTCTGACCCATTGTTCTAACATTCCAATCCACTGCTCATAGATTCTGATCTATCCTCTCCCTCTCTCTGGAGCTGCTGATCCCTGTTAGTGCCGGGTTTGATGCTCCAGATGACACTATGTGTAAGACATTAAATGAAGATCCTTATTAATAGAAGAGGGAAACCCTCCAGCGACACAATTAGTGTCCAAAGAGACTGACATTAATTACAGTCACTGAACAAACAGGTTGAGTTAACCCCTTTCAATCCAGTACTTTTGTACCACAATAACGTAGAACATTTAGCTGGTCTGGATGGGATGAGTGAAGGTTGCTGAGGGAAGGAATGGTGGAAATACCAAAGGCACAGGCCAGAATCTTCCAATCCTCCTTGGATAAAAGAGTGGTGACAGAGGACTGAAGGGTTGTAAATGTTACATCCTGTTTTAAAAAGGAGAGATAAGATAATCCCTGCAACTACTGACCAGTCAGTGTAATGTCGGTGGTTGGAAATTTCTAGAGGCCATAACCCAGTACAAAAATATATAACCCTTGGAAAAACATGGGATAATAATTGACAAACAGGCTGGATAGGTTGATGGAAAATCATGTCTGATAATCCTGATCAAGTTCGTTGATGACATAACTGTGAGAGCTGATGAGGATAGTGTGTTTAGTGTTATGTATATAGACTTTCAAAAGACCTGTAATCAAATGACATTTAATGGACTTGTTATGAAAAATGTAACACATGGATTATTGTGAGAGTGATAGTGTGGATATGACACTGACTCAGGGACAGAAAGCAGAGAGAAGTGGTGAACAGACATTGTTCAGACTGGGGCAGGGGGATTATACAGTGCTGTATCTCAGGGGTCGATATTAGAAACAGTGCTCGTCCTGACATATAGATAAATATATAAATGCCATAGACTTAGAGTAAAACAAAAACATAATTTCAACTCTTGCAGATGACATGTAAATCATAAATGCTGTCACTAGTGTGGTAGATAGTAGCAGGATTAAGGAGGACATGGACAGTCTGATGGTGAAATGAGAATGCACATGGTGAATGAAATTTAACACATAGTACTGATGAAATGATTATTTTGTGAGGGATAATAAGGGGAGAGAATAGAAACTGAACTGCACCATTTAATAGATGGTACAGGAGCACAGAGTCTGGGCGTGTATGTACAGAGATCTTCAATGGTGGCTGAACAAGTGGTGAAGGATTTAAAAAGGCATAGGGGATCGTTAGAATTATAACTAGAAGCAAAGAATTAAAAAAACAACACAAGAACATTCTGCTAAGACTAGATAAATGACTTTTAAAGCCTCAGCTGGAATATTGTGTCCCATTCTGGACACCACACTTTATGAAGGATTCCAAGGCCTTGGAGATGGTGTCTAGGTGATATACTAGAATGGTAACAGGGATGAGGGACTTCAGTTATGTGGAGAGAAGCTGGGATTGTTCTCCTTAGAGTAGAGAAGATAAAAGGGAGATGTAATCGAGGGGCTCAAAATGATGATGTGTTTTTCTCGAATAAATAAGGAGAATCTGGTTTCACTGGATGAAGGTTCAGTAACCAGAGAATACATTTTAATGTTGATTAACAAACAAACAGAGGAGAGATGAGGAGATTTTCATTTATTTACACAGCGAGTGTTTATGATTTGGAATTCACTTCCTGAAAGGGTTGTGGAAGCAGATTTAACAGAAGCTTTCAGTCGGGAATTGGATCAATACTAACAGGGTGATTTACAGGACTGGGAGAAAAGAACAGGGGAGAGGAATCATTGGAAATCTCCTTCAAAGAGCTGGAACTGGTACGATTTGTGAAATAGTCTCCTCCTGTGCTGTGTGATTCTCTGACTGGCTGATAACAGAAACCATTGAGTACGTATCTTATGTGTACAATTGACATTCAGCAGTTTTTAATCCCGAGATTAATCGTTACTTGTTTTCTGATGAAGACAACAGCAGAAAGACAAGCACAAAGGGCTGGTGAGATAAATTGTGTTGACAATTTGTTTATCGGATTATGACATCTCTCTCTGATCACAGACCTCGCCTGGTTTCAATCAGTCAATTACAAATTCATTGATTTTATTCCTATTTTATTTCCTGTCTATCTGTTCTCAGGATATGGGTGATACTGACAAGGAAGGCCAACATTACTTCCCCATCCCTGGTTGCCATGAGAAAATGGTGGGCCTTCATCTTGAACCACAGCAGTCCGTGTTGTGAAGGTGTTTCCTCAAACAAACCAACATTTAGTATTTTCAGGAGGCAGTTTCATTTCTGAGTAGTTCGGAATGAGTTGGGTCAGAAAGCTATGATGAGAATTTTAAAATCGAGGCATTACTGGATCAGGAACCAACGTAAGCCAGTGAGCATTGCAGTGATAGATGAACGGGACTTGGTGCAAAGGCCTGTTACCCGACCCGAACCCGATGGGACCCGATGACATGTGTCGGTCCACTCTTCCGAACTCGACCTTTGGGCTTGGGTCGGGTCGGGTCGGTCTCGGGGGAAAATGGAGGGACCTGGGCCGGGTCGGGCTCGGGTCCCATATGGCTCTGTCCGATTCAGGTCGGGTTTTTGTTTGTGACTTGTGCAGGCCTTTAAATTGGCGCGAGTTTGGACAGGAATTTTATTTGTGCTGAAGTTTATGGCAGGGGCAGCACAGCTTAGATACAGATTCAAGCTGCCTCTAAACTGTTCAGTTCAACATAAGCTTTAAAAACGGGGGAAATAAAAGAAAAAAGAGAAAAATAATGGGGTTAGAATTCGAACATGACAGCGCAGTACAGGCCCTTCGGCCCTCGATGTTGCGCTGACCTGTGAAACCATCAGACCTACACTATTCCATTTTCATCCATATGTCTATCCAATGACCACTTAAATGCCCTTAAAGTTGGAGAGTCAAATACAGAGGTTAGATACAGAGTAAATCTTTCTCTACACTGTCCCCATCAAACACTCCAAGAACAGGTACAGCATGGGGTTAGATACAGAGTAAAGCTCCCTCTGCACTGTCCCCATCAAACACTCCCAGGACAGATACAACACTGGGATTGGCTGGGCAATTTGAAGCACTTCCTGCCAGCAATCAGGGGGAGCAGCTGCACCTGTGCTGCAGCAACTGCAGAGTGGAGACTGGAGTAATTGGCGAAAGTGGAGAGAGGTAGAACAAAGAACATAGAACATTACAGCGCAGTACAGGCCTTTCGGCCCTCGATGTTGCGCCTGCCTGTGAAACCATCTGACCTACACGATTCCATTTTCCTCCATATGTCTATCCAATGACCACTTAAATGCCCTTAAAGTTGGCGAGTCCACTACTGTTGCAGGCAGGGCGTTCCACGCCCCTACTACTCTCTGAGCAAAGAAACTACCTCCAACATCTGTCCTATATCTATCACCCCTCAACTTAAAGCTATGTCCCCTCGTGTTTGTCATCACCATCCGGGGAAAAAGACTCTCACTATCCACCCTATCTAACCCTCTGATTATCTTATTTGTCTCTCTTAAGTCACCTCTCCTCCTCCTTCTCTCTAACGAAAACAACCTCAAGTCCCTCAGACTTTCCTCGGAAGACCTTCCCTCCATACCAGGCAACATCCTAGTAAATCTCCTCTGCACACTTTCCAAAGCTTCCACATCCTTCCTATAATGCGGTGACCAGAACTGCACGCAATACTCCAGGTGCGGCCGCACCAGAGTTTTGTCCAGCTGCAGCATGACCTCGTGGCTCCGAAACTCGATCCCCCTACTAATAAAAGCTAATACACCATATGCCTTCTTAACAGCCCTATTAACCTGGGCGGCAACTTTCAGGGATTTATGTACCTGGACACCAAGATCTCTCTGCTCATCGACACTACCAAGAATCTTCCCATTAGCCCAGTACTTTGCATTGCTGTTACTCCTTCCAAAGTGAATCACCTCACACTTCTCCGCATTAAACTCCATTTGTCATCTCTCCGCCAAGCTCTGCAGCCTATCTATGTCCCTCTGTAAGCTACAACATCCTTCGGCACTATCCACAACTCCACCGACCTTCGTGTCATCCGCAAATTTACTAACCCACCCTACTACACCCTCATCCAGGTCATTTATAAAAATGACAAACTCCAGTGGCCCCAAAACAGATCCTTGCGGTATACCACTAGTAACTAAACTCCAGGATGAACATTTGCCATCAACCACCACCCTCTGTCTTCTTTCAGCTAGCCAATTTCTGATCCAAAGCTCTAAATCACCTTCAATCCCATACTTCCGTATTTTCTGCAATAGCCTACCGTGGGGAACCTTATCAAACGCCTTACTGAAATACATATACACCACATCCACGGCTTTACCCTCATCCACCTGTTTGGTCACCTTCTCGAAAAACTCAATAAGGTTTGTGAGGCACGACCTACACTTCACAAAACCGTGCTGACTATCTCTAATGAACTTATTCTTTTCAACATGATTATAAATACTATCTCTTAGAACCTTTTCCAACATTTTACCCACAACCGAAGTAAGGCTCACAGGTCTATAATTACCAGGGCTGTCTCTACTCCTCTTCTTGAACAAGGGGACAACATTTGCTATCCTCCAGTCTTCCGGCACTGCTCCTGTCGACAATGACGACATAAAGATCAAGGACAAAGGATCTGCAATCTCCTCCCTAGCTTCCCAGAGAATCCTAGGATAAATCCCATCTGGCCCAGGGGACTTATCTATTTTCACACTTTCCAAAATTGCTACCACCTCCTCTTTGTGAACCTCAATCCCATCTTGCCTAGTCGCCTGTATCTCATTATTCTCCTCGACAACATTTTCATTCTCTACTGTAAATACTGACGAAAAATATTCATTTAACGCTTCCCCTATCTCCTCTGATTCCACACACAACTTCCCACGACTATCCTTTATTGGCCCTAATCTAACTCCAGTCATTCTTTTATTCCTGATATACCTATAGAAAGCCTTAGGGTTTTCCTTGATCCTATCCGCCAGTGGCTTCTCGTGTCCTCTCCTCGCTCTTCTTAGCTCTCCATTTAGATCTTTCCTGGCTAGCTTGTAACTCTCAAGCGCCCCAACTGAGCCTTCACGTCTCATCCTAACATAAGCCTTCTTCTTCCTCTTGACAAGCGCTTCAACTTCTTTAGTAAACCATGGCTCCCTCGCTCGACAACTTCCTCCCTGCCTCACAGGTACATACCTATCAAGGACACGCAGTAGCTGCTCCTTGAATGTGCTGCACATTTCTATTGTGCCCATCCCCTGCAGTTTCCTTCCCCATCCTACGCATCGTAAATCTTGCCTAATCGCATCATAATTTCCTTTCCCCCAGCTATAATTCTTGCCCTGCGGTATATACCTGTCCCTGCCCATCGCTAAGGTAAACCTAACCGAATTGTGATCACTATCACCAAAGTGCTCACCTACATCTAAATCTAACACCTGGCCGGGTTCATTACCCAGTACCAAATCCAATGTGGCATCGCTCCTGGTTGGCCTGTCTACATACTGTGTCAGAAAACCCTCCTGCACACACTGGACAAAAACTGACCCATCTAAAGTACTCGAACTATAGTATTTCCAGTCAATATTTGGAAAGTTAAAGTCCCCCATAACAACTACCCTCTTACTCTCGCTCCTGTCGAGAATCATCTTCGCTATCCTTTCCTCTACATCTCTGGAACTATTCAGAGGTCTATAGAAAACTCCCAACAGGGTGACTTCTCCTCTCCTGTTTCTAACCTCAGCCCATACTACCTCAGTAGACGAGTCCTCAAACGTCCTTTCTGCCGCTTTAATACTCTCCTTGATTAACAATGCCACACCTCCCACCCTCTTTTCCCATCTTCTCTGTTCTTACTGAAACATCTAAACCCCGGAACCTGCAACATCCATTCCTGCCCCTGCTCTACCCATGTCTCCGAAATGGCCACAACATCGAGATCCCAGGTACCAGCCCATGCTGCAAGCTCACCCACCTTATTCCGGATGCTCCTGGCGTTGAAGTAGACACACTTTAAACCAAGTTCTTGCTTGCCAGTGCCCTCTTGCGTCCCTGTAACCTTATCCCCTACCTCACTACTCTCAACATCCTGTACACTGGAACTACAATTTAGGTTCCCATTCCCCTGCTGAATTAGTTTAAACCCCCACCACCCCCCCCCCCCGCCCCCGAAGAGCACTAGCAAATCTCCCCCCCCCCCCCCCAGGATATTGGTACCCCTCTGGTTCAGGTGAAGACCATCCTGTTTGTAGAGGTCCCACCTACCCCAGAAAGAGCACCAATTACCCAGGAAACCAAAACCCTCCCTCCTACACCACCCCTGCAGCCACGTGTTCAACTCCTCTCTCTCCCTATTTCTCGCTTCGCTAGCACGTGGCACGGGCAACAACCCAGAGATAACAACTCTGGTTGTTCTCGCTCTAAGCTTCCACCCTAGCTCCCTGAATTTCTGCCTTAAATCCCCATCTCTCTTCCTACCTATGTCGTTGGTGCCTATGTGGACCACGACTAGGGGCTGCTCCCCCTCCCCCTTAAGGATCCCAAAAGCACGATCCAAAACATCACGAACCCTGGCACCTGGGAGGCAATACACCAACCGTGAGTCTCTCTCCTTCCCACAGAACCTCCTATCTGTTCCCCTAACTATGGAGTCCCCAATGACTAATGCTCTGCTCCTCTTCCCCTGTCCCTTCTGAGCAACATGGACAGACTCTGAACCAGAGACCTGTACCCCATTGCTTACCCCTGGTAAGTCGTCCCCCGCAACAGTATCCAAAACGGTATACCTGTTGTTCAGGGAAACGGCCACAGGGGATCCCTGCACTGCCTGCTGTTTCCCTCTCCTCCCCCTGACGGTAACACATCTACCTACTTCTTTTACCTGAGGTGTGACTGCCTCCCTATAACTCCTCTCAATAACCCCCTCCGCCTCCCGAATGATCCAAAGTTCTTCCAGCTCCAGCTCCAGTTCCCTCACGCGGTTCTCGAGGAGCTGGAGTTGGGTGCACTTCCCGCAGATGCAGTCAGCAGGGACACCCTTGGCGACACTTACCTCCCACATTCTGCAGGAGGAACATTCAACTGCCTTAATCTCCATTCCCACTATTCTAAATTCCCAACAAATCTACTGAAAAACCAAAAAAAAAAGTCAAAACTTGTTCGCTTAGCAATCCGACGGACTGAACTTTTTAAATAAAAAGTTTAATTTATCAACACACCAGAGTCCTTTTTGTTTGGTTAGAGGAGGAGGATGGGTGGGAGACACTACCCGAGTAGTGTTTCGGGTAAAGCAACCGTCCAAATATGTATCCTCACTTACCCAGCAGTCCCCTGGTCCACCGAAACAAAAGGTAATTAACTTTAAACTGAAACTGACCTCCCAGCTGTTAGCTCACTCGCACTATCAGCTCCCGAAAAAAGCCGCTGTACAAAAGGGTGAATGCAGAATTGAGAGAAACCATCAAGGAAGGCTGCAATTGTTATAGATAGGTGGGTGGCAGTGCACCTGAAGAACTCTTAAGTTTGGACTGTTTGGGGGAGGGAGAAGAGGCCGGAAGACTTGGGCGGGACTGCCAAATCCAGTAGGGGGCCCCTGTATTTGTATTGGTGCTTGCACACAGGGAGCTCCCTTCCCACCCCAATTACCTGCTCGGGACAGCTGGAGATGCCTGGGGAAGACTTTTTTTGTTAAAAGCAGAAGAGGTGAGTACCGGGCGGCTTCAGCCATCCCGGGCGAAGAAGCCTCCCCCAACCAGAAGACAACAAACAGTTTTGGACTAATTGTTACAAAGGTGCTCCAACTGGCAGTTGGATCAAACATCCCTGTCAGCCTTTCTCTCCCTTCCTCCACTCAGTCGCCTCAGTCATCTATACTCCCATTTTCTTTTATCTTCCTACCCCTATCCTCCACTACTCCCACTCCACTTTGTTTACAGTTTGTTTGCTTATTGTTTCAATTGTAAATTTGCTTTGTTTCTTGGGAGTGGACGTGGCTCTCAGAAACCATGGCAAGCCCTCCTTCGCCGGTGGCGCGGCCTTCCCGTACATATGCTGCTGCGGCTGCTGCAGATGCACCTGTTGCCCTGTCGCCGTTTGCTTTATTAACATCGAAGAATGGGGTCAATAGCGACATCCACCCGAACATGACTAAAGAGGCATGTGTGAAAGCAATGGCCGAGGTTGTCGGCCCGACTGCCATTGTTGCAGCCTCTAAAATGTGCGGGAAGGCAGTGTTATTCCTGAGGACCGAGCGGGCGGTGTCCCTGGCTCTGAGCAAGGGGCTCACCGTGGGCGGGACCTTCCTGCCAGTGGACCACCTGGAGGCCACTGCGCAAAGGCTCACTCTATCCAATGTCTCGCCCTTCATTCCTGGTGAGCTCCTCCTTCCCCACCTGCACCATTTGGGGGAGGTAAAGACGGGGCTCACCCCAGTCCTGCTCGGTCTTCGGGAGAGCAGCCTCCGACACGTGTGCTCCTTCCGCCGCCAGTTATTCATGCCGCTGGCGTGGGAGGAGGTTACAGAGGGCCACTTTAATGTAGAATTCCAGGGGACGGCCTACCGCGTCTTCTGGACCTTGGACGGGGTGCGGTGCCATATCTGTAAGGGGGTGGGGCATGTTCGTAAGAACTGCCCCAACCTCCCGGCTGCCAACTCCAAATCGGCGGCCCAGGGTGGCACCGCTGCACCTCCTCCCACCCGCCCCTACTCGTCTTCCAGATACCATTCAGTCGGTACCGGAGGCTGTGGTTTTCACGGCCTCTGGCAGGGAGGGGGTGACCGTCCAAGTGGAAGGAAGGCGCGGAGGGGAAATAAACATCGAGAGGCGCGTCCCCTGGACACAGAGACACTATCCGAGTCTGAGCTCAGCACAAAGCCCGATCTCGGTGAGTCAACCTGCCCCAGAGCTGGGCTCAGGGCCAGGGTGAATTAAAAAAAAAGTGAGTGCGGAGGTGGAGGCCTCTGATGACATGGAGGTCTCTGAACCTCCGCACCCAACTGGGAAAAAGAGGGGAAGGCAGCCTTCGACAGAGTTGACAAGGGGCCCTGAGGCGCAGGGCCCATCTGTTGAAGGTGAGCTGTCTCCGGTTTCGGTCCCCAGGTTTCCCGTAACGCCACCACCAAGGCCACAAAGTCTGGGCAGGAGATCCCTATTCCTCAGGATGGAGTGGAGGGTGAGACACCTGCACATGTGGCCCCTCCAGGGGACGCCAGTTGAGCCCTGCTTGTGATGGAGGAGCCTGGGGACGCCACCCAGTCTGCCACTGCCACTGGGTCGGGTGCCCTGAGGAGAGAGGAGGGCGGGGCCTCAAAGTGTCGGCCCTCCCAGCCGGAGTCCACCACCAACCAGGATACACCCGATCCGGTTGTAACCGAGAATGCTGCCCCATCTGCTGGGCCTGTGGGAGATGGCCTCCTCCCTCCACCTCCTCTGGTCTCGGCTCCGGCTGGATTTCTGGAGTCGGGAACGCCTGTCTCCCCTGGACCACTCATTGGCCTGGGGATGGAGGTGAAGGGGGGTCCTGAACTGCTGGCGCCCACAGGCTCCAGTTTCACAATAGAACCCAGAGAGGACTCCTCCGCCACCGATCCTGGGGGTGGGATCGTGATGGAGGCGGGATCAGCTGGCGCTGCCGGGACGTCAGCCCCACAGTGTGTGGTGGGTGTGTCGGCCAGTGGCGGTGATGACCCGGAGGAGGATGGGGATTCGGTGCGGGGCACGGAGGATGATCTTGATTCCATCGCCAGTGAGGTGGTGGAGTCCCTCGTGCCTCCCACCGAATCTCCTCTCATCCCCACGGCGGAACTTCGGGATTTCCTCGCGGTTTGCAGGGGTTGCCGCAATAAGGTTCAGCTGGCCCTCGGCCATTGGTCGAGTCTGGCGCTGATCAGACAGTCCGTCCCTGCCGCCCTGAAGAAAGCGGGCAGGCGTGAAACTGGTTGAGAGGCGCCGTTTTAATGTATTCCTCAATGGGTTCCTGGGGGAGTGGAGGGCCAGGTGCACTTCCAGTCCCTCCTCACAGTGAGGTGTTGGTGACGGGTTTTAAGTACCTTTGACATGAAGATAACCATAGCCAGCCTCAACATCAACGGCAGCAGGGGGTCTCACCGCAGATTTCCCAATCTCTCAGTCCACAGGGAAGGGAGATACGCAGTGAGCTTTCTGCAGGAATCCCACACCGTTCCGGGAGACGAAGCCACCTGGCTCCTGGAGTGGCAGGGTGGGTTCTACATGAGTCACCTCAGCCCTATTTCTAATGTGGTTGCTAACTTGTTGGCCCCGACTTTTCAGCCGGAGATCTTGGGGTCAAGGAGATAGTGCTGGGCTGCTTGCTCCACCACGCCGTTCGGCTGGGTAGCGTGCCGCACCACTTTGTGAACGTGTCTGCGCCCAGGCCCGGCGTGTTGCAAGCGCGCTTCTTTGAAGAAGTGTCTGCTCTCTTGAGCTCCATCGATGGCAGCGAGTGCATCATCCTCGGGCGGGGGGGAGATTTTAACTGCACCATCGAGTTGGGGGATCGCTCAGGTCCCCAGCGCGGCCAAGCGTCAGTGGAGAAGTTGAGGGGACTGATCAGCTCCCTTAACTTGGTGGACATCTGGCAGAATCTGCAACCCGACTCCAGCGCCTTCACGTGGCGGTCTGGAGCAGGAGGGTCGCGAAACGACCGCCTCTACTTTTCGCAGGCGTACGTCTCACGCGTCTCGGCGGCCTCCAGGTGGCTGGTGCCGTGCTCCACTACCTGGTGTGGGCAGAGATCATTCCGCTCCGCACGCTGGCGGGATCCGCGTACTGGCACTTTAACAACTGGCTGCTGGAGGACGAGCGGTTCCGGGACTCCTTTCCTTGAGGCTATGATGGGATGTGGGCAAGACTCACATCCGCGTCTTCTGTCTGGAGTAAGCGAAGAGGTCGACCAAGAGACTTGGAGTCCCGCCTCGGTCATGCCATCGCGGACCCGGCACTGTGGCAGGTGGACAAAGAGAAGAAGGGCGCGCTGAGGGACATGCAGCTCATAGGGTCCCGAGGCGCGTACGTGAGATCGCGGATCCAGATCCTGGAAGATTTGGACCGCGCCTCACCCTTCTTCTACTAGCTGGAAAAATGGCTCAGCTGCTGGCCGACGGCGGATCCTCCATCACGGATCCAGAGAGAATGGGCCTCCTGGACCATACTTATTGCAGTGCGTTGTTCTCTCCGGATCCGTCCAGCGAGGATGCACGCAGAGTTTTGTGGGAGGACCTGCCGCAAGTCAGCCCGGAGGGCGCCAAAGGATTGGAGGCTCCGCTCACATTAGCAGAGCTGACCGGCACCCTCCACCAGCTCTCGAGGGGCAAATCCCCAAGGTTGGATGTGTTGACCGTGGAGTTCCTCAGGGCGTTCTGGGACATCCTGGGGGACGATTATGCGCGGTTCCTGGGGGAAAGCCTGGCGACCGGGGAGATGCCCCTCTCGTGGAGCAGGGCGGTCGTCGTCCTGCTGCCGAAGAGGGGTGATCGCCGCCTGCTTAAAAACTGGCGTCAAGTCTCCCTCCTCAGCACGGATTATATGATCTTTTCCCGGGCTTTGTCTACCCGCCTGGGCTCCGTGCTGGCCCACATGATCCACGCCGACCTGTCCTACACGGTCCCGGTCCAGTCTATCCAGGACAGCATCCACCTGTTCTGGGACCTGATCCATCTTTCCCAGAGGACTGGTCAGTTGGTCGCCTTACTCTCCCTCGATCAGGAGAAGGCGTTCGACAGGGTGGATCACAAAAACCTTTTCGGGACTCTGCGCACTTTTGGACTCGGGCCGCATTTGCAGGAGGTTGACGGGATTGGCCCTGCGTGAGCCGGCCATACGGGTCGTCCTCTCAGCTTACGCCGACGACGTGCTCCTCGTGGTCACAGATCCCGTTGACTTGCAGAGGATGCGTGACTGCCAGCAAACCTTTTCTGCTGTGTCCTCCGCGAGGATCAATTGGGAGAAATGTTTCGGACTCCTAGTTGGTCAGTGGTGGGTGGACTCCCTGCCGGAGGAGATGACACCTTTTGCGTGGAGCACCACGCACCTCCTCTATCTGGGAGTCCACCTTAGCCCCGCTGAGGAAGCCTGGCTGGCAAATTGGCAGGAGTTGGAGGCGAAAGTCACCACTCGGCTGGGGCGCTGGACAGGACTGCTCCGATTGCTTTCCTACAGGGGCCGAGCGCTGGTCATAAACCAACTGGTGGCCTCCATGTTGTGGTACCTGTTGGTCACTTTGGCCCCGCCCCCTGTATTTGCCACCAAGATCCAGAAGAAACTCGTCGATTTCTTCTGGGGTGGGAGGAAATACTGGGTCTCTGCCACGGTCCTGAGTCTCCCGATTGAGGAGGGCGGTCAGTCGCTGGTGTGTGTCCACACCCAGGCTGCGACTCTCCGCCTTCGGACCCTGCAGAGATACCTGTACGTCGAGCATCCTCCCAGATGGTGTGCACTGGCGACGTATTTTTTCCGCCAGTGTCACTGCCTTCAAGGCGACAAGCAGCTCCCGGTGGAGTCCGTTAGCCGCGCCTCTCTGAGGGAGTTGCCTGTCTTTTACCGGGATCTATTCCGAGTCTGGAACATGGTCGCCTCCAGTCAGGGCGCTCCCCCGCCGGCGGAGGAGACGGGTGTCAAGAAAAAAATTGAGAAAATTCCAGTAGCACTTTTTACAGTTGTAATTATTTCAAGCCAAATTTACAATTATCGACTTATGTCACATGTTTTAAAAGTCAAATATTTAGAGGTTTCTTTCTGTTGGAAGCTGTTGCATCTTCTATCCGGGCGGCCGACTCCGGGGACGGTCCGGCGGGCGGAGGAGTAGCCAAAACCTCTGGGACGCCCCTCACTGCGGGTGGCGAGGGGGCTCAGGAGTGCGGAGCGATCCCGGCGGAGCTGACCCCCGCTCGGCCGGAACTGCTCATTGGACCCAGGCCCCGAAACCCTCCTCGGGAGCCGGTCCCGCACAACCCGAGCCGCCTCTCGGAAATGCCCCCCGTGCCATTCCAATCGGCGCGGAGCTGTTTCCTGTACGAGCTGCCCCTGCACACTCTCCACTTTCTCGCCCTCGTCAGCCGGCCGGACACGCCCTGGCGGTCCGCGTTGCCATCTGGCGGCGAGGGGAAACCCCGATGGAGGTCTCTCTACGCGGGAGTCTTCACCCCTTTACATCGGGGACCTGCGGTGGAGGGTGCTGCACAGAGCAGTCCCGTGCAATGGACTTTTAGGTCGGTTCACGGACTCCCAGGCCGCCTGTACTTTCTGTGGGCTGGACGAGTCCGTGTTCCATGTTTATACAGAGTGTGCGAGGTTGTAGCCGCTCTTTGAGTATTTGAAGTGGCTGCTCCTCAAATTCGTCTGCACTTCATTCCCACGCTCCTGATCTTTGGGCACCCGGTGCGGAGGGGCTTGGGCCGGGAGGAGGATCTCCTCGTCGGTCTGCTGCTAGGCCTGGTCAAGGTGGCAATTCACTAGTCCAGCTTGCAGGCCGTCGGGGGTTCCATCCTCCCCGATTACCTGCCCCACTTCCGCAGTTACGTTCGCGCCTGGGTGACGCTGGAAAAGGGGCGTGCGGTGTCCGCCAGTACGCTTGAGGCCTTCCGCGGTCGGTGGGCACCGCAGGGACTGGAGTTCATTGTCGACGCCGAAAATGGCATTTTAATTTGAGTTGTTGTTTCTTTCTGTTTTTAATAAAGTTATTTTAAAAAGTATGTGTGTATATAAAGGGGGCCAAGCAATAAAGGCCCCCTCGACATAAAATATATAAAAGGGGCCTGGGGTATAAAGGCCACCTTGGAAAAGAGAAATTAAAAAACGGGGATAGAAAAAAAAACGGGGGTTAGATACAGAGTAAAGCTCCCTCGACACTGTCCCCTATCAAACACTCCCAGGACAGGTACAGCACGGGGGTTAGATACAGAGTATAGCTTCCTCTACACTGTCCCCATCAAACACTCCCAGGACAGGTCATCACGGGGGGTTAGATACAGAGTAAAGCTCCCTCTACACTGTCCCCATCAAACACTCCCAGGACAGGTACAGTACGGGGGTTAGATACAGAGTAAAGTTCCCTCTGCACTGTCCCCTATCAAACACTCCCAGGACAGGTACAGCACTGGGATTGGCTGGTCAATTTGGAGCACTTCCTGCCAGCAATCAGGGGGAGCAGCTGCACCTGTGCTGCAGCAACTGCAGAGTGGAGAGTGGAGACTGCAGCAACTGGGGAGAGGAGAGTGGAGACTGGAAACTGCAGCAACTGGAGAGAGAGACTGGAGAAAGGTGAATACAGAGTGGAGGGAAACCATCAAGGAAGGCTGCAATTTTTCTGGAGAGCTGGGTGTCTGGGCACCTGAAAGACTATTAAGTTTAAACTGTTTGGGGGAGGGAGAAGAGGCCTGAAGACTCAGGGGTGGGGCAGCCAAATCCTGTAGGGGCCCCTGTGTTTGTATTGGTGTTTGCACACAGGGAGCTCCCTCCCCACCCCAACTGCCTGCTCGGGACAGCTGGAGTTGCCCGGGTGAAGACTGTCTTGTTAAAATCAGAAGAGGAGAGTACCGGGCGGCTCCAGCTGTCCCGGGCGAAGAAGCCTCCCCCAACTGGAAGACAACAAACAAGTTTGGACTAATTGTGATAAAGGTGCTCCAACTGGCAGTTGGAACAAACACCCTTTTCAGCCTTTCTCTCCCTTCCTCCACTCAGTCGCCTCAGTCACCTGTCCTCCCCTTTTCCTTTACCATCCTACGCCATCCTCCTCTACTCCCACTCCACTTTGTTTAAAGTTTGCTTTTTTTAAAAAAAAAAATTGTGCAAATTTGTTTTGTTTCTTGGGGGTGGACGTCGCTCTTAGACCCCATGGCAAGCCCCTCTTCTCCGGTGGCGGGGCCTTCCCGTTCATATGCTGCTGCGGCTGCTGCAGCTGCACCTGTTGCCCCGTCACCGTTTGCTTTATTAACATCGAAGCATGGGGTCAAGAGCTACGTCCACCCGAACATGACTATAGAGGCATGCGTGAAAGCAATGGCCGAGGTTGTCGGCCGTTCGGCCATTGTTGCAGCCTCTAAAATGTACGGGAAGGCAGTGTTTTTCCTGAAGACCGAGCGGGCGGTGTCCCTGGCTCTGAGCAAGGGGCTCACCGTGGGCGGGACCTTTCTGCCAGTGGACCCCCTGGAGGCCACTGCGCAAAGGCTCATTTTATCCAATGTCCCACCCTTCATCCCTGGTGAGCTCCTCCTTCCCCACCTGCACCATCTGGGGGAGGTAAAGACGGGGCTCACCCCAGTCCCGCTCGGTCTTCGGGAGAACAGACTCCGACACGTGTACTCCTTCCGCCGCCAGTTATTCATGCAGCTGGCGCGGGAGGAGGTGACAGAGGGCCACTTCAATGTAGAATTCCAGGGGACGGCCTACCGCGTCTTCTGGACCTTGGACGGGGTGCGGTGCCATGTCTGTAAGGGGGTGGGGCATGTTCGTAAGAACTGCCCCAACCTCCCGGCTGCCAACTCCAACTCAGCGGCCCAGGGTGGCGACGCTGCACCTCCTCCCACCCCCACTACACCACCACCAGATACCATTCAGTCGGTACCGGAGGCTGTGGTTTTCACGGCCTCCGGCAGGGAGGGGGGTGACCGTCCAAGTGGAAGGAAGGCGCGGAGGAGAAATAAACATCGAGAGGCGCGTCCCCTGGATATCGTGACACTACCCGAGCCTGAGCTCAGCCCAAGGCCCGATCTCGGGAAGTCAACTTGCCCCAGGGCTGGGCTCAGGCCCAGGGTGAATAAAAAAAAGGAGAGTGTGGAGGTGGAGGCCTCTGATGATATGGAGGTCTCTGAGCCTCCGCACACAACTGGGAAAAAGAGGAGAAGGCACCCCTCCACAGAGGTAACAAGGGGCCCTGAGGCGCAGGGCCCATCTGTTGGAGGGGAACTGTCTCCTGTTTCGGGTCCCCAGGTTTCCCCTACCGCCACCACCAAGGCTGCAAAGTCCAGGCAGGTGCTCCCTATTCCTCAGGATGGAGGGGAGGGGATGGCCCCGGTACATGAGGCCCCTCCTGAAGGAGTAAGTGGGGCCCTGCTTGTGGTGGGGGAGCCTGGGGAAGCCGCCCATTCTGCCACTGCTACTGGGTCGGGTGTCCTGAATGAAGGGGAGGGCGAGGCCCCAGAGGGTCGGGCCTCCCAGCCGGAGTCCACCACCAACCAGGAGACACCCGACCCAGTTATAACTGAGAATGCTGCCCCATCTGCTGGGCCTGTGGGTGCTGGCGGAGCAGGAGATAGCCTCCTCCCTCCGCCGCCAGTCTCGGCTCCGGCTGGTTTCCCGGAGTCGGGATCTTCTGTCTCCCCTGGACCACTCATTGCCCTGGGGACGGAGGTGGAGGGGGGTCCTGAACCGCTGGTGCCTACAGGCTCCAGTTTCACAATAGAACCCAGAGAGGACTCCTCCGCCATCGATCCTCGGGGTGGGATCGTGACGGAGGCAGGAACAGCTGGCGCAGCCGGGACGTCCGCCCCACAGTGTGTGGTAGATGTGTCGGCCGCTGGCGGTGACGACCCGGAGGAGGATGGGGATTCGGTGCGGGGCACGGAGGATGATCTTGATTCCATCGCCAGTGAGGTGGTGGAGTCCCTCGTGCCTCCCACCGAATCTCCTCTCATCCCCACGGCGGAACTCCGGGATTTCCTCGCGGCTTGCAGGGGTTGCCGCAATAAAGTTCAGCTGGCCCTCGACCGTTGGTCGAATCTGGCGCTGATCATACAGTCCGTCCGTGCCGCCCTTAAGATAGCGGGCAAGTGCGCGGACGTGAAACTGGTTGAGAGGCGCCGTTTTAATGTGTTCCTCAATGGGTTGCTGGGGGAGTGGAGGGCCAGGTGCACTTCCACTCCCTCCTCACAGTGAGGTGTTGGTGACGGGTTTTTAGTACCTTTGACATGAAGATAACCATAGCCAGCCTCAACATCAACGGCAGCAGAGGGGCTCACCGCAGATTTCACAATCTCTCAGTCCTTAGGGAAGGGAGATACGCGGTGAGCTTTCTGCAGGAAACCCACACCGTTCCGGGAGACGAAGCCACCTGGCTCCTGGAGTGGCAGGGTGGGGTCTACATGAGTCACCTCACCCCTATTTCTAGTGGGGTGGCTATCTTGTTGGCCCCGACTTTTCAGCCGGAGATCTTGGGGGTCAAGGAGCTAGTGCCGGGCCGCTTGCTCCACCTCGCCGTTCGCCTGGGTGGCGTGCCGCTCCACTTTGTGAACGTGCACGCGCCCAGGCCCGGCGCGTTGCAAGCGCGCTTCTTTGAAGAAGTGTCCGCTCTCTTGAGCTCCATCGATAGCGGCGAGTGCATCATCCTCGGGGGGGATTTTAACTGCACCCTCGAGGTGGGGGATCGCTCCGGTCCCCAGCGCGGCCAAGCGTCGGTGGAGAAGTTGAGGGGACTGATCAGCTCCCTTAACTTGGTGGACGTCTGGCGGAATCTCCATCCCGACTCCAGCGCCTTCACGTGGAGGTCTGGAGGAGGGGGGTCGCGAATCGACCGCCTCTACATTTCGCAGGCGTACGTCTCCCGCGTTTCGGCGGCCTCCATGCGGCTGGTGCCGTGCTCGGACCACCGCCTGGTGTGGGCGGAGTTCACTCCGCTCCGCACGCGGGCGGGGTCCGCGTACTGGCACTTTAACAACCGGCTGCTGGAGGACGTGCGATTTCGGGACTCGTTCTGTCAATTCTGGGCCGACTGGAGAAGGAAGCAGGGGGGCTTCCCCTCCTTGAGGCTATGGTGGGATGTGGGCAAGACTCACATCCGCGTCTTCTGTCAGGAGTATGCGAAGGGGTCGACCAAGTGGCGGGAAGCCGAGATCGGGCGCCTTGAGAGGGAGGTGCTCGACTTGGAGTCCCGCCTCGGTCATGCCGTCGTGGACCCGGCTCTGTGGCAGGCGTACAAAGAGAGGAAGGGCGCGCTGAGGGACCTGCAGCTCATAGGGTCCCGAGGCGCGTACGTGAGGTCGCGGATCCAGATCCTGGAAGATTTGGACCGCGCCTCACCCTTCTTCTACTCGCTGGAAAAATGGCGGGGGGTCCGTAAGCAGCTCGTCGAGCTGCTGGCCAACGACGGATCCTCCATCACGGATCCAGAGGGAATGGGCCTCCTGGTCCAGACTTATTACAGTGCGTTGTTCTCTCCGGATCCGTCCAGCGAGGATGCGCGCAGAGTTTTGTGGGAGGACCTGCCGCAGGTCAGCCCGGAGGGCGCCGAAGGATTGGAGGCTCCGCTCACGTTGGCGGAGCTGACTGGCGCCCTCCACCAGCTCTCGAGGGGCAAATCCCCAGGGCTGAATGGGTTGACCGTGGAGTTCCTCAGGGCGTTCTGGGACGTCCTGGGGGACGATTACGCGCGGGTCCTGGGGGAAAGCCTGGCGACCGGGGAGATGCCCCTCTCGTGGCGCAGGGCGGTCATCGTCCTGCTGCCGAAGAGGTGCGATCTCTGCCTGCTTAAAAACTGGCGTCCGGTCTCCCTCCTCAGCACGGATTATAAGATCTTTGCCCGGGCTATGTCTACCCGCCTGGGCTCCGTGCGGGCCCACATGATCCACCCCGACCAGTCCTACACGGTCCCGTGCCGGTCCATCCAGGACAACATCCACCTGGTCCGGGACCTGATCCATCTTTCCCAGAGGACTGGTCAGTCGGTCGCCTTTCTCTCCCTTGATCAGGAGAAGGCATTCTACAGGGTGGATCACGATTACCTTTTCGGGACTCTGCGCGCTTTCGGACTCGGGCCGCATTTCGTGGCCCGGGTCCGACTTTTATACGCCGCCGCAGAGTGTCTAGTCAAAGTTAACGGGTCCTTGACGGCGCCCCTTCGCTTTGGGAGAGGAGTGCGTCAGGGGTGCCCCATGTCCGGCCAATTGTATACCATCTGCGTGGAGCCCTTCCTGTGCCTGCTTCGCAGGAGGTTGACGGGATTGGCTCTGCGCGAGCCGGCCATGCGTGTCGTCCTCTCGGCTTACGCCGACGACGTGCTCCTCGCAATCACAGATCCCGTTGACTTGCGGAGGATGCGCGACTGCCAGCAGAGCTTTTCTGCCGCGTCCTCCGCGAGGATCAATTGGGAGAAATGTTCCGGACTCCTGGTTGGTCAGTGGCGGGTGGACTCCCTGCCGGAGGAGATGACACCTTTTGTGTGGAGCACCACGCACCTCCTCTATCTGGGAGTCCACCTTAGCCCCGCTGAGGAAGCCTGGCCGGCAAACTGGCAGGAGTTGGAGGCGAAAGTCACCGCTCGGCTGGGGCGCTGGACAGGACTGCTCCGAGTGCTTTCCTACAGGGGCCGAGCGTTGGTCATAAACCAACTGGTGGCCTCCATGCTGTGGTACCGGTTGGTCACTTTGGCCCCGCCCCCTGTATTTGCCACCAAGATCCAGAAGAAACTCGTCGATTTCTTCTGGGGCAAGAGGAAATACTGGGTCTCTGCCGCGGTCCTGAGTCTCCCGATCGAGGAGGGCGGTCAGTCACTGGTGTGCGTCCGCACCCAGGCTGCGACTCTCCGCCTTCGGACCCTGCAGAGATACATGTACGTCGAGCGTCCTCCCAGATGGTGTGCGCTGGCGACGTATTTTTTCCGCCAGTTTCACTGCCTTCAAGACGACACGCAGCTCCCGGTGGAGTCCATTAGCCGCGCCTCTCTGAGGGAGTTGCCTGTCTTTTACCGGGATCTTTTCCGAGTCTGGAACATGGTCGCCTCCAGTCAGGGCGCTCCCCCGCCGGCGGAGGAGAGCGCCTCGGCTGTCCGGGCGACCGACTCCGGGGACGGTCCGGCGGGCGGAGGAGTAGCCAAAACCCCCGGGACGCCCCTCACTGCGGGTGGCGAGGGGGCTCGGGAGTGCGGAGCGCTCCCGGCCGAGCTGACCCCCGCTCGGCCGGAACTGCTCATCGGACCCAGGCCCCGAAACCCTCCTCGGGAGCCGGTCCCGCACAACCCGAGCCGCCTCTCGGAAATGCCCTCCGTGCCATTCCAATCGGCGCGGAGGGGTTTCCTGTACGGGCTGCTCCTGCACACTCTCCACTTCCTCGCCCTCGTCAGCCGGCCGGACACGCCCTGGCGGTTCGCGTTGCCATCTGGCGGCGAGGGGAAACCCCGATGGAGGTCTCTCTACGCGGGAGTCTTCCCCCTTTACATCGGGGACCTGGGGTGGAGGGTGCTGCACAGAGCAGTCCCGTGCAATAGGCTTTTAAGTAGGTTCACGGACTCCCAGGCCAGCTGTACTTTCTGCGGCCTGGACGAGTCCGTGTTCCACATTTATACGGAGTGTGCGAGGTTGCAGCCCCTATTTGAGTATCTGAAGGGGCTGCTCCTCAAATTCTGGCTGCACTTCAGTCCCACGCTCCTGATCTTTGGGCACCCGGTGCGGAGGGGCTCGGGCCGGGAGGAGGATCTTCTCGTCGGTCTGCTCCTGGGCCTGGCCAAGGTGGCAATTCACAGGTCCAGGTTGCGGGCCGTCGGGGGGTCCGTCCTCCCCGATTGCCTGCCCCTCTTCCGCGGTTACGTTCGCGCCCGGGTGTCCCTGGAAAAGGAGCATGCGGTGTCCGCCGGTACGCTTGAGGCCTTCCGCGACCGGTGGGCACCGCAGGGACTGGAGTGCATCGTCGACGCCGAGAATGGCATTTTAATTTGAGTTTTTTTGTTTATTTATCTGGTTTTAATAAAGTTATTTTAAAAATATAAGTGTGTATATAAAGGGGGCCTGAGGAATAAAGCCCCCCTCGACATAAAAAATGTATAAAGGGGGCCTGAGGAATAAAGGCCCCCTCGACAGAAAAAAAAAACGGGGGTTAGATACAGAGTAAAGCTCCCTCCACAAAAAAAAAAAAAAAAAATGGGGTTAGATACAGAGTAAAGTTCGCTCTACACTGTCCCATCAAACACTCCCAGGACAGGTACAGTACGGGGGTTAGATACAGAGTAAAGAAAAGAAAAAAAAATGGTGTTAGATGCAGAGTAAAGCTCCCTCCACAAAAAACAAAAAAAAAAAATGGGGTTAGATACAGAGTAAAGTTCGCTCTACACTGTCCCATCAAACACTCTGAGGACAGGTACAGCACTGGGAAAAAAAAAAAAACGGGGTGTCTCCTGGCTAATTGGAGGTGCTGAGTGCATCAAAGAGATGCAGCTGTGTGCAGATGCTGAAGGCTGGAGGCTGGAAGACTGCTGCAAGAAGGAGAGACTGAGATTGAAACAAAGGGTTTACATCTGTCTTTTTGAAAGAAGAAAGCAGGAGGTCAGAAGAACTGACAACTCATGTGAGTTTGGGTTTTGTAATCCTTTCATTGATTGTTGTGGAGAGGTGGAAAGGAAAAGACCATAAAACCTTGGGTGGGGTTGCTTGTTTGAACAGGGAGCTACTGTGTTTCAAAGCATTGAATCGGAGCTCTTTCCCCACTCCAAAGAGCTAGCCTGGGATAGCTGGAGCTTCCCAGGTGAAGAGACTTTCTCTTAACTGTGTAAACAACATCAGAAGCAGAGTGTGCCGGGGCAACTACAGCTGTCCCAGTTGAAGACATCGCACCCTCTCACCACCAACTGGAAGACCAGCACAAGGACTTCCTGAATTAAGACCAGCAAATAGATTAGTTCCTCCGGACCCTCCTCTCATTCAGCCTCTCTCCCGAGCCATACCCTCCAGTCGATGCTTTTTGGGATAACTCATTATTTGTTATCCCTTTCTCTCGATTTCTATTTTTATTTTTTCTCTCAACGCTGGCTCTACCCCATGGCTTTACAGTCCTGTCCAGTGGCGGGGCCTTCCTCTGCTGCAGCAGCTGCTCCTGTGGCCCTGTCACCATTTAAAATATTGACATCGAAGCATGGGGTGAAGAGTTACACCCATCCCAATATGTCTATAGAGGCCTGTGTGAAGGCAATGGCCAAGGTTGTCGGCCAATCGACCATTGTGGCAGCCTCAAAAATGTAGGGAAAGGCTGTGTTCTTCCTGAAGACTGAGCAGGCCATGTCCCTGACCCTGAATAAAGGGCTCACTGTGGGTGGGAATTTTATGCCGGTGGTCCCTCTTGCTGCCACTGTGCAGTGGATAATAATATCAAATGTCCCGCCCTTCCTGCCCAGTGAGCTCCTCCTCCCCCACCTGCACCATCTGGGGGAGGTAAGGTCGGGGCTCCCGCCTGTCCCGCTAGATCTTTGGGAGCATAGCCTCCGGCATGTCTACTCCTTCAGCCGCCAGCTATTTATTCAGCTGGCGTGGGAGGAGGTCTTGGAGGGCTATTTCGATGTAGAGTTCCAGGGGACGGCCTACCGCATCTTCAGGACCTCGGACGGGGCGCGGTGCCACATCTGCAAGGGGGTGGGGCATGTTCGTCCACCATTTCCACCTCGGCGGCGAAGTGTGGCGCCACTGCACCACCTCCAATTCCAACACACATCCCACAGACTCTGCTCAGTCAGTTCCGGAGGCTATGGTTTTCACAGCCTCCAGCGGGGTGGGAAATGCCCTTCTGGGTGGAAGACCGGCGTGGAGGAAAAGTAAACATCGAGCGGCTCGTCCCCTGGACACCAAGACACAACCCGAGCCTGAGCTCAGCCCAAGGTCCGCTCCCAGGGAATTCAACTGTCCCAGGGCTGGGCTCAGGCCCAGAGTAACTAAAAAAAGGAGGGTGCGGTGGCTGAGGCCTCTGATGACATGGAGGTCTCTGAGCCTATGCGCATTAGCGGGAAAAAGAGGAGAAGGCACCCCTCCACAAGGTAACACAGGGCTCTGAGGTGCAGGGTCCTCCTGCCACCACCACCAACATGAAGACTGCAAAGTCTGGGCAGGAGCTCCCTATTCCTCAGGATGGAGGGGAGGGGGAGGCCCCTCTACATGCAGCCCCTCCTGTGGGAACAAGTGGAGCTCTACTTTTGGTGGGGGAGCCTGGGGACGCCTCCCATTTTACCATTGGGTCGGGTGCCCTGAGTGGAGAGGTGGGCAAGGCCCCAATGGGTCGGCCTTCCCAGCCAGAATCCACTCACTACCAGAAGACACCCGACCCAATTATAACCACAAATGCTGCACCATCTGCTGGACCTGTGGGTGCTGGCAGAGCGGGAGATGGTCTCCTCTCTCCGCCTCTGTTCTCGGCTCTGGCTGGATTTCCAGAGTCGGGAACGCCAATATCCCCTGGATCACACATTGGCCTGGGGACGGAGGTGAAGAGGGTTCCTGAACCTCTGGTGCCCACATGCTCCAGTTTCACAGTAGAACCCAGAGAAGACTTCTCCGCCATCGATCCTGGAGGTGGGATCGTGACAGAGATGGGAGCAGCTGGCGAGGCCGGGGCGTCCGCCCCACAGTCTGTGGTGAGTGATGACCAGGAGGAGGATGGAGACGCGTTGTGGGGCACGGAGGATGACCTTGATTCCATCACCAGTGAGGTGGTGGAGTCCCTCGTGCCTCCCAACGAGTCTCCTGTCATCCCCACGGTGGAACTCAGGGAATTCCTCAAGGCTTGCAGTGGTTGCTGCAATAAGGCTCAGCTGGCCCTCGGCCGTTGGTCAAGTCTGGCACTGATCATCCAGTCCATCCGTGCCGCCCTCAAGGAAGCGGGAAAGCGTGCAAGTGTGAAACTGGTTATGAGGCGGCGTTTTAATGCACTCCTCAATGGGTTGTTGGGGGAATGGAAGGCCAGGTGCACTTCCACTCCTTCCTCACAGTGAGGTGTTGGAGACGGTTTTTGAGTACCTTTGACATGAAGATAACCATAAACAACATCAACATCAAGGGCAGCAGGGGGTCTCACCGCATATTTCACAATCACTCAGTCCTGAGGGAAGGGAGATACGGGTGAGCTTTCTGCAGAAAGCCCACAGCGTTCCGGGAGACAAAGCCACCTGGCTCCTGGAGTGGCAGGGTGGGGCCTACATGAGTCACCACACCCCTACTTCTAGTGGGGTATCTTGTTGGCCCCGACTTTTCAGCCCGAGATCTTTGGTGTCAACGACCTATTGCCGGGCCGCTTACTCCACGTCACCGTTCGCCTGGGTAGCGTGCCGCTCCACTTTGTGAACGTGTATGCGCCCAGGCCCGGCACGTTGCAAGCTCGCTTCTTTGAAGAACTGTCCACTCTCTTGAGCTCCATCGATAGCGGCGAGTGCATCATCCTCGGGGGGGATTTTAACTGCACCCTCGAGTTGGGGGATCGCTCCGGTCCCCCGTGCAGCCAAGCGTCGGTGGAGAAGTTGAGGGAACTGATCAGCTCCCTCAACTTGGTAGACGTCTGGCGGAATCTCCATCCCGACTTCCAGCACCTTCACGTGGAGGTCTGGAGGAGGGTCACGAATCGACCACCTCTACTTTTTGCAGGCATACGTCTCCCGCTTCTCGGCGGCCTCCATGCGGCTGGTGCCATGCTCGGACCACGACCTGGTGTGGGTGGAGTTCACTCCGTTTGAAAGCGGGCAGGGTCCGGGTCCTGGTACTTTAACAATTGGCTGCTGGAGGACGAACGATTCTGGGACTCGTTCCGTAGATTCTGGGCCGTCTGGAGAAGGAAGCAGGGGGGGCTTCCCCTCCTTGAGGCTATGGTAGGATGTGGGAAGACAACATCCGCGTCTTCTGTCAGGAGCACGCGAAGGGATCGACCATGAGGCGGGAAGCCGAGATCGGGCGCCTAGAGAGAGAGGTGCTTGACTTGGAGTCAAACCTCGGTCATGCCGTAGTGGACCTGGCAACTGTGGCAGACATATAAGGGCAAGAAGGGTGCGCTGAAGGACCTGCAGCACAAAGGGTCCCGAGGCGTGGATGTGAGGTCACGTATCCAGATCCTGGAAGATTTAAACTGCGCCTCATCCTTCTTCTACTCTCTGCAAAATGGCAGGGGGTCCGTAAGCAGCTCGTCGAGCTGCTGGCCGACGGCGAATCTTTCGTCACACATTTGGAGGAAATGGGCCTCCTGGTCCATACTTATTACAGTGCGTTGTTCTCTCCGGATCCGTCCAGCGAGGAGGCGTGCAGAGTTTTGTGGGAAGACTTGCTACAGGGCAGCCCGGAGGGCGTCGAAATATTGGAGACTCCACTCATGTTGACCAGCGCCCTCCAGGTGCTCTCGACAGGCAAATCCCGGAGGCTGAACGGGCTGACCATTGAGTTCCTCAGGGCGTTCTGGTACGTCCTGGGGGACGATTACACGCAGGTCCTGGGGGAAAGCCTGGCGTCTGTGTCATCGTCCGGCTGCCGAAGTGGGGCAATCTCTGCCTGCTTAAAAACTGGCGTCCAGTCTCTCTCCTCAGCATGGATTATAAGATTTTTGCCCGGGTTATGTCAACCTGCCTGGGCTCCGTGCTGGCAATCATAATCTACCACGACCCGTCCTACACGGTCCCAGGCCGGTCCATCCAGGCCAAAATCCACCTGGTCCAGCGTTTGATCCATCTTTCCCAGAGGTCTGGTCAGTCGGCCGCCTTTCTCTCCCTCAATCAGAAGAAGGTGTTCGACAGGGTGGATCACGAATACCTTTTCGGGACTCTGCGCGTTTTATACGCCACCGCAGAGTGTCTAGTCAAAGTTAACGGGTCCGTGATTGCGCCCCTTCGCTTTGGGAGAGGAGTGCGTCAGGGATGCCCCATGTCCGACGAATTGCAAACCATCTGTGTGGAGCCCTTCCTGTGCCTGCTTCGCAGGAGGTTGGCGTGATTGGCTCTGCGCGAGTGGGCCACGCGGGTTGTCTTCTCGGCTTACGCCGACGACGTGCTCCTCATGGTCACAGATCCCATTGACCTGTGGAGGATGCACGACTGCCAGCAGACCTTTTCTGCTGCGTCCTCCGCGAGGATCAATTGGGAGAAATGTTCCAGACCCCTGGTGGGTCAGTGACGGGTGGACTCCCTGCCGAAAAACTTGACACCTTTTGTGTGGAGCACCACATACCTCCTCTATCTGGGAGTCCACCTTAGCCCTCCTGAGGAAGCCTGGCCGGCAAACTGGCAGGAGTTGGAGGCGAAAGTCACCACTCGGCTGGGGCGCTGGGCAGGACTGCTCCGAGTGCTTTCCTACAGGGGCAGGGCGCTGGTCATAAACCAACTAGTGGCCTCCATGCTGTGGTACCGGTTGGTCACTTTGTCCCCGCCCCCTGCATTACACACCAAGAACCAGAAGAAATTCGTCGATTTCATCTGGGGCAAGAGGAAACACAGGGTCTCTGCCGCGGTCCTGAGTCTCCTGATGGAGGAGGGCGGCCAAACGCTGGTGTGCGTCCGCACCCAGGCTGCGACTCTCCACGTTCGGACCCTGCAGAGATACCTGCAGAGATCGTCCTCCCAGATGGTGTGCGCTGGCGATGTATTTTTTCCACCAGTGTCACTGCCTTCAAGACGACACGCAGCTCCCAGTGGAGTCCGTTAGCCGCGCCTCTCTGAGGGAGTTGCCTGTCTTTTATCGGGATCTATTCCGAGTCTGGAACATGGTCGCGTCCAGTCAGGGTGCTCCCTCGCCAGCTGATTGGAGTGCCTCGGCTGTCCGGGCAGCGTACTCCAGGGTTGGACCAGTGGGCAGAGGAGTAGCCGAAGCACCTGGGATGCCCCTCACTGTGGGTGGTGATTGGGCTCGGGAGAGCGGACCCAGGCCCCCAAACACTCCTCAGGAGCCAGTCCCACACAGCCCGAGCCGCCTCTCGGAAAATGCCCTCCGTGCCATTACAGTCAGCGTAGAGGGGTTTCCTGTACGGGCTGCTCCTGCACACTCTCCACTTCCTCGCCTTCGTCAGCCGGCCGGATACGCCCTGGCGGTCTGCCTTGCAGTCTGGCGGCGAGGGGAAACCCCGATGGAGGTCTTTTTACGCGGGAGTCTTCCCCCTTTACCTCGGGGACCTGGGGTGGAGGGTGTTGCACAGGGCGGTCCCGTACAGCAGACTTTTACGTAGGTTCACGAACTCCCAGGCCGCCTATACTTTCTGCGTCCTGGACGAGTCCGTGTTTCACATATATACGGAGTGTGCGAGGCTGCAGCCCCTCTTTGAGTATTTGAAGGGGCTGCACCACATGTTCTGGCTGCACTTCAGCCCCACGCTCCTGATCTTTGGGCACCCGGTGCGGAGGGGCTTAAGCCGGGAGGAGGATCTCCTCGACGGTCTGCTCCTGGGCCTGGCAAAGGTGGCAATTCACAGATCCAGGCTGCGGGCCGTCGGGGGGTCCGTCCTCCCCGATTGAAAGCCCCTCTTCTGCGGTTACGCACGCGCCCGGGTGTCCCTGGAGAAGGAGCATGCAGTTTCTGTCGGTACGCTTGAGGCCTTCTGTGACCGGTGGGCACCACAGGGACTGGAGTGCATCATCGACGCCGCGAATGGCATTTTAATTTGAGATTTTGGTTTATTTATCTGTTTTAAATAAAGTTATTTAAAAAATTTAAATATGTATATAAAGCGGGCCTGAGGAGTAAAGGCCCCCTCAATATGGGATATATAAAAGGGGAAGAAAACTAAACAGGGTTAGATATAGAGTAAATCTCCCTCTACACTGTCCCCATCAAACACAGACAGTGCAGGAATGGCACGGGTTTACAAACAGAGCAAATGTCCATCTATCTGTGCTATCGATTTTACAAGGTTAGTTTGGATAAGCTGGAGTTGTTCTCCCTGGAGTAAAGGACATTGAGAGAGATTTGATAGAGGTTTACAAGATTATGACAGAAGTAGATAAGATAGACAAGGAAAAACTATTCCCATTTACTGATGAAACACGGACAAGGGGACTCAGATGGAAGGTTTTGGGTAAGAGATGCAGGGGGAATATGAGAAAGAACATTTTTACACAGTGAATGGTAATGAGATGGAACTCACTGCCCAGGAGGGCGGTGGAAGATAAGACAATCAATGATTTCAAAAGGAAACTGGATGGGCACCTGAAGTAAATGAACTTGCAGGGATAGGGGGATTGAGAGGGGGAGTGGGAATGACTGGATTGTTCCAGATTGAGCTGGCATGGAGGGGTAAAATGGCCTCCTTTTATGTCGGAAATTATTTTATGACTACATCGATTTCTACATCCCTATTTTAGATTTGTCTCATGCTCCTGCCTGTAAAAATCCAGATACATAGACGTTCAATGAAACTGTGACCTTAACAGCCACTGACAGCTCCGTCCTCATCCTGGTGTGAGGCTCCAGGTCGTGTTACAGGAGGTGACACAGCTCTGCGACCACATCCTTATTGAATCAGAGTCACCTCACACACTGCTCCTGGGTTAGGTGTAGGTAGGAAAAGTGCTCTTGCAAAACCGGGGTGGGTAAGGCAGAGCCCCCTCCTCCTCCATCGTAACAGAGCTTCCCCTCTCTGCAGCCTCTGCTCCATTTGTTGGTCATGTGACAGACCCAGAAACACTGTAACTACAGTCCCCATACCTCGTCCAGAGTTGGTCCACCAAATCCTCTGTCCTCCCTGAATGTCTGCAGCAGATTACAACACAACCTCCAGAAAACCATCCACAGAACCTCCACTAACTTTACAAAAGCAAAAGTAAGTCACAAGCCCCTCACCTGTACGTTGGATTCCTGGTCCTTTTAAATAACACCAGTGGGGGTCCTTCGTGCTGCTGAATGTATGTTCAGCTGAGAGTGACTAACACAGGCGTTCAGTCGACATGCACAGATCAAGATTCAAAGACGTACATCAAAGCTGTCGGAATGGCAGATTGACGTCAATTCAAACCCTTCCTCACACTGACAGCACATGCAGAGTATACCCAGGCTAGTTCCCTGCCCAGCACGGGGCACTGTGCTGGCCACACTAGAAGTGGCCGGCTGTGCAGTTCACATCATTTTATAGTTCCAGGTTTCCATAGCGTTGGCACCAGTGCCGTCATAAAGTGAAACGTCACAGAGTGAAAATCACAGCAGGAGAAGAAATAGAGTGAAAACGGCTCACTTCTAAAAGGGAATTGGAAAAAGGCTTGAAAGCATAAGATTGACAAGAATATGTGAAATGCAAGGGAAATGGGACTAATTGGAGGGGTGAGGCCATGGAAGGATTCAAACACAAGAATGAGAATATTAAAATTTAGGCGCTGCCATGCCCGGAGCCAATGTCGATCAGTGAGCACAGAAGTAATGGGCGATCGGGATTTGGTCTGAGTTAGGATATAGGCAGAAGAGTTCTGGATGGGCTGTTGTTTATGCAGGTTGATATCTGCGAGGGTGACCAGGATAGAATTGGAATAGTTAAGTGTGGATTTAACAACGGCACAGATGAGGGTTTATTAGCAGATGGGTAGAGGTGATGACGGGTGATATTACAGAGGTAGTAGCAGGTAGGGTTGGTGATAGGCGGAATATGGCAATGAACTCAGCTCAGGTATAAATATAACAAAGAGGTTCCAAACAGTCTGTTTCAGCCTCAGACATTGGGTAGTGAGGGGAATGCGGAAAGTGGATGCAGAGTGGAATCTGAGACAGAGACTGAAGACTGTGGCTTCAGTCTTCCCAAGATTTACATGACAAGAACACTAAATCAGTGAAATATGATTTATAGATCTAATAGTTGGATACAGAGACTTACCAGGGACACCAATAATAGCGAGGAAGGGATAGTAAATCGTTTGAATCATCTTCAGAGCATAATAGAACCGCAAATCTAATGTTATCCAAAAATAATCTGCAGTAACGAGGCTAAACCAATAGGAGAAACTCTTGCTGTCCATTGTTTTAACATTCCAATCTATTGTTCCCAGATTCTGATCCATTGTTTTAACATTCCAATCTATAGTCCTCAGATTCTGACCCAGTGTTGTAATATTCCAATCTATTGTCCTCAGATTCTGATCCATTGTTGTAACATTCCAATCTATTGTTCTCAGATTCTGACCCGTTATTGTAATATTCCAATCTATTGTTCTCAGATTCTGATCTCTCCTCCCCCGCTCTCTGGAGCCACTGATCTCTGTTAGTGCCAGGGGTGATGCTCCCACTGACACTATGAGCCAGCACATTGGAAGGAGTCCGTTATTAGTAGAAGAGGGAAACCCTCCAGTGACACAATTAGGGTCCTTGGAGACTGACGTTAATTACAGTCAATGAACAAACAGGTTCAGTTAACACCTTTCAATCCAACACCTTTTACACCACAATAGTGTCGAAGATTTAACCAGTCTCGATGGGATCCTTGAGGTTTGTTGAGGGAAGGAATGTGGAAATAGCATAGGCACTGGCCAGAAGCTTTCAATCCTCTTTGGATCTGGGAGTGATGACAAAGCTGTTACAAGCTGTTTAAATAAGGAGACATTAGATAAACCCGATAACTACTGACCAGTCAGTCTAATGTCGGTGGTTGGAAATTTCTGGAGGCCATGACCCAATACAAAAATATATCATTCTTGGAAAAACATGTGATATTAAATGATAAACAGTACGGATAGGTTAATGGAAAATCATGTCTGATAATCTTGATCAAGTTAGTTGATGACATAACTGTGAGTATTGATGAGGGTATTGTGTTTCCTGTTATGTATCTGGACTATCAAAAGGCCTGTGATCAAATGACATTTCATAGACTTGTTATGAAAAATGAAACACATGGATTAATGTGAGAGTGGTAGAGTGGATATGACACTGACTCAGCGACAGAAAGCAGAGAGAAGTGGTGAACAGACATTGTTCAGACTGGGGGAGGGGGAGAATACAGTGCTGTTTCTCAGGGGTCAGTATTAAAACCAGTGCTCTTCCTGACATATAGATAAATATACAAGTGACATAAACTTACATGTAAAACAACATAATTTAAACTCTTGCTGATGACATGACACTTATAAATAAGGGAGGCAAAGGCGCAGACCACAGAATTACCCAATCTCACAGATTTTGGTTTATTTTTAATTTATTCTGGACTCTAATCCTAATAGAAATTTAGTTCTCACTCTCTAATTTATTTCTGTGTGATTTGCAGGTCTGTGTGTGTGTGCATGAATGTGTGTATGTTTATTATTTTATTTAGATTCAGTTTAGATTGTTAAGTATAATAAACTCACCTCTTGTTTAAACTCAAGAAAACCGGTCTGATTTGTTCTTTCACGATCACAACAACGGTAAAAGGTAAAATGCTCACTGAGGTGGTCAGCATGTCCACTGCTAATAAGGAATAAGCCTGGCTGCAGTGACATAAACGATAGGACAAGAGGAGAGCCTGGGACCCCTCCTCACCTGGCTGGAACAGAAATCTGGCGGTTCTAGTGATCATAACGCAACAACAAATGAGAAATTGGATGTGTCACAGATGCACAGAGTTTTACAGCACAGAAACAGTCCCTTCGCCCCACTCTGTCTGCGCCGGCCATCAAGCCTGTCCATTCTAATCCCCTTTTCCAGCACGTGGCCTGTAACCTTGTTTGCTATGGCATTTCAAGTGCTCATCTAAATACTTCTTAAATGTTGTGAGGGTTCTTGCCTCTACCATCTTTACAGGTAGTGTGCTCCAGATTCCAGCCACCATCCGAGTGAAATATTTTTCCCTCAAATCTCCTCGAAACCACTTGCCCCTTACCTTAAATCAATGCCCCCCTGTTATTGACACCTCTGCTAAGGGAAAAGTTTCTTCTTCTCTACCCTATCTATGGGCCTCATAATTTTTCCTGCTTTCTGTCTCCCTCCCTTTTTGAATAAAGGAGTTACATTGGCATAAAAGGAGTTACATACAGAGAGAACTAACTCGGTACAGCTTAGAATCCCTCTTTGTTGAAAAGTTGAGTAATGTAGCTGGACAGTTAGGGATTACTCTCCGCCCAAAAGCCAGGAAACCCAAAATTCTAAGACCTGTGGCCAATCATTTTTCACTTGAAGCTGAAGACTCAAGCAGAGTTAGAATCACTAACAGATAGAGTAATGTTAGCTAAGGTAAAACTAGAACAGAAGAGACAAGAATTAGAATTCCAGAGAGATCGAGAAAGAACAGAGTGAGCGTCAAGAAAGGGAAAAAGTAAGAGTGTTCCAGAAGGAGAAGGAGGAAAGAGAGTTAAGACGGCTCAAACAACTAGAGGAAGACCCAGTACACCCAGTGAAGGCACAGCTAGTGAGGGAGTTGCCCATAGCTCAGGACCATGTGCTGAGCTCTTACAGTTCTCCCAGTTCATTCTAAAGTTCAATGAGGAGCATGTGGCAGAATTTTTCATCACTTTTGAAAAACTTGCAAAGCAGCTGAAATGGCCGGCAGAGAACTGGACACTGTTTTTATAAAGCAAAGTAACAGGAAAAGCTCATGAGGTGTATTCACTGTTGCCAGATGAAAGTTCATCAGATTCTGAGATGACTAAAAACGCTATCCAGGGTGCATATGAGATAGTATCAGAAGCGTACCACCAAAAATTCGGAACACTCCGAAAGTAGCCTGAGCGAACTTACCTCCAGTTTGAAAGAGTTAAGCAGCTTCAGAACATAGGAGCAGGAGTAGGCCATTCAGCCCATCTAGTCTGCCCCGCCATTCAATACGATTATGGGTTATCTTCTATTTCAATTCCTTTTTACCACACTATCCCCATATCCCATTCTGTCATTTGTATTTATAAATCTGTCAATCTCTGCCTCAAACATACTGAATGACTGAGCTTCCACAGCCCTCTGGGGTAGAGAATTCCAAAGATTCACAACCCCCTAAGTAAAGAAATTTCGCCTCATCTCTGTCCTAAGTGACTTCCTCCTTATTTTAAAATTGTCTCTGCTGGTTCTAGACTCCCCAACCAGGGGAGACATCTTAGCTGCATCAACCCGTCTATCCATTTAATTCTGTTGTGGGTTTCAATGAGATCACATCTCATTCTTCGAAATTCTGGAGAATCCAGGCCCAGTTTTCCTAATCCCTTCACAGGACAGTCCTGCCATCCCAGGAACAAGTCTAGTGAATCTTCGTTGCACTCCCCCTATGGCAATAATATACTTCCTAAAGTAAGGGGAGTAAAGCTGCACACAGTACTCCAGGTGTGTTCTCACAAGGTTCCATACAATTGAAGCAAGACTTCACTACTCCTGTACTCAAATTCTCTTGTGATAATGGCTAACATACCATTAGCCTTCTTAAGTGCTTGCTGTCCCTGCATGTCAGCCTTCAGTGACTTATTGACAAGGACGCCCAGATCCCTTTGTACATCTACACTATCTAATTTCTTACCATTCAAGGAATACCCTTCACATCTATTCCACCTTCCAAAGTGGATAACCTCATATTTTCCACATTATATTACATCTTACACATTCTTGCCCTCCCACGAAGTCTGTCCAAATTCCCTTGAAGCCGCTTTGCACCTTCCTCACAACACATACATTCCCACATCTTTTTGTATCATCTGCAAACTTGGGACTATTACTCTGGTCCCCACATCTAAATCAATGATACATATTGTGAACAGATGGGACCCAAGTACTTACCCAAATGTTTCCTTTTTACTTACCCCACTAGTCACAGTCTGCCAAAGCGGGAATAACCCATTTATTCCTACTCTCTGTTTTATGCTTGTTAACCAATCCTTAATCCATGCCAGTATATTACGTCCTATCCCATGTGCTTTAATTTTACTAACCAACCTCTTGTGGGGGACCTTATCAAAAATTCATCTGAAAATCCAAATATACTACATCCACCGACTCCACTTTATCAATTCTGTTACTAATATCCTCAAAAAACTCCAACAGGTTCATCAAACATGATTTCCCATTCATAAATCCATGTTGTCTATGCACAATCAGATCATTATTATCCAATTATCCATTTATCTCATCCTTTATGATAGATTCTACCATTTTCTCTCTCCCGCCCTTCTTAAATCGTGGGGTGACATTTGCGACCTTCCAATATGCTGGAACCGTTCCAGAAGGTGATCACCCATGCACCCAATGTCTCCATAGCTACCTCTGTCAACACTCTGGAATTTAGAATATCAGGTCCTGGGGATTTATCAACCTTCAACCCCATTAATTTCTCCAACACAAACTTCTTACTGATATTAATTTCCTTCACTTCCTCATTCCCCCTAATCCCTTGGATCTCTAATTCTGGGATATTTCTTGTATCTTTCTCAGTGAAGACAGACACAAAGTGATCATTTAGCTTCTCTGCGATTTCTCGATTCCCCATTATAAATTGCCCTGACTCTGCCTGCAATGGACACATACATGTCTTACCCAAACGTTTCCATTTTACGTACCTATAGAAGATTTTACAGTCCGCTTTTATGTTTGCCTCTGACTAGTAGATACGGAAAATCAGGATACAGCTCACATATGTAAACCTCAGAGCTGTGATCCTTCTCGAGGAGTTCAAAAGCTCGCTCCCGCTCCCGCTCCCGCTCCCATTAAAACCCACACAGAGGAAAAAAAGGTTCAAAGAGCCAGGAAGGTTGCAATTCTGGATGATGATTTTTTTCCATGTACACAAGGCCTTAACCCCAAAGGGAATGCATTCCCGAGTCACCCCAAATACCCGGGAATAAAAGGTGGGAGGGTGATAAGAGCCTGAGCAGCCACGGGCAAGGAGGAAAATCTGGACACCCAGGGGTCCACGCTCAGGCCAAGTAGAGCGGTACTGAGAGCAGGAGTAATGGCCAATGATCTGTGTGTTTCCACTGCAGCAAGGCAGGTCACCATCGAGTTGAATGTTCTAAGTGATGGGGAAAACCTGTAGGATTACTCAGGGTCCACCAGATCAGTGCAGGAAAACGGGCGCTGATGGAATTCACAGCAGGTCAGGCTGTGCCTTTAACTGCAACATTCAGACTGCAACATTACCCGACCACAGAGATTGGGGGAAAACTTAACAAAATCCTTGAGCGTTACTAGGATTTTGAATCCCAGGGAAAAGTGACCCTATACCACTTCAGTGAGGTAAAAAAGCCCTGGTCATACTCAATGATAAAGGTGCCACCCAATCCCTTCTGATGGGAATAGGCATGACCTTTCTCCGAGAGTGCAGTGAATGCTAGAGTGTTAGAGAATGGTATTGGAAGGCAGTATATGTCCACACCTTTATATTGGGTGCACTTGGGGTGCGACCTATTTTCAGGACCAGTGGCCATGGGGACCTGCTCCTGGGTATTGATCTGGCAGAGAAAAGGTGGCAGCTTCCGCAAAGGTTCTGGAGAGACCACAAGAGATCAGGGACACAGAGCAGTTACAGGGGGAGGTCCCCGGCATTCTCCCTGATTCTCTGGTGACTCGGTCCATGGCTAAACAATCCCCATCAGAGGTGGCTGAACTGACACTGGAGACGGATGACCCTACTGTCTGGTTGGCTGAAACCTTCTTTGGGAAGGTAGAGAACGCAAAGGATGCGTTAACTAGATCTTCCTTAGTTGAGGCTCAACAACTCGACCCAGTGTTAAAATATATCACAGACTGTCCAAACCATAACTGAAGCAGAGGGAGTTGCAGAGTGCTACGATTTAAAGATTGAGGTGCTGGTGAGGAAGTGGAGACCTCCTCACAGACCTGCGGATGAAGATTGGACAGTGCTTCACCAGATAATGGTGCTTCTGTGGTCCCTTAAAGAAATATCAATGGCCCACGAACTTCAAATGACTGGACATGTTGATGGATGAAAATTTAAAGCCCACATCAGACAGCATTTTGACTGACCAAAACTGCACAAAGATGTGGAGGAGTTCTGTAAAACTGGTCACACCTGCCACCTTGTGGGAAAGCTCCAACCTGCAATAAAACCTTCACCCTAATTCCCATACCAGATTTTGTAGAACCCTTCAGCAGAATGCTAGTGGATTGTGTGGGACACCTACTGAAAACAAAACGGGATTATCAGTATCTTCTCACCATTACGAATGTGGTGACCCGATCCCCAGAAGCCATTCCCCCGAAGAACTATCTCTGCCAAGGTAGTGGTGGAGGGGCGAACCCGTTTTGGGCTACCTTCTGAGATTCAGATGGATCAGGGCACACATTTTACGTCCAGTATTTTTGAAAAGGTCATGGGATTTCTAGACATAACCCAGCTAATGTCTACCACCCACTGTCACAAGGAGCTTTGGAGCAGTACCACCAGACCCTAAAGACAATGATCAGGCCATACTGCTATGAGTAACCCCATGACTGGGACAAAGGGATGGCATTTCACCTGTTGGTTACCAGGAACTTATCCACTGAGTCCACTGGCTTTAGTCTCTTTGAATTAGTTTATGGACACGAGGTGAGAGGTCCTCTTAAGCTAATCAAGGAGAAGTTTTTGGGACACAGGGTTGAGTCTGCCATGTTAGACTACATTGCCATGCTCTGGGAGTGGCTCATGGCAGCCTGTGCAATTGCTCAAGAACACCTAAAGATCTCCTACTCAGTTATGAAAAGGTAAGCAGGCAAAAATGCCAAGGCCAAAACATTTCAGGACAGAGACCATGTATTGTTACTATTCCCAATGCAGGGTGAATCCCTGAAATCCCGGTTCAGTGGTCCATATCGAGTGGCAAAAGGAACAGCGGGTCAATTATTTAATTGGCACCCAGACCAAAGGAAAAAAGCAAAGGCAGTGGAGGGAACAGACAATTACAGATCTGTCAGACTGTCAGGAGAGAAGGATTGAAAAGGACAGTGAGGACAGGTTAGAGGAGGGCCAGGAGGATTCCCAACTGGAATCCCCTACTCTCCGATTTACCAACCCTGAAATGTTAGATAAATTAGACCCCACACTCTCCTTCTTAAATGCAGGTCAATGAGGCAACCTAAAAAGTCAGCTAACAGCATTTACAGAAATATGCAATGACAAAGGAAAGTTCCCAAACAGGCAAGCCAATAGTGAGGGAGATGTTTCACCGAGTCGAGGTGCCGGAGGAGAGTACAGTGAAAGATGGACAGCCACCTGCGAGCCATAAAATCCCAGAGGACATGGTGCCGGTTAGAAAAATGTTGCTCCCCATAGTCGAGGGAAAAGGGAAGGGAAAATACCCTAAAGTAAACAACACTTGTGTACCTCACCAGAAAGCTAAAAGTAAGGTCAGTGTTGATCTACCCACTGAAGAACACAATGATCAGGTCCCAAACACAAAGCTAATCAAACCCAACAATTGCAAAGCCAAACTCAGCAAGAACAAATGCCCAGAGGACATCCCAGACACCTCACAGGGTCTAAAAAGACAATTTATTACACACTGTCGGTTTAGTTAGAAAGATTATCAAGGAGAAGGAACCTGAATGGTTAAAGATTCATTGCAGGAGAGAAAAAAAACAATGTAATCGCTGATGCAATGTCCAGGGTCGAACCCGACACATAACCATCCCAGACAAAACACCAAAACATTAAATCAGTACAACTGTAACAGAAAATGTCAGCTGCAGTAATTCGAAGATTAATATGTCAGTTTGGTAAGTGATTATTGAGAATGAATGTGTGCTTTCTTCTTTTTATTCCCACAATCCTGCAATGAAATGTTCTTGTTATCACATTTTTTCCCCGGGTGCTGTGGCGGTGTCAAGATAACACAATATGCCAAATTATGAAATTTAATTCATCGTTTGGAAACTTACAGTAAACGTTTAATAGAAAAAAATCTTGCAGCTATCCTTCAAAAAAACTGGCAGCCAAGATGGCCACCGCAATTGGCATCTGAAACACCTTTTCACATTCTGAATCCTACAACAGGAGACACATGTCTGATGAGCCTGGACCCAAATCATTGGCTTGCTCCAGTGATTGAATTACCTAAGATTACATTCATTAACACGGCATACAAGGCCATCCTGACACATTGACTTTGAAAGAACAAACTCCTCCAAGAGTAAATACTGGTATCCTGAGCCCTGGACAGATAGAAGTTTCAAACCTTGAATCTCATTGTAAGGGTTCAGCGAATACACTGAGGCAGTCAGGAGACTGTCTATCTCTGTGAAAGCTGAGAGTTTCCCCTGGACAAAAACAGACAAGTCAGTGATTCAAAATGTGCTGAAGCAGAAGGGCTGTGTTCCCCCCACACCCCTCCCTCTCTCTCGTCTCTGTCTCCAGATAACATCACAAATTTGAAAACCACATGTGACTGTGGGCCCTCCAAGCCTACAGATTGCTACAGACAGAGTAACCAGGGGAAGAAAGCCACCTGCAAGTCTGCCTCAAAGAAATCCCTGAGCTATGTGGACCATGTGACAAACTGCACTTTGACCAGAAAAATACTTCAAGGTGGCAACTTCAGCAGGAGAACACGGAATAGTCAAACCTCACAGAATGAGTTTTTTTTTTAAATATTTCTTCTGGACTCCAATCCAACCACAAATTTACTTCTCACTCAGTAATCTACTTCTGTGTGATTCTCGTCTGAGTGAGTGCATAAATGTGTTCTATTTATTTTAATGATTGTATTTAGATCGGGTTTGTATTGTTAAGTATAATAAACTCACCTCTTTCATGTTTAAACTCACGAGAACCAGTCTAATCGGTCCCTCCACCATCACACCAAAGGTAAAATGTAAAACACTCACTCAGACGTTCAGCATATTCACTGTTTATAAAGGACAAACACTGCTGTGGTCAAATAAAGCCGAGCGACTTTGACCCTTCCTCACCTGGCCATAACAATAGGCAGGGTTGGGGATGGAGCGAATATGGGGATGAACTCAGCTCAGCATTAAATAGATAGCAGAGGTTGTAAACTTCCTGGTTCAGCCTCAGACAACGGCCAGTGAGGGGATGCAGATCATGGACCGGGAATGGAGTTTGTGACAGAAACTGAAGATAATGGTTTCAGTCTTCTCACGATTTAAATGACAAGAACACTAAATCAGTGAAATATGGTTTATGAATCTAATAGTTGGATACAGAGACTTACGAGGGACACCAATAATAGCGAGGATTGGATAGTAAATAAATTGAATCATCCTCAGAGCATAAAAGATCCGCCATTCCAATGGTATCCAATAATAATCGGCAGTAACCAGGCCAAACCAATCGGATAAACTCCTGTCCATTGTTGTAACATTCCAATCTATTGTTCTCAGATTCTGACACATTGTTGTAACATTCCAATCTATTATTCAGATTATGATCTATCCTCTCCCTCTCACTGCAGCCGCTGATCCCTGTTCGTGCTGGGGTTGATGCTCCCGCTGACACTATAGGATAACACATTGAAAGGAGTCCTTCTTAATAGAAGAGGGAAACCCCCCAGTGACACCATTAAGGTCCATGGAGACTGACATTAATTACAGTCACTGAACAAACAGGTTCAGTTAACACCTTTCAATCCAACATATTTTGTATCGCAGTAAAGTAGAACATTTATCCAGTCTGGATGGGATGTATGATAGTTACTGAGGGAAGGAATGGTGCAAATAACAGAGGCATTGGACAGAATCTTTCAATCCTCCTTGGATATGGGATTGATGCCAGCGGACTGCAGGGTTGTAAATGTTACACTGTTTAAAAAAGTAGAGGTTGGATAAACCCTGTAACTATCAGTCTAACGTTGGTGGTTGGAAACTTCTAGATGTCATAACCCAGCACAAAAATATATCTTGCTTGCAAAAACATGGGTTAATCAATGACAAGTAGCATGGATAGGTTAATGGAAACTCATTTCTGATAATCTTGATCGAGTTCGTTCAGGACGTAACTGTGAGTGTGAATGAGGATAGCGTATTTCATGTAATATACTCATAGAAAGTTTAAGACAGAGAAAGAGGCCGCTTGGCCCATTGCGTCTGCACCGGCCGAAAAATGATCCACCTATTCTAATCCCACCTTCCAGCATTTGATCAATCGCCCTGAAGATTATGGCACTTGAGCTGAACATCCAGACTCCTTTTGAATGAGTGGAGGGATTCTGCCTCAACTATCCTTACAGGCAGTAAGTTCTAGACCCTCACTAAAAACAGGGGACCCAGGACTGCACCCTGTGGAATGCCAAAGGAAGCAGTCCTCCAGTCACTAACATACCCGTCAACAATTACAGTTTCATAAAAACAAGAAATGCTGGAAATACTCAGCAGGTCTGTCAGCATTTGTGGAGAGAGAAGCCGAGTTAGCGTTACAGGTCAGTGACCCTTCTTCACTGACCTGAAACATTATCTCTGCTTCTCCCTCCACATATGCTGCCAGACCTGCTGAGTATTTCCAGCATTTCTTGTTTTTACTTCAGATTTCCAGCATCTGCAGTATTTTGCTTTTATTATAACAATTACCCTTTGTTTCCTGTCACTGAGCCAATTCTGCATTTTTGGACGAACAAGTTTCTCCTCAATTCCCCGATAGTCCTTCTACCAAGCACTTTAAGTCACTGCCCCCTATTCACTGATCCCTCTGCTAAGGTGAATAGACGCTTCACCTCCACTCTATCCAGGCCCCACGAAATTATGTCCATTTCAATCAGGTCTCCCTTCAGCCTTCTCTGTTCCAAGTAGAACAACCCCAGCCTATCTAATCTTTCTTCATAGCTGCATTTTTCCAGTCCAGGCAACATCCTCGTAAATCTCCTCTGTACCCTCTTTAGCGAAAGTACGTCCTTTGTGTAATGAGGTGACCAGAACTGCACACAGTGCTCAGGTTGTGACCTAACCAATGATTTATCTACTTCCAGCATAACCTTCCTGCTCTTGTATTCTATACCTCAGCTAATAAAGGAAAGGAGTCCATATGCCTTCTTAACCATCTTATCGACCTGACCTGCTACCTTCAGGGATCAGTGGACATTGACTCCAAGGTCCCTCACTTCCTCTACACTTCTCAGTATTTTCCTATTAATCGTCTATCCCTTTGCCTTGTTTGACCTCCTCAATTGCATCACCTTAGACCTATCCAGGTTGAATTCCATTTGTCACTTTTCTGCCATCAATATCTTCCTGCACCCTACAGCTATCCTCCTCGCTATCGACCGCACGACCAATCTGTGTACCATCTGCACAAATCTTGATCATGCCCCCTACATTTACGTTCAAATCGTTAATATATACTGCACAAAAGCGGGAAGTCCAGTGCTGAGCCCTGTGGAACGTCACTGGAAACAGGCCTCAAGTCAGTGACACACCCGTCAACAATCACCCTTTGTTTCCTGTCACTGAGACAATTTTGCATCCAGCTTGTTGAATTTCCCTGGGTTCCATGAGATTTTATCTTTTTAACTAGTACGCCACATGGGACCTTGACAAAAGCCTTGTCAAAATCCATGTGGACCATATCAACTGCACTACCCTCATCTATCATCCTTGCTACTTCTTCGAAAAATTCTGTCAACTTGGTCAAACAATATCTTCCCTTATCAAATCCATGCTCAATATCCGTGATTAACCTGTGCCTTTCCAAGTGACACGTTATCCTGTCTTTCAGAATAGATTCCAATAATGTGCCCACTACTGAGGTTAGACTGACTGGCCTGCAATTATTCGGTCTATCCCTTGCTCCCTTTTTAAAGAGGTACAATTTTAACAGTTCACTAATCCTCTGGCACTCCACCTGTATCCAGTGCGGACTGGAAAATGATGGTCAGACCCTCTGCCATTTCCTCTCTCACCTCTTTTGACAGCCTGGAATACATTTCACCTGGCCCTGGTGATTTATCAACTTTCAAGGATGCTAATCTCATTAATACTTCCTCTCTCCCTATGTATATCACATCCAATAATTCACACTCCTCCTCCTTAACCACAATATCTGCATCGTCCCCCCTTTTGTTAAGACAGATCCAAAGTATTCATGAAGAACAATACCAACATGTTCCGCCCCTACTCGTGTATATCCATTTATGTATATAGACTTTCAAAAGGCCTGTAAACAAATAACATTTCATAGACTTGTTATGAAAAATGGAACACATGGATTAATGTGACAGTGATGGTGTGGATATGACAGTGACTCAGGGACAGAAAGCAGAGAGAAGTGGTGAAAAGTCATTGTTCAGACTGGAGGTGGAGGGGAGTATACAGTACTGTTTCTCAGGGTTTGATTTACTCCACGTGATATCAAGATATGACAGAAGGCACTGGATACTGCAATGGCTATGAGCCCTGACAATATTCCGGAAATAGTACTGAAGACCTGTGCTCCAGAAAGTGCCGCACCCCTAGCCAAGCAGTTCCAGTACAGCTACAACACTGGCATCAACCCGGCAATGTGGAAGGTTTCCCAGGTATGTCCTGTAGACAAAAAGCAGGACAAGTCCAACCCGGCCAATTACTGCCCCATCAGCCTACTCTCAATCATCAGTAAAGTGATGTAAGGTGTCATCAGCAGAGCTACCAAACAGCACTTGCTTTGCAATAACCTGCTCAGTGACGCTCAGTTTCGGTTCTGCTACAGCCACTCAGCTCCTGATCTCATTACCTCATTATCTCAAACCCTCCGCTGGCTGGTGTCATACCTAGTGCAAAGGAAGATGGTTGTGGTTGTTGGAGGTCAATCATCTGAGCTCCAGGACATCACTGCAGGAGTTCCTCAGGGTAGTGTCCTAGGCCCAACCATCTTCAGCTGCTTCATCAATGATCTTCCTTCAATAATAAGGTCAGAAGTGGGGATGTTCGCTGATGATTGCACAATGTTCAGCACCATTCGTGACTCCTCAGATACTGAAGCAGTCCGTGCAGAAATGCAGCAAGACCTGGACAATATCCAGGCTTGGGCTGATAAGTGGCAAGTAACATTCGTGCCACACAAGTGCCAGATAATGACCATCTCCAACAAGAGAGAATCTAACCATCTCCCCTTGATATTCAATGGCATACCATCGCTGTATCCCCCACTATCAACATTCTGGGGGCTCCCATTGAACAGAAACTGAACTGGAGTAGCCATATAAATACCGTGGCTACAAGAGCAGGTCAGAGGCGAGGAATCCTGAGGCGAGTAACTCACCTCCTGACTCCCCAAAGCCTGTCCACCATCTACAAGGCACAAGTCAGGAGTGTAATGTCAGGAGTACTCTCCACTTGCCTGGATGGGTGCAGCTCCAACAACACTCAAGAAGCTCGACACCATTCAGGAAAAAGCAGCCCGCTTGATTGCCACCCCATCTACAAACATTCACTCCCTCCACCACAGCCGCACAGTGGCAGCAGCATGTACCATCTACTAGATGCACTGTAGCAATGCACCAAGGCCCCTTTGACAGCACCTTCCAAACCCACGACCTCTACCAACTAGAAGGACAAGGGCAGAAAATACATAAGAAAATCACCACCTTCAAGTTCCCTTTCAAGTCACACACCGTCCTGACTTGGAACTATATCGCCGTTCCTGCACTGTCGCTGGGTCAAAATCCCTTCCGAACAGCACTGTGGGTCTACCTACTCCAAATGGACTGCAGCGGTTGAAGAAGGCAGCTCACCATCACCTTCTCAAGGGCAACACGTGCAATAAATGCTGGCCAAGCCAGTGCCGCCCAAATCCCATGAATGAATATAAAAAAGAGCCAGGGTGTGGGACTAACTGGTAGATCTTCAAAAGGGCCAGCACTGAAATGTTGGACCAAATGGCCTTCTTCAGTGCAATGCTATTCTATGTTTCCATGATTGTTCTTGCCTCTACTTTCCTAATATTCCTATCCTTTAAACAGGCGTTTGATAAAGTACCACATAACAGCCATGTTACCAGTTAGAAACACATGGGATTAAAGGACCAATGACAGCAGTGGCTCAGTTTGTAGCTCTCTCCCCTTTCAGTCACAAGCTTCTAGGATCAAGTGTCATTTGATCGCAAGAAATAAGTAACAGGACTTAATCACAAGATTCAAGGCTGACACTGCAGTGACATGACTGAGGGAGTGTTGCACTGTCAGATGTGCCATCTATCGAATGAAACATTAAACAAACATTTGCCCTCTCAGGTGGATGTTAAAGATCTGATCATTATCACATTGCTGCTTGTGGGAGCTTGCTGTGCGGAAATCTTCTGCCATCTTTCCTACATTACAATAGTGACTAGGGTTTAATAAGTACTCATTGATTGTAAATCGCTTTGGGACATGCAGTGGTCATGAAGGCGTTACATAAATCGAAGTTTTTTTTTAAATTTACAATGACAGCATGCAGGAAATTAGCTAAGTGACAGAAAGCAGAGAGTGGTGGAGAATGGTTGTTGTTCAGTCTGGAGGGAAGTACACAGTGGGGTTCCCCAGGTTCACTGTTGGGATGACTGTTGCTGTATGTTAATGCAATGGGCTTGTGTACAGAGGGGATAATGTCAAAGTTTTCAGAGGGCAGGAAACTCAGAAATGTTAATAAACAGTGAGAAGGATAGTAACAGACTTCAGGAGGACAGAGAATGACTGGTGAAATGGGCAGGAACATGGCAGATGTAATTTAACACAGTGAAGTGTGAAGTGAGACATTTGGGTAGGAAGTATGTGGAGAAACAATATAAACTCAATGGAACCATTATAAAGTGGGTGCAGGATTGGGGAGACCTGGGCTGTACACACACAGATCTTTGAAGGTAACATGTAGTGTCCTTGGTGTGTGAGAGAGAGGCACAGAGTAAAAACAGCTCAGGAGGAAATGCTGATCTTTATACATCATTGGTTAGATCCCAGCTGGAGAACTGTGTCCAATTCTAATCACCACACTTTGGTAATGATGTCATGGACTTAGTGAAGATACTGAGGTGATTTTCTGGAATGGTACCAGGGATCTGGGTACCAGTTACGTGGAGAGATTGGAAAAGCTGGGGTTGCAATGAAGGGTAAGAGGAGATTTAAGAGAATTCAAAATCATGAAGGGTTTTGATGGGATAATTAATGTGAAACGGTTTCCAGTATCAGAAATAAAAGCAAAATACTGCGGATGCTGGAAATCTGAAACAAAAACAAGAAATGCTGGATTCACTCAGCAGGTCTGGCAGCATCTGTAGAAAGAGAAGCAGAGTTAACGTTTCGGGTCAGTGACCCTTCTTCGGAACCAGTATCAGAAAGTTCAGTATTAAGAAGACACAGATTGAAAAAGAACCAGAGGTGAAATGAAAAGAATTTTCTTACACAGCGAGTTGTTGGGAGCTGGCATTCACTGCCTGAAAAGATGGTGGAAGCAGATTCAATAATATATTTCAAAAGGAAATTTAACAAATACTTGAAAAGGAGAAAAAACGCAGGAGTCTGGGGAAAGAGGAGGGGAGAGGAACTAATTAGATAGTTTTAGTTTAGTTTAGAGATACAGCACTGAAACAGGCCCTTTGGCCCACCGTGTCTGTGCCGACCATCAACCACCCATTTATACTAATCCTACACTAATTCCATATCACTACCACATCCCCACCTATCCCTATATTTCCCTACCACCTACCTTTACTAGTGGCAATTTATAATGGTCAATTAACCTATCAACCTTCCAAGTCTTTGGCATGTGGGTGGAAATCGGAGCACCCGGAATAAACCCACGCAGACACAGGGAGAATTTGCAAACTCCGCGCAGGCAGTAACCCGGGTGGCTGGAGCTGTGAGGCTGCAGTGCTAACCACTGCACCACTGTCCTGCCCCTGCGCCACTGTGCCGATTAATACCAGCTGGAGTGGTACTGAGTCTCACTCACACACCAGGAAAGAGCCAATTCAAACCAGACCTCTATTAATAGCAGCTGAAGTGGAACTGAGTTCCACGCAAGCACCAGGAAAGAGACAGTTCATTACAGACCACCATTAATACCAGCTGGAGTGGTACTGAGTCCCACTTGCACAGCAGGAAAGAGACAATTCAATCCAGGCCTCTATTAATACTAATTAGATAGCTCTTTCAAAGAAACAGTACTGACACAATGGGCCGACAGACCTCCTTCTGATTGTATGAGCAATAAACAGAGAGTGAAGAGAGAGAGAGAGAGAGGGGAAAAGTGTGAATGACGGAAAGGGAAATAGCAAGAACGAGAAAATCGGGTTAGCATCGCTTTGTCGGCAGAGGGATCATGATCCGCACGTGCCTGCTCCTGTTGTGGCAGGTGACACATAAAGCTCCTGCTATGTCCTCATTTCCATGAAAAATTCGTGTCGCCCATGGTGACCCGCGCTACTCTTTGCCTGCACATTTAACAGGAGCCTAACTGTGTGTGAGGCTGGCTCGTCTTTCAGCCAGCATTCAGCTCTTAAAGACAGTCTGTCCCTCTTGAAGGGAAGCTGCACTGAATCACAGAAGGCTGCTGCTGCTGACTGTGAATGCTGCAATTGGAGACAAGGTAAATGGAACACTAGGACAGAGAGAGGGCTCTGCGGCTCACGAATGCGGTGCTGAAGGCCTTAGTCATGGAGAGTAACAGGAGAAGAGAGCCCATGTTTCTGTAGGGTGGTGTGGAGACCCTCAAGATACACCCTCCGAAGAGAATGGGAGCAAGTGGCCACGGAGGCGAATGCAAGAAGTCTGGCCCCGACGACCTGGCAGCAGAGCCAGAAGAAGTTTATTGAGCTCACACAGGTGGTAAATGTCAGTGACTTCATCACCACATGGCATCTCCTACCCTCAACACCACCAACCTCTCACACTGCTCAATATAACACACCCCTATCACTCACCCATCAGCAGTCCCTAACACTCAGGACTCACACCTATCATGAACATACTCCACCTTACCCACACACACCTTCCACTGATACCAGCCTCACACCCATCTCTCACTGCCTTCACATATCTCCAGCTATTCAGCTATGGTAGGCACAGCACCCAAACAGTGCAACACAGTCACTGACATTCTGCCCTCTCTCTTACAGGACAAGGTGGCCCATAATCACAGGGAGCAGCAGTGAACAGGCGGGGACCAGGCATACCTTAATCCCCTGAGCCTGAGGGAGGAGATGGTTCTCCACATCATGGGACCGGCTGTGACAGAGCCCGTAGCATCCTGCATCACCGAAAGCATTCAGGATGATACTATGTTCCTGCCTTATGTCCCTTCTTAACTCCCACCTCCCTCTCATCCTGCTGTCTGGGATGATGTCCAAGCTGCAGATGGCGGGACCATGGACCTCCTGCTTTCCATCCCACCCCCAATCCCTGACCGAACCCTCCCTTTCTGATTTTATACTTTCCGATAATAACCCGAAACTGCCAGTTTCCCAGTCACAGCAGATCCAGGAGACAGAGAGAGAGCAGCAACACAGCACTGATTGTGAAGCCCCATCACTTGGTCTGATACTCACAGTCACCAGATCAAATACTTGCATTGTGCCAACCTTAGAGTTTGGTATAGAGACACAATCTGCACGGGTTGAGACACCGAGCACGAGTGAGCTGCAGCCAGTCCAGGGGGAAAGGATAGTTCATGTGTCAGATCACCGGAGGGCGAGGTCACAAACGAGTTATAATACACAGGACTCAGATGTGAACATTGCTGGAACAGCATACAGGAGAATGCTGATGGACATGTACACTGAGATACTTGGTCCATTGACAGGCCTGTCAGACAGTCTGTTGTCACTGTCAAGGAACACGGAGGAGTCCAGCTCCAACATGGCACAGGGCATTTCACAGAGCTTGAAGCCCATTCTTTCCCCTGTGGAAGTGGTCACTAACTCCATGACAGCACTAGTGGACCCAGCCGTGATGCAGTGTCTGATACCATTGTCTCAGCTTCCACTGCAGCACAGACGGCAGACACCCAAAGTCTCAGTGCTGCAGTGGAAGCTCAGATTGAGGAAATGAGATCCATGTTTGCTGCCAGGCAGGATCAGACAGCTGTTATCATGGCTGTAGATCTCAGTGTTCAAAGGGGTTTGCAGGCTCTCACAGCAGTCCAGCAATCTGTGATCCAGTAGATTACCAGGATTGCTGAGGTGTCGCCCCTTGGCAGTGACAGTGTCTCTGTGGAGCATGAACTTGCTGTCCTCTCTCAGGATGACAGTATTTGTCCTCCATTCACTGCCACTCCACCAGTGTCCTTGCTGTTCCCCATCAGCCAGCCCAGGCTGCTGCTGCCCATGTCGAGGTGGTGCAATCCGACTACGAACCCGCAAAGCCCTGTGCTGCTCAAGGACGTCCTGCAAGGCCATCTGCAGTCTCCCCAGTGAAAGTCAGCAGCCTTCCACCAGCCATGCTGCAGTCACTGGGGAAACACTGTGTAGGAGCACTAGACAAGTCGAGGGAAGCCACAAGACAGGCACTAAGGGAATACACAAGGGTGAATAGTTCAGTTTTGTTTGTATAATTGGATGTGCTGTTAGATAAAGATGTTAATGAAAAGGTTTTTGTTGGTGTTTTTCATTGCAGGATGGTGACCAAGGGGACATTGTGATGGGGCGTCTCAGATGGGTGTAATGGGGGAGAATGGGGGATCCATGGTGGGAAAGGGAAGTTGTCCTATGGAACCGGAATCTTATCAGGGACTCTCCGACAGCCTGTCCTGGTCGATGGCATCCAGGAAATATCCTCCCGGTCTCCTCCTGCTCCTCCTCCTGAGGTGTCCTCTGGATTCCTGTTGCCAATGCCTGTGTCCTCATGATAGTGATGATATGAAGGGTGCAGCAGAACACCATGAACTGGGACACCTGCTCCAGTGTGTACTGGAGGACTCCCCCGAGCGGTTCAGACATCGGAAGCATTGCTTCCTCACACCGATGATCTGTTCCACCATGTTCCTGGTGACTCCATTACCCACGTTATACACATGTTAATTGTGTGTGGTTAGTTGGCGGTGGGAGGTGGTTTGGGGATGCAGAAAAATGAGCTGTGTCTAGAGAATGGAATCTTTCATCTCTGAGGAGCCACATTCTGGTTCTGCATGGCGGCCAAAGTGTTGGAACCGGCTGACTGCATCAGAATGAATGTATGGTGGCTGCTGCCAGGATAGTGGACATTCACCAACATGATGTACTGGGCATTCTCACTCACCAACTGTGCTTTCATGGAGTGAGAATTTTTCCAGGTCCTGACAACGGGGGCCCCGCAGAGACACCCACACCATCAGGAATCCCTCTATCCTGACAAAGCCACGGGATCTCTCATCCTGCTTCCCCCTGCTGAGGGAGAAAATGATGACATCGATGGTCACCGTCACCTCCCAGAATTATCAATGGACAACACACAAGACGAATAACTACTGGTCAGTTAGTTTAACATCAGTGGCGAGTAAGGTTATAGAAACAATAATCAGGGAAAAAGGACAACACACACTTGGAGAGGTTTGAGTTAATTACGGATTGTCAGCACGGATTTCTAAAAGACAGATTATGCTTGATGAACTAATTGAATTGATTTCTATGATCAGAGAAGGTTGATGAAGGGAATGTGGTGGATGTTGTCTCCCTGGATTTTATTAAAGTATTTGATGAAGAACCACACAAATGCTTGGTTAACAAAATTGAAGCTCATGGAATAGCATCCAATTGGATCAAAAATTGTCCAAAGGACAGCAAAAAGAGTCTTGTGTTAAATGGCTGTTTTTCAGACAGGAGGATGGTAGACAGTGATGTTCCCCAAGGGTCAGTGCTAGGAGCGCTGATTTTTTTTCCTTGCTATATATAAATGACATGCACCTTGGAATGCAAAGCAGAAATTCAAAATTTTCCAATGATACCTATCTTGTAGGTGTGATAAACAGGGAGGATGATACAAACCATCCGCAACAGAACTTAGATAGGCTGGCAGAATGGACAGAGAAGTGGCAGGTAGAATTTATTACAGAGCAGTGTGCGGTGATGTATTTCGTCAGAAGGATTAGGAAGGCAATGTAGACTTAATGACACATTACTAAAGATTGTGCAGGAACAGAGGGACCTGGGCCTCCATATGCACTGATCCTTGAAGGTGGCAGGACATATTAGGAGAGTGTTTAGCAAATCATATCAGATCTTGCGCTTCATAATTACAGACAAAGATACAAAGGCAGGGAAGTTATGCTGAAACGTTATAAAGCTTTGGTTAGGCCTCAACTAGAGAACTGTGTCCAGTTCTGGTCACCACACTTTAGGAAGGATGTGAAGGTCCTTGAGAGGGTGCAGAGGAGATTTACCAAAATGGTTTCAGGGATGGGGGTTTAGCGACAAGGTTAGTTTGGAGAAGATGGAGTTGTTCTCCCTGGAGTAAAGGAGATTTAGAGAGCTTTGGTAGAGGTGTACAAGATTATGATAAGTTTAGATAAGACAGACAAGGAAAAACTGTTCCCATTAACTGATGAAATACGGACTGGGGGACACAGATGGAAGGTTTTGGGTAAGAGATGCAGGGGGAATATGAGGAGGAACATTTTTAGACAGTGGATGGTAATAAGCTGGAACTCACTGCCCATGAGGGTGGTGGACGCTGAGGCAATTAATGATTTCAAAAGGAAACTGGATGGACACCAGAGGAAATGAACTTGCAGGGATACGGGGACTGAGCGGAGGATTGGGACTGACTGGATTGTTCCAGGGAGAGCTGACATGGAGGGGCCGAATGACCACCTTCAGTGCCGCAAATTACTAATTCACTCTCTGTGACTCCATGTTGGATATGTCTCCTGCTCCTGTCTGGAAAGATCTAGATACACAGAAGTTCAATGAAACTGTGACTTTAACGGCCACTGACAGCTCCTTCCTCACCCTGCTGTGAGGCTCCAAGTCGTGTTACAGGAGGTGACACTGCTATGTGACCACATCCGAATTAAATCAGAGCCACCTCACGCACAGCTCCTGGGTTAGGTGTAGGTAGGAAAAGTGCCCTTGGAAAACCCGGGGTGGGTAGGGCAAAGCCCCCTCCTCCTCCCTCTTTACAGAGCTTCCCCTCTCTGCAGCCTCTGCTCCATGTGTTGGTCATGTCATAGACCCAAAGACACTGTAAATATAGTCCCCATTCCTTGTCCAGATTTGGGTCACCAAATCTTCTGTCCTCCCTGAATGTCTGCAGCAGCTCACAACACAACCTCCAGAAAACCATCCACAGCACCTCCACTAACTTTACAATAGCAGAAGTAAGTCAAAAGCCCGTCACCTGTAAGCTGGATGCCTGGTCCTTTTAAATAACATTAGAGGGGATGCATTGTGATGCTAAATGTATGTTCAGCTGACATTGACTAACACAGGTGGTCAGTGGACATGCACAGACCAACTTTCAAAGAAGTACATCAAAGCTGCTGGCATGGTACATTGACATCACTTTCAAATCCACCCTCAAAGGAACAACACATACAAGGTACAATTGAGCGAGAGCCCAGCCCAGCATGTGATATTGTGCAGGCCACAGTAGAAGTGGCCGGCTGTGAAGACCATGCTGACAGCACATAGATGATACGACTGGGCTGGAGCCCCGCTCAGCATGGGATATTGTGCAGACCGCACCGTAAGTGGCCGGCTGTGCGATTCACATCTCTTTATGGATCCCAATTCTGTACCGTCAGCAGCAGTCTAAAATCGTGGCTCGGGACAGATGCAGTGGGAAATAAATTCACTTTACAAGGAGAAATGAAAAAAGATTGAAGTCGAAAGATTTGCAGGAATATGTGAAATGGACTGGGGAAAGTGAATAAATGGAGGGGTGAGGCCATGGAGAGATTCAAACACAAGAAAGAGAATATTAAAAATAAGGTGCTGCCAGTTCGGGGGCCAATGTAGATCAGTGAGCACAGGGGTGATAGGTGATCGGGATTTGGTGTGAGTTAGGATACAGGCAGCAGAGTTCTGGATGGGCTGTGGTTTATGGAGGTTTATAACTGGGAGGGTGACCAAGATGGAATTAGAATAGTCAGCTGTGTATTTAACAGTGATGCAGATGAGGGTTTGCGCAGTAGATGGGCAGAGGCAGAGGTGGAGAGCGGTGATATCACAGAGGTGGTATTAGGCAGGGTTGGTGATGAAAAGAATATGAAGATGAACTTAGCTCAGGTTGAAATATAACACAGAAGTTGTAAACTGTCTAGTTGAGCCTCAAATATTGGGCAGGGTGGAGTATGTGCTTCCCAGTTAGGGGATGGAGTTTGTGATGGAGACCAATGACACTGGCTTCAGTCTTCCCAGAATTTACATTACTGAACAGTATTTCAGTGAAACAGGGTTTACAGATCTCCTAGCCGGAAATAGAGACAGCAACAGCAGCAAGGATGAGAGAGTATATGACAAGAACTGTAATACAGTACACAATGTTTTATAGAGCTCATGGCTGAAGATATTCACCAGGCATACAACGGCAGCAAGAAGGGCAGAGTAAATTACAGGAGCAGTAATGCAGTTAAACATGGTTTAAAGAATTAATAGCTAGCTAGAGAGACTTACCAGGGACACCAATAATAGCCAGGATGGGATAGTAAATGTATTGAATAATCTTCAGTGCGAGATCGATACGAGAGTTTAATGAGTACCAATTATAATATGTAGAAAGAGAGTAAATAACCGAGGATAAACTCCTGTCCATTGTTGTAACATTCCAATCTATTGTTCTCAGATTCTAACCTATCCTCTCTCTATCTCTCTGGAGCATCTGATCTCTGTAAGTGCCGGGTCTGATGTTCCGACTGACACTATGGAATAACACATTGAAAGAAGCCTCTTATTAATAGGAGATGGAAAACGTCCAGTGACACAATTAGGGTCCATGGAGACTGACATTAATTACAGTCATGGAACAAACAGATTCTGTTAACCCTTTTCAATCCAACACTGCTGTACCACAATAAAGTTGAACATTTATCCAGTCTGGATGGGATGTATGAGGGTTGCTGAGGGAAGCAATGGGGGAAATAGCAGAGGCGCTGGCCAGAATCTTCCAATCCCCCTTGGATATGGGCGTGATGGCAGGTTTCCACAGGCTCACCACTCTCTGTGTGAAGAAACGTCTCCTCACCTCAGTCCTTAAAGTTTTACCCCATATCCTGTGGTTCAGGAGTCCCCCACTATCGGGAACATCCTTCCTGCATATACCCTGTCAAGTCATGTTAGAATTTTATAGGTTTCGATGAGATCTCTCCTCACTCTTCTGAATTCCAGTGAATATAGTCCTAACCGACTCACTCTCTCCTCATACGGCAGTCCTACCACCCCAGGAATCAGTCTGGTAAAACTCTCCTGCACTCCCTCTATAGCAAGAACATCCTTCCTCAGATAAGGAGACCAAAACTGCACACAACATTCCAAGTGCGGCCTCACCAAGGCCCTGTATATTGCAGTAAAACATCCCTGCTCCTGTACTCGAATCCTGTCTCCATAAAGGCCAACATAACATTCGCCTTTTTCTACCGCCTGTTGCACCTGCATGCTTACCTTAAGTGACTGGTGTACGAGAACACCCAGGTCTCGCTGCATATTCCCCTCTCTCAGTTTATAGCCGCTCAGATAATAATCTGCCTTCCTGTTTTTGCTCGTAAAGCGGATAACTTCACATTTATCCACATTATACTGCATCTGCCATGCATTTGCCCACTCGCTCAACTTGTCCAAATCACCCTGAAGCCTCTCTGCATCCTCCTCACAACTTACCCTGAAACTCAATTGTGTATCAACTGCAATTTTGGAGATATTACATCTAGTTTCCTCATCTAAATCATTAACAGAGATATTGTGAATAGCTGGGGTCCTAGCTCCGATCCCTGCGGTACCCCACGAGTCACTGCCTGCCATTCAGAAAAAGATCCGTATGTTCCAATGCTTTGTTTCCTGTCTCCCAACCAATTTTCTATCCATCGCAATACACTACCCCCAGTCTCGTGCACTTTAATTTTACATGCTAAACCCTTACGTGGAACTTTGTCGAGAGCCTTCTGAAAGTGCAAATAAACCACACCCACTGGCTCCCTCTCATCAACTCCACCAGTTACATCCGCGAAGAATGCTTGTAGATTTATCAAGCATGATTTCCCTTTCATAAATCCATGCTGACTCTGTCCGACTCTACCACTATTCTCCAAGTGCTCTGCTGCAAAATATTTGATAATGGACTCCAGGATTTTCCCCACGACCGATGTCAGGCTGACTGGTCTACTATTTCCTGCTTTCTCTCTACATCCCTTTTTTAATAGTGGGATAACATTAGCTACCTTCCAATCTGCAGGAACTGTTCCAGAGTCCATAGAATCTTGTAACATGACCACCAATGCATCCACTATTTCTAGGGCCACTTCCTTAAGTACTCTGGGATGTAGATTACCAGCCCCTGGGGATTTATCGGCCTTCAATGCCATCAACCTTCCCAACACCATTACTCTACTAATACTGATTTCTTTCATTTCCTCTCTCTCACTAAACCCTGTATTCACCAACATTTCTGGTATGATATTTGTGTCCTCCTTTGTGAAGACAGAACTAAAGGATGCATTTAGTTGGTCAGCCGTTTCTTTGTTTCCCATAATAAATTTCCCTGTTTCTGACTGTAACGGACTGACATTTGTCTTCGCCAATCTTTTCCGCTTCACATACCTATAGATTCGTTTACTGTCAGTTTTTATGTTCCCCGCAAGCTTACTCTCGTACTGCATTTCCCCTTCTCAATCAATCCCTTGGGGCTCCTTTGCTGAATTTTAAACTGCTCCCAATCCTCAGGTCTGTTGTTTTTTCCTGGCGAATTTATATGCCTCATCCTTGGATCTAATGCCATCTCGAACTTTCCTTGTAAGCCATGATTTGGCTACCTTTTCCGTTTTACGTTTGCGCCAGACAGGAGTAAACAATTGTTGCTGTTCATCCATGTGCTCTTTGAATGTTTGCCATTGCCTTTCCAGGGTCATCTCTTTATGTAACGTTTCCCAATGTATCATCGACAACTCATGCCTCATACCTTCGTAGCTTACTTTATTAAGATTCACGAACTTAGTCTCAGAATCAACTAGGTCACTCTCCCTCGTGATGAATAATTCTTTCATATTATGGTCGCTCATCCCAGAGGGATCTCGCACAACTAGATTGTCAATTATTCCTCTCTCATTACACAATAACCAGTCTAGGATGTCCTGTTATTCAGTTGGTTCCTCAAAGAATTGGCCCTGAAAACCATCCTGCATATTCTCCAGGAATTCCTCCACAATGTATTGTGACCAATTTAATTTGCCCAATCTATTTGCAGATTCAAGAAACCCAAATTTACAGATGTTCCTTTATCGCATGCGTCTCTAATTTCCTGTTCATTGCCATTCCCAAATTCAGCACTACAGTCTGGGGGTCTATATACAACCCCCACTAACGTTTTCTACACCTTCGTGTTTCTCAGCTCGACCCATACATATTCGGCATCGTCAGAGCTAATATCCTGCCTCACTATTGCGTTAATTTCCTCTTTAACCAGCAATGCAACTCCACCAAGGGTGGAAATAGGCCGTTTTACTGATGGTGTGAAAATTTGGTAGGAAGCTCATCTCAAGGGATCTCAAGGTTAACTATGTAAACAAGTCTGTGAACAGCTTGGCTTCGTCTCAAACATTTACAAAGGAGAGGGATGGAGTGTGTAACTAGGAAATGTTTGGAGCAGAGACAGAAAACAATGGCTTCAATCTTCTCAATATTTAATTGACATTGCAGATGTGTGAGGTAATACATTTTGAAATGATGAATGAGGAGAGACAATACAAGTTAAATGGTACAACCATAAAGGTGGTGAAATAACAGAGACACATGGGGTGTTTATACACAAATCTTTGAAGGTGGCAGGAAATGTTAACTGGACAGTTAATAAATATATGGGATCCTAGGGTTTATAAATAGAGGCAAAAGGAACAAAAGCAAGGACATTATGTGAAACATATATAACATACTAGTTCAGCTCCACGTGGAGTCTTGTGTCGAAGACTGGGAACCACACATGAAGTAAGGACATGAAGCCTTCAGAGAGGGTACAGTACTGTTTTACTAGAATTTGTCCAGGCATGAGGGATTACAGTTATGTAGCTGGGGTTGTTCTGCTTAGAGCAGAGAACTTTCAGAGGAGATTTGATTGAGGTGTTTAACATTAGAAGGATTTAGATAAATTAAATAAAGATAAACTGTTTCCAATGTCCAAGGGGTCACTAACCAGAGACACAGATTTAAGGCGATTGGTAAAAGAAGCAGACATGAGGATTTTTGTTTCTGAGTGGTTTGGATTTGGAATGCACTGTCTGATAGGCTGATGGATACAGATTCAATAGTAGATCCCAAAAGGGAATTGGTTAAATATCTGAAGGAGAAAAAATGCAAGGATACAGTGAAAAAGCCTGGGAGTGGGACTGACTGGATTTCTCGTTGAAAGGGGCAGCACAGACATGATGGGCCGAATGACCTCATTCAGTTTGTGCCATTCTATTATTTCTCCTGCCTGTACTTTCACAATATCCCTATCCTTTCCACAGGCGTTTGAGAAAGTACCACATAACAACCGTGTTACCGAATTAGAAACACATGGGATTAAAGGGTTAATGTCAGCCCTGGCTCAGTTTGTAACTCTCTCCCCTTTCAGTCACAAGCTTCCAGGATCAAGTGTCACTGCAGGACTTGATCACAAGAATCAATGCTGACATTGCAGTGCAGTACTGAGGGTGTGCTGCACTGTCAGAGGTGCAGTCTATCGAATGAAACTTTAAACCAAGTTGCAGTCTGCCCTCTCAGGTGGATGTTAAAGATCCCATTGCACTATGTAGAAGCAGAGCAGGGGAATTATTCACAGTGTCCTTGTCAATATTTATCCTTCAATAAGCATCGCAAAAACAGATCTGATCATCATCACATTGCTGCTTGTGGGAGCTTGCTGTGCAGAAATAGTCTGCCTGTTTTCTGCATTACAAGAATGACTTCGCTTTAAGAAGTATTCATTGGTTGTAAATCACTTTGGAACATGCACTGGTCATGAAAGGCGTTTCATAAATGGAAGTCTGTTCTTTTATTTTCAATGTCAGCATGCGGGAAATTAGCGCAGTGACAGAAAGTAAAGAGTAGTGGAGAATGGTTATTCTTCAGTCTGGAGGGAAGTAGTCAATGGGGTTCTCCAGGGTCACTGTTGGGATCACTATTGTTGCATGTTAATGCAATGGGCTTGTGTACAGTGGAAATAATGTCAAAGTTTTCGGATGGCAGGAAAGTCAGAAATGTTAATAAACAGTGAGAAGGATAGTAGCAGACTTCAGGATGATGGAGACTGACTGGTGAAATGGGCAGGAACATGGCAGATGTAATTTAACACAGTGAAGTGTGAAGCGAGACATTTGGGTAAGAAGTGTAAGGGAAGGCAACAGAAACAAATGGGTATTGTTTAAATGAGGAGACAGGAACAGAGAGACTTGGTGTGTATTCAGACAGATCTTTGAAGGCCGCACGAAAGGTTGACAAGTTTATGTCTGATATAACGGACATCAGGTAGAAAATACTATTGAGAAGCAGGCTGAATACAGAAGGTCCAGAGGGGAAGTGAAAAAGCAAATAAGAGAAGCAAAGAGAGAGCATGAAAAGAGGCGAGCATTAAAGGAAATCCCAAAGTTTTCTATTGACATCTAAATACTAAAAGGGTAGTAAAAGGAACAATGGGGCCGACTCAGGACCATAAAGGGGATTTGCACATGGAGGCAGAGAATATAGCTGAGGTAATAAATGAATAATTTCCACCTGTCTTTACCAAGGAAGAAGATATGGAATCCTTTCCTTTATTAGCCGAGGTATAGAATATACGGCCAGGGAGGTTATGCTAGAATTCTATAACTCATTGGTTAGCACACAACGTGAGTACTGTGTGCAGTTCTGCTCACCGCTTTACAGGAAAGATGTAATTGCACCCGAGAGGGTGCAGACGAGATTTATGAGGATGCGGCGAGGACTGGAAAAATGCAGCTATGAGGAAAGATTGGACAGGCTGGGATTGTTCTCCTTGAAATAGAGAAGGCTGAGGATAAATCTGATTGAAATGTACAAAACTGAGAGGGGCCTGGGTAGAGTGGAGGTAAAGGGTCCATTCAGCTTAGCAAAGAGGTCAGTGACGAGGGGGCATGGACTTAAAGTGATTGGTAGAAAGATTAAAAGGGAGCTGCGGATTTTATTTTACACCCAGCGGGTGGTGGGAGTCTGGAACTCACTGTCCGAAAGGGTAGTTGAGGCAGAAACCAACAACTCATTCAAAAGGTGCCTGGATATGCACCTCAAGTACTGTAATCTATCAAATGCTGGAAGGTAGGATTAGAATGGATGGGTCGTTTTTTGGACAACATTGGCATGTTGGGCCAAGTGGTCTCTCTCTGTGCCATAAACTTTCTATGATTCTAAGATGCAACCCAGGCAATGTTGAAAGAGGAGGTAAGTCAGACACTAGTGGGGTTTAAAATTGATAAAGAGGAAGTATTAGATAGTCTGTCTGTACTTAAATTGAATAAAGCACCAGGAAAAGATGAGATGCATCCAAGGCTAGATGGGATTGAGGTTCACAAGGAGGAGGTGTTAGCAATTTTGGAAAGTAGGAAAATAGATAAGTCCCCTGGGCCAGATGGGATTTATCCTCGGATTCTCTGGGAAGCCAGGGAGGAGATTGCAGAGCCTTTGTCCTTGATTTTTTATGTCGTCATTGTCGACAGGAATAGTGCCGGAAGACTGGAGGATAGCAAATGTTGTCCCCTTGTTCAGGAAGGGGAGCAGAGACAGCCCTGGTAATTATAGACCTGTGAGCCTTACTTCGGTTGTGGGTAAAATGTTGGAAAAGGTTATAAGAGACAGGATTTATAATCATCTTGAAAAGAATACGTTCATTAGAGATAGTCAGCACGGTTTTGTGAAGGGTAGGTCGTGCCTCACAAACCTTATTGAGATTTTTTACAAGGTGACCAAACAGGTGGATGAGGGTAAAGCCGTGGATGTGGTCTATATGGATTTCAGTAAGGCGTTTGATAAAGTTCCCCACGGTCGGCTATTGCAGAAAATACAGAAGTATGGGATTGAAGGTGAATTAGTGCTTTGGATCAGAAATTGGCAAGCTGAAAGAAGACAGAGGGTGGTGGTTGATGGTAAATGTTCATCCTGGAGTATAGTTTCTAGTGGTGTACCGCAAGGATCTGTTTTGGGGCCACTGCTGTTTGTTATTTTTATAAATGACCTGGATGAGGGTGTAGAAGGGTGGGTTAGTAAATTTGCGGATGGCACGAAGGTCGGTGGAGTTGTGGATAGTGCCGAAGGATGTTGTAGGTTACAGAGGGACATAGATAGGCTGCAGAGCTGGGCTGAGAGATGGCAAATGGAGTTTAATGCGGAAAAATGTGAGGTGATTCACTTCGGAAGGAGTAACAGGATTGCAGAATACTGGGCGAATGGGAAGATTCTTGGTAGTGTAGATGAGCAGAGAGATCTTGGTGTCCAGGTACATAAAGCCCTGAAAGTTGCCACCCAGGTTATTAGAGCTGTTAAGAAGGCATATGGTGTGTTAGCTTTTATTAGTAGGGGGATCTAGTTTAGGAGCCACGAGGTCATGCTGCAGCTGTACAGAACTCTGGTGCGGCCGCACCTGGAGTATTGCGTGCAGTTCTGGTCACCGCATTACAGGAAGGATGTGGAAGCTTTGGAAAAGGTGCAGAGAAGATTTACTGGGATGTTGCCTGGTATGGAGGGAAGGTCTTACGAGGAAAGGCTGAGGGACTTGAGGTTGTTTTAGTTGGAGAGAAGGAGGAGAAGAGGTGACTTAATAGAGACATATAAGATATTCAGAGGATTGGACAGGGTGGATAGTGAGAGCCTTTTTCCTCGGATGGTGATGGCAAACACGAGGGGACATAACCTTAAGTTGAAGGGTGATAGATATAGGACAGATGTCAGAGGTAGTTTCTTTACACAGAGAGTAGTAGGGGCGTGGAACGCCCTGCCTCCAACAGTAGTAGACTCGCCAACTTTAAGGGCATTTAAGTGGTCATTGGATAGACATATGGATGAAAATGGAATAGTGTAAGTCAGATGGTTTCACAGGCCAGCGCAACATCCAGGGCTGAAGGGCCTGTACTGCGCTGTAATGTTCTATGTTCTATGATACTGAGGGAAGTGAGGGTGGAAATCGCAGAGGCATTGGACATATTTTTTCAATCTCTCTTAGACTTGGGTGATGCCAGAGGACTGGAGAATTGCAAACGTTACACCCTTGTTCAGAAAAGGGTGTAAAGATAAAGCCAGCAACTACAGGCCTGTCAGTTAAACTTCGGTGGTGGGAACATTACCAGAAAGAAATAATCTTGGACAAAGCTAATAGTCACATGGACAAATGCGAGTTAATTAAACAAGCCAGCATGGATTTCTTGAGAGAACATCATGTTTAACTAATTTGCTGGAGATGTTTGAGGCTGTTTTCCTCGGAGAAGGCTGAGAGGTGATTTATTAGAGGTTTCAAAAATCATGAGGTGTCTGGACAGAGTTGATAGAGAGAAACAGTTCCCACTCGTGAAAGGATCGAGAACGAAAGGGCACAGATTTAAGGCATGGGTAAAAGAAGCAAAGACGACCTGAGGAAAATATTTTTTCACACAGTGAGTGGTTAGATTGTGGAATGCACTGCCTGAGAGTGTGGTGGAGGCAGGTTCAATTGAAGCTGAATAGACTGTTATATGAGAAGGAAGAATGTGTAGGGTTACAGGGAGAATGCAGGGAACGGCATTAGGTGAATTGTTCATTCGGAGAGCCAGTGCAGACGCGAAATGCTGAATCGGTTGGTGATGGAAAGAAAATGGAGATGAACTCAGCTCAGGTTTGAATATAAGCGGGCAGAACCCGCTCCTCCTCCCTCTTTACAGAGCTTTCCCTTTCTGCAGCCTCTGCTCCATTTGTTGATCACGTTACAGATCAAGGGACATTGTAACTACAGTCAATAACAAAGAACAAAGAACCGTACAGCACAGGAACAGGCCATTCGGCCCTCCAAGCCTGCGCCGATCTTGATGCCTGCCTAAACTAACAACTTCTGCACTTACGGGGCCCATATCCCTCTATTCCCTTCCTATTCATGTATTTGTCAAGATGTCTCTTAAACGTCGCTATGGTATCTGCTTCCACCACCTCCCCCGGCAGCAAGTTCCAGGCACTCACCACCCTCTGTGTAAAAAACCTGCCTCGCACATCCCCTCTAAACTTTGCCCCTCGCACCTGAAACCTTTGTCCCCTAGTAACTGACTCTTCCAACCTGGGAAAAAGCTTTTGACTATCCACTCTGTCCATGCCGCTCATAACTTTGTAAACCTCTATCATGTCGCCCTTCCAACTCCGTCGTTCCAGTGAAAACAATCCGAGTTTATCCAACCTCTCCTCATAGCTAATGCCCTCCAGACCAGGCAACATCCTGTTAAACCTCCTATGTACCCTCTCCAAAGCCTCCACATCCTTCTGGTAGTGTGGCGACCAGAATTGCACACAATATTCCAAGTGTGGCCTAACTAAGGTTCTGCACAGCTGCAACATGACTTGGCAATTTTTATACTCTGTGCCTCGTCCGATGAAGGCAAGCATGCCGTTTGCCTTATCCACCTGTGTTGCTACTTTAAGTGACCTGTGGACCTGCACGCCCAGATCCCTCTGCCTGTGAATACTCCTCAGGGTTCTGCCATTTACTGTATACCTCCCACCTGCATTCGACCTTCCAAAATGCATTACCTCAGATTTTCCTGGATTAAACTCCATCTGCCATTTCTCTGCCCAAGTCTCCAACCGATCTATATCCTGCTGTATCCTCTGACAATCCTCATCACTGTCCGCAACACCACCAACCTTTGTGTCGTTCGCAAACTTACTAATCAGACCAGCTACATTTTCCTCCAAATCATTTATATATACTACAAACATCAAAGGTCCCAGCAGTGATCCCTGCGGAACACCACTGGTCACATCCCTCCATTCAGCAAAACGCCCATCCACTGTTGCCCTCTGTCTTCTATGACCAAGCCGGTTCTGTATCCATCTTGCCAGCTCACCTCTGATCCTGTGTGACTTCACCTTTCGCACCAGTCTGCCATGCGGGACCTTCTCATAGGCTTTAGTAAAGTCCATACAGATAACATCCACTGCCCTTTTTTTATCAATCATCTTCGTCACTTCCTCAAAAAACTCAATCAAATTAGTAAGACTCGACCTCCCCTTCACAAAACCATGCTGCCTCTCGCTAATAAGTTCGTTTGTTTCCAAATGGGACTAAATCCTGTCCTGAAGAATCCTCTCTAATAGTTTCCCTACCACTGACGTAAGGCTCACCAGCCTATAATTTCGTGGATTATCCTTGCCACCCTTCTTAAACAAAGGAACAACATTGGCTATTCTCCAGTCCTCTGGGACCTCACCTGTAGCAAATGAGGATGCAAAGATTTCTGTCAAGGCCCCAGCAATTTCTTCCCTTGCCTCCCTCAGTATTCTAAGGTAGATCCCATCAGGCCCTGGAGACTTATCTACCTTAATGCTTTGCAAGACACCCAACACCTCGTCCTTATTGTTAATGAAATGACTGAGACTATCTGCGCTCCCTTCCCTCGGCTCATCATCCACCAAGTCCTTCTCTTTGGTGAAAACTGATGCAAAGTACTCATTTAGCACCTCGCCCATTTCCTCTGGCTCCACACATAGATTCCCATCTCTGTCCTTGAGTGGGCCAACCCTTTCCCTGGTTACCCACTTGCTTTTTATATATGTATAAAAAGCCTTGGGATTTTCCTTAATCCTGTTTCCCAATGACTTTTCATGACCCCTTTTAGCCTTCCTAACTCCTTGCTTAAGTTCCTTCCTACTGCCTTTATATTCCTCAAGTGCTTCGTCTGTTCCTAGCCTCCCAGCCCTTATTATGCTTCCTTTTTCTTTTTGACTAGGCTCACAATATCCCGTGTTATCCAAGCTTTCCGAAACTTGCCAAACTTGTCTTTCTTCCAGAACATGCTGGTCCTGGATTCTAATCAGCTGACGTTTGAAAGACTCCCACATGTCAGATGTTGATTTACCCTCAAACAGCCGCCCCCAATCTAAATTCTTCAGATCCTGCCTAATATTGTTGTAATTAGCCTTCCCCCAATTTAGCACCTTCACCCGAGGTTTGCTCTTATCCTTATCCACACGTACCTTAAAACTTATGGAATTATGGTCACTGTTCCCGAAATGCTCCCCCACTGCAACTTCGACCACCTGGCCAGGCTCATTCCTCAATGCCAGGTCCAGAATGGCCCCATCCCTAGTTGGACTATCTACATACTGTTTCAAGAAGCCCTCCTGGAGGCTCCTCAGAAATTCTGCCCCATCCAAGCCGCACAAAGCGAATCCCAGTCAATATAGGGGAAGTTATAATCACCCACCACTACATCCCTGTTACCTTTACATCTTTCCAAAATCTGTCGACATATCTGCTCCTCTCCCTCCCGCTGGCTGTTGGGACGCCTGTAGTAAACCCCCAACATCGTGTCTGCACCCTTCCTATTCCTGAGCTCCACCCATATTGCCTCGCTGCATGACCCCTCTGAGGTGTCCTGAGCAGTACAGCTGTGATATTCACCTTAAGCAGTAATGCAACTCCCCCACCCCTTTTACATCCCCCTCTATCCCGCCTGAAGCTTCTAAAACCTGCATCATTTAGCTGCCAATCCTGCCCTTCCCTCAACCAAGTCCCTGTAATAGCATCAACATCATATTTCCAAGTACTAATCCAAGTTCTAAGTTCATCTGCCTTACCTGTTACACTTCTCGCATTGAAACAAATGCACTTCAGATCACCAGTCCCGCTGTGCTCAGAAACATCTCCCTGCCTGCTCTTCCTTTTCGTCCTACTGGCCTTATTTACTATGTCCTCCGCATTTATTTCACTAGCTGTCCTACTGCTGTGGTTCCCACCCCCCTGCCACACTAGTTTAAACCCTCCCGAGTGACGCTAGCAAACCTTGCAGCCAGGATATTAGTGCCCTTCCAGTTTCTATGCAAACCGTCCTTCTTGTACAGGTCCCATCTGTCCCTGAAGAGATCCCAATGGTCCAGATATCTGAAACACTCTCTCCTGCACCAGCTGCTCAGCCACGTGTTTCGCTGCACTATCTTCCTATTTCTCGCCTCACTGGCACGTTGCACTGGGATGAATCCAGCGATTACAACCCTCGAGGTCTTGTTTTGTAACTTACTGCCTAACTTCCTAAACTCCCCCTGCAGGACCTCATCACTCTTCCTGCCTATGTCATTGCTACCGATGTGTACCACAACCTCTGGCTGTTCACACTCCCCCTTCAGAATGCCCCCTGTCCGTTCAGAGATATCCTTGACCCTGAAACCAGGGAGGCAACATACCATCCTGCAGTCTCTTTCACGTCCACAGAAGCGCCTATCTGTGCCCATGACTATAGAGTCCCCTATAACTATTGCTCTTCTGTGCTTTGTCCCTCCCTGCTGAACAACAGTGCCAGCCGTGGTGCCACTGCTCTGGCTGCTGCTGTTTTCCCCTGATAGGCCACACCTCGTGCTGAGTTGGATCACCAAATCCTCTGTCCTCCCTGAATGTCTGCAGCAGCTCACAACACAACCTCCAACAAACCATCCACAGCACCTCCACTAACTTTACAATAATAGAAGTAAGTCAAAAGCCCCTCACCTGTAAGTTGGATGCCTGGTCCTTTTAAATAATACTAGAGGGGGTTCCTCATGCTGCTGAATGTATGTTCAGCTGAGAGTGAATAACACAGGCGGTCAGTGGACACGTACAGACCTAGTTTCAAAGACGTACATCAATGCTGCCGGTATGGTATATTGACATCACATTCAAAACCATCCTCAGAGCAACAACACATACATGGTACGATTGAGCTAGAGCCCTGCCCAGCATGGGGCACTTTGCAGGCCGCACTAGAAGTGCCTGGCTGTGCAGTTCACATCTCCCTATGGATCCCAGCTTCTGAACCGTCAGCACCAGTAGTGCTGTACAGTCTAAAATAGTGGCTCGGGACAGATACAGTGGGAAAGGGATTCACTTCAGAAGGAGAAATGAGAAAAGATTGAAGTCAAAACATTTTCAGGAATATGAGAATGGGCAGGAGAATGGGACTAATTGGAGGGGTGAGGCCATGGAGGGATTCAAACACAAGAATGACTATATTAAAACTAAGGTGCTGCCAGACCGGGAGCCAATGTAGATCAGTGAGCACAGGGGTGATTGGTGATTGGGATTTGGTGTGAGTTAGGATACAGGCAGCAGAAATCTGGATGTGCTGTGGTTTATGGAGGTTTATAACTGGGAGGGTGACCAGGATAGAATTGGAATAGTTAAGTGTGGATTTAACAAAGGTACAGGTGAGGGTTTATGCAGCAGATTGGCTGAGACAGAGGTGGAGATGGGGGATATGACAGAGGTGGTCGTAGACAGGGTTGGTAATGGAGAGAATATGGAGATGGACTCAGCTCAGGTTTAAATAGAACACACCGATTGCAAACAGTCTGGTTCAGCCTCAGCTATTGGGCAGGGTGGTGTATTTGTTTCACAGATAGGGGATGGAGTTTGTGATGGAGACCAATGACACTGGCTTCAGTCTTCCCAAAATTTACATAACAGAACAGTATTTCAGTGAAACGGGGTTTACAGATGCCCTACCGGGAAATAGAGACAGCAACAGCAGTAAAGATGAGAGAGCAAATGTCAAGAAATCCAATAAAGTTGGCAATCGTTTATAGAGCTAATAACTGGACATATTCACCAGGAATACAACGGCAGCAAAAAGTGCAGAGTAAATTACAGGAGCAGTAATGCTGTTAAACCTGGTTTATAGAATTAATAGCTAGATATCGAGACTTACCAGGGACACCAATAATAGCCAGGATGGGATAGTAAATGTATTGAATAATCTTCAGTGCGAGATGGATACGAGTGTTTAATGAGTACCAATCATAATATGTAGAAAGGTAGTAAAGTTCCGAGGATAAACTCCTGTCCATTGTTATAACATTCCAATCTATTGTTCTCAGATTCTGACCCATTGTTGTAACATTCCAATCTGTTGTTCTCAGATTCTGACCAAGTGTTGTTACATTCCAGTCATTTGTTCTCAGATTCTGATCTATCCTTTCTCTCTCTCTGGAGCCGCTGATCTCTGTTGTGCCGGGGTTGATGTTCCGGCTGAAACTATGGGACAACACATGGGAGCACATTATTAATAGAAGATGGAAAACTTCCAGTGACACAATTAGGGTCCATGGAGACTGATATTATTTGCAGTCACTGAACAAACAGATTCAGTTCAGCCTTTTCAATGCAGCACTTTTTGTATCACAATAAAGTAGATCATTTACCCAGTCTGGATGGGATGCATGAGGGTTGCTGAGGGATGGAATGGTGGAGGTAGCAGAGGCACTGACCAGCATATTCCAATCCCTCTTGGATATGGGAGTGATGACGTCATTTCACTTGCTCACCACTCTCTGGGTGAAGAAATTTCTCCTCATTTCAGTCCTGAAAAGTTTACCCCGTATCCTTAGACTATGACCCCTGGTTCTGGACTCCCCCACCATCGGGAGCATCCTTCCTGCAACTACCCTGTCAAGTCCTGTTAGAATTTTATAGGTTTCTATGAGATCCCTCTTCACTCTTCCGAACTCCAGCGAATATAATCCTATCTCTCCTCATACGTCAGTCCCGGCTTCCCGGGAATCAGTCTGATAAACCTTCATTGCACTCTCGCTATAGCAGGAACATCCTTTCTTGGAGAAGGAGACCAAAACTGCACACACTATCCAAGTGCGGCCTCACCAAAGCCCTGTATAATTGCAGCAAGACATCCCTGCTCCTGCACTAGAATCCTGTCTCTATGAAGGCCAACATAACATTCGCCTTTTTCTACCGCCTGTTGCACCTGCATGCTTACCTTCAGTGACTGGTGTACGAGAACACCCAGGCGTCGTTGCATATTCCCCTCTCTCAGTTTATCGCCTTTCGGATAATAATCTGCCTTCCTGTTTTTGCTACCAAAGTGGATAACCTCTCATTTATTCACATTATACTGCATCTGCCATGCAATAGCCCACTCACTCAACTTGTCCAAATCACCCTGAAGCCACTCTGCATCCTCCTCACAACTCACCCTCCCACCCAGTTTTGTGTCTTCTGAAAATGTGCAGATATTACATTTAGTTCCCTCATCTAAATCATTAATATGGAGTGTGAATAGCTGGGGTCCTAGCGCCGATCCCTGTGGTACCCCACTAATCACTGCCTGCCATTTGGAAAAAGATCCGTTTATCACTACTCTTTTTTTCCATCTGCCAAACAATTTTCTATCTATCGCAATACACTACCACTAATCCCATGTGCTTTAATTTTACTCACTAATCTCTTATGTGGGACTTTGTCGAAAGCCTTCTGAAAGTCCAGATAAACCACATTCTCTGGCTCCCCCTCATCCACTCTATTAGTTACATCCTCGAAGAATTCTAATAGATTTATCAAGCATGATTCCCCTTTCGTAAATCCATGCTGACGCTATCCGATTCTAACACTGTTCTCCAAGTGCTCTGTCATAAAAACTTTGATAATGGACTCTAGAACTTTCCCCACTACCGACGTCAGGCTAACTTGTCTATAATGCCCTGCTTTATTTCGACCTCCCTTTTTAAACGGTGGGGTTACATTAGCTGCCCTCCAATCAGCTGGAACTGTTCCAAAGTCGAAAGAAGCTTGAAAGATGACCACCGATGCATCCACTATTTCTGGGGTCACTTCCGTCAGTAATGTGGGATGTAGATTATCAGGCCCTGAGGATTTATCGGCCTTCAATCCCATCAACTTCTCCAACACAATTTCTCTACTAATACTGATTTCCTTTGGTTCCTTCCTCTCACTAAACCCTGTGTTCCCCAACATTTCTGGTAAGATATTTGTGTCATCCTTTGTGAAGACAGAATCAAAGTATGCATTTAGTTGGTTAGCCATTTCTTTGTTTCCCATAATAAATTCCCATGTTTCTAACTGTAAGGACCTACATTTGTCTTAACCAATCCTTTCCTCTTCACATACCTACAGAAACCTTTACAGTCAGGTTGTATGTTCCCCGCAAGCTCACTCGTGTCCTTTATTTTCCCCTTATTAATCAATCCCTTCGTCCTCCTTTGCTAAATTCTGAACTGCTCCCAATCCTCAGGTCTGTTGTTTCTTTCTGTCGAATGTATATGCCTCTTCCGTGAATCTAATACTATCTCTAATTTTCCTTGTAAGCCATGGTTTGGCTACCTTTCCCATTTTACTTTAGCGACAGACAGGAGTAAACAAGTGTTGCAGTTCATCAATGCACTCTTTGAATATTGCCATTGCCTTTCCTCCATCATCCCTTTAAGTAACGTTTCCCAATCCATCATAGCCAACTCGTGCCTCATACCTACATACTTTCCTTTATTAAGATTCACGACCCTAGTCTCAGAATCAACTACGTCACTCTCCATCTTAGTCATAGATTCGTGCAGCATACAAACAGGCCCTTCGGCCCACTGCGTCCATGCCGACCATAATGCCGATCTATACTGATTCCACGTGCCTGCATTAATTCCATATCCGTCTATGCTTTGCTCATTCAAATGCCTGTCCAGATGACACTTAAATGTGGCTACTGTTCCTGCCTCCACCACCTCCTCTGGCAGCTCATTCCAGATACGCACTATTCTTTGTGTGAAAGATTTACCCTTTTAATCCCCTTTCAACCTACTCCCTTTCATCTTAAATCTATGCCCTCCAGTTTTAGTCACCCTTACCATGGGAAACAGACTCTGGCTACCTGCTCTATCGATGCCTCTCATAATTTTATATACCTCCATCATGTCCCCTCTCAGCTCTCATTGCTCCAGGGAAAACAGACCCAGCCTACCCAATCTCTCTTTATAACTCAAGCCCTCCAAACCAGGCAACATCCTTATGAATCTTTTCTGCACCCTCTCTAGCTTAATCACATCTTTCCTGTAGTGTTGCGACCAGAACTGCACACTGGCCTCCAAATGCGGAATAACCAATGTTATGTACAACTGTAACATGACGTCCCAACTCATGTACTCCATGCCGCAGTTGATGAAGACAAGCATGCCATACACCATCTTCACCACCCTGTCTACCTGTGTTGGCACATTCAGGGAACTATGCACTTGCACCCCAAGTTCTCTCTGCTCAACAACACTCCCCAGGCCCTGTCATTCACTGTATATGTCCTGCCCTGGTTTAACTTCCCAAAATGCATTAATCGCACTTGTCTGCATTAAATTCCATTTGCCAATCCCTTGCCCACTTTCCAAGTTTATCTATATCCTGTTGTAACCTTAGACAAGCTTCTTCACTTTCTACCATTCCATCATTTTTTGTATCATCTGCAAACTTACCAATCATGCCCCCTACATTCACATCCAAGTCATTAATATATATGACAAACAAGAGAGGACCCAGAACCAATGCCTGCGGCACACCACTGGTCACCAGCCTCTAATCTGAAAAACAACCCCCCACTACCATCCGATCACCAAGCCAAATTTGTATCCAATTGGCTAGCACACCCTGGATCCCATGTGTATGAATCTTCTGGACCAGTCGACCATGCGGGACCTTGTCAAAGGCCTTGTTAAAGTCCATGTAGAAAACGTCCATCGCCCTGCCCTCGACAATCCTTTTGGTCACCTCCTCAAAAAACGCAATCAAATTCCTGAGACATGATTCCCATGCACAAAGCCATGCTGACAATCCCTAATCAGACGTTGCCTTTCCAAATGCATATAAACCCTGTCTGTCAGAATCCCTTCCAATAACTTTCCCATCACTGATGTAAGGCTCACCGGCCTGTAGTTCCCTGGCTTATCACTGCTGCCCTGATTAAATAAAGGCACAACATTAGCCATCCACCAGTCTTCCTGTACCTCACCCATGGCTAACGATAATGCAAAAATCTCTGCTCGGGCTGCAGGAATACCCTTCCTTTCTTCCCATAGCATCCTAGGATACACCTGGTCAGGCCCTGGGGATTTATCTACCTTATTGCGCTTCAAAACCTCCAACACCGCCTCCTTTGTAATGTTGATATGCTCCAGGATATCACTGTTCCCTCCCTTGAACTCACTAGCTTCCATGTTGTCTCCATGGTAAATAAAGACGGGAAGTATTCATTTAAGACCTCGCCCATTTCCCGTGGCTGCACAAGTAGATTATCACACTGATCCTTAAGGGGACCGACTCTCATCCTAGCTACCCTTTTACTCTTAACATACTTATAGAATATTTTAGGATTCTCCATTATCTTATCTGCCAGGGAAATCTCATGGCCCCTTTTCTCCCTCCTAATTTCTTTCTTGAGTGTACTCCTAAATCCACTGTACTCCTGGAGGGACTCGTTTGATCCCCAGCTGCCTATACCTGACATATGCCTCCTTCTTTGTCCTGACCAGACCCTCAACATCCCTCATTAAACAAGGTTCCCTAAACTTGCCAGCCTTGCCCTTCCATCTAACAGGAATATGCCGGCCCATAACTCTTCCTATCTCACTTTTAAAAGCCTCCCACTTGCCAGACGGCCCTTTACCTGTAAACAGCCCCTTCCATTCAACTTTTGAGAGTTCCTGTCTGATGCCATCAAAATTAATCTTCCTCCAATTTAGGACTTCAACCTGAGGACCAGTCCAATCCTCTTCCATAACTATCTTGAAGCTAATAGAGTTATGGTCACTGGTCCCAAAGTGCTCCCCCACTGACACATCAACCACCTGCCCATCCTCATTTCCAAAGAGGAGGTCGAGTGTAGCCTTTTCTCTCATTGGGCCATCCACATAATGTTTCATAAAACAATCCTGGACACACTGAACAAATTCTTGCCCATCTGATCCCTTAGCACTAAGGCATTCCCAGTCAATATTAGGGAAGTTAAAATCACTTACTATTACAACCCTATAATTCCTACACCTATCTGTGATTTCCCTGCATATATGCTCCGCCAATTCCCTCTGACTATTGGGGGGCCTATAGTATAATCCCATCAAAGAGATCTCCCCTTGCTTATTTCTAAGCTCCACTCATATGGCCTCACTGGACGTTCCCCCCGTTATATCCTCTCTAACTACTGCCGTGATGTGCTCCCGAATCAATAGTGCAACTCCCCATCCTCTCTTCCCTCCAACTGAAGCATCGGTACCCCGTAACATTGAGCTGCCAGTCTTGCCTATCCCTCAACCACGTTTCTGTAATCGCTATAATATCACAATCCCATGTACTGATCCATGCTCTGAGTTCATCTGCCTTACCTGTAAGGCCTCTTGCATTAAAGTACTTGCAGTTTAGTCGACCAGACCTTCCACGCTCACTGTCAGGCCACTGCCAGGCCCGCCTACTGGACTTGCTTGCATTAACCTCTACATTTACCTCAACTATCTCATCGGAGAGACTACTACTTTGAGTCCCACCTCTCTGCAAGACTAGTTTAAATCCTCCAGAGTAGTACTAACAAACCTCCCCGCAAGGATATTGTTCCCCTTTCAGTTTAGATGCAATCCGACCCTCTTCAACAGGTCACCTCTGCACCAGAAGAGATCCCAATGATCCAAGTAGCTGAAGCCCTCCCGCCTACACCAGCTCTTCAGCCACACTTTCATTTGCCTAATCCTCCTATTCCTATCCTCACTAGCACGTGGCACAGGGAGTAATCCTGAGATTCTTCTTCTTCTTTGTCTTTGGCCTCCTTACCTCGAGAGACAATGGGTAAGCGCCTGGAGGTGGTCAGTGGTTTGTGCAGCAGCGCCTGGAGTGGCTATAAAGGACAATTCTAGAGTGACAGGCTCTCCCACAGGTGCTACAGAAAAAGTTGTCTGTCGGGGCTGTTACATAGTTGGCTCTCCCCTTGCGCTTCTGTCTTTTTTCCTGCCAACTGTGAAGTCTCTTCGACTCGCCGCACTTTAGCCCCTCCTTTATGGGTGCCCGCCAGCTCTGGCGATCGCTGGCAACTGACTCCCACTACTTGTGATCAATGTCACAGGACTTCATGTCGCATGTGCAGACGTCTTTAAAGCGGATACATGGACGGCCGGTGGGTCTGATACCAGTGGCGAGCTCGCTGTACAAAGTGTCTTTGGGGATCCTGCCATCTTCCATGCGGCTCACATGGCCAATCCATCTCAAGCGCCGCTGACTCAGTAGTGTGTATAAGCGGGGGATGTTGGCCGCCTCGAGGACACCTGTTTTGGAGATACGGTCCTGCCACCTGATGCCAAGTATTCTCTGGAGGCAGCGAAGATGGACTGAATTGAGACGTCGCTCTTGGCTGACATACGTTGTCCAGGCCTCGCTGCCATAGAGCAAGGTACTGAGGACACAGGCTTGATACACTCGGACTTTTGTTTTCCGTGTCAGTGCTCCATTTTGCCACACTCTCTTGGCCAGTTTGGACATCGCAGTGGAAGCCTTTCCCGAGCGCTTGTTGATTTCTGCATCTAGAGACAGGTAATTGGTGATAGTTGAGCCTAGGTAGGTGAACTCTTGAACCACTTCCAGAGCGTGGCCGCCGATATTGATGGATGGAGCATTTCTGACATCCTGTCCCATGATGTTCATTTTCTTGAGGCTGATGGTTAGGCCAAATCCTGAGATTAACCCGAGAGGTTCTACTTTTTAACCTTCTGCCTAACTCACTATATTCACTGTGAAGGACCTTAGCTCTCTTCCTGTCTATGTCGTTAGCACCAATATGGACCACGACCTCTGACTGCTCACTCTCCCCTTTCAGAATTTCCTGCAGCCACTCCGAAACATCCTTGACCCTAGCAGCAGGGAGGCAACATACCATCCTGGTGCCTCTTTTGCGGCCACAGAAACGCCTACCTGCAACCTCTACGATAGAATCCCCTATCATGATCGCTCTTCCACCCCTTTTCCTGCCCTGCAGTGCGGCAGAGCCCTCTGTGGTCCCACGGGCCAGGCTGTTGCCGCTTTCCCCTGGGAGGTCATCCCCCCCAACAGTATCCAAAGCGGTCTATCTGTTTGAGAGGGGGGTGGCCACAGGGGACTCCTGCACTACCTGCCTGTGCCTACTACTCTGTCTGGTGGTCACCCATCCCTTTTCTGCCTGTGCAGCTATTATCTGCGGTGTGACCACCTCGCTAAACCTGTTATCCCCGACTTCCTCAGCATTATGGATGCTCCACAGTGATTTCACCTGCAGCTCCATCTCCATAATGCGGGTCGCCAGTAGTTGCAGATGGATCCACTTCCTGCACACATGCTCACTAGGGACACTGGAAGCATCCCTGATTTCCCACAAAGGGCAGGAGGAGCAGATCACGGGGCTGAACTCTCCTGTCATGACCTACCCTTAGACTAATTAGTTACACCCTTAATTATAAAAAAAACTAATTACATGAGGGGCCTTTATCTACCCACTTCAATCTAAGATTCTTAATAAACTACACTGCATTAAAAAATAAACACTTCAGCAGTACTCACCTTATAACCAGAGTTCTTTTCCCACAAAAATAAACTTTTCACTTTTTTAAAGATATCTACATGCACTAATAGCTGCTACTCACCCAACCAATCAGCTTGCAGCTCTCCTCTGACGTCACTGTTGACTTTCTTCATGAAGAATTCTATCATATTATGGTCGCTCATCCTCAAGGGATTTCACACAACTAGATTGTCAAATAATCCTCTCTCTTTACACAATACCCAGTCTGGGATGGCCTGTTCTCTAGTTGGTTCCTCAACATATTGGTCCAGAAAACCATCCCGTATACTTTTGGCCTCGTTATCTCGAGAGACAATGGATACGCGCCTGGAGGTGGTCAGTGGTTTGTGAAGCAGCGCCTGGAGTGGCGATCAAGGTCAATTCTAGAGTGACAGGCTTTTCCACAGGTGCTGCAGAGAAATTTGCTGGTCGGGGCTGTTGCACAGTTGGCTCTCCCCTTGCACCTCTGTCTTTTTTCCTGCCAAGTACTAAGTCTCTTCGACTCGCCACATTTTAGCCCTGTCTTTATGGCTGCCCGCCAGCTCTGGCGAACGCTGGCAACTGACTCTCACGACTTGTGATCAATGTCACAGGATTTCATGTCGCGTTTGCAGACGTCTTTATAGCGGAGACATGGACGGCCGGTGGGTCTGATACCAGTGGCGAGCTCGCTGTACAATGTGTCTTTGGGGATCCTGCCATCTTCCATGCGGCTCACGTGGCCAAGCCATCTCAAGACCCGCTGACTCAGTAGTGTGTACAAGCTGGGGATGTTGGCCACTCGAGGACTTCTGTGTTGGAGGTACGGTCCTGCCACCTGATGCCAAGTATTCTCCAGAGGCAGCAAAGATGGAATGAATTGAGACGTCACTCTTGGCTGACATATGTTGTCCAGGCCTCGCTGCCTTCGAGCAAGGTACTGAGGACACAGGCCTGATACACTCGGACTTTTGTATACACTCCAGTAATTCCTCCTCTACGTTATTGTGACAAATTTGATTTGACCAATCTATATGCAGATTTAAGTCACCCATAATTACAGATGTTGCTTTATCGCATGCATCTCTAATTTCCTGTTTCAGACCATTCCCACATCACCACCACAGTTTGGGGGTCTATATATAACCCCTACTAACGTTTTTTGCCCCTTATTGTTTCTCAGCTCTACCCATACAGACTCCACATCATCAGCTCTCATATCCTTCCTCACTATTGTATTACTTTCCTTTTTAACCAGAAATGCAACTCCACCGCGGGTGGAAATAAGCCATTTTACTGATGGTGTGAAAATTTGGTCAGAAGCTCATCGCAAGGCATCTCAAGGTTAACAGTGTAACCAAGTGTGTGAACAGTTTGGCTTCGTCTCAAACATTTACAAAGGAGAGGGATGGAGTATGTAGCTGGGAAATATTTGAAGCAGAGACAGAAAGCAATGGCTTCAATCTTCTCAATATTTAATTGGCATTGCAGATGTGTGAGGTAATACATTTTGAAAGGAGGAATGAGGAGAGACAATACAAGTTAAATGGTATAACTATAAAGGTGGTGAAATAACAGAGACACCTGGAGTATTTGTACACAAATCTTTGTAGCCAAATCGTTAATAAATATATGGGATCCTCGGTTTTATAAATAGAGGCAAAAAAAGCAAAAGCAAGGACATTATGTGAAACATATATAAAATACTAGTTCAGCTGCACCTGAAGTCTTGTGTCGAATACTGGGAACCAAACTTTAGGAAAAACATGAAGCCTTCGGAGAGGGTAAAGAACTGTTTTATGAGAATTTGTGCAGGCATGAGGGATTACAGTTATGTAGCTGGGGTTGTTCTGCTTCGAGCAGAGAACTTTCAGAGGAGATTCGATTGAGCTGTTTAACATTAGGAAGGGTTTAGATAAATTAAATAAAGAGAAACTATTTCCAATGTCCAAGGGGTCACTAACCAGAGACACAGATTTAAGGCGATTGGTAAAAGAAGCAGACATGAGGAATTTTGTTTCTGAGTGGTTTGGATTTGGGATGCACTGTCTGATAGGCTGATGGATACAGATTCAATAGTAGATCCCAAAAGGGAATTGGATAAATATCTGAAGCAGGAAAAATGTTAGGATATAGTGAAAGAGTCAGGGAGTGAGACTAACTGGATTGTTCTTTGAAAGGGCCAGCACTGACTTGATGGGCAGAATGACATCATTCAGGACTGTGCTATTCTATGATTCTATGATTGTTCCTGCCTGTACTTTCCCAATATTCCTATCCTTTCAGCAGCTGTTTGATAAAGTAGCACATAACAGCTGTGTTACCGAATTAGAAACACATAGGATTAAAGGACCAATGTCAGCAGTGGCTCAGTTTGTAGCACTCTCCCCTTTCAGTCACAAGCTTCTAGGATCAAGTGTCACTGCAGGACTTGATGACAAGAATCAAGGCTGACACTGCAGTGCAGTACTGAGGGAGTGTTGCACTGTCAGAGGTGCCACCTTATCAAAGAAAAGGTAAAGCCAGGCCCCGTCTGCCCACTCAGGTGGATGTAAAGATCCCATGGAATTATTTAGAAGGTCAGGGGAATTATTCCCAGTGTCCTGGTCAACATTTACCCCTCAAATTAACATCACAAAAACAGATCTGATCATGACCACACTGCTACTTGTGGGATCTTGTTGTGCGGAAATTGGCTGTGTTTTTCCTACATTACAAGACTGACTAAACGGTAAAAAGTACTCACTTTTTGTTAGTCACTTTGAGACATGCAGTGGTCATGAAGGCGTTACATAAATGGAAGTCCTTTTTTATTTTCAATGTCAGCATGCAGGAAATTAGGTCAGTGACAGAAAGCAGAGAGTAGCGGAGAATGGTTGTTGTTTCGTCTGGAGGGAAGTACAAAGTGCGGTTCCCCAGGGTCACTGTTGGAATCACTGTTGCTGTATGTTAATGCAATGGGCTTGTGTACAGAAAGGACAATTTCAACGTTTTCAGAGGGCAGGAAACTCAGAAATGTTAATAAACAGTGTGGTGGATAGTAACAGACTTCAGCAGGACAGAGACTGACTGGTGAAATGTACAGGAAAATGGCAGATGTAATTTAACACAGTGAAGTGTGAAGTGAGACATTTGGGTAGGCAATATGAGGAGAAACAATATAAACTCAATGGTACCATTATAAAGTGGGTGCAGGATTAGAGAGACCTGGGGTGTACACACACAGATCTTTGAATGTAACATGTAGTGTCCTTGGTGTTAGAGAGAGAGGCACAGAGTAATAAAACTCAGGAGGAAATGCTGATGTTCATCCATCATTGGTTAGGTCCCAGCTGGAGAATTGTGTCCAATTCTGATCACCACACTTTGGTAAGGATGTCAAGCACTTAGTGAATATACTGAGGTGATTTACAAGAATGGTACCAGGGATCTGGGAATTCAGTTACGTGGAGAGATTGGAAAATCTGGGATTGTTCTCTTTAGAGCAGTGAAGGGTAAGGGGAGATTTAATATAGAATTCAAAATCATGAAGGGTTTTGATAGGTTAATTAATGTGAAACTGTTTCCAGTGTCAGAAAGTTCAGTATTAAGAAGGCACAGATTGAAGGTAATTGACAACGAACCAGAGGTGAAATGAGGAGAATTTTCTTACACAGCGAGTTGTTGGGATGTGGGATTCACTGCCTGAAAACATGGTGGAAGCAGATTCAATAATATATTTCAAAAGAGAATTCAGCAAATACATGAATTGGTATTTAAAAAGCTGGAGTGTGGGTCAAAAGGAGGAGAGAGGAACTAATTTGATATCTCTTTCAAAGAGACTGCACTGACACAATGGGCTGAATATCCTCCTTCTGTGCGTCGGGTTTCTGACTCATGATCTGCCCGTTCCCGTTCTTGTTGAGGCAGGTGACACACAAAGCTCCTGCTTTCTCCTCATTTCCATGAATTCTACTTGCTGCCCAGGGTGACCCACGCTGATGTCTGTCTGCACATTAACTGGGAGTGAAGTGTGCGTGAGGCTGGTTCGTGTTTCAGCCAGCATTCAGCTTTTAAAGGCAGTCTGTCCCTCTTAAAGGGAAGCTGCACTGAATCACAGGAGGCTGCGTGTGCTGCTGCTGCTGACTGTGAATTCTGCAACTGGAAACAAGGTAAATGGAATACTAGGACAGAGAGAGGGATCTGCAGTTCACGGATGTGCTGCTGGAGGCCTTAGTCATGGAGGGGGACAGGAGGAGGGAGGCCATGTTTTCATGGCGTGGGGCCGAGGCCCTCAAGTAACACTCTCCGATGGGAATGGGAGCAGGTGGCCTGGGAGGTCAATGCAAGAGCTCCGGCCCCGAGGACCTGGCAGCAGAGCCAGAAGAAGTTTAATGAGCTCACACGGGTGATCAATGTCGGTGAATTCATCTCCACATGGCATCTCCTACCCCAACACAACCAACCTCTCACACTGCTCAATGTACCACACCCCCATCACTCACCCATCAGCAATCCCTAACACTCAGGACTCACACCTAACATTCACTTACTCCACCTCACCCTCACACACCTTCCACTGATGCCAGCCTCACACCCACCTCTCAATGCCTCCACATACCTCCAGCTATTCAGCTATGGCAGGCAAATCACCCAAACACAGTGAAACACAATCACTGCCATTCTGCTCTCTCTCTTACAGGACAAGGCGGCCCATAAACACAGGGAGCAGCAGTGTTCCGGCGAGGGCCAAGCATAACTTCATCCCCAGAGCCTGAGGGAGGAGATGGTTCTTCACATCATGGGACCGGCTGTGACAGAGCCCGTAACATCCGGCATCACCGACAGTATTCAGGATGATGCTATGTTCCTGCCTTATGTCCCTTCTTAACTCCCACCTCCACCTCATCCTGCTGTCTGGGATGATGTACAAGCTTCAGATGGTGGGACCATTGACCTCCTGCTTTCCATCCCACCCTCAATCCCTCACCCCAACTTTCCCCTTCTAATTTTATACTTTCCAATGATAACCCAAAACTACCAGCTTTCCAGTCACAGCAGCTCCAGGAGACAGAGAGAGAGCAGCAGCACAGCACTGATGGCGAAGCACCATCACTTGGTCTAATACTCACAGCCAACAGTTCAAATACTTACACTGTGTGTGCTTTAGAGGCTGGTATAGAGTCGGAATCTACACGTGGTGAGTCACCGAGCACGAGTGAGCTGCAGCCAGGCCAGGGGGAAAGGATAGTTCATGTGTCAGCTCACCAGAGGGCGAGGTCACAAACGAGTTATAATACACAGGACTCAGATATGAACATTGCTGGAACTGCATACAGGAGAATGCTGATGGACATGTACACTGAGAGACTTTGTCCATTGACAGGCCTGTCAGACAGTCTGTTATCACTGTTAAGGAACATGGAGGAGTCCGGCTCCAAGATGGCACAGGACATTGCACAGAGATTGAAGCCCATTCTTTCCCCTGTGGAAGTGGTCACTAACTCCATGACATCACTAGCAGACCCAGCCATGATACAATATCTGGTGACTATTGTCTCAGCTTCCACTGCAGCACAGACGGCAGACACCCAACGTCTCAGTGCTGCAATGGAAGCTCAGACTGAGGTCATGAGATCCATGCTTGCTGCCATGCAGGATCAAGCTTCTGTAGTGGGTAGGGCAGATCCCCCTCCTCTTGCATCTTGACATAGATTCCCCTCTCTGCAGCCTCTGCTCCATTTGTTGGTCATGTTACAGACCCAGAGACACTGTCACTACAGTCCCCAAACCTCGTCCAGAATTGGGTCACAAAGTCCTCTGTCCTGCCTGAATGTCTGCAGCAGCTCACGACACAACGTCCAGAAAAAACATCCAAAGCACCTCCACTAACTTTACAATGGCATTAGCAAGTCAAAAGCCCCTCACCTGTAAGTTCGATGCCTGGTCCTTTGAAATAACAAGTGACTAACACAGGTTGTCAGTGGACATCCACAGACCAAGTTTCAAGGACAGACATCAGCACTGTTGGACTGGTGCACTGACGTCACCTTGAACCCTCCTTACACTAACAGCACATACATAGAACGCCCGGGCAAGTCCCCTGCCCAGCATGGGGCACTGTGTTGGCCACACTAGAAGTGGCCGGCTGTGCAGATAGCATCATTTTATGGATCAAGGTTTCTGTAACATTGGCACCAGCATGAAATTCACAGCCGGGGGAGATAGAGAGAAAAAGCAACGCACTTTCAATGGGGAATTGGGAAAAGAGTTGAAGGCATAAGATTTTCAAGAATATGGGAGATGGACAGGGAAATGGGACTAATTGGAGGGGTGAGGCCATGGAGGGATTAAAACACAAGAATGAAGATATTTAAATTAGGATGCTGCCAGACCGGGAGCCAATGTAGATCAGTGAGCACAGGGGTGATGGGTGATCAGGATTTGGGGTGATGGGTGATCGGGATTTGGTGTATATTAGTTTGCAGGCAGCAGAGTTCTGGATGGTCTGTGGTTTATGGAGGTTTATAACTGGGAGGGTGACCAGGACAGAATTGGAATAGTCATGTGTGGATTTAACAAAAACACGGATGAGGGCTAATGCAGGAGATGTTTTTAGACAGAAGTGGACATGGGTGATATTACAGAAGTGGTATTAGGCAGGTTAAGTGATGGACAGATCATAGCGATGAACTCAGCTCAGGTACAAATAGAACATAGAGGTTGTAAACTGTCTGGTTCAGCCTCAGACATTGGCTAGCGAGGTCGATATAGACAGTGGATAGGGAGCAGACTTTGTGAGAGAGACTGAAGACAGAGGCTTCAGTAGTCCCAGGATTTACATGACAAGAACAAATGTCAGTGACATATGGTTTATAGATATAATAGTTGGATCCAGAGACTTACCAGGGACACCAATAATAGCGAGGATGGGATAGTAGATCGTTTGAATCATCTTTAGTGCACAATAGATTCGCATTTCTAATGTTCTCCAATAATAATCTGCAGTAACTTCGCCAAACCAATAGGATAAACTCTTGCTGCCCATTTTTGTAAAATTCCAATCTATTGTTCTCAGATTCTGATCAATCCTTTCCCAATCTCTGGAGCTGCTGTTAGTGTGGGGGTGATGCTCCCGGCTTGGAATAACACATTGAAAGAAATCCCTTATTAATGGAAGTGGAAAACTCTCCAATGACTCAATTCGGGTGCATGGAGACTGACATTAATTACACACACTGAACAAACAGATTCAGTTAACACCTGTCAAACCAACATTTAGTGTTCCAAAATAAAGTAGAACATTTAGCCAGACTGGATGTTATGTATGAGGGTTGTTAAGGGAAGGAGTGGTGGAGTCTCTGGCCAGAAGCTTTCACTCCTCCTTGGCTATGGGAGTAGTGGCAGGGGAGTGGAGTACTGTAAATGATACACCCTGTTTAAAAAAAATGAGATTGGATAAACCCTGTAACTTCTGACCAATCAGTCTAATGTCGGCGATTGGAAATTTCTAGAGGCCATAACCCAGCTCAAAAATATATCTTTCTTGGAAAAACATCTGATAATAAATGACAAACAGGATGGATAGCTTGATAACCAATCATGTCTGATAATCGTGATCAAGTTAGTTGATGACATAACTGTGAGTGTTGATGAGGGCAGCTTGTTTCGTGTTATGTATATGAACTTTCAAAAGGCCTGTGATCAAATGACATTTCATAGACTTGTTATGAAAAATGGAAGACATGGATTAATGTGACAGTGATAGTGTGGATATGACACTGACTCAGGGACAGAAAGCAGACAGAAGTGGTGAACAGACATTGTTTATTCTGGGGGAGGAGAATATACAGTGATGTTTCTCAGGGGTCAGTATTAGAACCAGTGCTGTTCCTGACATATAGATAGGTGCATGATATCGACGTAAATGTAAAAATAAACAATTTCAACTCCTGCAGATGGCATGAAACTTATAAGTAAGGGTAACAAAGGCGCAGACCACAGAATTATCCAACCTCACAGACTGTATATAATTTTTTATTTATCATGGACTCTCATCCAACACCAATGTATTTCTCACTGTAATTTATTTGTGTGTGATTCTCGTGTGAGTGTGTGCGTGAATGAGCAGCGTACATGTTTATTATTTTATTCAGATCCAGTTTAGATTGTTAAGTATAATAAACTCACCTCTTGTTTAATCTCAGGAAAACCTGTCTGACTGGTTCTTACATGAGCACAATAGAGGTATAAGGTAAAATACTCACTGAGGTGGTCAGCACGTCCAATGCGAAAAAAAAATAAACCCTATTGTGGTCAAATGATAGATCGGACAAGAGGGGATATGGGACCCCTCCTCACATGGCTGTAACAGAAATTGATTGTAACCCAATGACAAACGAGAAATTAGAAGGAGGTAAAACAATTGATTCCCAGAAAAAAAAATGAAGATTTCAATGTAGGTTTTATTGTGGCTTTCGCTGCTACAGCACTAAAAAGTTCACATTCGGAGACAGTACCATCCTGAGCCACAGCTCATGAAAATATGAACAGATGAATTAGGATCACGAGTAGGCCACTCGGCCCCTCAAGCCTGCTCTGCCATTCAATAAGGTCATGACTAATCTGATTGTAAACTCGACTTCACATTTCCACCTGCCCCCGATCACCTTTCACCCTTTTCCTTATCAGTAATCTATCTACCTCTGCCTTACAAATATTCAAAGACTCTGCTTCCAGCGCCTTTTGAGGAAGAGATTTCCAAAAACACACGACCCTCACAGGAAAAAAATCTCCTCATCTGTGTGTTAAATGGGTGACACCCCCCCCCCCCCACGCCTTATTTTTAAATAGGGACCCCTAATTCTAGATTCTCCCACAATGGGAAACATCCTTTCCACATCCACCCCGTCAAGACGCCTCAGAGTCCTATATGTTTCAATCAAGTCGCCTCTTACTCTTCTAAAGTCCAGCGGATACAAGCCTAACCTGTCCAATATTCCCTTATAAGACGGCCCGCCGATTCCAGGTATCAGTCTAAATAGCCTTCTCTGTACTGCCCCCAATACATTTACATTATTCCATTAACAAGGAGACCAATACTGTACACAATACTCCAGATGTGGTCTCACCAATGCCCTGTAAAACTGAAGCATGACCTCCATACTTTGCTATTCAATTTCTCTTGCAGTAAACAATAACATTCTATTAGTTTTCCAATTACGTGCTGTACCTGCACAGTAGCCTTTTGTGATTCATACACTTGGACACCCAGATCCCTCTGCATCTCAGAGCACTGCAATCTCTCACCATTTAGATAACAGGCTTCTTTCTTATTCTTCTTGCCAACATGGACAATTTCACACTTTCCTGCAGTATACTCCATTTTCCAGGTCTTTGCCCACTCTCTTAACCTATCTGTATTCCTTTGCAGTCCCCTATGTCCTGTTCACAACTTAGTTTCCTACATATCTTTGTGTCATGGGAAAATATAGCAATTCGGTCCCTTCATCCAATTAATTTATATAAATTGTAAAAATTTGAAGATCCCTTTGGTACACCACTCGTTTCATCTTGCCAACCAGAAAATTACCTATTTATGCTGACACACTGTTTCCTGTTAGCTAGTCAATCTTCTTTCCATACCAATATTTTACCCCCGACACCATGAGCTTTTATTTTCAGCGATAAACTTTGATGTGGCATCTTATCAAATGCCTTATGGAAATCTAAGTCCAGTACATCCACCGGTTCCCCTTCATCCACAGCACATGTAACTCCATCAAAGAAATCCAACAAACTGATTAAACATGATTTAACTTTCATAAATCCATGTTGATTCTGCCTGATTACCTCGATTTGTTCTGAGTGCCGGCTATACCATGCCTAATAATATCTTCTAAATTTTTCCCCAAGACAAATGTCTCGCTAACTGGCCTGGAGTTTCCTGCTTTCTGTCTCCCTCCTTTTTGAATAAAGGAGTTATATTGCCAATAAAGGAGTTACATACAGAGTGAAGTAACTTGGTACAGGTTAAACGCCCTGTCTGCTGAAAAGTTGAGTAATGTAGCCGGAAGGTTAGGGATTACACTCCGTCCAAAAGCTAGGGAATGCGTAATCGTAAGACTTGTGGCCAACCATTTTTCACTTGAAGCTGAAGGCTCAAACAGGGTTAGAATCACGAACAGATAGAGTAATGTTAGCTAAGGTAAAACTAGAACAGAAAGGACTAGAATTAGAATTCCAGAGAGAGCGAGAAAGAGCAGAGTGAGTGTCAAGAAAAGGAAAAAGTAAGAGTGTTCCAGAAGGAGAAGGAGGAAAGGGAGTTATGGCGGCTCAAACAACTAGATGAAGACTCAGTACAACCAGTGAAGGCACAGCTAGTGAGGGAGCTGCTCCTAGCTCAGGACCATGTGCTGAGCTCTTAAAGTTCTCCCAGTTCATTCTAAAGTTCAATGAGGAGGATGTGGCAGCACTTTTCTTTCCTTTTAAAACATTTTCAAAGCAACTGCAATGACCGTCAGAGAACTGGACTCTGGTTTTACAAAATAAAATGACAGGAAAGATGAAAGTTCATCAGATTATGAGAGGACTGAAATTGCTATCCTGGGCCCATATGAGATAGTACTGGAGCTGGACCAGCAGAAATTAAGAATCTTTGTAAAGCAGCCTGACCAAACCTACCTGGCGTTTGAAAGAGTTAAGCAATTTCGGAACATTGGAACATAGGAGCAGCAGTAGGACATCGAGCCTGTTCCACCATTCAATATGATAATAGCTGATCATCCACTTCAATGCCTTTTTCCGACACAATCCCCATTTCCCGTTATGTCACTGGTATTTAGGCCGAGGCATTGAGGAACAGAGTCGGGACGTCATGTTACAGTTGTGCAGAACTTGGTTAGGCCGCATTTGGAGTATTGTGGGCAGTTCTGGTCGTCGCACTACACAAAAGATGTGATTAAGCTAGAGAGGGTGCAGAAAAGATTCACAAGGATATTGCCTGGTTTGAAGGGTTTGAGTTATAAAGAGAGACTGGATAGGCTGGGTCTGATTTGCCTGCAGTGGAGGAGGCTGAGAGGAGACATGATAGAGCTATATAAAATTAAGGGAGGCATAGATAGGGTAGATAGCCAGAGTCTGTTTCCCATGGTTGCGGTGACTAAAACTAGAGTGCGTAGATTTAAGGTGAGAGGGAGGAGGTCGAAAGGGATCAAAGGGGTAAATGTTTCACACAAAGAATAGTGGGTATTTGGAATGATCTGCCTGAGGAGGTGGTGGAGGCAGGAAAAGTAGTGACATTTAAGAGGCATCTGGACAGGTACTTGAATGAACAAGGCATAGAGGGATATGGAATTAATGCAAGCAGTTGGGATCAGTATAGATCAGCATTATAGTCAGCCGAGACGCGGTGGGCCGAAGGGCCTGTTTCTATGCTGCACGACTCAATGACTCCATTTAGAAATCTGTTAATCTCTGCTTTAAACATACTCAACAACTGAGCTTCCACAGCCCTCTGGGGTAGAGAATTCCAAAGATTCACAACCCTCTGAGAAAAGGCATGTCTCCTCATCTCTGTCCTAAGTGGATTTCCACTTATTTTGAAATTATTTCCCCTGGTTCTAGATTCCCCAACCAGGGGAAGCATGTTAGCTGCATCTACCCTGTCTATCACTTTCAGTATTTTGTAGGTTTCAATGAGATCACCTCTCATTCTTCGAAACTCTAGAGAATACAGGCCCAGTTTCCCCAATATCTCTTCATGGGATGGTCCCGCCATCTCGGGAACAAGTCTGATGAACCGTCATTGCACTCCCTCTATGACCATAACATCCTTCCTAAGGTAAGGGGACCAAAACTGAACACATTACTCCAGGGGCAGTCTAACCAAGGTTCCATACAATTTCAGCAAAACGTCACTACTACTGCACTCAAATCCACTTCAATAAAGGCTAACATACCATTAGTCTTCCTAATTGCTTTCTGCACCTGCATGTTTGTTTTCAGTGACGTATTGACGAGGACATCCAGGTCCCTTTGTACAACTACACTTTCTAATCTCTTACCGTTTAAGAAATACTCTGCACATCTGTTCCTGCTACCGAAGTGGATAACCTCACATCTTTCCACATTATATTTCAACTGCCATGTTCTTCCCCACTCACGAAGTCTGTCCAAATCCCTTTGAAGCCGTCTTGCATCTTCCTCGCAACACTCATTCCCATCTAGTTTACTGGCATCTGAAAACCTGGAAATATTACATTGGTCCCCACATCCAAGTCATTGATACATATTGTGAAGAGCCGGGTCCCAAGCACTGATCCCTGCAGTACCCCACTAGTCACAGCCTGCCAAGGCAAGAATGACTCATTTATTCCTACTCTCTGCTTTCTGCCTGTTCTTCTTCTTTGGTCCTCCTTATCTCGAGAGACAATGGATACGCGCCTAGAGGTGGTCAGTGGTTTGTGAAGCAGCGCCTGGAGTGGCTATAAAGGCCAATTCTAGAGTGACAGGCTCTTCCACAGGTGCTGCAGAGAAATTTGTTTGTCGGGGCTGTTGCACAGTTGACTCTCCCCTTGCGCTTCTGTCTTTTTTCCTGCCAACTACTAAGTCTCTTCGACTCGCCACATTTTAGCCCCGTCTTTATGGCTGCCCGCCAGCTCTGGCGAATGCTGGCAACTGACTCCCACGACTTGTGATCAATGTCACAGGATTTTATGTCGCGTTTGCAGACGTCTTTAAAGTGGAGACATAGGCGGCCGATGGGTCTGATACCAGTGGCGAGCTCGCTGTACAATGTGTCTTTGGGGATCCTGCCATCTTCCATGCGGCTCACATGGCCAAACCATCTCAAGCGCCGCTGACTCAGTAGTGTGTACAAGCTGGGGATGTTGGCCACCTCGAGGACTTCTGTATTGGAGATATGGTCCTGCCACCTGATGCCAAGTATTCTCCGGAGGCAGCGAAGATGGAATGAATTGAGACGTCGCTTTTGGCTGACATACGTTGTCCAGGCCTCGCTGCCATAGAGCAAGGTACTGAGGACACAGGCCTGATACACTCGGACTTTTGTGTTCCGTGTCAGTGCGCCATTTTCCCACACTCTCTTGGCCAGTCTGGACATAGCAGTGGAAGCCTTTCCCATGCGCTTGTTGATTTCTGCATCTAGAGACAGGTTACTGGTGATAGTTGAGCCTAGGTAGGTGAACTCTTGAACCACTTCCAGAGCGTGGTCGCCAATTCTGCCTGTTAACTAATCCTTAATCCATGCCAGTACATTATCTCCTATCCCTTGTGCTTCAATTTTACTAAACAACCTCCTGTCGGGGACTTTATCAAAAGCCTTCTGAAAATCCAATTATCCCACGTCTACCGACTCCCCTTTATCAAATCTGTGCGCAACATCCTCAAATAACTCCAACAGGTTCGTCAAACATTGTTTCCCATTTATATATCCATGTTGACTCTGCCCAATCAGATCCATTTATCACATTCTTTGGAATAGAGTATAGCTTGTTCCCAGCGACTGATGTAAGGCTAACATGTCTGTAGTGCCCTGTTTTCTCTCTCCCTCCATTCTTAAATAATGGGGAGACATTTTCTATCTTCTAATCTACAGGAACAGTTCCAGAATCTACAGAATATTGAAAGATATTCACCAATGTATCCACTATTTCCAAAGCTACCTCTTTCAACACTCTGGGATGTAGAATATCAGGACCTGGGGACTTGTCAACCTTCAGCTTTATTAATTTCTCCAAGACAACCTTCTTCCTCATACTAATTTCCTTCACTTCCTCAATCTCCCTAGTCCCTTAGATCTCTAACTCTGGGAGATTTCTTGTATCTTCCTCAGTGAAGGCAGACACAAAGTAATCATTTAGCTTCTCTGCCATTTCTCTATTCCCCATTATAAATTCTCTTGACACTGCCTGTAATGGACACACATTTGGCTTAGCTAAACTTTTCCTTTTTCCGTACCTATAGAGGATTTTACAGTCCATTTTGTGTTTGTTTTTGGCCAGTGATATGAGCGCTCAAGATAGAGCCCACATATGAATACCTCAGAGCGGTGACCCTCGTCGAGGAGTTCACAAACTCGCCCCCTCGCATTAAACCCCACATAGAGGGCCAGAAGGTTCACAGATATTCTGGCTGATGATTTTTCCCTTGTACGCAAAGCCTTAACCCCAGAGGGAACTCCGTTCCTCGTCACCCCAAAGATCCGAGAATAAAAGGTGGAAGGGTGATCGGAGTCCGAGCAGCCATGGGCAAGAACGAAAAGCGGGACAGACAAGGGTCCATCCTCAGGCCAAATAGGACGGTACTGAGAGCAGGAGTAATGGCTGAAGATCTGTATGTTTTCACTGGAATAAGGCAGATCACTATCGAGATGACTAATGGACGTGACGGGGAAACCTGTAGGATTAATCAGGGTCCACCAGAGCAGTGCAGGTAAATGGGCCCTGATGGAAAGCACAGCAGATCAGGCTGTGCGTTTAACTGTCACAGTCAGACCCAGTAAACCTACCACCGAGCGTGTGGAAAACTTAACAAAATCCCAGAGTTACCAGGATTTTGTATTCCAAGGAAAAGTGACCCCATACCCCTCGAGTGAGGCAAGCAAGCCCATCGTCATAGTGAGGGATACAGGGGCCACCCAATCCCTTCACCTGGGAAAAGGCATCACCTTTCCTCCAGAGAGTACAGTGAATGCTGGAGTGTGAGTGAATGCTATCGGAAGACAGTATATGTCCATATCTTTATATCAGCTGCACTTGGAGTGTGACCCAGTTTCAGGACCTGTAACCATGGGAATTGTACCTAGATTACTGGTGTATGGGTCGACCTGCTCCTGGGTAATGATCTGACAAGGGAAAAGGTGGCAGCTTCCCCAGTAGTTCTTGAGACACCAAAAGAGGTCAGAGAGACAGAAGTTACAGAAGAAGGTCCCAGGCATTCTCCCTGATTGTGTGGTGACTCGGTCCATGGCCAAACAATCTCCTGAACTTACACAGCAGACGGATGACCCTACTGTCTGGTTGTCTGAAGCCTTCTTTGTGAAGTTAGAGGACCCAAAGTGTGTGTTAAACAGATCGTCCTTAGTTGAGTCTCTGTGCTAAAAAAAAGCACAGACTGCCCAAACCAAAACTGAAGCAGAGGGAGTTGCAGAGTGCTACTATTTAAAGAATGAGGAGCTGATGTGGCAGTGGAGACCTGCTCACAGACCTGCGGATGAAGACTGGACAGTGGTTCACCGCATAGTGGTGCCGCTGGGGCCCCTTACAGAAATATTAAGAATGTCCCACGAACATCCACTGACTGGATATGTCAGTGTACGAAAAATCTAAGACCGCATAAGAGAACATTTAGACTGGCCACAACTCACAATTCACCAAAGAGAAGGACTTGGTGGATGATAAGCCAATGGAAGGGAGTGTAGATAGTCTAGGTCATGTCGTTATCAAAAAGGAGGCGTTGGGCCTCTTGCAAAGCATTAAGGTAGATAAGTCCCCAGGACCTGATGGGATCTACCCCAGAATACTGAGGGAGGCAAGGGAAGAAATTGGTGGGGCCTTGACTGAAATCTGTGCATCCTCATTGGCTACAGGTGAGGTCCCAGAGGACTGGAGAACAGCCAATGTTGTTCCTTTGTTTAAGAAGGGAGGCAAGGAAAATCCAGGAAATTATAGGCCGGTGAGCCTTACGTCAGTGGTAGGGAAATTATTAGAGAGCATTCTTCGGGACAGGATTTACTCCCATTTAGAAACAAACGAACTTATTAGCGAGAGGCAGCACGGTTTTGTGAAGGGGAGGTCGTGTCTCACTAACTTGATTGAGTTTTTTGAGGAAGTAACGAAGATGATTGATGAAGGAAGGGCAGTGGATGTTGTCTACATGGACTTCAGTAAAGCCTTTGACAAGGTCCCTCATGGCAGACTGATACAAAAGGTGAAGTCACACGGGATTAGAGGTGAGCTGGCAAGATGGATACAGAACTGGCTCGGGCATAGAAGACAGAGGGTAGCAGTGGAAGGGTGTTTATCTGAATGGTGCGCTGTGACTTGTGGTGTTCGGCAGTTCTGTGACCTTTGCTGTTTGTAGTGTCAGGGATAAATGATTTGGAGGAAAATGTAGCTGGGCTGATTAGTAAGTTTGTGGACAACACAAATATTGGTGGAGTCGTGGGTAGTGATGAGGATTGTCAAAGGATACAGCAGGATATAGATCGGTTGGATACTTGGGCGGAGAAATGGCTGATGGAGTTTAATCCGGACAAATATGTGGTAATGCATTTTGGAAGGTCTAATGCAGTGGGACGTATACAGTCAATGGCAGAACCCTTAGGAGTATTGACAGGCAGAGAGATCTGGGCGTGCAGGTCCACAGGTCGCTGAAAATGGCAACGCAGGTGGATAAGGTAGTCAAGAAGGCATACGGCATGCTTGCCTTCATCGGTCGGGGCATAGAGTATAAAAATTGGCAAGTCATGCTGCAGCTGTACAGAACCTTAGTAAGGCCACACTTAGAATATTGTGTGCAATTCTGGTCGCCACACTACAAGAAGGACGTGGAGCCCTTGGAGAGGGTCCAGAAGAGGTTTACCAGGATGTTGCCTGGTATGGAGAGCATTAGCTATGAGGAGAGGTTGGATAAACTCGGAATGTTTTCACTGGAACGACGGAGGTGGAGGGGCGACATGATGGAGGTTTACAAAGTTATGAGTGGCATGGACAGAGTGGATGGTTAGAAGCTTTTTCCCAGGGTGGGAGAGTCAGTTACTAGGAAAAATAGGTTTACGGTGAGAGGGGCAAAGTTTAGAGGCGATGTGCGAGGCAAGTTCTTTACACAGAGGATGGTGAGCACCTGGAATTTGCTGCCGGTGGAGGTGGTGGAAGCAGGTACGATAGCGACGTTTTAAGAGGTATCTTGACAAATACATGAATAGGATGGGAATAGAGGGATACGGTCCCCGGAAGTGCAGAAGATTTTAGTTTAGGCAGGCATCAAGATCGGCGCAGGCTTGGAGGGCCGAATGGCCTGTTCGTGTGCTGTACTGTTCTTTGTTCCACGAAGATGTGGTTGAGCTCTGTAAAACTGGTCACATGTGCCAGGTTGTGCGGAAGCCACAACCGGCAATAAAACCTGCATCCCTAATTCCCATACGGTTTTTGGGGATCCCTTCAGCAGAGTGCTGGTGGATTGTGTGGGACACCTGCTGAAAGCAAAGTGGCGTCTACCAGTATCTTCTCACCATTATGGACGTAGTGGACCAATACCCAGAGGCCATTCCCCTGAGGAGCTATCTCAGCCAATGTAGTGGTGGAGGGTCTGAACCAATTCTTTACACGATATGGGTTGCCTGCTGAGATCCAGATGGACCTGGGCACACATTTAATGTACAGTATTTTTGAAAATGTCATGGGTAATCTGAACATAACCCAGCAAAACCCCTGAGCCTACCACCCGCAGTCACAACGGGCTTTGGAGCGGTACCACCAGACCCGAAAGGCAATGATCAGCTCATACTGCTATGAGTAACCCTATGACTTTGACAAAGGGCTGGGATTTCTCCTGTTGGTTACCAGGGACTTATCCAGTGATTCCACTGGCTTTAGTCTCTTTGAATCAGTTTATAGACACGAGAGGTCAGATCCTCTTTAACTAATCAAGGAGAAGTTTTTGGGACACGGGGATGAGTCTTCCATGTTAGACAACATTTCCATGCTCTGGGAATAGTTCACGAGAGCCTGTGCAATGGCTCAGGAATACCTAAAAACCTCCCAGATAGCTATGAAAATGAAAGCAGGCAAAAATGCCGCGGCCAGAACATTTCAGAACAGAGACCATGTATTGCTATTCCTCCCAATGCATAGTGAACCCCTTAAAGCCCAGTTCAGTGGTCCATGTCGAGTGGCATACGGAATAGTCAGGTAAATTATTTAATTGACACAGCAGACCAAAGGAAAAAAAGTGAAGGCTGTGGAGGGGACAGACAAGTACAGATCTGTCAGACAGTCAGGAGGGAAGGATTGAAAAGGACAGTGAGGACACGTTAGAGGAGGGCCAGGAGGATTCCCAACTAGAACCCCCTACTCTCCAATTAGCCAACCCTGAAATGTTAGAGAAATTAGACCACACGATCTCCTCCTTAAATGCAGGACAAACAGGTACCCTGAAAAGGCTGCCAACAGCATTTGCAGAAACATGCAAGGACAAAGGAAGGTTTCCAAAAAGGTAAGACAATGGTGAGGGAGATGGCTGACCTAGTGGAAGTGATACAGGAGAGTGCAGTGAAAGCCGGACAGACACTTGTGAGCACTAATGTCCCAGAGGACATAGGGCAGATCAGAAAAATAATCCTCCCCATAGTAATGAGAAAAGGGAAGGGTAAACACCCTAAAGTGAACAGCACTTGTGTACCTCACCAGAAAGCTAAAAGTGAGGTCAGTGTGGATCTACCCATTGAAGAACCCAATGATCAGATCCCAAACCCAAAGCTCATCAAACGCAACAATTTCAAAGCAGAACTCGGCAAGAACAAAGGCCCAGATGAAACCTCAAACACCTCACAGGGGCGAAAATAAACAATGCATTACACACTGTCGTTTTTGGGAGAAAGGTTATCAAGGTGCAGGAACCTGAATGATTCAAGCTTCATTGCAAGAGAGAAAAAAAAGCAATGTAATCGCTGATGAATTGTCCAGGGTGGAACCCGACACGTAACCATCCCAGACAAAACTCCAACGCAATTAAGTCAGCACAACTGTAACAGACAATGTCAGCTGCAGTAATTCTAAGATGAATGTGTCAATTTGAGAAGTTATTATTGAGATTGAATGTGTGTTTCCCTCTATTTCTTCCCACAATTATGTAATGAAATGTTCCTGTTATCACATTTCTTTCCGTGTGCTGCAGCGGTGTCAAGATAATACAATTAGTCAAATGAGGAATTTTAATTCATCGGCTGGAAACTTACAGTAAACTTTAATGGAAAAAATCCTACAGTTAGCCTTGAAAAATCTGGGAGCCAAGATTGCCACCGCAATTGGTATCTGAAACACCTTTTCACATTCCAAGATCTTCAACAGGAGACACATGTCTGATGAGCGTGGAGCGAAAACGTTGGCTTGCTCTAGTTATCGAATTACCGTAGATTGCATTCATTAACACGGCATACAAGACCTCCCTGATACATTGACTTTAAAAGAACAAACTCTTCCAAGTGTAAATACTGGTATCCTGAGTCCTGGGGAGATAGAAGTTCCTAACCTTGAATCACATTATCAGTGACCAGAGAACACAGTGAATCAGGCATGCGGCCTTCTGTCCATCTCTCTGAAAGCTGGGAGTTTCCCCTGGACAAAGACAGACAAGTCAGTGGTTCAAACTGTGTACAAGCAGAAGGACTGTATCCCCCCTCTCTCTCTCCGTCTCTCTGTCAAGATAACAACATACGTTTGAAAAACACATGTGACTGTGGACCCTCCAAGCCGACAGATTACTGCAGAGAGAGACACCAGGGGAAGAAAGCCACCCACAAGTCTGCCACCAAGAAAACACTGAGCCACATGGGCCAGCAACAAAGGGCATTTTGACCAGCCAAATACTTTAAGAATACAAATTGAGCCGGAAGACCACCGAATCTACCAACATCACAGAATGAGTATACTCCAATCCAACCACAAATGTACTTCTCACTCTGTAATATCGTTGTGTGTGATTCGCGTGAGTGTGTGTGTAAGTGTGTGGTGTACTTTTTATGATTTTATTTCGATCGGGTTTAGATTGTTAAGCATAATAAACTCACGTCTTCCGTGTTTAAACTCAAGAGAAACTGTCCGATAGGTTCCTTCACCATCACACCAAAGGGAAAAGGTAAAATACTCACTGAGATGGTTAGCACATCCACTCTCTAAAAAGGACAAACCCTATTGCAGTCAAATAAGAGGAAGGACAAGAGAAGCGACTGTGACCCCTCTTCACCTGGCCGAAACAATAGGCAGGGTTGCGGATGGAGCGAATATGGGAATGAACTCAGATCAGCATTAAATAGATAGCAGAGGTTGTAAACTTCCTGGTTCAGCCTTAGACAATTGCCAGTGAGGGAATGTAGATCTGAATAGGGAATAGAGTTTGTGACAGAAACTGAAGACACGATTTAAATGACAAGAACGCCAAATCCGTGAAATATGGTTTATAAAACTAATAGTTGGATACAGAGACTTACCAGGGACACCAATAATAGCGGGGATGGGATAATAAATCGATTGAATCATCTTCAGAGCATAAAGGATACGCCGTTCAAATGTTATCCAACCATAATCTGCAGTGTGCCAGTAAAACCAATTGGAGAAACTCCTGCTGTCCATTGTAGTAACATTCCAATCTATTGTTCTCTGATTCTGACCCATTGTTGTAACATTCCAATCTATTATCCTCAGATTCTGACCCATTGTAGTAACATTCCAATCTATTATCCTCAGATTCTGACACATTGTTGTAACATTCCAATCTATTGTTCTCAGATTCTGACCCATTGTTGTAACATTCCAATCTATTTTTCTCAGTTTCTGACCCATTGTTGTAACATTCCAATCTATTGTTCTCAGTTTCTGACCCATTGTTGTAACATTCCAATCTATTGTTCTCAGTTTCTGACCCATTGTTGTAACATTCAAATCTATTGTTCTCAGTTTCTGATCCATTGTTGTAACATTCAAATCTATTGTTCTCAGATTCTGACCCATTGTTGTAACATTCCAATCTACTGTTCTCAGTTTCTGACCCATTGCTGTAACATTCCAGTCTATTTTGTTCTCAGTTTCTGATCTGTCCTCTCGCTCTCTCTCTGGAGCTGCTGATCCCTGTTAATGCCAGCGGTGATGTTCCCGCTGACAATATGGGATAATACATTGAAAGGAGCCCCTTATTAATAGAAGATGGAAACCCTCCAGTGACACAATTAGGGTCCATGGAGACTGACATTAATTACAGTCACTGAACAAACAGGTTCAGTTAACTCCTTTCAATCCAACACTTTTTGTACCACAATAAAGTAGAACATTTATCCAGTCTGGATAGGATATCTGAGGTTCAATGAGGGAAAGAAATGTGGAAACAGCAGCAGCACTGGTCAGAATCTTCGAATCCTCCTTGGATATGGGAGTGGTGACAGAGGACTGGAAGGCTGAAAATTTACACCTTATTTACAAAAGGAGAGGTTGGACAAACCCTGTAACTACTGACCAGTCAGTCCAATGTTGGTGGTTGGAAACTTCTAGAGGCCGTAACCCAGCACGAAGCACTTGTTGCCTGTAAAATCATGGGTTAATAAATGACAAGCAGCAGAGATAGGTTAACGGAAAATCATTTGCTAATCTTGATCGAGTTCGTTGCGGACATAACTGTGAGTGTTAATGAGAATAGCGAGTTTCATGTAATGGAATCATAGAAACAAAGAAAGGTTAAGGCACAGAAAGAGGCCAGCCGATAAACGAACCATCTATTCTAATCCCACCTTCCAGCATTTGTTTAATAACCCTGCAGATTGCAGAACTTGAGCTGCATATCCAGACTTCATTTGAATAGGTTGAGGGTCCCTGCATGAACTACCCTTTCAGGCAGTGAGTTCCAGACTCACACCAACGCAGGGGACACAGTACTGAGCCTTGTGGAACGCCACTGGAAACATCCCTCCAATTTCTAAAATACCCTGAACAATTACCCTTTGTTTCCTGCCCCTGAGCAAATTTCCTATTTCTGGGTGAACAAGTGTTTTCCTCAACTCCCCTCTAATCTTTCCACCAATCATTTTAAATCTATGCCCCCTCATCGCTGACCTCTCTGCTAAGGTGGATAGACCATTCACCTCCACTCCATCTAGGCCCCTAAAAATGTTGTACATTTCAATCAGATCTCCCCTAAGCCTGCTCTGTTCCAAGGAGAACAACCCTAGCCTATCCAATCTTTCCTCATAGCTGCATTTTTCCAGTCCTGGCAACATCCTCGTAAATCTCCTCTGTACCCTCTCTGGTGCAATTACATCCTTTCTGTAATGAGGTCACCAGAACTGCACACAGTACTCAGGTTGTGGTCTACCCAAAGAGTTATACAGTTCCAGCATAACCTCTGTGCTCTTATATTCTATACTTTGGCTAATAAAGGAATTGATTCCATATGCCTTCTTAACCACCTTATCGACCTGTCCTGCTACCTTCAGGTATATGTGGACATTGACTCCAAAGGTCCCTCACATCCTCTACACTTCTCAAATGTTCCCATTTATCGTATATTCCTTTGCCTTGTTTGACCTCCTCAATGACATCGCCTCATGCTTAATCAGGTTGAATCCCATTTGGCACTTTTCTGCCATCGATATCTTCCTGCAGCCTACAGCTATCCTCCTCACTATATACTACATGGCCAATCTGTGTGTCATCGACAAACCTCTTGATCATGCTTCTACATTTACGTCCAAATCGTTAATATATACCACAAACAGCAGGGGACCCAGTACTGAGCCCTGTGGAGCGCCACTGGAAGCAGCCCTCCAGTCAATAAAACACCCGTCAACAATTACACTTTGTTTCCTGCCACTGAGCCAATTTGGTATCAACCTGGCTGTATTTCCCTGGATTACATGGGATTTTATTTTTTTAACCAGTCTGACATGTGGGACCTTGTCAAAAGCCTTGATAAAAAATCCATGTAAAACCCATGAACTGCACTACCTCATCTATCTTCCTTGTTACTTCTTCAAAAAATTCAATCAAGTTGGTCAAACTGGAGCGTCCCTTAACAAATCCATGCTGACTATCCTTGATTAGCCTGTGCCTTTCTAACAGACAGTTTAACCTGTCTCGCAGAATAGATTCCAATAATTTGCCCACTACTGAGGTTAGACTGACTGGCCTGTAATTTTTCAGTCTCACCCTGGCTCCCTTTATAAACAGAGGTATAATGTTAACAGTACTCCAATCCTCTGGCACCACACCTGTACCCACTGACGACTGGAAAATGATGGTCAGACCCTCTGCTATTTCCTCTCTTGCTTCTTTTAACAGCCTAGGATGCATTTTATCTGGATCTGGTGACTTATCAACTTTCAAGGATGCTAATCCCATTAATACTTCCTCTCTCCCTATGTATATCACATCAAATACTTCATATTCCTCCTCCTTAGCTACAATATCTGCATCATACCCCTCTTTTGTAACGTGAAACACGTATTCATTAAGAACCATACCAACATCTTCCACCCCTGCACATGCATATGCAATTATGTATATACACTTATGTATACAGACTTTCAAAAGGCCTGTGATCAAATGGCATTTCACAGACTTGTTATGAAAGTGGAACACATGGATTAATGTGACAGTGATAGTGTGGATATGACACTGACTCAGGGACAGAAAGCAGAGAGAAGTAGTGAACAGACATTGTTCAGACTGGTGGAGGAGGGGGAGTATACAGTGCAATTTTTCAAGGGTTCAGTATTAGAACCAGTACTCTTCTTGACTTATAGATAAATTGATACATGACAAAGACTTACGCGTGAAGAGCAGAGTCTCAACATTTGCATAAGCCAGTGGTTAGCACTGCAGCCTCACAGCTCCAGCGACCCGGGTTCAATTCTGGGTACTACTTGTGTGGAGTTTGCAAGTTCTCCCTGTGTCTGCGTGGGTTTCCTCCGGGTGCTCCGGTTTCCTCCCAGATGCCAAAGACTTGCAGGTTGATAGATAAATTGGCCATTATAAATTGCTCCTAGTATAGGTAGGTGGTAGGGAAATATAGGGACAGGTGGGGAAGTGGTAGGAATATGGAATTAGTGTAGGATTAGTATAAATGGGTAGTTGATGGTCGGCACAGACTCGGTGGTCCGAAGGGCCTGTTTCAGTGCTGTATCTCTAAATAAAAAATAAATAAATAAATAGTAACCTGTGTGAAGGATAGTAGCTGCTTCAGCAGGAGGACATGGACAGTCAGATGATGAAATGAGAATACACATGGTGAATGAAATTTAACACATAGAATTGGGGAAGTGATTATTTTGTGAGGGAGAATAAGGGGAGTGAATAGAAACTAAACTGCACCATTTAAAAGATGGTACCGGAGCACAGAGACTGGGTGCGTATGTACACAAATCTTCAATGGTGGCTGGATAAGTTGTGAAGATTTTAAAAAGGCATCCGGGATCCTTAGCTTTATAACTAGAATCAAAGAATTAAAAAAAAACACAAGAACATTCCGCTAAGACTGGAAATGACTGTTTGAGCCTCAGCCGGGATATTGTTTCCAATTCTGGACACCACACTTTATGAAGATTTCAGGGCCTTGGAGATGGTACCTAGGCGTTATACTAGAATGGTAACAGGGATGAGGGACTTCAGTTATGGGGAGAGAATCTGGGATTATTCTCCTTAGAGCAGAGAAGCTAAAAGGGAGATTTAATAGAGGGGCTGAAAATGATGATGTGTTTTGCTAGAATAAATAAAGATAATCTGGTTTGACTGGATGAAGGGTCAGTAACCAGAGAACACAGTTTAATGTTGATTAACAAAAAACAGAGGAGAGATGAGGAGATTTTCTTTTCTTTACACAGCGAGTGTTTATGATTTGGAATTCACTTCCTGAAAGGGTTGTGGAAGCAGATTTAACAGAAACGTTCAAAAGGGAATTGGATCAATACTAACAGGGTGATTTACTGGACTGGGAGAAAAGAACAGGGGAGAGGAATAATTGAAAATTTCCTTCAAACAGCTGGAAATGGGACGATTTGTTAAATGGTCTCCTCCTGTGCTGTGTAATTCTCTGACTGTCTGATAACAGAAAGCATTGAGTACGTATCTCATGTGCACAATTGACTTTCAGCAGTTTTTAATCCCGAGATTAATTGTTACTTGTTTTCTGCTGAAGACAACAGCAGAAAGACAGATACAAGGAGCTGGTGAGATAAATTGTGTTGACAATTTGTTTATTGGGTTATGACGTCTCACTCTGATCACAGACCTCGCCTGGTTTCAATCCGTCAATTACAAATTCATTGATATTATTACTATTTTATTTCCTGTCTATTTGTTCTCAGGATATGGGTGATACTGACAAGGCCAGCATTACTTCCCCATCCCTGGTTACCATGAGAAAATGGTGAATCTTGAACCACTGCAGTCCCTGTGGTTCTAACAAACAAAATAACATTTAGTATTTTGATGAGACAGTTTCATCACTGGGCATTTCAGAATGAGTTAGGTTTGAACATGAGGATGAGAGTTTTCAAATCAAGATGTTGCCGGAGCAGGGGCCAATGTTGGTCAACGAGCACTGGAGTGATGGATGAACGGGACTTACTTTGAGTTTAGATACAGGCAGCAGAGTTTTAGATGAACACATGTTTGTGGCAGAGTCAGTACAGGTTAGATGCAGAGTAAAGCTCAGTCTGCACTGTCCCCATCAAACACTGCCATGACAGGTACAGCACGGCTTAGATCCAGAATAAAGCTCACTCTACACTGTCCCCCATTAAATACTCGGAGGACAAGTACAGCACTGGGGTTGGCTGCTGCCTAATTTGAGGTGCTGAGTAGTTAACGAAGTTCAGCTGACTGTGGCTGTGTGAATAGCCTTGAAGCTGTGTGACTGCTGCAAGAGGGAGAGACTGAGATTGAAGGAAAGGTTTTTCCACATTGGCAACATGAGTCTGGGGAAAGAGGCTGGGAGAGGAGCTAATTCGATAGCTCTTTCAAAGAGACAGTACTGACACAATGGGCCGAATAGCCTTTTTCTGTGCTGCACCAATCTCTAATTCTATGAGCAAGAGACAAAGAGTGAAGTGACTGAGGGAAAGATAAAAAACGTGAAAGAGGGAAAGGTCAATCGGAAGTGCGAAAAAATCGTGTTTGCATCACTTTTGCAGCAGAGGAGTCATGATCTGCCCGTCCCCGTTCCTGTTGAGACAGGTGACACACAAACATCCTGCTGCCTCCTCATTTCCATGCATTCTACTTACACCACAAAGCGACCCGCGCTGCTGTCTGTCTGCAAGTTTAACAGGGGCCTAACTGTGTGTGAGGCTGGCTCGTGTTTCAGCCAGGCTTCAGCTCTTCAAGGCAGTCTGTCCCTCTAAACGGGAAGTTGCACTGAATCACAGGAGGCTGCCGTTGCTGATTGGGAATGCTGCAATTGGAGACAAGGTCAATGGAATCTAGGACAGAGAGTGGGCTCTGCTGTTCACGGATGTAGTGTTGGAGGCCTTAGCCATGGAGTCTGAAAGGAGGAGAGAGGCCATGTTTCCGTGGAGTGGGCTGGAGACCCTCAAGGAACGTCCTCCGAAGGGAATGGGAGGAGGTGGCCAGGGAGGTCAATGCAAGAGGACTGGCCCTGAGGACCTGGCAGCAGAGCCAGAAGAAGTTTAATGAGCTCACACGGGTGGTCAATGTCAGTGAATACATTTCCACATGACATCTCCTACCCCCAACACCACCAACCTCTCACACTGCTCAATGTTTCACACCCCCATCACTCACCCATCAACAGTCCCTAACACTCAGGGCTAACACCTAACATTCACATACTCCACCTCACCCTCACACACCTTCCACTGATACCAGCCTCACACCCACCTCTCACTGCCTCCACATATCTCCAGCTATTCAGCTATGGTAGGCACATCACCCCAACACAGTGCAACACAATCACTGATATTCTGCCCTCTCTCTTCCAGAACATGGTGGCCGACAGTCACAGAGAGCAGCAGTAAAACCGGCGGGGGCCAGGCAGACCTTTATCCCCTGAGCCAGAGGGAGGAGATGGTTCCTCACATCATGGGACCGGCTGTGACAGAGCCCGTAGCATCCGGCATCACCGAGAGTATTCCGCATGATGTTATGCACCTGCCTTATGTCTCTTCTTATCTCCCACCTCCCCCTCCTCCTGCTGTCTGGGATGATGTACAAGCTGCAGATGGCGGGACCATGAATTCATGCTTTCCATCCCACCCCCAATCTCTCACTCCAACCCTCCTCTTCTGATTTTATACTTTCTAATGACAACCCAAAGCTGCCAGCTTCCCAGTCACAGCAGCTCCAGGAGACAGAGAGAGAGCAGCAGCACAACACTGAGAGTGATGCCCCATCATTTGGTCTGAAACTCACAGTCACCAGATCAAATACTTACACTGTGTGTATCTTAGAGGCTGGTATAAAGTCGGAATCTGCACGTGGTGAGTCACCGAGCACGAGTGAGCTGCAGCCAGGTCGGGGGAAAGGATAGTTCATGTGTCAGCTCACCGGAGGACGAGGTCACAAACGACTTATAATACACAGGACTCAAATGTAAACATTGCTGGAACAGCAGACAAGAGAATGCTGATGGACATGTACACTGAGATACTTTGTCCATTGACAGGCCTGTCAGACAGTCTGTTGTCACTTTCAAGGAACATGGAGGAGTCCAGCTCCAACGTGGCACAGGACATTGCACAGAACTTGAAGCCCATTCTTTCCCCTGTGTAAGTGGTCACTAACTCTATGACTGCACTAGCGGACCCAGCCGTGATACAGTGTCTGGTGAACATTGTCTCAGCTTCCACTGCAGCACAGACGGCAGACTCCCAACGTCTCAGTGCTGCAGTGGAAGCTCAGACTGAGGTCATGAGATCCATGCTTGCTGCCATGCAGGATCAGACTGTTGTCATCATGGCTGTGGATCTCAGTGTTCAAAGGGGTTTGCAGGATCTCACAGCAGTCCAGCAATCTGTGATCCAGTAGATTACTAGGATTGCTGAGGTGTCGCCCCGGGGGAGTGACAGTGTCTGCGTGGAGCATCAACCTGCTGTCCTCTCTCAGGATGACAGTATTTGTTCTCCCTTCACTGTCATTCCACCAGTGTCCTTGCTGTTACCCATCAGCCAGCCCAGGCTGCTGCTGCCCATGTCGAGGTGGTGCAATCCGAATACGAGCCCGTAAGGCCCAGAGCTGCTCGAGGACGTCCTGCAAGGCCATCTGCAGTCTCCCCAGTGAAAGTCAGCAGCCTTGCACCAGCCATGCTGCAGCCATTGTAGAAACACTGTGTAGGAGCAATAGGCAAGTCGAGGGAACCCACCAGACAGGCACTAAGGGAATACACAAGGGTGAATAGTTCAGTTTTGTTTGAATAATTGAATGTGTTGTTGGATAAAGATGTTAATGAAAAGGTTTTTGTTGGTGTTTTTTATTGCAGGATGGTGACCAACGGGACACTGTGATGGGGCGTCTCAGATGGGTGTAATGGTGGAGAATGGGGGATCCATGGTGGGAAAGGGAAGTTGTCTTATGTGAACTGGAATCTTAGGTGACAGTCTCCAACACCTTTCCGGGTCGATGGCATCCAGGAAATATCCTCCCTGCCTCCACCTCCTCCTCCTGAGGTGTCCTCCGTATTCCTGGTGCCAATGCCTGTGTCCTCATGATGGTGATGATATGAAGGGTGCAGCAGAACACCATGAACTTGGACAGCTGCTCCAGTGTGTACTGGAGGACTCCCCCCGAGCGGTTCAGACATCGGAAGCATTGCTTCATCACACCGATGATTTGTTCCACCATGTTCCTGGTGACTCCATTGCTCACGTTATACACATGTTAATTGTGTGAGGTTGGTTGGCGGTGGGAGGTGGTTTGGGGATGTAGAAACATGGGCTGTGTCTAGAGAATGGAATCTTTCATCTCCGAGGAGCCACATTCTGGTTCTGCATGGGGGCCAAAGTGTGGAACCGGCTGACTGCATCAGAATGAATGTATCGTGGCTGCTGCCAGGATAGTACACCAACATGATGTACTGGGCATGCTCACACACCAACTGTACATTAATGGAGTGAGAGTTCCTCCAGTTCATGTACCCCTCCCCGTCGACACGGAGGCCCCGCAGAGACACCTACACCATCAGGAATCCCGCTATCCTGACAAAGCCACGGGATATCTCATCCTGCTTCTCCCTGCTGAGGGAGAAACTGATGACATAGATGGTCACCCTCACCTCCCTGAATTATCAGTGGGGAACACACAGGCCTCGCAACTACTGGTCAGTTAGTTTAACATCAGTCGTGAGTAAGGTTTTAGAAACAATAATCAGGGAAAAAGGACAACACACACTTGGAGAGGTTTGAGTTATTTAAGGATTGTCAGCACGGATATCTAAATGGCAGATCACGCTTGACTGAACTAATTGAATTTATTTTGATGCTCAGAGAAGGTTGATGCAGGGAATGTGGTGGATGTTGGCTACATGGATTTTATGAAAGTATTTGACGAAGAACCAAACAAAAGCTTGATTAACAAAACTGAAGCTCATGGAATAGCATCCAATTGGATCAAAAATTGTCCAGAGGACAGAAAAAAGAGAAATGTGTTAAATGGTTGCTTTTCAGACTGGAGCATGCTAGACAGTGATGCTCCCCAAGGGTCAGTGCTAGGACCACAGCTTTTTTTGTTAGCTATATACAAATGACATGTATTTTGGAATACAGAATAGAATTTCAAAATGTTCCGATGATCCCATACTTGGAGGTGTAGTAAACTGTGAAGATGTTACAAACTGCCTGCAACAGGATATAGATAGGCTAGCAGAATGGACAGAGAACTGACAGGTAGAATTTAATACAGAGAAGTGTGAGCTGATGCATTTTGTCAGAAGGAGTAGGAAGGCAATATAGACTTAATGACACCGTTCTAAAGATTGTGCAGGAACAGAGGGACCTGGGGCTCCATATGTATTGATCTTTGAAGGCGGGAGGAGATATTAGCAGAGTGTTTAGCAAAACATATCAGATCTTGGGCTTCATCATTAAAGACAAAGATACAAAAGCACGGAAGTTATGCTGAAATTTTATAAAGCTTTGGTTAGGCCCCAACTAGAGAACTGTGTTCAATTCTGGTCACCACACTTTAGGAATGATGTGAAGGTCCCTGTGAGGGTGCAAAGAAGATCTAACAGAATGATTCCAGGGATGTGGGGTTTAGCTGCAAGGTTAGTTTGGAGAAGATGGAGTTGCTCTCCCTGGAGTAAAGGAAATTGAGAGAGATTTGACAGAGGTGGACAAGATTATGATAGGCTTAGATAAGATAGACAAGGAAAAACTTGTTCCCATTAACTGATGAAACACAGACTAGGGGACACAGATGGAAGGTTTTGGGTAAGAGATGCAGGGAAATATGAGGAAGAACTTTTTTACACAGTGGATGATAATGAGCTGGAACTCACTGCCCATGAGGGTGGTGGAAGCCGAGACAATCAATGATTTCAGAAAGAAACTGGATGGACACCAGACGGAAATGCACTTGCAGAGATACGGGGATTGAGCGGGGGAGTGGAACTGACTGGATTATTCCACAGAGATCTGGCACAGAGAGGCCGACTGGCCTTCCTCTGTGTCATAAATGTAGCTACCACTCTCTATGACTCTATGTTTGATATGTTTCCTGCTCCTGCTTGGAAAGATCCAGATACATTGAAGTACAAAGAAACTGTGACCTTAACAGGCACTGACAGCTCCGTCCTCACCCTGGTGTGAGGCTCCAGGTCGTGTTGCAGCAGATGACACAGCTCTGTGACCTTCACCTTATTGAATCAGTGTCACACTACTCCTGGGTTAGGTGTAGATAGGAAAAGGAAAAGTGTTCTTAGAAAACCCGGGATGGGTAGGGCAGAGCCCCCTTCTCCTCCCGCTTTACAGAACTTCCCCTCTCTGCAGCCTCTGCTCCGTTTGTTGGTCATGTAGCAGACCCAGAGACACCGTAACTACAGTCCCCATACCTCGTCGAGTGTTGGGTCACCAAATCCTCTGTCCTCCCTGAAGGTCTGCAGCAGCTCCCAACACAACCTCCGGAAAACCATCCACAGCACTTCCACTAACTTTACAATAGCTGAAGTAAGTCAAAAGCCCCTCACCTGTAAGTTGTATGCCTGGTCCATTTAAATAACATTAGAGGGGATTCATTGTGATGCTAAATGTATATTCAACTGACATTGACTAAAACAGGCGGTCAGTGAACATGCAGAGACCAGATTTCAAAGACGTACATCAAAGCTGTCTGGTTGGTACATTAAAGTCACTTTCAAAATCATCCTCACATGAGCATCACAAACATAGTACGACTCGCTAGAGCCCTGCCCACCATGGGGCACTGTGCTGACCAAACCAGTGTACTGCCCACCATGGGGCATTGTGCTGACCACACTAGAAGTGGCTGGTGTGTGGTTCACATCATTTTATGGCTTCCAGCTTCTGTGTCGTCAGCACCGCTGGTTCTGTAGAGTTGCAAATCTTGGCGAGGGACAGATACAGAGAGAAAGAAATTCACTTTAAAAAGAGAATTGAGAAAAGATTGAAGGCATATTATTTGCAGAAATATGGGAAATGGACTGGGGAATGGGACTAATGGAAGGGTGAGGCCATGGAGGGATTCAAACACAAGAATGATAAAATTAAAATTAAGGTGCTGCCAGACCGGGAGCCAATGTAGATCAGTGAGCACAGGGGTGATGGGTGATCGGGATTTGGTGTGAGTTTGGATACAGGCAGCAGAGTTCTGGATGGGCTGTGGTTTATGGAGGTTTATAACTGGGAGGGTGACCAGGAGAGATTCGGAATAGTCAAGTTTGGATTTAACAAAGGCACATATGAGGGTTTATGCAGCAGATGGGCTGAGGCAGAGGTGGAGACGGGTGATATTACTCAGGTGGTAGTCGGAAGGGTTGGTGATGGAGAGAATTTGGAGATGAACTCAAGTAAGGTAAAAATAGAACACAGAGGTTGTAAACTGTCTGGTTCAGCCTCAGGATCGGGTATGTGGTTCACAGATAGGGGATGGAGTTTGTGATGGAGACCAATGGACCAATGACACTGTCTTCTCTCTTCCCACAATTTACGTTCCAGAACAGTATTTCAGTAAACAGGGTTTACAGATCTCCTAGCTGGAAATAGAGACAGTATCAGCAGCAAAGAGGAGAGAGTAAATTACAAGAACTGAAATACCGTTAGCAGTGGTTTACACAGCTGATTTCTGGAGATAGAGATTCAGCAGAAATAACAACAGCAGAAAGGAGGGCAGAGAAAATTACAGGAACAGTAATGCAGTTAAACATGGTTAATCAAGGTAATTACTGGAGATATTCACCGGGATTAACAACAGCAGCAAGGAGGGTAGAGTAAATTACAGGAATATAATACAGTTAAACATGGTTTAAGGAATAAATACCTGGAAACAGATACTAACCAGGGACACCAACAAGAGCGAGGATGGGATAATAAATGGATTGAGCAATCCGAAGTGCGAGGTAGATGCGAAAGTCTAATGAGAACCGATCATAATGTGTAGAAAGATCGTGAAGTTCCGAGGATAAACTCTTGCTCATTGTTGTAACATTCCAATCTATTGTTCTCAGATTCTGACACATTGTTCTCAGATTCTGATCTATCCTCTCCCTCTCTCTGGAGCCGCTGATCCCTGTGAGTGCCGGGCGTGATGCTCCCGCTGACAGTATGGGATAACACATCGAAAGGAGTCCCATATTAATAGGAGAGGGAAACCCTCCTGTGACACAATTCGGTCCATGGAGACTGACATTAATTACAGTCACTGAACAAACAGTTTCTGTTAACCACTTTCAATCCAACACTTTTTGGACCACAATAAACTGGAACTCTTACCATGTGTGAATGGGATTTATAGGGGTTTCTGAGGGAACGAATGGTGGAAATAGCAGAGGCACTGGCCAGAATCTTCCAATCCTCCTTGGATATGGGTGTGATGACAGAGGACAGGAGGATTGTAAATGTTACATCCTGCTTAAAAAAGGAGATATGGGATAAACGCTGTAATTGCTGACCAGTCAGACTAGAGTCACGGCTGGGGAATTTTTTAGACATGACAACCCAAGAGAAAAATATTTGTTGCTTGGAAAAACATTGGATAGTAAGTGGTTAGCAACATGGATATGTTATAGACAAATGATGTCTGGCGAACTTCAACAACAACAATCTATATTTAGATATTGTCTTTAAACCATCCCAAGATGCTTCACAGGAGCATTATGAAGCAAATGACGAACTGACATACAACAGGAGATATTAGGTCAAAGGACCAACAACTTAGCCAAAGAGGAAAGTTTTCAGGAATGTCTTAAAGGAGGGAAGCGAGATGGAGAGGCGGAAGTGTGTAGGGAGGATACTGCAGAGATTGGGCCCCGGCAGCAGAAGGCACGGTCGTCAGTGGTGCAGTGATTAAAATAACAAAGAACCAAGAACAAAGAACAGTACAGCACAGGAACAGGCCATTCGGCCCTCCAAGCCTGCGCCGATCTTGATGCCTGCCGAAACTAACACCTTCTGCACTTCCGGGGCCCATATCGCTCTATTCCCTTCCTATTCATATATTTATCAAGATGTCTCTTAAACGTCGCTATCGTATCTGCTTCCACCACCTCCCCCGGCAGCATGTTCCAGGCACTCACCACCCTCTGTGTCAAAAACCTGCCTCGCACATCCCCTCTAAACTTTGCCCCTCGCACCTGAAACCTATGTTCCCAAGTAACTGACTCTTCCACCCTGGGAACAAGATTCTGAGTATCCACTCTGTCCATGCCGCTCATAACTTTGTAATCATCTAAACGGATGCAAAAGAGGCCCGAATTCGAGAAACACAGATGGCTTGATGGGTTCTGGAGCTGGAGGAGATTACAGAGATAGGGAGAGGCGAGACCATTGAGGGATATGAAAACAAGGATGGGAATTTTAAAATCAAGACATTGCTTGACTGGGAGCCTATGTCGGTCAGTGATAGATGAAAGGGACTTGGTGTGAGCTAAGACATGGGCAGCAGAGTTTTGGATGACCTCAAGTTTACAGAGAGTAGATGTGGGAGATCAGCCAGGAGTGAGTTGGAATAGTCACATCGAGAGGTGACGATGGCATGAATGAGGTTTTAGCAGCAGATGGGCTGAGACAGTGGTGACGTCAGGCGATGTTACTGAGGAGGAAATAGGCGGTTGTGATGATACCCTGAAAATGAGGTTAAAGCTCATTTTGTGGTGAAATGTGACACCAAGATTGCAAACAGACTGTCTGAATCTCAGACTGTTACCAGGGAGGGGGATGGAATCAATAGCAAGGGAACAGAGTTGGAGTGGGGAGTGGAAACAATGGCTTCAGTCTTCCCAATATTTAATTGGGGGAAATTTCTGCTCATCCAGTACTGGGTGTCGGATAAGCAGTCTGATAATTTAACAACAGTGGAGGAGTGGAGAGAGGTGGTGGTGACGTAAACTTGATGGAGTTCTTTGATAAAACAATGGAGAGTGTTGATGAGGGTGGTGTGATTGAAGTTATATATATGGACTTTCAAAAGGTGTTTGATCAACTGGCATTCAATAGACAGGTTAAGGAAACTGAAGCCTATGGATTAAAGGGACAGTGAAAGTGTGGATATCACATTGGCTCAGGAACAGGAAACAGAGAGAAGTGGTGAAAGGTTGCTGTTCAGACTCGATGGGCGTATACAGTAGTGTTCCCCAGTGTTCGATATTATGACCACTGCTCCTTTTGCTGTTGGAAAACCCGTGGTCGGTAGTGCAGAGCCCCCTCCTCCTCCTTCTTTACAGAGATCCCTCACTCTGCAGCCTCTTCTCCATTTGTTGGTCATGTTTCAGACCCAGAGACACTGTAACTGCAGTCCCCATACCTCGTCCAGAGTTGGGTCTCCAAGTCCTCTCTCCTCCCTGAATGTCTGCACAGCTCACAACACAACCTCCAGAAAACCATCCACAGCACCTCCACTAACTTTACAATAGCAGAAGTAAGTCAAAAGCCCCTCACCTGTACGTTGGATGCCTGGTCCTTTTAAATAATACTAGAGGAGGTTCCTCGTGCTGCTGAATGTATGTTCAGCTGAGAGTGACTAACACAGATGGTCAGTGGACATGCATCGACCAAATTTCAAAGACGTACATCAAAGTTGCTGAAATGGCTGATTGACATCATATTCAGACCCCCCCCCCCCCCCCCCTCACACTACAGACACACATGCGTTACACCCACGCTCGCACCCCAGCCAGCCTGGGTGTCCTGTACAATGTGCTGGATGTGAATAGCAGTGCAGTTCATATCAGGTTATGGATCTAAACTTCCACTGCACCAGTGGAGCTGGAGAGATGAAATGTGTGGTCAGGGAGAGAGACAGAGGGAAATAAACTCACTTTAAAAAGGGAATTAGAAAAATACTTTTATAAAGTTCAGGAATATTGGAAATGAGCAGGGAATTGGGACAATCAGAGGGGTGAGGACTTGGAGGGATTTGATCACATGATTTTGAATAATAAAATTGAGGTGTGACTCGACCAAGAGCCAATGTCGGTCAGCGAGTGCAGTGATGTTGGGTGAACAGAATTTGGTGTAAATTAGAAGATGGCAGCAGAGTTTTGGATGACTACAAGGTTACAGAGAGTAGAATGTGGGAGAGCTGTCAGAAGTGTTTTAGAATAGTCAAGTCTCGAGGTAACAAAGGCATGGATGAGGGTTTCGGCAGCAGATGAGCTGAGCTGTCTCTCTCTCTCTCTCTCTCTGTTTCTCTCTCTGTGGCCCTCACCTACTCTACCCTGCACTCAGAATCTTATGCTTCAATAAAGTCACCTTTTAATCTTCTAAACTCCAGCTGATATAAGCCTAGCCTGTCCAGCCTTTCCTCAAAAGATAACCCACCCATTCCAGGTATTAATCTAGTAAACATTCTCTGTACTGCTTTCAACACATTTAGATCCTCCTTAAATAAGGAGACCAGTAAGGTACACAGAACTCCAGATGTGGTCTCACCAATGTCCTGTATAAATGAAACATAACCTCCATACTTTTGTATTCAATTCCTTCTGCAATACATGATAACATTCGATTAGCTTCCTGATTACCTGTTGTACCTGCATCATAACCTTGTACAATTCATATACTAGCACACCCAGTTCCTCTGCATCGTAGAGCTCTGCAATCTCTCACCATTCAGATAATTCGTTTCTTTTTTATTCTTCCTATAAAATGGACAATTCCACATTTTCCCTCATTTTACTCCATTTGCCACACCTTTGCCCACTAACGTAAGCTATCGATATCCCTTTGCAGCCCAATTATGTCCTCTTCACAACTTTCGTTCCGATCTGTCTTTGTTTCATCAGAAAATTTAGCAACCATACCTTGAGTCCCTTCATCCAAGTCATTTATATGAATTGTAATAAGTTACGTCCCCAGCACTGATCTCTGTGGCACACGACTCGTTACATCTTACCAAACAGAAAATGACCCATTTTGCCTACTCTCTGTTTTCTGTTGGATAGCCAATTTTCTATCCATGTCAAAATGTTACCCCCTACACCATTAGCATTTAGTTTCTGCAATGACCATTGATGTGACACGTTATCAAGTGTCTTCTGGAAATCTAACTACATTACATCCAACGGTCCCCCTTTATCCACAGAACATGTAATTTCTTCAAAGAACTCCAATAAATTGGTTAAACTTGATGTTCCTTTCACAAAACCATGCTGATAATACCTGATCACTTTAAATTTCTCTACGTGCCCTGCTATAATGTCTTTAATAGCTTCTAACATCTGATCCGTAGCCAGAAAGCCTTTCTCACCTGTCACAGGTCGTATGTCTACTATGTCTATTCTTCTTCTGTGCTGTATTTGAATTGTCACTCCTCAATAAACTGCTAGTGACCCTTCGACCACCTTTTGGGTAATCTGGGATCTTATAGTGGTGTAGGAGAGGGAACAGAGTTCATGTCAAAGTCCTGCCTCCCTTTTATATGATCCTGCATAATGGACAGGGACTACTGGGCAGTAATGTGCTCAAAGGTTATCAGCAGTAATTGATTATCCCTATATTTGTATATTTTAGAACATTAAACCATACCCTACTCTGGTTTCCAGTGCACCCTCAATATTCATGATTAAAATATCAGAGGAGTGTGAATCAGACACCTCTGATCACCCTGAGGTACAGGCGATTCTCGAGTCGGTGCTGAGTGTATCCACAACCCATAAAGATGACTGTGGAAACATGAGCTGACCTGAAGAAATTAACTGACCATTGCATGCTCCATGAAGCAGTATTCTTACCGAGCTGAGATTATATCATATGTTCCAGACAACATCAGGTCATTGTTAAACCAGGGTGTCGTTCACAAAGACACATTCACTACTAACTGCCCGATTTAGCCGTTTGGAAAACCGGATGGCAGCTGGTGACTGACTACTGACCACCACAAACTCAACTCAGTCACCCCTGTGTGAACCCGGTTATGTGAGAGACACCCACCCGACTCTCCCGGATTCCCAGCGGCAGGGCTGTCTTCACCACCCTGGATATCTCTAATGGTTATTGTAGTATCCCAGTAAAACTAGAGAAACAATTTAAATTCACATTCACTTCTGAGGTCCAGAGATACCCCTGGACATGTCTGTCAGAAGCGGTTCCACAATAACCCCACTATTTTCCACAAACATATGGCTGGGGCCCTTATGAGCCTTTCACAGTCTTCCTGCTGCTGCAATATGTCGATGATCTCCTCCTCATCACCACAGACCGTGTCCACACATTTAACCCTTTTGCAGGAACGACTGCAGGTACTTTGGGAGCTGGACTAAAAGACCATCCATGTAAGGCCCAGCTGGTGTAAGATCGTGTCACCTTTCTAGGTGTCCAGATTGGCTCATCCAGCATCAGCCCATACCAACATCAAGATCAAAGAAAAAAGAACAAAGAAAATTACAGCACATTAACAGGCTCTTCGGCCCTCCAAGCCTGCGCCAATCCAAATCCTCTATCTAAACCTGTCGCCTATTTTCCAAGGATCTGTATCTCTTTGCTTCCTGCCCATTCATGTGTCTGTCTAGATACATCTTAAAAGACGCTATCGTGCCCGCGTCTACCACCTCCGCTGGCAATGCATTCCAGGCACCCACCACCCTCTGTGTAAAGCACTTTCCACGCATATCCCCCCTAAACTTTTCCCCTTTCACTTTGAACTCGTGTCCCCTTGTAATTGAATCCCCCACTCTGGGAAAAAGCCTCTTGCTATCCAACCTGTCTATACCTCTCATGATTTTGTACACCTCAATCAGGTCCCCCCTCAACGTCCGTCTTTCTAAAATAATCCGAATCTACTCAACCTCTCTTCATAGCTAGCGCCCTCCATACCAGGCAACATCCTGGTGAACCTCCTCTGCACCCTCTCCAAAGCATCCACATCCTTTTGGTATTGTGGCGACCAGAACTGCACGCAGCATTCCAAATGTGGCCGAACCAAAGTCCTATACAACTGTAACATGATCTGCAAACTCTTGTACTCAATACCCCGTCCGATGAAGGAAAGCATGCCGTATGCCTTCTTGACCACTCTATTGACCTGCGTTGCCACCTTCAGGGAACAATGGACCTGAACACCCAAATCTCTCTGCGCATCAATTTTCCCCAGGACTTTTCCATTTCCTGTATAGTTCACTCTTGAATTGGCTCTTCCAAAATGCATCACCTCGCATTTGCCCTGATTGAACTCCATCTGCCATTTCTCTGCCCAACTCTCCAATCTATTTATATTCTGCTGTATTCTCTGACAGTCCCTTTCACTATCTGCTACTCCACCAAACTTAATGTCGTCTGCAAACTTGCTGATCAGACCGCCTATACTTTCCTCCAAATAATTTATGTATATCACAAACAACAGTGGTCCCAGCACGGATCCCCGTGGAACACCACTGGTCACACGTGTCCATTTTGAGAAACTCCCTTCCACTGCTACTCTCTGTCTCCTGTTGCCCAGCTAATTCTTTATCCATCTAGCTAGTACACCCTGGAACCCATGCGACTTCACTTTCTCCATCAGCCTACCATGGGGAAGCTTATCAAACGCCTTACTGAAGTCCATGTATATGACATCTACAGCCCTTCCCTCATCAACCAACAATGTCAATTCCTCAAAGAATTCTATTAAGTTGGTAAGACATGACCTTCCCTGCACAAAACCATGTTGCCTATCACTGATGAGCCCATTTTCTTCCAAATGGGAATAGATCCTATCCCTCAGCATCTTCTGCAGCAGCTTCCCTACCACTGACGTCAGGCTCACCGGTCTATAATTACCTGGATTATCCCTGCTCCCCTTCTTAAACATGGGGACAACATTAGCAACTCTCCAGTCCTCCGGGACCTCACCCGTGGTTAAGGATGTTGCAAATATATCTGTTAAGGCCTCAGCTATTTCCTCTCTCGCTTCCCACTGTAACCTGGGATAGATCCCATCCGGACCTGGGGACTTGTCCACCTTAATGCCTTTTAGAATACCCAACACTTCCTCCCTCCTTATGCCGACTTGACCTAGAGTAATCAAACATCTGTCCCTAACCTCAACATCCGTCATGTCCCTCTCCTCGGTGAATACCGATGCAAAGTACTCGTTTAGAATCTCACCCATTGTGAGTGTCTACCCTTGTCCACCTCACAGACTGCCCTCTGACCTATCCTCAGGCTTGTTGGTTATCAATTGCCCCTCATCCAGTGTCTACCGCTGACCACCTCAAAGAATGCCCTGTGTCCTATCCTCAGTTTGGTGGGGTATCAGCGGAACTTCGTCCCTCAATTTGCTGAGACTGTGACTCCTCTTTATGAACTACCGAATGGTGATGATGACCAGGTTTATCCCGTTTGGACTCAGAGAGCACAGAAACAGTAACACAGCTAAAGAAATCTGTCGCCCAGGCAACGTGTCATATCTCATCTAACCCTGACAATACTTTCCACATGGAGGTGGTGGACACAGTGAAATGCCTGGCTGCTGTCCTATGTGGAGAAAACCAGGCGAACTTACTCCCTATTGTGAATTACTGCAGAATTGTGAATGGGGCTGAACTGATTTACTCTGTTTGTGAAGGACATTTACTAACCATGTTCTGGGGCATCAAACATTTCACTTACATCACGGGGTTCAACAGGGTGATACTGCCCAGTCCATTATAAACTTTCCCAGTATCGGAAAGTTGTTGTAATAGAATACCCATGTCATAGAGCCATCGTGGCATGGTCAATTCTAGCGCAGAATGGGTCATTTCTACTCATCGAGTCGGTGCCAGCGCTTTGTAGATAAATCAAGTCTGTCTCATTCCCCAGCTCCATGGATGTCAAGGAGCCTACAGGGTAAGATACAGCAGGAAAGGCAAGCTTATGTCCCACACCGAGAACTCAACACAACAGAAAACCAAGAGGAATATAGAATGTGGAGGCAGATATCAAAAAGGAATTTACCAAAGCAAGGAGAGATCATAAAAAAATGTTGGCAAACAAAATCAAGGTGAACCCATGTCTGTTTTTTCTTTCAATACATTAAGGCTAGGAAGACAACAAAGGAGAGAGCAGAGCCTATTAATGACCGAAAAGGGAACTTACGTGTAGGGACAGTAGTTACTGATATGGTTCTTAATGAATACTTTGTAACTGTCTTCACAAAAGAGGTGAACGATGCAGATATTTCAGTTAAGGAGGAGGATTATGAATTATTGGATCTGATAAACATGGGCAGAGAGGAAGTATAAATGGAATTAGCATAATTGAAAGTTGATAAATCACCATGGCGCGATGAAATGTACCCCAGGTTGTTAAAAGAAGCAACAGAAGAAATAGCCAAAGGTATGTCCATGATTTTCCAGTTCTCACTGGATACAGGTGTGGTACTGGAGGATTGGAGAACTGATAACATTGTCCCACTGATCAAAAAGGGAGCGAAGGATAGACCAAATAAATACAGGACAGTCTGACCTCAGAGTGGGAAAATTATTGGAATCTATTCTGAGAGACAGGATAAACTGTCACTTAGAAAGGCACAGGTTAATCAAGGATAATCACCACAGACGTGTTAAGATAAGATCGTGTCTGACTAACTTGCATGATTTTTAATTAAGTAACAAGGACGATAGATGAGTTTAATGTATTTGATGCGGTCTACTTGGATCTTCGCAAGACTTTTGGCAAGGGCCCACATAGCAAACTTGTTAAAAATAAAATCCCAGGGGATCCAAGGAAATGCAGCAAGGTGGATGCAAAATTAGCTCAGTGGCAGGAAAGAAAGAGTAATTGTTGACAAGCGTGTTAGCGACTGCAGGGATGTTTCCAGAAGGATTTAGTGGAGGAAGTGGTGTAGTGGCAATGTCACTGCACTTGTAAATCCAGCAAACCCAGGTTAACAGTCTGGGGACGTGGATTCGAATCCCACCATGACACATAATGAAATTTGAAATCAATTAATAGTTCTGGAATTAAACAGCGACTCTAATGGTGACCATGAAACCATTGTCGATTGTTTGAAAAAGCCCATCTGGTTCACTAATGCCGTTTAGGGAAGGAGATCTGCAGTCCTTACCTGGCCTGGCCACATGTGACTCCAGACCCACAACAATGTGATGGACTCTTAAATGGCCTCACAAGCCACTCAGTTCAAGGGCAATAAGGGTTGGGCAATAAATGCAGGCCCAGACAGTGACGTCCAAATCCCACGAATGAATAAAGAAACAAATTCCACAGGGCTCAGTACTGGGACCCCTGCTTTATGTCGCATATATTAACACTATGGAAGTAAAAGTAGGGGCATAATCAAGAAGTTTGCAGACGAAACAAAGATTGACCGTGTGGTAGATCGCAAGGAGGATAGCTGTACACTGCAGGAAGATATTGATGGACTGGTCAGATGGGCAGAGAAGTGGCAAATTGAATTCAGGCTGGATAAGTGAGATATGATGCATTTGGGGAGGTCAAATAAGGCAAAGGAATGCATGATTAATGGGAGAATACTGAGAAGTGTAGAGGAAGTGACAGACCTTAGAGTGAATGCCCACAGATAGATGAAGGGAGCAGGATAGGTCGATAAGGTGGTTGAGAAGGCATATGGAATCCTTTCCCTTATTAGCCGAGGTATAGAATATAAGAGCAGGGAGATCATGCTGGAACTGTATACGTCATTGGTTAGGCCACAACTTGAGTACTTGAGTTCTGGTCACCTCATTACAGAAAGGATGTAATTGCACTGGAGAGGGTACAGAGGTGATTTACAAACATTTTGCCGGCACTGGGAAAATGCAGCTATGAGGAAAGATTTGATAGGCTGGGGTTGCTCTCCTTGGAACAGAGAAGGCTGAGGGGAGATCTGATTGAAACGTACAAAACGCTGAGGGCCCTGGATAGAGTGGAGGTGAAGGGTCTATTCACCTTGGCAGAGAGATCAGTGACAAGACGGCATGGATTTAAAAGATTGGGAGAAAAAGTAGAGGGAAGATTAGGAAAAGAATCACACAGAGTGTGGTGGGGTGGGGGTCTGGAACTCACTTTGTGAAAGGGTAGAAGAGGCTGAAAACCTCATCTCATTTTAAATGTACCTTGCTACACCTCATTTGATTTAATCTGCAGAGCTGGGGACCAAATTCTGGAAGGTGGGATTCGGCTGGGGAGGTCGTTTTTTGGACATCAGAGACACAATGGGCCAAGTGGCTGCAGAGCATCATGAAGGTGGTGGGCTGGTGGGGGGGGGGGTGCGGGGTGGGGTTGGTGAACAGCTAGCAGTCGTGGTCCACATCGGTACGAATGAGCTGGGCAGAAAGAGCGAGGTGGTCCTGCAGTCAGAATTCCGTGCGCTGGGTAAGAAGTTAGCCATCTCAAAGTAGTAATCTCCGGATTACTGCCAGTACCCAGTGCGAGTGAGTATAGAAATAGGAGGAGAGTGCAAATGGATGTGCGGCTGGAAGGATGCTGCAGAAGCGATAAAGTTTAGATTCCTGGACACTGGGACCAGTTCTGGAGAATGTGGGATCTGTACAGGCTGGACGGTTGCACCTGAACAGAGCTGGACTAATTTCCTTGCAGGGTGATATGTTAACAATATTGGAGAGGGTTTACACTAAATTGACAGGGGTGTGGGAACCAGGAGTAAACATCCGAGAGGAATTCTAAAATGCACAGAATATTGGGAGAGATGGATAACACTATAGTAGGGTTTAGAAAGTTATTATTTGGGGACTGAGTAAGGGAGGAAGTAATAACCTTTGGATCAGGGTTGATGTGCATGTATGTGAATACGGAGTGTGGTTAATAAGACTGGTGAGGTACAGGTGCAGATTGTCATATGGAAATATGATGTTGTGGATATAAGAGAGATCTGGCTCAAGGAAGGGCAGAACTGGGTGTTGAATGTTCCTGGATAGAAGGTGTTCAGGAAAAATAGGAAAGGGAGAAAAGGAGTAAGGCTGGCGTTATTGATTAAGGAGAACATTATAGTGCTAGAGAGAGAGAAAGTCCCGGGGGCGTGTGTGGGGAGATGGGAGTGGGGGTTGCTGGGTGCATAGGTGGGTGAAGGACAGTATTTATTTGGACAGAGCTAATGAACAAAAAAGGTGCATTTACATTGCTCGGTGTTGTCTATCGGCCATCAGCTAATGGGAAGGATATGGAGGAACAAATCTGCAAGAAAATTACTGAAAGAAGTAAGAATTATAGAGTAGTTACAGTGGGGGAACACTCATTATCCTAATATGGACTGGGATAGTAGTAATGTAAAGGGCAGAGGGAGGCAGGAGTTACTACAGTGTGTGCAGGAAACTTTTCTACAACAGTATGTTGCTAGTCCAACGAGAAAGGAGGCACTGCTAGACCTGGTTCTCGAGAATGAGCTGGACCCAAGTGGATTAAGTATCAGTAGGAGAACAATTGGGAGACAGTGATCATTGTATCATAAGGTATTTGTTGACTATGGGAAAGGACAAAGAGCAATCCAGAGTAAGAATAATTAACTGTGGGAAATTCAACTTCAACAAGTCAACCGGTGTAAAAATGGAGCTGGGGCGAATAAATTAGAGTCAACGTTTGGCAGGAAAACAGGAGCTGAACAATGGGCTACCTTCAAAGAAGAGATAGTTCGGGCAGAGTGCTGGTGAACGATTGTTTTTCATTCTGGAGGACGGAAGACAGTGATGTTTTCCAAGGGTCAGTGCCAGGACCAACTCATTTTTTTTGCTATATATATAAATGAGATGGATCATGGAATTCAAAGTAGAATTTCAAAATTTTCCGATGATACCATACTTGGAGGAGTGGTAAACAGTGAGGATGATGCAAAATGCCTACAACAGGATATAGATAGGCTAGCAGAATGCGCAGAGAAGTGGCAGGTGGAATTTAATACAGAGAAGTGTGAGGTGATGCATTTTGGCAGAAGGAATAGGAAAGCAATATAGACTTAATGACACAGTTCTAAAGATTGTGCAGGATCAGAGGGACCTGGGACTCTATTTGCATTGATCTTAGAAGGTGGAAGGGCATATTAGGAGAGTGTTAATCAAAGCTTATCAGATCTTGGCCTTCATGATTAGAGGCAAAGATACAAAAGCAGGGAAGTTATGCTGAAACTTTGTAAAGCTTTGGTTAGGCCCCAACTAGAGAACTATGTCCAGTTCTGGTCACAACACTTTAGGAAGGATGTGAAGGTCCTTGAGAGGGTGCAGAGGAGATTTACCAGAATAGTTCCAGGGATGGGGGGTTTTAGTTACAAGGTTAGTTTGGAGAAGATGGAGTTGTTCTCCCTGGTGCAAAGGAGATTGAGAGAGATTTGATAGAGGTGTACAAGATCATGATAGGCTTAGATAAGATAGACAAGGAAAAACTGTTCCCATTAACTGGTGAAACACAGACTCGGGGGACACAGATGGAAGGTTTTGGATAAGAGATACAGGGGAATATGAGGAAGAACTTTTTTACACAGTGGATGGTAATGAGCTGGAACTCACTGCTCATGAGGGTATCCTCATGGATATTGTCCATGCCGAGACAATCAATGATTTCAAAAGGAAACTGAATGGACACCTGAAGTAAATGAACCTGCAGGGATCCGAGGATTGAGTGGGGGAGTGGGACTGACTGGATTGTTCTACAGAGGCTGTCATGGAGGGTCAGAAGGGCCACCTTCTGTGTCGTACATGACTCCATGAATCTATCAATTTCTACCACTCTACGTTGGATATGTCTCCTGCTCCTGCCTGGAAATATCCAGATCCATAGAAGTTCAATGAAACTGTGACGTTAACCGCCACTGACAGCTCCATCCTCACCCTGGTGTGAGGCTCCAGGTGGTCTTACAGGAGGTGACACAGCTCTGTGACCAAATCCTTATTGAATCAGAGTCACCTCACACATTGCTCCTGGGTTAGGTGTAGATAGGAAAAGTGCTCTTGGAAAACCCGGGGTGGGTAGGGCAGCTCAACTTCCTCCTCCCTCTTCACAGAGCTTCCCCTCTCTGCAGCCTCTGCTCCATATGTTGTTCATGTTACAGACCCAGAGACACTGTAACTACAGTCCCCATACCTCTTCCAGAGTTGGGTCACCAAATCCTCTGTCCTCCTGAACGTCTGCAGCAGCTCAGAGCACAACCTTCAGAAATCCATCCACAGCACCTCCACTAACTTTACAACAGCAGAAGTAAGTCAAAACCACTCATCTGTAAGTTGGATGCCTGGTCCTTTTAAATACACTAGAGTGGGTTCCTCGTGCTGCTGAATGTATGTTCAGCTGAGAGTGACTAACACGGGTGGTCAGTGGACATGCACAGACCAAGTTTCAAAGACGTACATCAAAGCTGTCAGAATCGCTCACTGACGTCACATTCAAACCCTCCTCATATGAGCATCACATGCATGTTACAACAGGACGAGACCCTTGCCTAGCATGGGGCACTGTGCTGATCACACTCGAGCCCTGTCCAGCATGGGGCACCGTGTTGATCACACTAGAGCCCTGCCCAGCATGGGGCACTGTGCTGACCACACTGGAGCCTGCCCAGCATGGGACACTGTGCTGACCACACTCGAGCCCTGCCCAGCATGGGGCACTTTGCTGACCACACAAGAGCCTGCCCAGCATGGGACACTGTGCTGCCCACACTAGAGCCCCGTCCAGCATGGGGCACTGTTGCTGACCACACTAGATCTCTGCCCAGCATGGGGCAAAGTGCTGATCACACTAGAATCCTGCCCAGCATGGGACACTGTGCTGACCACACTAGAGCCCGGTCCAGCATGGGGCACTGTTGCTAACATCACTAGATCCCTGCCCAGCATGGGACACTGTGCAGACCACTCTAGAGCCCTGTCCAGCATGGGGCACTGTGCTGACCACACTAGTGCCCTGCCCAGCATGGGACACTGTGCTGACCACACTGGGGCAGTGTCCTGCATGAGACACGGTGCTGACCACACTACAGCCCTGTCCAGCATGGGACACTGTGGTGACCACACGAGAACAGTGTCCAGCATGGGACACTGTGCAGATCACACTAGATAAATGTCCTGCATGGGGCACTGTGCTGATCACACTAGAGCCCTCCCCAACATGGGACACTGTGGGGACCACAGTAGAGCCCTGCCCAGCATGGGGCACGGTGATGACCACACTAGAGCCCTCCCCAGCATGGGACACTGTGTTGACCACACTAGAGCCCTGCCCAGCACGGGACACTGTGCTGACCACCCTAGAGCCCTGCCCAGCATGGGACACTGTGCTGACCACATTAGAGCAGTGTCCTGCATGGGACACGGTGCTGACCACACTAGAGCCCTGTCCAGCATGGTACACTGTGGTGACCACACTAGAGCAGTGTCCAGCATGGGACACTGTGCAGATCACACTAGATAAATGTCCTGCATGGGGCACTTTGCTGATCACACTAGAGCCCTCCCCAGCATGGGACACTGTGGTGACCACACTAGAGCCCTGTCCAGCATGGGGCACGGTGATGACCACACTAGAGCCCTACCCAGCATGGGCACTGTGCTGACCACACTAGAGCCCTGCCCAGCATGGGACACTGTGCTGACCACACTAGAGCCCTGCCCAGCATGGGACACTGTGCTGACCACACTAGAGCCCTGCCCTGCATGGGACTCTGTGCTGAGCACACTAGAGCCCTGCCCAGCATGGGGCACTGTGATGACCACACTAGAGCCCTACCCAGCATGGGGCACTGTGATGACCACACTAGAGCCCTGCCCAGCATGGGACACTGTGCTGACCACACTAGAGCAAAGTCCTGCATGGGGCACTGTGCTGACCACACTAGAGCCCTGCCCAAGATGGGGCACTGTGCTGACCACACTAGAGCCCTGCCCAGCATGGGGCACTGTGCTGTCCACACTAGAGCCCTGACCAGCATGGGGCACTGTGCTGACCACACTAGAGCCCTGCCCAGCATGGGGCACTGTGCTGACCACGATAGAAATAGCCGGCTGTGCAGTTTACGTCATTTTATGCAATCAGGTTACTGTAGCATTGGCACCAGTGGCGCCATAGATTGAATATCACAGCAAGGGAAGATAGGGATTTTAAGCAACTCACATTATAAAGGAAATTGGATATAAATTTGAAGGGATAGGATTTTCAAGAATATGTGAAATGGAAGGGGAATGGGACTAATGGGAGGGGTGGGGCGATGGAGAGATCCAAGCACAAGAATGAGAATATTAAAAGTAAGGTGTTGCCAGACCCGGAGACAATGTAGATCAGTGAGCACAGGGGTGATGGGTGATCGGGATTTGTGTGAGTTAGGATACAGGCCCCAGAGTTCTGGATGGTCTGTGGTTTATGGAGTTTTATAACTGGGAGTGACCAGAATAGACTTGGAATAGTCAAGTGTGGATTTAACAAAGGTACAGATATGGGTTTATGCAGCAGATGGGCTGAGGCAGTGGTGGAGACAGTGATATTCCAGAGGTGGTAGTAGACACGGTTGATGATGGAGAGAATATGGAGATGAACTCAGAGGTTGTAAACAGTCTGGTTCAGCCTCAGACATTAGCCAGGGTGGGGGATGGATTTGACAGATAGGGGATGGAACTTGTGATGGAGACCAATGACACGGGCTTCACTCTTCCCAAAGTTTACATTACAGAACCGTATTTTAGTGAAACAGGGTTTACAGATCTCCAAGCTGGAAATAGAAACAGCAGCAGAAGCAAAGATGAGAGAGGAAATGACAAGAACAGTAATACTATTAGCAATGGTTTATAGAGCTAATAGTTCCAGATAGGGATTCCCCAAGAATAATAACAGCAGCAAGCAGGGCAGAGTAAATGACGGGAGCAGTAATGCAGTCAAAAACGGTTTATAGAATTAATAGCTAGACAGAGAGAGAGAGAGAGAATTACCAGGGACACCAACAATAGCGAGGAAGGGATAGTAAACGTATTGAATAATCTGAAGTGCGCGATAGATCCGCGAGTTTAATGAGAACCAATCATAATATGTCGAAAGAATGTAGATATCCCAGGATAAACTCTTGTAAATTGTTGTAACATTCCAACCTATTGTTCTCAGATTCTGATCCGTCCTCTCCCTCTCTCTAGAGCCGCTGATCCATGTTAGTGTCGGGATTATGCTCCAGCTCACAGTATGGGATAACACATTGAAAGGAGTCCCGTTTTAATAGAAGATGGAAACCGTCCAGTGACACAATTAGGATCCATGGAGACTGACATTAATTACAGTCACTGAACAAACAGGTTCAGTTAACAACTTTCAATCCAGGCACTTTCTGTATCACAATAAAGTTGAACATTTACCCAGTCTGGATGGGATGTATGAGGGTTGCTGAGGGAAGGAATGGTGGCAATAGCAGAGGCACTGGCCAGAATATTCCAATTCTCCTTGGATATGGGAGTGGTGACAGAGGACTGGACGGTTGCAAATGTTACAACCTGTTTAAAAAAGGAGAGATAGGATAAGCCCTGCAATTATTGACCAGTCAGACTAGTGTCACCACTGGGGAAAATTCAAGAGGTGACAACCCAGGAGAAAAATATTTGCTACTTGGAAAACTATCGTAAGTGGCTAGCAACATGGATATGCGAATGCAAATCATGTCTGGCAAAATTCAACAACAACAACGTATATTTCTATAATGCCTTTAACATTGTAAAACATCCCACAGGAGCATTAAGAAGCAAAGTATAATGCTGCGACACAACAGTAGATATTAGGTCAGATGACCAACAGCTCAGTCAAAGAGGTAGGTTTTAAGGAGTGTCTTAACGGAGGAAAGCGATGTGGAGAGGCAAAGAGGTGCAGGGAAGATATTACACAGCTTAGGGCCCCGGCAGCTGAAGGCACGGCTGCCTGTGGTGCAGTGATTAAAATCAGGGATGCACAAGAGACCAGAATTAGAGGAGCACAGAAATTTCGGTGGGTTGTGGAGCCGGAGGAGATTACAGAGGTAGGAAGGGATGAGGCCATGGAGGAAAATGGAAACAAGGTGGAGAATTTTAAAATCAAGACATTGCTGGACTGGGAGACAATGTCAGTCAATGATAGGCGAACCGGACTTGGTGTGAGCGAAGACATTGGCAGCAGAGTTTTGGATGACCTCAAGTTTACAGAGAGTAGAATGTGGGAGGTCAGCCAGGAGTGAGTTTGAATGATCACATCTAGAGGTGACAAAGGCATGAGTGAGGTTTCAGCAGCAGATGGACTGAGACAGGGGTGAAGTCGGGTAATGTTACTGAGGTGGAAATAGGCGGCTGTAATGATACATGAAAATGAGGTTAAAGCTCATTTTGTGGTCAAATGTGACACCAAGATTGCAAACAGACTGAATCTCAGAATGTTAGCAGGGAGAGGGATAGAATCAATAGCAAGGGAACAGAGTTGGAGTGGGGAGTGAAAACAATGGCTTTAGACTTCCAAACATTTAATATTGGCTAAAGAACAGAAAACAGAGAGCAGTGGTGAAAGGTTGTTGTCCAGACTTGATAGGAGTATACAGTGGTGCTCCCCAGGGCTCGGTATTAGGACCACTGTTCTTGTTTCGCATGGAAGACCCTGGGTGGGTAGGACAGAGCCCCCTCCTCCTCGTTCCTAACAGAGATTCCCCTCTCCGCAGCCTCTGCTCCATTTTTTTGGTCATGCTACAGACCCTGAGACACGATAACTACAGTCCCCAATCCTCGTCCAGAGTTGGGTCACCAAATCCTCTGTCCTCCCTGAATGTCTGCAGCAGCTCACAACACAACCTCTAGAAAACCATCCAAAGCACCTAAACTAAATTTACAACAGCAGAAGTAAGTGAAAAGCCCCTCACTGTAAGTTGGACGTCTGGTCCTTTTAAATAACACTAGAGGGGGTTCTTCGTGCTGCTGAATGTTTGTTCAGCTGAGAGTGACTAACACAGGTGGTCAGTAGATATACACAGACCAAGTTTCAAAGACGTACATCAAAGCTGCTGGAATGGCTGATTGACACCATATTCAGACCATCCTCACACGACAGACACACACACATTACACACACGCTATCACCCCGGCCAGCCTGGGTGTCCTGTACAATGTGCTGTACTGTTCTTTGTTCTTTGTACCTACACTGGGGGCAATTTACAATGGCCAAGTTACCTATCAACCTGCAAATCTTTGGCTGTGGGAGGAAACTGGTGCACCCGACGGAAACCCACGCGGTCACAGGGAGAACTTGCAAACTCCACAGTGTCTACCCCTGCCCACCTCAAAGACTGCCGTGTGTCCTATCCTCAGGCTGCTGGCGTATCAGCGAACCCTCATTCAGCATCTACCCCTGTCCACCTCAAAGAATGATCTGTGTCCTATCCTCAGGCTGTTGGGGTATCAGTGAACCCTCATCCAGCATCTACCCCTGTCCACCTGAAAGACTGCCCTGTGTCGTATTCTCAGGCTGGTGGCATATCAGTGGACCCTCATCCAGCATCTACCCCTGTCCACCTCAAAGACTGCCCTGTGCCCTATCCTCAGGCTGGTGGGGTATCAGTGGACCCTCGTCCCTCGATTTGAAGTGACTGTGACTCCTCTTTATGAACTACCGAATGGTGATGATGACCAGGTTTAACCCCTTTGGACTGAAGCGAACAGGGAAGCAGTAACTGAATTGAAGACAGCTGTCGCCCAGGCAACGTGCCTTATCTCACCTAACCCTGACAAGACTTTCCACACCCTGACAAGACTTTCCACATGGCGGTGGGGACACAGTGAAAAGCCTGGCTGCTGTCCTATGTAGAGAAAACCAGGAAAATACTGCTCATTGTGAATGACTTCAGAATTGTGAGTGGGTCTGAACTGATACATTCTGCTTGTGAAGGATGTTTGTTAACCACGTTCTGGGGCATCCAACATTTCACTTACATCACGGGGTTCAGCAGGGTGATTCTGCCCAGTCCATTATAAACTTTTCCAGTTTGGGAAAGCAGTAGTAATAGTATTCCCTGTCAGAAAGTCGTAGAGTCAGAGTCATTTCAGCACAGAATGAGGCCATTTGGCCCATCGAGTCCATGCCAGCTCTTTGTCGATAAATCGAGCCAGTCTCATTCCCCAGCTCTGTCTCTATTTTCCGACAAGTTTATTTCCCTGAAGTGTCCATCCAATAAACCTTCGAAATCATTCACCATCTCTGCTTCCACCACCCTCATAGACAGTGATTTCCAGGCCATTCCCACTCGCTGTGTAAAAAAGTTGTTACTGACATCCCCCTGTATCGCTGCCCACAACCTTAACTCTAGTCCTTGTACCATTAGTTAATGGGAACATATGTTCCTTTCTAACTTATCGAAACATGCCATCATCTTGTATGCCTCTATCAAATCTCCCCTCAATCTCCTTCACGACAAGGAAAACAATCCCAGCTTTTCCAGATTAACCTTGGCGCTAAAATCCTCCATCTCTGGAACCATTCTGGTAAATCTACTCTGCACCCTGTCAAGGACCCTCACATCCTTCCTAAAGTGTGGTGAACAGAACTGGATGCAGTACTCCAGTTGGCGCCTAACCAGAGCTTTATAAAGGTTCAACATAACTTTCCTCCTTCTGTACTCACTACCTCTATTTATGAAGCCCAAGATCCCACATGCTTTGCTGACGATTCTCTCAATATATCCTGCCACCTTCAAGGATTTATGTACGTGATCCCCATGTCCCTCTGTCTCTGCACACTCTTTCGAACTTTACCATTAAGTGTATATTGCCTCTCCCTGTTACTTCTGATAAAATGCATCACCTCACATTTGCCTGTATTAAATTCCATCTGCCTCTTGTCTGCCCATTCTGCTAGCCTATCTATGTCCTCTTACATCGATTGATAACAACCTCACTGGCTTCCCCGCCTCCAAGTTTGGTATCATCAGCAAATTTTCAGATGTTTCTCTGTTTTCCATTATCGAAATCATTTATAAACATCAGAATAAAACAGTGTTCCCAGCATTGAACCTTGGGGAACACCACTGTCTACCTTCCTCCAGTCTGAAAAAACAACTATTTACCACAACTCACTGTTTTCTGTCATTAAGCAAGTTTTGCATCCAAGCTGACACAGACCCTCCTATTCCATGAACATCAATTAACTGTCTAATTCTCACAAACAGACTGTGAAAGAAAATAGAAATTCAGCTTAAAATTAAGTGAAATGCTAAATGTAAAATTAACAAATTGTTGGAAAGAGATCGACTCTTAGATCACTTAAAATTCAATCTCTCGATAACTTTACTGCATTTAGTACTCTGTCCAAGCAGTACTCCCTAAAACTGGACTCTGTGCAATTTACTGTATTTAGGGTTTAGGGAGAGAATTGCAGAGCTTAGGGATGGGGATAGTAAGCGTCAGAGATTGTCAGCAGGTCTGGCAGAGAGAAACAGAGAGAAACAGCTTCAGATCAGTGGCCCTCCATCAGAACTGGTAAACGTTAGAAATGTAACATTCTTTGAGCAAGTGAAAGAGGGGAAGGGGGAAGAAGAAGAAGGAAGGACTGTGATGGGACGGAGAGGGGAGAGATTAAATGACAGACTGCCACATTTCTAACGTTTATCAGTTCTGATGAACTGTCACAGATCTGAAACGTTAACTATGTTTCTCTCGACACAGATGTTGTCAGACTGCTGAGTATTTCCGGCACTTTCTGTTCTCATTTCAGAGTTCCTAATCCACAGTATTTTGCTTTTATTTTAGTGTTTAGGTTAGAGATACAGCACTGAAACAGGCCCTTCGGCCCACCGAGTCTGTGCCGAACATCAACCACCCATTTATACTAATCCTACACTAATCCCATATTCCTACCAAACATCCCCACCTGTCCCTATATTTCCCTACCACCTACCTATACTAGTGACAATTTATAATGGCCAATTTACCTATCAACCTGCAAGTGTTTTGGCTTGTGGGAGGAAACCGGAGCACCCGGAGAAAACCCACGCAGACACAGGGAGAACTTGCAAACTCTACACAGGCAGTACCCGGAATCGAACCCGGGTCCCTGGAGCTGTGAGGCTGCGGTGCAAACCACTGCGCCACTGTGCCATTTAATTCACTGCCACTTCTCTTCCAGGAATGCCTACCTTGAAGAAGTTCTGCTCTTCTCTTCCAGAGCTGAGGGCCTCGGCAGCTCAAGGCACAGCCACCAATGGTAGAGCAATTAAACTCAGGTATGCTCAAGAGGTCAGAATTAGATGAGTGCACATATCTCGGAGGATGTAGGTCTGGAGGAGATTACCGAGATAGGGAGGGATGAGGCAATGAGGGATTTGTAAATAAGGCTGAGAGTTTTAAAATTGATGTGTTGCTGACCAGAATCCACTGCAGGTCAGTGAGTACAGTGGGTGATGGGTGAACAGGACTTGGTGTGAGTTAGGACATGGACAGCAGTGTTTTGGATCTCCTTAAGTTTATGGAGGGTAGAATGTGGGAGACCAGCCAGGAGTGTGTTGGAATTGCCAACCTAGCAGGTAGCAAAGGCAAGGGGGAGTGTTTCATCAGCAGAAGAGCTAGGAGAGGGGCAAAGCTGGGTGATGATACCGAGGTGGAAATAGGCTGTTTTAGTGATAGTGTGAATAATTAGCTGGAAGCTCATCGCAGGGTCAACTATAACAACAGGTTGTGAACAGTTTGGTTTAATCTTAGACAGTTGCCAAGGACAGGGATGGAGGCTGTAGCTAGGGAACGTTTGATGTGGGTTTGAAAACACTGGCTTCAGTCTTCCTAATATTTAACTGACATGGCAGCTGTGTGAGGTGAACGATTGTGGGAAGATTTTATTTATATCATTCATTCATGGGATTGTGGGTGTCGCTGACTAGACCGGCATTTATTGCCCATCCCTAATTGCCCTTGAGAAGGTGATGGTGAGGTGCATGTGGAGGAATCAGGAGAGATAATACAAGCTAAATGGCACATATTTAAAGGTGGTGAGAATAACAGAGAGACCTGGGGTGTTTGTATGCAATCTTTGAAGTTATCTGGACAGGTTAACAAAGAGTTAACAAAGTAAATAGATTCCTAGGCTTTATTAATAGAGACACAGTGGAGAATAGTCAGGATGTTATATTAAACCTATAGAAAAGACTAGTTCGGCTCCACCTGGAGTATTGTGTCCAATACTGGGAACCACTTTAGGAAGGACATGAAACCTTTGGAGAGGGGACAAAAGATTTTTACTCGAACTTTTCCAGGGACGAAATATTACAGTTATGTAGCTGGGATTGTTCACCTTAGAGCAGGGAAATTTAACAGGAGATCTGATAGAGATGTTTAAAATTATGAAGGGTTTAGATAAATTAAATAAAGTGAAACTCTTTCCAATGTTGAGGGGCCATTAACCAGAGGACACTGATTTACGGTGATTGGAAAAAAGAAGCAGAGGTGACACGAGGATTTTATTATGCAATGGGTGTTTAGGATTTTCAATGTATTGTCTGATAGGCTGAAGGATATAGAGTCAATAGTAGATTCCAAAAGGGAATTGAATAGATATCTTAAGGAGAAAAAAAGGAAGGATCTGGGAAAGAGCCAGGGTATGAGATTAACTGGAAGCTCTTCAAAAGCACCAGCACAGACTTGATGGACCAAATGGTCTCATTTGGTGTAATGCTATTCTATGTTTCTATGATTGTGCCTGTCTGTACTTTCACAATACTCCTATCCTTTCAACAGGCGTTTGATAAAATACGACATAACAGCCTTGTTACCAAATTAGAAACACATGGGATCAAAGGGCCAATGTCAGCCGTGGCTCAATTTGTCGCTCTCTCCCCTTTCAGTCACAAGCTTCTAGGATCAAGTGTCTCTGCAGGACTTGATCACAAGAATCAAGGCTGACACTGCAGTGAGAGTACTGAGAGAGTATTGCACTGTCAGAAGTGCCGTCTACATCTATCGAATGAAACGTTAAACCAAGGCTCCGTCTGCCCTCTCAGGTGGATGTTAAATATCATCGCATTATTTAGAAGCAGAGCAGAGGAATTATCCCAGTGTCCTGCTCAATATTTATTATTCAATGAACATCACAAAAACAGATCTGAGCATTATCACATTGCTGCTTATGGGAGCTTGCTGTGCTTCATAGATACACGAGTGAATACATTTTAAAAAGTACTCTGTGGGTGTCAGGTGCTTTGTGACGTCCAGTGGTCATGAAAGGCACTATATAAATGCAGCTGCTTTTATTTCTAATGCCAGCATGAGGCAGAGTGGCGCAGTGGTTAGCACCGCAGCCTCACAGCTCCAGCGACCCGGGTTCAATTCTGGGTACTGTGTGGAGTTTGCAAGTTCTCCCTGTGTCTGCGTGTGTTTTTTCCCGGTGCTCCAGTTTCCTCCCACAAGCCAAAAGACTTGCAGGTTGGTAGGTAAATTGGCCATTATAAATTGCCCCTAGTGTCGGTTGTAAGGAAATATAAGGACAGGTTGGGATGTCGTAAGAATGTAGGATTAGTGTAAATGGGTGGTTGATGGTCGGCACAGACTCGGTGGGCCGAAGGGCCTGTTTCAGTGCTGTATCTCTAAAACTAAAAAAACTAAAACTAAATTAGGTCAGTGACAGAAAGCAGGGAGTAGTGGAGAATGGTTGTTGTTCAGTCTGGAGGGAAGTGCACATGGGGGTTCCCCAGGGTCACTGTTGGGATCACTGTTGCTGTATGTTAATACAATGGGCTTGTGCCCAGAGGGGATAATGTCAAATGTTTTCAGATGGGAGGAAGCTCATAAATGTCAATAAACAGTGAGAAGGATAGTAACAGACTTCAGGAGGACAGTGACTGACTGGTGAAATGGACAGGAACACGGCAGTTGTAATTTAACACAGTGAAGTGTGAAGTGAGACATTTGGGTAGGAAGTATGAGGAGAAACAATATGAAGTAAATGGTACCATTAAAAAGTGAGTGCAGGATTAGAGGGACCTGGGATGTACACACACAGTACTTTAAAGGTAGCATGTAGTGTTCTTGGTGTTAGAGAGAGATACACAGAGTAATAAAACTCAGGAGGAAGTGCTGATTTTTATACATCACTGGTTCGGTCCCAGATGGAGAATTGTGTCCATTTCTGATCACCACACTTTGGTAAGGATGTCAAGGACTTAGTGAAGATACTGAGGTGATTTACTAGAATGGTACCAGGGATCTGGGAATTCAGTTACATGGAGAGATTGGAAAAGCTGGGATTGTTCTCTTTAGAGCAGTGAAGGGTAAGAGGAGATGTAATATAGAATTCAAAATCATGAAGGGTTTTGATAGGGTAATTAATGTGAAACTGTTTCCAGTGTCAGAAAGTTCAGTATTAAGAAGACACAGATTGAAGGTAATTGATAAAGAACCGGAGGTGAAATAAGGAGAATTTTCTTGCAAAGCGAGTTGTTGGGATCTGGAATTAACTTGCTGATAACATGGCGGTCAGGCGATTCATCTAAATTTTTCAATAGGGGAATTTAACAAATAGCTGAAAAGGGACAAAAAAACTGCAGGAGTCAGGGGAAAGAGTGGAGTGGAACTCATTCGATAGCTCTTCCTAAGAGACAGCACTGACACAATGGTTCAAATAGCCCCCTCCTGTGCTGCATCAATCTCTGATTCTATGAGCAAGAGACAGAGAGTGAAGGGAGAGAGAGAAAAGGAGAGGGGGGAGCGAGTGTGAGAAAGAGGTAGAAAGGATGAAAGAGTGGAATTAAAATAGAGACAGTGTGAAAGAGTTTCCGGGCGTAGGGATTGTGACTCATGATCTGCCCGCGCCCGTTCCTGTGGAGGCAGTTTACACACAAACTCCTGCTGCCTCCTCAGTTCCATGAATTCTGCGTACTGCCCAGTGTGACCCGCGCTGCCCTCAGTCTGCACGTATAACAGGGGCCTAACTGTGTGTGAGACTGGCACATGTTTTAGCCTGGTTTCAGCTCTTAAAGGCAGATTGTCCCCCTTAAAGGGAATCGTTACTGTATCACAGGAGGCTGCTGCTGCAGACTGTGAATGATGCAATTAGGGACAAGGTAAATGGAATACTAGGACAGTGAGAGGGCTCTGCGGTACACGGATGTGATGCTAGAGGCCTTAGTTATGGAGCGTGACAGGGGGAGAGAGGCCATGCTTCCATGGGGTGGGGTGGAGACCCTCAAGGAACACCCTCCGAAGGGAATGGGGGAAGGTGGCCAGGGAGGTCAATGCAGGAAGTCTGGCCCCGAGACCTGGCAGCAGTCCCAGAAGAAGTTTAATGAGCTCACACTGGTGGTCAATGCCAGTGAATTCATCTCCACATGTCATCCCCTACCGACCAACACCACCAACCTCTCACACTGCTCAATGTACCACACCCCATCATTCACCCATCAGCAGTCCTTAACACTCAGGACTCATACCTAATATTCACATACACCAACTCACCCTCACACACCTTCCACTGATGCTAGCCTTACATCCACCTCTCACTGCCTCCACCTAGCTCCAGCTGTTCAGCTATGGAAGGCACATCACAGAAACACAGTGCAACACAATCACTGACATTCTGCCCTCGCTCTTACAGGAAAAGGTGGCCCATAATCACAGGGAGCAGCAGTGAACTGGCAGGACCAGGCATACCTTAATCCCCTGAGCCTGAGGGAGGAGATGGTTCTCCACATCATGGGACCGTCTGTGACAGAGCTCGTAGCATCAAGCATCACCAAGAGCATTCAGGATGATGCTATTCTCCTGCCTGATGTCCCTTCTTAACTCCCACCTCCCCCTCATCCTGCTGACTGGGATGATGTACAAGCTGCAGATGGTGTGAACATGGACCTCCTGCTTTCCATCCCACTCCCAATCCCTCACCCCAACCCTCTTCCTCTGATTTTATACTTTCTAATGATAACCCAAAACTGCCAGCTTCCCAGTCACAGAAGCTCCAGAAGACAGAGAGAGAGCAGCAGCACAGCACTGATGGTGAAGCCCCATCAATTGGTCTGATACTCCCAGTCACCAGATCAATACTTACACTGTGTGTACCTTAGAGGCTGATATAGAGTCGGAATCTGCATGGGGTGAGTCACTGAGTGAGTGAGCTGCAGCCAGGCCAGGGGGAAAGGATAGTTCATGTGGCAGCTCACCGGAGGGTGAGGTCACAAACGAGTGATAATACACAGGACTCAGATGTGAACATTGCTGGAGATGCTGCCGATGTCGAGATGGTGCAGTCTGAATCCGAGTCCTCAGGGCCCAGAGTTGTTCGAGGACGAAGGCCTTTCACCAGCCATGCTGCAGTCACTGGGAAACACTGTGTAGGAGCAGTAGGCAAGTCGAGGGAACCCATAAGACAGGCACTAAGGGAATACACAAGGCTGAATAATTCAGTTTTGTTTCTAAAATTGGATGTGTTGTTGGATGAAGATGTTAATGAAAAGCTTTTTGTTGGTGTTTTTTATTGCAGGCTGGTGACCAAGGGGACACTGTGATGGGGCGTCTCAGATGGATGTAATGGTGGAGAATGGGGGATCCATGGAGAGAAAGGGAAGTTGTGCTATGGGAACTGGAACCTTAGCAGGGACTCTCCGACAGCCTGTCCGGGTCGAAGGCATCCAGGAAATATCCTCCCTGCCTCGTCCTCCTCCTCCTCCTCTTGAGGTAGCCTCCGGATTCCTGGTGCCAATGCCTGTGCCCTCATGATGGTGATGATGTGAAGGGTGTAGCAGAACACCATGAACTTGGACACCAGCTCCAGTGTGTACTGGAGGGCTCCCCCCGAGCGGTCTAGTCATCGGAAGCATTGCTTCATCTGGTGGTTTTGTGTGGGGGAGGGGAGTGTCTAGAGTTTAGAGGTCATGAGCCACATTCTGGTTCTGCATGGAGGCCTGAAGCGTTGGACCGGCTGACTGCTTCAGAATGAAGGTACCGTGGCTGCTGCCAGGATAGTTGACATTCACCAACATGATGTACTGGGCATGCTCACACACCGACTGTACATTAATGGAGCGAGAGTTCTTTCAGTTCCTGTACCTCTCCCCATTGACATGGGGGCCCCGCAGAGACACCTACACCATCAGGATTCCCGCTATCCTGAGAAAGCCACGGGATCTCTCATCCTGCTTCTCCCTGCTGAGGGAGCAGACAGTATAATTCACCTCAACCAACATAGGTGGCCTCCGTCACACATCAGATACATCAATGGACAACATAGAGAGAGATAATGGATACGTCACACACTCTTGTTTCGAAGGATCCTGATAAAACATAAGAGCATAAGAACTAGGAGCAAGAGTAGGCAATTCAGCCCCTCGAGCATGCTCCGCCATTCAATATGAAGATTCTATATCCTGGGATATCGGGCTGCCAATCCTGCCCCTCCCTCAACCATATCTCCGTGATGGTGACTTTAGTTTTTGTCTTCATGTTATCCTTAACTATCTTGCTGAACCATGGATGTTTTTACCCCTCTTAGAATATTTCTTCCTCTCTGGAATATATTTCAGTTGGGAGGAATTGAATATGTCCTTTAACATCTGCCACTACTCATCAACTGTCCTACCTTTTAGACTTCCTTCCCTGTCCACTTGGGCCAAATCAGTCCTCATGCCGATGTAATTACCTTTGTTTAACTCCAGACTCCAGTTTCTCGCCCTCAAACTGGATTTGAAATTCTAGCATGCTATGATCACTCTTCCCTGGAGGATCCTGAACTATGAGATTATTAATTAATCCCACCTCATTTCACAATACCAAATCTAGAATAGCCTGCTCCCTGGTTGGTTCCACAACATATTGCTCTTAAAAACAATCTCTGATACATTTAATGAACTCTCCCTTGAGGCTACCTTTGCCAATTTGATTAAACCAGTCTATATGCATGTTAAGATCACCTATGTTTATTGCCGTACCTTTCTCACAAGCCCGAAGTATTTCTTGGTTTATACTGTGCACCACTGTGGAACTATTGTTTGGGGACCTATAGATTCCTCCCACCAGGGACGTCTTCTATTTCTACCCTGACTGATTCTACGTCTTGATCTCCAGTGCCTATATAATTTCTCACTACAGCACTGATCTCTTTCTTTACTAACAAAGCTACACCTCCTCCAGATATTCAATTCCCAAGCCTGGTTTCCCTGCAACCATGTCTCAGTAATCGCCACTAAATCATACGCAGTCATCACTATTTTCACTGTTAACTCATTTGTGGGCGGCACAGTGGCGCAGTGGTTAGCACAGCAGCCTCACAACTCCAGCGACCCAGGTTCAATTCCGGGTGCTGCCGGTGTGGAGTTTGCAAGTTCTCCCTGTGTCTGCGTGCGTTTCTTCTGGGTGCTCCGGTTTCCTCCCACAAGCCAAAGACGTGCAGGTTGGTAGGCAAATTGGCCATTAGCAATTGACCCTAGTATAGGTAGGTGGTAGGGGATTAGTGTGTGGGGATATGTGGTAAGAATATGGAATTAGTGTGGAATTAGTATGGGTGGGTGGTTGATGGTCGGCACAGACTCGGTGGGCCGAAGGGCCTGCTTCCGTGCTGTATCTCTATAAAAAAAATTCATTTATTTTATTCTGAATGTTTCGTGCATTCAGATACAAAACCTTTAAGTTTGTTTTATTATCAATTTTCAAAGATACATAGAAGTTCAATGAAACTGGGACCTTAACGGCCACTGACAACTCCCTCCTCATCCTAGTTTGAGTCTCCAGGTCGTATTACAGGAGGTGCCAAAGCACTGTGATCACTTCCCTATTGAATCAGAGTCACCTCACACTCTGCTTCTGGTTTAGGTGCAGGTGGGAAAAGTGCTCTTGGAAAACCCGAGGTGGGTAGGACAGAGCCCCCTCCTCCCCCCTCTTTACAGATCTTCCCCTCTCTGCAGCTTCTGCTCCATTTGTTGATCATGTTACAGACCCAGAGACACTGTAACTACAGTCCCCATACCTCGGCCAGAGTTGGGTCACCAAATCCTTTGTCCTCCCTGTATGGCTGCAGCAGCTCCCAACACAACCTCCAGAAAAACATCCACAAAACCTCCACCATCTTTACAATAGCAGCAGTAAGTCACAACCCCTCACCTGTAAGTTGGATGCCTGGTCCTTTTAAATAACACTTGAGAGGGTTACTCGTGCTGCTGAATGCGTGTTCACCTGAGAGTGACTACGCCCGCGTTCAGTGGACATGCACAGACCAAGTGTCAAAGAAGTACATCAAAGCTATTGGAATGGCTGATTGACGTCAATTGAAACCCTTCCTCACATTAAGAGCATATGCATGGCAAACAGAGGCTAGAACCCTGCCCACCATGGGGCACTGTGCGGGTTCCACCAGAAGTGGCTGGCTGTGCAGTTCACATCATTTGATGGATCCTGTTTTTTTTTTTGCAGCGGCGACAGGGAGAGCGATGTGGCAGATGGGTAAGTAAGTCCTATATATTTGGGCAGCGGCTGAACCCGAGACACTATACCTGTAGTGTCTCCAACCCGCCCTCCTCCTCTAACCAAAAAAAAAGGACTCGATGGTGTGCAGATAAGGTAAGGCTTTTTCTATTTCTTTTTTTTTCGTGTGATTGGTAAAAACTTTTCGTTCCTTCTTCGTTTATCTAAGTTAAGACTAACTTAAGCTTAAGATTGAAAATGGCAGGAGATCTCAGACCCGTGTTATGCTCCTCTTGCTCAATGTGGGAGCTCAGGGACACGGCTGATGTCCCTGACTCCTTCACGTGCTGGAAGTGTGTCCAGCTGCAGCTCTTGTTAGACAGCATGACGGTTCTGGAGCTGCGGATGGACTCACTTTGGAGCATCCGGGTTGCTGAGGAGGTCGTGGATAGCACGTTTAGCGAATTGGCCACACCACAGATTAGGATTGCTGAGGGTGAAAGGGAATGGGTGACCAAAAGGCAGAGAAAGAGCAGGAAGGCAGCGCAGGTGTCCCCTGCGGTCATCTCCCTCCAAAACAGGTATACCGTTTTGGATACTGTTGAGGGAGATGGCTCATCAGGGGAAGACAGCAGTAGCCAGGTTCATGGCACCGTGGCTGGCTCTGATGTTAGGAAGGGCGGGAAAAAGAGTGGAAGGGCGATAGTCATAGGAGATTCGATTGTAAGGGGAGTAGATAGGCGGTTCTGTGGTCGAAAACGAGACTCCCGAATGGTATGTTGCCTCCCAGGTGCACGGGTCAGGGATGTCTCAGATCGGCTGCAGAACATTCTGAAAGTGGAAGGTGAACAGCCAGTTGTCGTTGTGCACAAAGGCACCAATGACATAGGTAAAAAACGGGATGAGGTCCTACAAGCAGAATTTAGGGAGTTAGGAGCCAAGTTAAAAAGTAGGACATCAGAGGTAGTAACCTCAGGATTGCTACCAGTGCCACGTGATAGTCCGAGTAGAAATGAAAGAATAGTCAGGATGAATGCGTGGCTTGAGAGATGGTGCAGGAGGGAGGGGTTCAGATTTTTGGGACATTGGGACCGTTTCTGGGGGAGGTGGGACTATTGCAAATTGGACGGTCTACACCTTGGCCGGACTGGACCTAATGTCCTTGGGGGTGCTTTTGCTAACGCTGTTGGGGAGGGTTTAAAATAATGTGGCAGGGGGATGGGAACCAAATGAGGTCAGTGGACAGTAAGGTGGTAGAAACTAAAGCCTGTAAGGAACTAGATAATGAAGTCAGCATGACTAAGGGAAAAAGTAGGCAGGGAGCAGATGCTGAACGCAAAGGGACTGGTGGTCTGAGGTGCATTTGTTTTGATGCAAGAAGTGTAGTAGGTAAGGCAGATGAATTTAGGGCCTGGATTAGTAACTGGGAGTATGATATTATTGCTATTACTGAGACTTGGCTGAGGTAAGGTCATGATTGGCAACTAAATATCCCAGGATATCGATGCTTCTGGCGGGATAGAGAGGGAGGTAAAAGCGGCAGTACTGGTCAAAGAGGATATCACAGCTGTGCTGAAGGAGGGCACTATGGAGGACTCGAGCAGTGAGGCAATATGGGCAGAACTCAGAAATAGGAAGGGTGCAGTAACAATGTTGGGGCTGTACTACAGGACTCCCAACAGCAAGCGTGAGATAGAGGTACAAATATGTAAACAGATTATGGAAAGATGTAGGAGCAAAAGGGTGGTGGTGATAGGAGATTTTAATTTTCCCAACATTGACTGGGATTCACTTAGTGTTAGAGGTCTAGATGGAGCAGAATTTGTAAGGAGCATCCAGGAGAGTTTTCTAGAGCAGTATGTAAATAGTCCAACTCGGGAATGGGCCATACTGGACCTGATGTTGGGGAATGAGCCCGGCCAGGTGTTTGAAGTTTCAGTAGGGGACTACTTTGGGAATAGTGATCACAATTCCGTAAGTTTTAGAATACTCATGGACAAAGACGAGAGTGGTCCCAAAGGAAGAGTGCTAAATAGGAGGAAAGCCAACTACACCAAATTTCGGCAGGAGCTGGGGAATGTAGATTGGGAGCATCAGTTTGAAGGTAAATCCACATTTGATATGTGGGAGTATTTTAAAGAGAGGTTGATTAGCGAGCAGGAGAGACATGTTCCTGTGAAAATGAGGGATAGAAATGGCAAGATTAGGGAACCATGGATGACAGGTGAAATTGTGAGACGAGACGAGAGGAAAAAGGAAGCATACATAAGGTCTAGGAGGCTGAAGAAAGACAAAGCTTTGAAAGGATATCGGGAATGTAGGACCAATCTGAAACGAGGAATTAAGAGGGCTAAAAGGGGTCATGAAATATCTTCAGCAAACAGGGTTAAGGAAAATCCCAAAGCCTTTTATTCAGATATAAGGAGCAAGAGGGTAACTAGAGAAAGGATTGGCCCACTCAAGGACAAAGGAGGAAAGTTATGCGTGGAGTCAGAGAAAATGGGTGACATTCTAAACGAGCACTTTGCATCGGTATTCACCGAGGAGAGGGACATGACGGATGTTGAGGTTAGTGACAGATGTTTGATTACTCTCGGTCAAGTCGGCATAAGGAGGGAGGAAGTGTTGGGTATTCTGAAAGGCATGAAGGTGGACAAGTCCCCAGGTCCGGATGGAATCTATCCCAGGTTACTAAGGGAAGCGAGAGAGGAAATAGCTGGGGCCTTAACAGATATCTTTGCAGCATCCTTAAACACGGGTGAGGTCCCGGAGGACTGGAGAATTGTTAATGTCGTCCCCTTGTTTAAGAAGGGTAGCAGGGAAAATCCTGGTAATTATAGACCGGTGAGCCTGACGTCAGTGGTAGGGAAGCTGCTGGAGAAGATACTGAGGGATAGGATCTATTCCCATTTGGAAAAAATGGGCTTATCGGTGATAGGCAACATGGTTTTGTGCAGGGAAGGTCATGTCTTACCAACTTAATAGAATTCTTTGAGGAAGTGACAATGTTGATTGATGAGGAAAGGGCTGTCGATGTCATATACATGGACTTCAGTAAGGCGTTTGATAAGGCTCCCCATGGTCGGATGATGGAGAAAGTGAAGTCGCATGGGGTCCAGTGTGTACTAGCCTGATGGATAAAGATGGTTCCGAAGAAGGGTCACTGACCCGAAACGTTAACTCTGCTTCTCTTTCCACAGATGCTGCCAGACCTGCTGAGTGAATCCAGCATTTCTTGTTTTTGTTTTGGATAAAGAACTGGCTGGGCAACAGGAGACAGAGATTAGCAGTGGAAGGGAGTTTCTCAAAATGGACACGTTTGACCAGTGGTGTTCCACAGGGACCCGTGTTGGGACCACTGTTGTTTGTGATATACAGAAATGATTTGGAGGAAAGTATAGGTGGTCTGATTAGCAAGTTTGCAGACGACACTAAGATTGATGGAGTGGCAGATAGTGAAGGGGACTGTCAGTGAATACAGCAGAATATAAATAGATTGGAGAGTTGGGCAGAGAAATGGCAGATGGAGTTCAATCAGGGCAAATGCGAGGTGATGCATTTTGGAAGGTCCAATTGAAGAGTGAACTATACAGTAAATGGAAAAGTCCTGGGGAAAATTGATGTGCAGAGAGATTTGGGTGTTCAGGTCCATTGTTCCCTGAAGGTGGCAACGTAGGTCAATAGAGTGGTCAAGAAGGCATACGGCATGCTTTCCTTCATCGGACGGGGTATTGAGTACAAGGGTTGGCAGGTCATGTTACAGTTGTCTAAGACTTTGTTTCGGCCACATTTGGAATACTGCGTGCAGTTCTGGTCGCCACATTACCAAAAGGATGTAGATGCTTTGGAGAGGGTGCAGAGGAGGTTCACCAGGATGTTGCCTGGTATGGAGGGCGCTAGCTATGAAGAGAGGTTGAGTCGATTAGGATTATTTTCATTAGAAAGACGGACGTTGAGGGGGGACCTGATTGAGGTGTACAAAATCATGAGAGGTTTTGACAGGGTGGATAGCAAGAAGCTTTTTTCCCAGAGTGGGGGATTCAATTACTAGGGGTCACGAGTTCAAAGTGAAAGGGGAAAAGTTTAGGGGTGATATGCGTGGAAAGTTCTTTATGCAGAGGGTGGTGGGTTCCTGGAATGCGTTGCCAGCGGAGGTGGTAGATGCGGGCACGATAGCGTCTTTTAAGATGTTTCTGGACAGATACATGAATGGGCAGGAAGCAAAGAGATACAGACCCTTATAAAATAGGCGACATGTTTAGATAGAGGATCTGGATCGGCGCAGGCTTGGAGGTCCGAAGGGCCTGTTCCTGTGCTATAATTTTCTTTGTTCTTTGTTCTTGTTCAGGGTTCCATCGCGTTGGCACCAGTGCCGTCATAGAGTGAAAATCAGGTCAGGGGAACATATGGAGTGAAAACAGCTCACTTCAAAAAGGGAATAGGAAATAGACTTGAAGGGTTAAGATTTTCAATAACTTGTGAAATGTACAGAAGAAAGAAACTAATTGGAGGGGTGAGTCCATGGAGGGATTCGAACACAAGAATGAGAATATTAAAATTAAGGTGCTGCCAGACCGGGAGCCACTGTAGATCAGTGAGCACAGGGATGATGGGTGATCGGGATTTGGTGTGAGTTAGGATACAGGCAGCAGAGTTCTGGATGGGTTGTGGTTTATGGAGGTTTGCAGTGTGTTTCTGCCACATACATTGGGTAGGGAGGGAAATGCAAATAGTTAATGCAGAGTGGAGTTTGAGACAGAGACTGAAGACAATGGCTTAACTCTTCCAAAGCTTTACATGACAAGAATACTAGATCAGTGAAATATGGTTTATAGATCGATTAGCTGGATACAGAGACTTACCAGGGACACCAATAATAGCGGGGATGGGATGGTAAATAAATTGAATCATCTTCAGAGCATGATAGATCCGCAATTCTAATGTTATCCAAAAATAATCTGCAGCAACCAGGCCAAACGAAGAGGAGAAATTGTCCATTGTTGCAACATTCTAATCTATTGTTCTCAGATTCTGATCGATCCTCTCTCTCTCTCTCTGCAGTGATGGATCCCTGTTCGTGCTGACAGTGATGCTTCCGCTGACACTATGAGCTGGCACATTGAAAGGAGTCCCTTATTAATGGAACAGGGAAACCCTCCAGTGACACATTTAGGGTCCTTAGTGACTGACATTAATTACAGTCAATGAGCAAACAGGTTATGTTAACCCTTTTCAATCCAATACTTTTTGTACCACAATTGTGTAGAAGATTTAGATGGGATCCCAGTCTAGATGGGATATATGACGTTTGTTGACAGAAGGAATGGTGGAAATACGGGCACTGGCCAGAAGCTTTCAATCCTCCTTGGATCTGGGAGTGATGACAGAGGACTGGAGGGTTGTAAATGTTACACCCTGCTTAAAAAAGGAGACATCAGATAAACCTGTACCTACTGACCAGTCAGTCTAATGTCGGTGGTTGGATATTACTAGAGGCCGTAAACCAATACAAAAAATATATCTTTCTTGGAAAAACATGGGATAATAAATGACAAACAGCACGGATTGGTTCATGGACAATCATGTCTAATAATATTGATCAAGTTAGTTGATGACATAACTGTGAGTGTTGATGAGGATAGTGTGTTTCCTGTTATGTATCTGGACTATCAAAAGGCCTGTGATCAAATGACATTTCATAGACTTGTTATGAAATTGGAAGACGTGGATTATTGTGACAGTGATAATGTGGATATGACACTGACTCAGGGACAGAAAGCAGAGAGAAGTGGTGAACAGACATTGTTCAGACTGGGGGAGGGGGATTATACAATGTTGTTTCTCAGGGGTTAGTATTAGAATCAGTGCTCTTCCTGACATGTAGATAGATATACAGGTGATGGAGACTTATACGTAAAAATAAACAATTTCAAATCTTGTAGATGACATGACACTCATAAATAAGGATGGCAAAGGCGCAGACCACAGAATTATCCAATCACACAGACTTTTTTTATTTTTAATTTATTCTGGACTCCAATCCAAATATAAATTTATTTCTCACTCTATAACCTATTTGTGTGATTTGCGTGTGAGTGTGTGCATGAATGTGTACCTTATATTGTTGTTATTTTATTTAGATTCAGTTTAGATTTTAAAGTATAATAAACTCACCTCATGTTTAAAATCACGAAAACCTGTCTGATTGGTTCTTTCACTATCACAAAAGGTAAAAGGTAAAATATTCACTGAGGTGGTCAGCACGTCCAGTGCTAAAAAGGAATAAACCCCGTTGTGATCAAATAAAATACAGGACAAGAAGAGAGCCTGGGACCCCTCCTCACCTGGCTGCAGCAGAAATCTGGAGGTTCTAGAGATCGTAACCCGACAACAAACGGCAAATTAGAAGTGTCATAGAGGCACAGAGTTTTACAGCACAGAAACAGTCCCCTCGCCCCACTGTATCTGTGTCGGCCATCAAGCCTGTAAATTCTAATCCCATTTTCCAGCACCTGCCCCGTAACCTTGTATACAATGGCTTTTCAAGTGCTCATCTAAATACTTCGTAAATGTTGTAAGAGTCCTGCCTCTTCCTTCCATTCAGGTAGTGTGCTCCAGATTCCAAACACCCTCTGGGTGATTTTTCCCCTCAAATTCCCTCTAAACTGCCTGTCCCTAAGCTTAAATCAATGCCCCCCTGGTTATTGGCACCTCCGCTAAGGGAAACGTTTCTTCCTACCTACCCTATCAATGCCCCTCATAATTTTTCCTGATTTCTGGCTCTCTCCCTTTTTGAATAAATCAGTTACATTCGCAATAAGGGAGTTGCATGCAGACTGAAATAACTTGGTACAGGTTAAAACCCCAATCTGTTGAAAAGTTGAGTAATATAGCTGGACAGTTCGGGATTCCTCTCCATCCAAAAGCTCGGAAACCTGAATTCCTAAGACTTGTGGACAACCATTTTTCACTTGAAGCTGAAGACTCAAACAGGGTTAGAATCACTAACAGATAGAGTAATGTTAGCTAAGGTAAAACTAGAACAGAAAAGACGAGAATTAAATTCCTGTGTGAGCGAGAAAGAGCAGAGTGATTGTCAAGAAAGGGAAAAAATGAAAGTGTTCCAGAGGAAGAAGGAGGAAAGGAAGTTAAGGCAGTTCAAATCAACTAAAGGAAGACCCAGTATACCCAGTCAAAGCACAGCGAGTGTGGGAGCTGCTCCTAGCTCAGGACCATGTGTTGATCTCTTCAACTTCTCCCAGTTTATTCCAAAGTTCAATGAGGTGGATGTGGCAGAATTTTTCACCACTTTTGAAAAGCTTGCAAAGCAGCTGAAATGGTCGGAAGAGAGCGGGATGCTATTTTTACAAAACAAAATAACAGGCAAAGCCCATGAGGTTTATTCAGTGCTGCCAGATAAAAGTTCATCAGATTATGAGATGACTAAAAATGCTATCCTGGGTGTATATGAGATAGCATCCGAAGTGTTCAGTAAAACATTCTGAACCCTTGGAAAGCAGCCTGACTAAACTGACCTCGAGTTGGAAGCAGTTAAGCAGCTAAGGAATATAGGAACATAGAATCTGAATTCAACCATTCGTCCCATCGATCCTGCTCCACCATTCAATATGATCATGGCTGATCATCCTCTTCAATGCCTTTTTCCCACACTATCCTCATATCCCCTTCTGTCAGTGGTATTTAGAAATCTGTCAATCTATACTTTAAACATAGCAATGACTGCGCTTCCACAGAAGGGTAGAGAATTCCAAAGGTTCACAACCCTCTGAGTAAAGAAATTACTCCTCATCTCTGTCCTCAGTGGCTTTGAAATTGTGTCCCTTTGTTCTAGATTCCCCAACCAGGGGAAACATCTTAGCTGCCTTGTCTATCCCTTTAAGTATTTTGTAGGTTTCAATGAGATCACCGCTCATTCTTCGAAACTCTGGAGAATACATGTTCAGTTTCTTCAATCCCTTTCCGTAGAACAGTCCCGCCATCCCAGGAACAAGTCTGGTGAACCTTTGTTGCCTCCCTCTATGGTCATAATATCCTTCCTCAGGTAAGGGGACCCAAACTGCACACAGTACTCCAGGTGCGATCTAACCAAGGTTCTATACAATTGAATCAAGACTTCACTACTCCTGCATTCAAATCCTCTAACGATAAAAGTAACACACAGTAGCCTTCCTAATTGCTTGCTGCACATGCATGTTAGCTTTAAGTGACCTATTGACAAGGACACCCAGGTCCCTTTGTACTTCTACACTTTCTCATGTCTTACCATTTAAGAAATACACTGCACATCTATTCATTCTACCCAAGTGGCCCACCTCACATTTTTCCGCATTATATTCCATCTGCCATGTTCTTGCCCACTCATTCAGTCTGTCCAAATCCCCTTGAAGCCGCTTTGCATTTTCCTCACAACTCACATTCCCACCTAGTTTTGTGCAATCTGCAATCTTGAAAATATTACTTTGGTCCCCATACCCAAATCATCGATATATATTGTGAACAGCTGGGGCCCAAGTACTGTTCCCTGCGGTACCCCACTAGTCTCATCCTGCCAACGCAAGAATGACCCTTTTATTCCTACTCTGTTTCCTGCCTGTTAACCAATCCTTCCTGCATGTCAGTATATTACCTCCTTTCCCATGTGTTTTAGTTTTGCTTACCAAGCTCCTGTGGTGCACTTTATCAAATGCCTTCTGAAAATCCACCAGCTCCCCTTTTCTATTCTGTGAGTAACATCCTAAAAAAACTCCAACAGGTTCAGCATGAATGATTTCCTTTTCATAAATCCATGTTGACTCTGCCCAATCAGATCCATTTATCACATACTTTAGAATAGATTCCAGCACTTTCCCTAGTACTGATGGAAGCATAACAGGTGTGTAATTCCCAATTTTCTTTTTCCCTCCCTTCTTAAATAGTGGGGTGTCATTTGCGACCTTCCAATCTGCAGGAGGCGTTCCAGAACTGATAGAATTTTGAAAGTGGATCACCAATGTATCTACAATCCCCATAGCTACTTCCTTCAACACTCTGGGATGTAGAATATCAGATCCTGGTGAATTATCAACTTTCAGCACTATTAATTTCCCCAATACAACTTCTTACTAATCCTAATTTCCCTCAATTCCTCATTCTCCCAAATCCCTTGGATCTCTAATTCTGGGAGATTTCTTGTATCCTCCACAGTGAAGAAAGACACAAGATAATCATTTAGCTTCTCTACCATTTCTCTATTCTCCATTATAAATTCTCCTGACTCTGCCTGTAATGGACCCACATTTGTCTTTGCTAAATGTTTCCTTCATACGTACCGTTAGAAGATTTTACAATGCATTTTTGAGTTTACTTTTGACCAGTAGATATGGACAGTCAAGATAGAGCCCACGTATGAAATCCTCAGAGTGGTGATCGTTCTCGAGGAGTTTCCACTGTATTAAGGCAGGCCACCTCCCATTAGAACCCACATAAAGGGACAAAAGGTTCAAAGAGCCAGACAGGTTGCAATTCTGGCCGATGAATTTTCCTTTGTACAGAAGGCCTTACCCCAAAGGGAAACCCTTCCCCAGTCATCCCAAAGATCCGAGAATAAAAGGTGGGAGAGTGATAGGAGCCCGAACAGCCATGGGCAAGAAGGAAAAGTGGGAAATACAGGGGCCCATCCTCAGGCCAAATCGGACGGTACTGCGAGCAGGAGTAACGGATGAAGATCTGTGTGTTTCCACTGTAATAAGGAAGGTCACCATGGAGCTGAATGCTGCAAGTTATGGGAAAACCTGTAGGATTAAACAGGGTCCACCAGATAAGTGCAGATAAAAGGGCCCTGATGGAAAGCACAGCAGATCAGGATGTGTCTTTCACTGTGGCAGTCAGACCCAGTAAAACTACCACAGAGAGTGCGGGAAAACTCAACAAATTCCCTGAGAGTTAGCAGGAACTTTTCCCAAGGATAAGTGACCCCATACCCCTTGAGTGAGGCAGGCAAGTCCATAGTCATACTCAGGGATGCAGGGGCCACCCAATTCCTTCTGCTGGGAAAAGGCATGAGCTTTCCCCCAGAGAGTGCAGTGAATGCTAGACTGTTAGTGAATGGTATCAGAAGTCCGTATATGTCCATACCTTTATATCGGCTGCACTTGGAGTGTGACCTAATTTCAGGACAGTTAACCATCGGGATTGTCCCTAGTTTATCAGTGTATGGGTCGACCTGCTCCTGGGTAATGATCTGACAGGGGGTAAAGGTGGCAGCTTCCCCAGTGGTTCTAGAGAGACCAAAAGAGGTCAGGGAGACAGAGCATTTACAGGAGAAGGTCCCAGGTATTCCCCCTGATTGTGAAATCTTCTTTGGGATGTTAGAGGACCCAAAGGATGTGTTAAACAGATTTTCCTTAGTTGAGTCTCAACAACCTGATCCAGTGTTAAAAATACAGTGCAATGTTAGCACAGTCTGTCCAAACCAAAGCTGAAGCAGAGGGAGTTGCAGAGTGCTCCTATTTAAAGAGTGAGGTGCTGATGAGGAAGTGTACACCTCCTCACAGTCCTGCGGATGAAGAGTGGACAGTGAATCTCCAAGAGAGTGGTGCCGCTGAGGTCCCTTTAAGAAATAATAAGAATGGCCCACGACCTTCTAATGGATGGACATGCCAGTGCATGAAAAATCAAAGCCGCATAACACAGCGTTTTGACTGACCATAACTCCACAAAGATGTAGTGGAGTTCTGTCAAACAGGTCACACGTGCCAGGTTCTGGGGAAGTCCCAACCTGCAATAAAACCGGCACCCCTAATTCCCATACAAGAACCCTTCAGCAGAATGCTGGTGGATTGTGTGGGACACCTGCTGAAAACAAAACGGGATTACCAGTATCTTCTCACCATTATGGGTGTCGTGACCCGATTCCCAGAGGCCATTCTCCGAAAGAACAATCTCTACCAAGGTAGTGGTGGAGGGGCTAACCCAATTCTTTTCCCGATATGGGCTGCCTGCTGAGATCCAGATGGATCAGGACACACATTTTACGTCAAGTATTTTTGAAAAGGTCATGGATATTCTGGACATAACCCTGCTAAAGTTCTCAGTCTATCACCCACAGTCACAAGGGGCTTTGGAGCAGTACCACCAGACCCTAAAGACAATGATCAGGCCATATTGCTATGAGTAACCCCATGACTGGGACAAAGGGCTGGGATTTCTCCTGTTGGTGACCAGGGACTTATCTAATGAGTCCACTGGATTTAGTCTCTTTGAGTTAGTTTATGGACACGAAGCGAGAGGTCCTCTTAAACGAAACAAGGAGAGGTTTTTGGGACACAGGGATGTGTCTTCCATTTTAGACAACATTTCCATGCTCTGGGAGTGGCTCACGAGAGCGTGTGCAATGGCTCAGGGGCACCTAAAGACCTCTCAGGCAGCTATGAAAAGATAAGCAGACAGAAATGCCAAGGCTAGAACATTTCAGCCCAGAGACCATGTATTGTTACTACTCTCACTGCAGGGTGAACCCCTGAAATCCCAGTTCAGTGGTCCATATCGAGTGGCAAAAGGAATACTCAGGTTAATTATTTAATTGACACCCAGACCAAAGGAAAAAAGTAAAGGCTGTGGAGGGGACAGACAAGTACAGATCTGTCAGACGGTCAGGAGGGAAGGATTAGAAAGAATCGTGAGGACAGGTTAGAGGAGGGCCAGGAGAATTCCCAACTAGAATCCCCTACTCTCCGATTAGCCAAACCTGAAATGTTAGATAGATTAGACCACACGCTCTCTTCCTTAAATGCAGGTCAAAGAAGCACCCTAAAAAGGCTGCTAACAGCAATTACAGAAACGTGCAAGGGCAAGGAAAGTTCCCTTGAGATGCCTCACATAGTCAAAGTGCCACAAGAGAGTGCAGTGAAAGTTTGACAGACCCTTGCGAGCGGTAATGACTCCGAAGACATAGGGCAGATCAGAAAAAAAGATCCTCACCATCGTAAAGGGAAATTGTAACGGAAAATACCCTGAAGTAAACAGCACCTGTGTACCTCACCAGAAAGCTAAGAACCCAATGATCAGGTCTTAAACTCAAAGCAAATATAACCCAACAGTTCAAAGCAGAACTCTGCAAGAACAACCAGGATCAAACCTGACACATAACCATCCCAGACAAAACTCCAACACAATTATATCAGTACTGCAAGTTCTCCTTGTGTCTGCGTGGGTTTTCTCCGGGTGCTCCAGTTTCCTCCCACAGCCAAAAGACTTGCAGGTTGATAGGTTAATTGGCCGTTATAAATTGCCACTAGTATAGGTAGGTGGTTCAGGGAATATAGGAACAGGTGGGGATGTTTGGTAGGAATATGGGATTAGTGTAGGATTAGTATAAATGGGTGGTTAATGGTCGGCACAGACTCGGTGTGCCAAAGGGCCTGTTTCAGTGCTGTATCTCTAAATCTAAATCAAACTGAAACAGACAATGTCAGCTGCAGTAATTCTAAGATTAATGTGTGAATTTGAGAAGTTATTATTGAGAATGAATGTTTGTTTCCTTCCATTTCTTCCCACAATTCTGTCATGAAATGTTCCTATTCTCACTTTTCTTTCCATGTGCTGTGGCAGTGTCAACATAACACCATATGCCCAATGAGGAATTTTAATTCATCGGTTGGAAACTTACACTAATCATTTAATGGAGAAAATCCTGCAGTTAACCTTGAAAAAACAGGCAGCCAAGATTGCCACCACAATTGTTATCTGAAACACCTTTTCACATTCCAAGGCCTCCAGCAGGAGACACATATCTTATGAGCCTGGATCTAAATCACTGGCTTGCTCCAGTGATTGAATTACCTAAGCTTACAATCATTAACACGGCATACAAGGCCATCCTGACACATTGACTTTGAAAGAGCAATCTTCTCCAACAGTAAATACTGGTATCCTGAGCACTGGGGAGATAGAATTTCTAACTTTGAATCTCATTATAAGGGTACAAAGAATACACAGAGGCAGTCATGGGACCTTCTGTCCATCTCTGTGAAAGCTGGGAGTTTACCCTGGACAAAGACAGACACGCCAGTGATTCAAACTGTGCAGAAGCAGAAGGGTTGTGTCCCCGCCTCTCTCTCTCCGTCTCTCTCTCCATCTAACACCACAAGTTTGAAAACCGCATGCGACTGTGGGCCCTCCAAGCCTACAGTTTGCTACAGACAGAGTAACCAGGGGAAGAAACCTACCTACAAATCTGCCTCCAAGAAAACACTGAGCCATGTGTGCCTGCCACAAATGCACTTTAACCAGCCAAAGACTTCAAGAATACAACTTCAGCCAGAAGACCACCGAATCGTCCAACATCACAGAATGAGTATTTATTTATAATATTAATTCTGGATTCCAATCCAACCACAAATATACTTCTCACTTTGGAAATTATTTCTGTGTGATTCCCGTGTGAGTGTGTGCATAAATGCGCGGTAATTTTTTATGATTTTATTTAGATCGGGTTTAGATTGTTAAGTATAATAAACGCAGCTCTTCCGTGTTCAAACTCAAGAGAACTGGTCCGATCGGATCCTTCACCATCACACCAAAGGTAAAAGGTAAAATACTCACTGAGATAGTAAGCACATCCACTGTTTAAAAAGGACAAAGACTGTTGCAGTCAAATAAGAGGAAGGACAAGAGGGGTGACTGTGACCCCTCTTCACCTGGCCGTAACAATAGACAGGGTTGGGAATGGAGGGAAAATGGGGATGAACTCAGCTCAGCATTTAACAAGTACCAGAGGTTGAAAACTTCCTGGTTCCACCTCAGTCAACGGCCAGTGAGGGGGATGCAGATCATGGATAGGGAATAGAGTTTGTGACAGTAACTGAAGATAATGACTACAATGTTCTCATGCTTTTAATTGACAAGAACACGAAATCAGTGAAATATGGTTAATGAATCTAATAGCAGGATACTGAGACTTACCAGGGACACAAATAATAGCGAGGATGGGATAGTAAATACATTGAATCATCCTCAGAGCATAATAGACCCGATATTCTAATGTTATCCAATCTGCAGTAAGCAAGCCAAACCAAGTGCAAGAAGTCCTGCTGTCCATTGTTGTAACATTCTAATCTATTGTTCTCAGATTCTGATCCATTGTTGTAACATTCCAATCTATTGTTCTCAGATTCTGATCCATTGTTGGAACAAAGAACAAAGAACAAAGAAAATTACAGCACAGGAACAGGCCCTTCGGCCCTCCAAGCCTGCGCCGATCCAGATCCTCTATCTAAACATGTTGCCTATTTTCTAAGGGTCTGTATCTCTTTTCTTCCTGCCCATTCATGTATCTGTCTAGATACATCTGAAAAGACGCCATCGTGCCCGCATCTACCACCTCCGCTGGCAACGCGTTCCAGGCACCCACCACCCTCTGCGTAAAGAACTTTCCACGCATATCCCCCCTAAACTTTTCCCCTTTCACTTTGAACTCGGGTCCTCTAGTAATTGAATCCCCCACTCTGGGAAAAAGCCTCTTGCTATCCACCCTGTCTATACCTCTCATGATTTTGTACACCTCAATCAGGTCCTCCCTCAACCTCCGTCTTTCTAATGAAAATAATCCTAATCTACTCAACCTCTCTTCATAGCTAGCGCCCTCCATACCAGGCAACATCCTGGTGAACCTCCTCTGCACCCTCTCCAAAGCATCCACATCCTTTTGGTAATGTGGCGACCAGAACTGCACGCAGTATTACAAATGTGGCCCAACCAAAGTCCTATACAACTGTAACATGACATGCCAACTCTTGTACTCAATACCCCGTCCGATGAAGGAAAGCATGCCGCATGCCTACTTGACCACTTTATTGGCCTGCGTTGCCACCTTCAGGGAACAGTGGACCTGAACACCCAAATCTCTCTGGACATCAATTTTCCACAGGACTTTTCCATTTACTTCATAGTTCACTCTTGATTTGGATCTTCCAAAATGCATCACCTCGCATTTGCCCCGATTGAACTCCATCTGCCATTTCTCTGCCCAACTCTCCAATCTATCTATATTCTGCTGTATTCTCTGACAGTCCCCTTCACTATCTGCTACTCCACCAATCTTAGTGCCGTCTGCAAACTTGCTGATCATTCCACCTATACTTTCCTCCAAATCATTGTTGTAACATTCCAATCTATTGTTCTCAGATTCTGATCTATCCTGTCTCTCTCTCTCTCTCTCTCGAGCCACTGATATCTGTTAGTGCCGGAGGTTATGCTCCCGCTGATACTATGAAATAACAGATTGAAGGGAGCCCCTTATTAACAGAAGAAGGAAACCCTCCAGTGACACAGTTCAGGTCCATGGAGACTGACATTAAGTACAGTCACTGAATAAACAGGTTCAGTTAACCACTTTCAATCGAAAACTTTTTGCACCACAACAAAGTTGCACATTTACCTGGCCTGGATGGGATGTATGAGGGTTGCTGAGGAAAGGTATGGTGCAAATAGCAGAGGCACTGTTCAGAATCTTTCAGCCATCTTTGGATATGGGAGTGATAGAAGATGGAAACCCTCCAGTGACACAAAATGTTCACGAATGTCCTTTAGGGAAGGAAAGCTGCTGTCCTTACCTTTTCCGACCTACATGTTACTCCAGACCCACAACAATGTTGTTGACCCTTACATGCCCTCTGAAATGGCCTAGCCAGCCACTCAGTTGCATCTCATTACTACGAAGGCAATAAAAAGGAATGAAACCGTATGGCCCACCCGGCATCGACCTAGGCACTAGAAATGACAATGACAAACCCAGCCCTGTCGACCCTGCAAAGTCCTCTTTACTCACGTAGTCGAAGTGTCACAAATACCTGCAGGTAGGACTGTCCCAGAGATCAAAGTGGAGAGTAAAAAAGACTCCTCCCCCACAGTCAGAGGGAAAGGGAACCACCCATCCCCTGAAGACAAAAGTCTTTGCATGAATCAGGGAGTTCAGGATAGACCCACTCCCACCCCCACAACTGTCCTGAGGAGAAAGAAAGGGAAAGATTACAGAAGACTTTGCACCCAGAACAGTCCATGTTTAATAAGGTTAAGATTGGTGAATGAATGGACTTTCTATATCTTATATTTCTCAGACTCTGTTATGAAATGCACCGCTTGTCTTTAAATGGCACTTCGTTCCCCTGGGTGTTGAGGTGTCAGGCAAACCCCCGCCTGCCAAGACTGAGGCACACGTAATTTCACCACATGAACATTAAAACTTAAACATTGTAAGCCCATGACCGGAAAGATGTTTGAATCCTACCAGACAATGTGAAAACAAAGGGAGCCAGTACCTGCCCCAATACACAGAAAGAGACCTGGTCAGGCCAGTCGGTCACGTGGCCACCTGCTGGACGACTCGGGGTGTTTTAAACTGGAAAACAGATTATGAACTCAGAACAACATGTGTTCATGGACTAAGAACATCACCTCTTCTGTCTGCCTGCCTTCATCTTTTCCCACGGAACTGAATCTTGTGAAAACACATGAAACTTAAAGAGAGAATGGTTTCCTCTGTGAACAAGGTTTTACGAAGACTACTGGGTCCCAGCGAAATGAAAGATCAGATATTCAATCAAGGAATACAGCGAGCTCGAGAAACAGTGACAAGAATTGCCTCAAACTGTTCTCCTTATCTTCTGTTCTGCTCTTTTCTGTCCCTATTTGCATGTTTATATCGCATGTGCATGCTAGTGTTGGCACATCGTATATCCGTGGGCGTGAACCATACTAGAGTTTAAGTTGAAGGTTTAATAAATTTCATTCTTTCTTCTTTAAGCAAAGAAAGCCTGGTTGTGCTCACTTCTTTGCCTTATGATTGTAAAGTTGTGAACAAGTATTCATAAAGTGGAAGCTCAAAACACAGTGTGTTTAAAATTAAACCCTGTTACAATAAGGCCAGGTTACGACAGTAAAATACCCCTGGACAGAGTTCTCACGTGGTCGTAACACGAAATCTGCTGCTGTCCTTCCTATATTACAGGACTGACCACGCTTTGAATTGTACTCATTGGTTGTAAATTGCTTTGGGACATGCAGTGGCCATGAAAGGCGCTACATAAATGGAAGTCTTGTCTTTTATTTTCAATGCCAGAATGCAGGAAAATAGCTAAGTGACAGAAAGCAATGAGTAGTGGAGAATGGTTATTGTTCAGTCTGGAGTGCTGTACTCAGTGGGGTTCCCCAGGGTCAATGTTGGGATCACTGTTGCTGTATGTTAATACAATCGGCAATGTACAGAGGGGATAATGTCAAAGTTTTCAGATGGCAGGAAACTCTGAAATGATAATAAGCAGTGTGAAGGATAGTAACAGACTTCAGGAGGACAGAGACTGACTGGTAAAATGGGTAGGGACATGGCAGAAGTAATTTAACACAGTGAAGTATGAAGTGATGTTGTTTTGGAGGAAGTGTAAGGGAAGGCAATGCAGACAAATGGATTAAATGAAGAGACAGGGACAGAGAAACGTTTGTGTATTCACACAGATCTTTGACGGTTGCACAAAAGTTGATAATTTTATTCACTGATATTCAAACTTCTGAAATTTGCTAGATAAAGATACTATTGAGAACCAGGCTGAAAATAGAAGGTCCAGAATCTTCAATCATAAGGTCAGAAGTGGGGATGTTCGCTGATGATTGCACAATGTTCAGCACCATTCGCAACTCCTCTGATACTGAAGCGGTCTGTGCAGAAATCCAGCAAGACCTGGACAATATCCAGGCTTGGGCTGATAAGTGGCAAGTAACATTCGCGCCACACAAGTGACAGGCAATGACCATCTCCAACAAAATAGAATCTAACCATCTTCCCTTTACATTCAACGGCATTACAATCGCTGAATCCCCCACTATCAACATCCTAGGGGCTACCATTGACCGAAAACTGAACTGGAGTAGCCATATAAAAACCGTGGCTACACAAGCAGGTCAGAGGCTAGGAATCCCGAGGCGAGTAACTCACCTCCTGACTCCTCAAAGCCTGTCCACAATCTACAAGGCACAAGTCAGGAGTGTGATGGAATACTCTCCACTTGCCTGGATGGATGCAGCTCCAACAACACTCAAGAAGCTCGACACCATCCAGGACAAAGCAGCCCGCTTGATTGGCACCCGATCTACAAACATTCACTCCCTCCATCACCGACGCACAGCGGCAACAAGTGTGTACCATCTCCAAGATGCACTGCAGCAATGCACCAAGGTTCCTTCGACAGCACCTTCCAAACCCGCGACCTCTACCAACTAGAAGGACAAGGGCAGCAAATACATGGGAACACCACCACCTGCAAGTTCCCCTCCAAGTCACACACCACCTTGACTTGGAACTATATCGCCATTCCTTCACTGTCGCTGGGTCAAAATCCTGGAACTCCCTTCCTAACAGCACTGTGGGTGTACCGACCCAACATGGACTGCAGCGGTTCAAGAAGGCAGCTCACCACCACCTTCTCAAGGGCAATTAGGGGTGTGCAATAAATGCTGGCCTGGCCAGCGATGCCCACATCCTGTGAATGAATTTAAAAAAAGAAGGGAAGTCAAAAAGCAAATAAGAGAAGCAAAGAGAGAGCATGAAAAGAGACTGGCGGCTATCATTAAAGGAAATTCCAAAGTTTCAATAGGCTTGTAAATAGTAAAAGGTTAGTAAAAGGAGGAATGGGGCCGATTTGGGACCATAAAGGGGATTTACACATGGAGGCAGAGGGCATAGTTGAGGCACTAAATAAATACTTTGCATCTATCTTTTGCAAGGCAGAAGATATGGAATTCTTTCCTTAATTAGCTGAAGTATAAAATAAAAGAGCAGGGAGGTTACGCTGGAACTGTAGAACTCACTCGTTAGACTGCAACTTGAGTACTGTGTACAGTTCTGGTCACCTCATTACAGAAAGGATGTAATTGCACTAGAGAGGGTACAGAGGAGATTTACGAGGATGCTGCCAGTATTGTAAAAAATTTTCTATGAAGAAAGGTTCGATCGTCTGGGGCTCTTCTCCTTGGAACAGAGAAGGCAGGGGGAAGATCTGATTGAAATGTACAAAATTGCGTGAGGCCTGGTTGGAGTGGAGGTGAAGGGTCTATTCACCTTATCAGAGAGGTCAGTGACGAAGTGGCATAGATTTAAAGTGCTTGGTAGAAAGACTATAGGGGAGATGAGGACTTTACTTTCTCCCAGAGGGTGTTGGGTGTCTGGAATTCATTGCCCGAAAGGGTAGTTGAGGCTGGAACCCACAACTCAATCCAAACGGAATATGCACCTCATGTGCCAAAATCTATCAAATTCTGGAACGTGGGATTAGAATGGATGGATCGTTTTTAGGTAGCACGATGGGCCAAGTGGTCTCTTTCTGTGCAATAAACGTTTTATGATTCTAAGATGCAACCCAGGCAATGTTGAAAGAGGAGGTAAGTCATACACTAGAGTTGTTTAAAATTGACAAAGAGGAAGTATTAGTTAAGCTATCTGTACTTGAAGTGGATAAAGACAAGGACCAGATAACATGCATCCAAGGATACTGAGGGAAGTGAGAGTGGAAATCGCAGAGGTACTGACCATAATTTTTCAATCTTCCTCAGACTCGGGGGTGATGACAGAGTGCTGCAAAATTGCAAACGTTACACCCTTGTTCAAAGGAGGGTGTAGAGATAAGCCCAGCCACTACAGACCAGTCAGTTTAATTACAGTGGTGGGAAAACGTTCAGAAAAAATAATTTGGGACAAAATCAATAGTCACATGACAAATGCGAGTTAATAAAGGAAAGCCAGCATGGATTTCTTAAGGGAATATCATGTTTAACTAACTTGCTGGAGTTTTTGAGGTGGTAACAGAGAGAGTTGATGAAGGCAATGCTGTTGCTGTGGTGTACATGGACTTTCATATAACAGTCTATTCAGATTCAATTGAACCATTACTTCGATCTTGGAATTCAGAGTAGAATCTCAAAGTTTGCCGATGACACCAAACTTGGAGGAGTGGTAAACAGTGAGGATGATATAAACTGCCTACAACAGGATAGAGATAGGCTATCAGAATGGGCAGAGAAGTGGCTGATAAAATTTAATACAGGGAAGTGTGAGGTGATGAGGCAATGGGATACGGGTCTCTGGCGCAGAGTCTGTCCCTGTTGCTCAGAAGGGAAGGGGTAAGAGGAGCAGAGAATTAGTCATTGGGGACTCCATAGTTCGGGGAACAGATAGGAGGTTTTGTGGGAACGAGAGAGACTCACGGTTGGTGTGTTGCCTCCCAGGTGCCAGGGTACGTGATGTCTTGGAGCGTGTTTTTGGGATCCTCAAGGGGGAGGGGGAGCAGCCCCAAGTCGTGGTACACATAGGCACCAACAACATAGGTAGGAAGAGAGATGGGGATTTAAGGCAGAAATTCAGGGAGCTAGGGTGGAAGCTTAGAGCGAGAACAAACAGAGTTGTTATCTCTGGGTTGTTGCCCGTGAACACGTGGCTGCAGGGATGGTGTTGGAGGGAGGGTTTTGGTTTCCTGGATAATTGGGGCTCTTTCTGGGGTAGGTGGGACCTCTACAAACAGGATGGTCTTCACCTGAACCAGTGGGGTACCAATATCCTGGGGGGGGGAGATTTGCTAGTGCTCTTCGGGGGGGGGGGGGGGGGGGGTTGAAACTAATTCAGCAGGGGGATGGGAACCTAAATTGTAGTTCCAGTGTGCAGGATTTTGAGAGTAGTGAGGTCAGGGATAAGGTTATAAAGACACAAGAGGGCACTGGCAAGCAAGAGCTTGGTTTAAAATGTGTCTACTTCAATGCCAGGAGCATCCGGAATAAGGTGAGTGAGGTTGCAGCATGGGTTGGTACCTGGGATCTCGATGTTGTGGCCATTTCAGAGACATGGGTAGAGCAGGGACAGGAATGGATGTTGCGGGTTCCGGGATTTAGATGTTTCACTAAGAACAGAGAAGAGGGTAAAAGGGGGGGGGGGGGGGAGGTGTGGCATTTTTAATCAAGGAAAGTATTACAGCGGCAGAAAGGACGTTTGAGGACTCGTCTACGGAGGTAGTCTGGGCCGAGGTTAGAAACAGGAGAGGAGAGGTCACCCTGTTGGGAGTTTTCTATAGACCTCCAAATAGTTCCAGAGATGTCGAGGAAAGGATAGCAAAGATGATTCTTGACAGGAGCGAGAGTAACAGGGTAGTGGTTATGGGGGACTTTAACTTTCCAAATATTGACTGGAAATACTATAGTATGAGTACTTTAGATGGGTCTGTTTTTGACCAGTGTGTGCAGGAGGGTTTTCTGACACAGTATGTAGACAGGCCAACCAGGGGCGACGCCACATTGGATTGGTACTGGGTAATGAACCCGGCCAGGTGTTAGATTTAGAAGTTGGTGAGTACTTTGGTGATAGTGATCACAATTCGGTTAGGTTGACCTTAGCGATGGGCAGGGACAGGCATATGCAGCAGGGCAAGAATTATAGCGGGGGGAAAGGAAATTATGATGCGATTAGGCAAGATTTAGGATGCGTAGGATGGGGAAGGAAACTGCAGGGGATGGGCACAATCGAAATGTGGAGCTTATTCAAGGAGCAGTTACTGCGTGTCCTTGATAAGTATGTACCTGTCAGGCAGGGAGGAAGGTCTCGAGCGAGGGAGCCGTGGTTTACTAAAGAAGTTGAAGAGCTTGTCAAGAGGAAGAAGAAGGCATATGTTAGGATGAGACGTGAAGGCTCAGTTAGGGCGCTTGAGAGTTACAAGCTAGCGAGGGAAGATCTAAAGGGAGAGATAAGAAGAGCAAGGAGAGGATACGAGAAGTCATTGGCGGATATGATCAAAGAAAACTCTAAGGCTTTCAATAGGTATATCAGGAATAAAAGAATGACTAGAGATAGGTTAGGGCCAATCAAGGATAGTAGTGGGAAGTTGTGTGTGGAATCGGAGGAGATAGGGGAAGTGTTAAATGAATATTTTTCGTCAGTATTTACAGTCGAGAAAGAAAATGTTGTCGAGGAGAATACTGAGATACAGACTACTAGGCTAGATGGGATTAAGGTTCACAAGGAGGAGGTGTTAGCAATTTTGGAAAGTGTGAAAATAGATAAGTCCCCTGGGCCAGATGGGATTTATCCTCGGATTCTCTGGGAAGCCAGGGAGGAGATTGCAGAGCCTTTGTCCTTGATTTTTATGTCGTCATTGTCGACAGGAATAGTGCCGGAAGACTGGAGGATAGCAAATGTTGTCCCCTTATTCAAGAAGGGGAGTAGAGACAGCCCTGGTAATTATAGACCTGTGAGCCTTACTTCGGTTGTGGGTAAAATGTTGGAAAAGGTTATAAGAGATAGGATTTGTAGTCATCTTGGAAAGAATAAGTTCATTAGAGATAGTCAGCACGGTTTTGTGAAGGGTAGGTCGTGCCTCACAAACCTTATTGAGTTTTTTGACAAGGTGACCAAACAGGTGGATGAGGGTAAAGCCGTGGATGTGGTGTATATGGATTTCAGTAAGGCGTTTGATAAGGTTCCCCACAGTCGGCTATTGCAGAAAATACAGAAGTATGGGATTGAAGGTGAATTAATGCTTTGGATCAGAAATTGGCTAGCTGAAAGAAGACAGAGGGTGGTGGTTGATGGTAAATGTTCATCCTGGGGTATAGTTTCTAGTGGTGCACCGCAAGGATCTGTTTTGGGGCCACTGCTGTTTGTCATTTTTATAAATGACCTGGATGAGGGTGTAGAAGGGTGGGTTAGTAAATTTGCGGATGACACGAAGGTCGGTGGAGTTGTGGATAGTGCCGAAGGATGATGTAGGTTACAGAGGGACATAGATAGGCTGCAGAGTTGGGCTGAGAGATGGCAAATGGAGTTTAATGCGGAAAAGTGTGAGGTGATTCACTTCGGAAGGAGTAACTGGATTGTAGAATACTGGGCTAATGGGAAGATTCTTGGCAGTGTAGATGAGCAGAGAGATCTTGGTGCCCAGGTACATAAATCCCTGAAAGTTGCCACCCAGGTTAATAGAGCTGTTAAGAAGGCATATGGTGTGTTAGCTTTTATTAGTAGGGGGATCGAGTTTAGGAGCCACGAGGTCATGCTGCAGCTGTACAAAACTCTGGTGAGGCCGCACCTGGAGTATTGCGTGCAGTTCTGGTCACCGCATGATAGGAAGGATGTGGAAGCTTTGGAAAAGGTGCGGAGGAGATTTACTAGGATGTTGCCTGCTATGGAGGGAAGGTCTTTCGAGGAAAGGCTGAGGGACTTGAGGTTGTTTTCGTTAGAGAGAAGGAGGAGAAGAGGTGACTTAATAGAGACATATAAGATAATCAGAGGGTTGGACAGGGTGGATAGTGAGAGCCTTTTTCCTCGGATGGTGATGGCAAACACGAGGGGACAGTTGAGGGGTGATAGATATTGGACAGATGTCAGAGGTAGTTTCTTTACACAGAGAGTAGTAGGGGCGTGGAACGCACTGCCTGCAACAGTAGTAGACTCGCCAACTTTAAGGGCGTTTAAGTGGTCATTGGATAGACATATGGATGAAAATGGAATAGTGTAGGTCAGATGGTTTCACAGGTCGACGCAACATCGAGGGCTGAAGGGCCTGTACTGCGCTGTCATGTTCTATGTTCTATCTGTGTGACGCATTTTGGCAGGAGCAATAGTGTGAGGCTATGCAGACAGAATGGTACAGTTCTAAAAATTGTGAAGGAACAGTTCTAAAGATTGTGAAGGAATAGATGGACCTGTGTGTGGATGTGCAGAGATCTCTGAAGGTGGCAGGACATATTGAGAGAATGGCTACAAAGCATATGAGATCTTGAGCTTCTTAAATAGAGGCATCGAGTACAAAGCAGGAAGTTATGCTATTTCATGTATACAACTCTGGTTGTGTAGTATTGTGTCCAGCTCTGGTCATCATACTTTAGGAAGGATGTGACTGTCCTTGAGAGGGTGCAGAGGAGATTTACCAGAATAGTTCCAGGGATGGGGTTTTTGTTACAATACTAGTTTGGAAAAGCTGGGGTTGTTCTCCCTGGAGTAATTGCTATTGAGGGAATATTTCCTAGAAGTGTATAAGATTATGAGAGAATCACAGAGAATCACAGAGCTGTTGCAGCACAGATGGATCTCATTCAGCCCATTGCATCTGCACCTGTTCTCCGAGTGAGTAATTCACTTCGCGCCATTTCCCTGCCTTTCCCCCATAATCCTACACATTCTTCCTTTTCAGGTGTCTAAATAATTCCCTTTCGAATGTGTCAAGTGAACCTCTTTCAATCACACTCTCTGACAGTGCATTCCAGATCCTAACCACTAACTGTGTGAAAATATTTTCCTCATGTTGGCATTGCTATTTTGAAAACCAATTACATTAAATCTAAACCCATCCGTTCTTGATCGTTTGACGAGTGGGAACAGTTTTTCCCTTCCTACTCTGTCCAGACCCCTCATGATTTTGAAAGGTTTAGATATGAAAGAGACAAGGAAAAACTGTTCCCATTAACTGATGAAACACGGACCAGGGAACACAGATGGAAGGTCTTGGGTAAGAGATGCAGGGGGAATATGAGGAAGAGTTTTTTTACACAGTGGATGGTAATGAGCTGGAACTCACTGCCCATGAGGGTGGTGGAAGCCGAGGCTATCAATGATTTAGGAACAGAGGACCATAGGAGCAGGAGTAGGCCATTCAGCCCATCCAGCCTGACCTGCCATTCAATATGATCGTGGCTCATCATCCACTTCAATGCCTTTTCCCCACACTATCCTCATATCCTTTTATCTCATTGATATTTAGAAATGTGTCAATCTCTGCTTTAAACATAAACAATGACTGAGCTTCCACAGCCCTCTAGGTTAGAGAAATCCAAAGATTCACAACCCTCTGAGCAGTGAAATGTTTCCTCATCTCTGTCCTAAATGGCTTCCCACTTATTTTGAAATTGTGTCTGCTAATTCTAGATTCCCCAACCAGGAGTAACATCTTAGCTGCATCTACCCTGTCTATCTCCTAAAGTATTTTGTAGGTTTCAATGAGATCACCTCTCATTCTTCGAAACTCTAGAGAATAGTTTCCCCAATCTCTCTTCATGAGACTGTCCGGCCATCCCAGGAACAAGTCTGATGAACCGTCGTTGCAGTCCCTCTATGGCAATAATATCCTTCCTAAAGTAAGGGGAGTAAAACTGCACACAATACTCCAAGTGCGGTCTAACTAAAGTTCTGTACAGTTGTAGCAAGACTTCACTACTTCTGTACTCAAATCCTGTTACGAAAAAGGCGAACATGCCATTAACCTTTGTAATTGTTTGCTGCACCTGCATGTTAGCTTTCAGTGACTTATTGGCAAGGACACCCAGGCCGCTTTGTGCATCTACACTTCCTAATTCATCATTTAAGAAATACTCTGCACATCTATTCCTCCTACCAAATTGGATTACCTTACATTTTTCAATATTATATCCCACCTAACATGTTCTTGCCCATTCACTAAGTCTGAACAATTCCCCTTGAAGCGGCTTTGCATCTTCCTCACTGTACACATTCCCACCTAGTTTTGTGTCAGACGCAAACTTGGAAATATTACATTTGATCCCCACATCCAAATCATTGAAATATATTGCGAACAGCTGAGGCCCAATCTCTGATCCTTGCAGTACCCCACCAGTCACAGCCTGCCAACGCGAAACTGATCTGTTTATTCCTGCTCACTGTTTCCAATCTGTTAACCAATCCTTAATCCATGCCAGTATATTACCTCCTACCCCATGTGTTTTAATTTTGCGAAGCAAGCTCCTTTGGGGGTTCTGAAAACCTTCTGAAAATACAAGTATACTATGTCTGCCAACTCCTCTTAATCAATTCTGTTGTTATCATTCTCAAAAAGTCCAACAGGTTCGTCAAACATGATTTCCCATTCATAAATCCATGTTAACTATGCCCAATCAGATCATCATTATCCAAATGTCCATTTATCACATCTTTTAGAAATGACTCGAGCAGGTTCCCAACGATTAATGTAAGGCTAACAGCTTTGTAATTCCCTGTTTTCGCTCTCCCTACCTTCTTAAATAGTGGGGTGACATTTGCATCCTTCCAATCTGCAGGAACGGCTCCGGAATCTACAAAATTTTTGAAGATGATCAGCAATGCATCCATTATCTCCATAGCTATCTCGTCAACACTCTGAGACGTAGAATATCAGGTGCTGGGGACATAGCAACCTTCAGCCCCATTAATTTCTCCAATACAACCTTCTTAGTAATACTAACTTCCTTTAATTCATTGCAGTTCTGAAGAAGGGTCACTGACCTGAAACGTCAACTCTGCTTCTCTCTACACAGATGCTGCCAGACCTGCTGAGTGTTTCCAGCATTTCTTGTTTTTATTCAAGATTTCCAGCATCCACAGTATTTTACTTTTAATTTCCTTCAATTCATCATTCCCACAATCCCTTGTATCTCCAATTCTGGGAGATTTCTTATATGTGCCTCGGTGAAGACAGACACAAAATAATCATTTAGCTTCTCTGCAATTTCGCTGTTCCCATTATAAATTCTACTGACACTGCCTGTGATGGACCCACATCTGTCTGAGCCAAATGTTTCATTGTCACTACCTGTAGAAGCTTTTTACAGTCCGTTTTTATATTTCTCCAGCTAACATGCATATTCTATTCTGCCTTTCTTTACCAGTTTCTTCATTCTCCTTTGGTGTATTCTAAAACCCTCCCAATTCTCAGGTTTACTTCAATTTATGGCAGCTTAATTGTCCTTTTATAGAGTCATAGCGTCATAGAGAGATACAGATACGGCCCTTCGGCCCACCGATTCTGTGCCTGCCAACAAACACCCATTTATATTAATCTGACATTAATCCCATATACCTGACCACATTCCCACCATTCTCCTACCACCTACCTCCACTAGGGGCAATTTGCAATGGCCAATTTACCAAGCAACCTGCAAGTCTTTGGTTGGAGGAGGAAACTGAAGCACCCCGCTGAAAGCTACGTGGTTACCGTAGAACTTGCAAACTCCACTTAGGCAGTACCAAGAACTGAACCCGGGTTGCTGGAGCTGTGAAGCTGCAGTGCTAACCGCAGTTTTAATCTTATACAATCCTTAACTTCCTTTGTTGTCCAAAGTTGACTGCCTTTACTTTTGGTGTTTATGTGCCTGCAAGCAATGTATAGGTGCTGTAAACTATATAATATTTATTTAAAGACTATCGATTGCCTATGTACTATCATACCTTTCAATGTATTTTTCCAATCCACCTCGGGCAATTTGCCCCTCATACCTTCATAACTTCTTTTGTTCACATTTAACACCCTGGATTAAGAGTGAACTACATTACTTTCAAGCATAATGTAAAATTCTATCACATTATGGTAATTCATCCCGAAAGGTAACTTTACAATAAAATTATTAATTATCCCTGTCTCATTACATAATACTCGATCTACAATAGCCTGTTTTCTAGTCAGTTCCTCAACATACTGCTCTAGAAAACCATCCCTAACACACTCCAGAAACTCGTCATTCATAGCATTTGTTCTCATTAGGTTACCCAGTCTATATGAGGATTGAAGTCACCCATGATGACTGTATTGCCCATGTTATATGATTCGCTCATCTCCATTAATGCCATTCCCCACAAAAACACTACTGTTTGATGGCCTACAAACAGCTTCTACCAGTGTTTGCTGCCCGTTGTTGTTTCTTAGCTCCACCCAAATAGATTCCATATTTTGTTCTTCAGAACTGAGATCCTCCCTTACTAATGTACTGATACTATCCCTTATTATCAGTGCAACATTATGTCCTTTCCCTTTTTGCCAGTCCTTCCTAAAGGTCGAATCTGCTTGCGAATTCAATTCTCAGTCTTGGTCACCCTGTAGCACGTTTCCGTTATGACAATTGGATCAGACTCATTTACCTCTATTTGTGACTTTAAATCATCTACCCTGTTCTCAATACTGAGTGCATTCAGGTACAGTGCCCATAACCGTGTCTTATTGACATTCTGCATTCTAGTTGATGCTCACCTTTGTTTCACCTACCTTCGAATGTCACCTTCTACTTTTCTATCTCCTGTTACCAGCTTTATTTCCTCTCAATTTGATCCTTCCTCCCAATTTCAAAAGATAACTGGATGGGGGATTGAAGGAAGTGACCTTGCAGGGCTACGGGATTGAGTGGGGGAGTAAGACTGACTGAATTGCTCCACTGAGAACGAGCACGGTCTCGATGGGCCTAATGGACACCGTCTGTGTGGTAAGTGACTCTGACTCTATCACTGTCTATGACTGAATGTTGGATATGTCTCCCATCCCTGCCGGAAAGATCCGGATACATAAAATGTCAATGAAACTGTGACGTTAACAACCACTGACAGCTCCGTCCTCACCCTGGTCTGAGGCTCTAGTTCTCGTTTCAGGAGGTGACATAGCTCTGTGACCACCTCCTTATTGAAACAGAGTCACCTCACATACTGCTCCAGGCTGAGATGTTGGTAGGAAAAGTGCTCTTGGAAAACCCGGCGTGGGTAGTGCAGAGCCCCCTCCTCCTCCCTCGTTACGGATCTTCCTCACTCTGCAGCTTCTGCTCCATTTTTTGGTGATGTTACAGAGCCAGAGACACTGTAACTATAGTCCCCATACCTCGTCCAGAGTTGGGGCACAATTTTTGAATTTTTGCAGCAGCTCACAACACAACCTCCAGGAAACCATCCACAGCACCTTCCACTAACTTTACAATAGCAGAAGTAAGTCAAAAGCCCCTCACCTATAAGTTGCATGCCTGGTTCGTTTAAATAACATTCGAGGGGGTTCCTGCTGCTGCTGCTGCTGAATGTATGTTCAGCTGAGAGTGACTAACACAGGCGGTCAGTGAACATGCACAGACCAAGTTTCAAAGACGTACATCAAAGCTGTTGGAATGGTACATTGACATCACATTCAAAACCATCCTCAAATGAACAACACATTAATGAAACGATTGACCTAGAGCCCTGCCCAGCGTGGGGCATTGTGCAGGCCACAGTAGAAGAGGCCATCTGTGAAAATCACACTAACAGCATATACATGGTGCTATTGACCTACAGCACTGCATCAAAGCTGCTAGAATAGCAGTTTGACATGACATTCCACAACTCCTCGTGCTACTAGTGCACACAATGTACACCCGGGTTACAGTACTACACAGCATGGGACAGTGTGCAGGCCACACCAGAAATGGCTGGGAGCTCAGCTCATACCCTTTTATAGATCCAGGCTTCCACAGTGTGGGCAATAGTGCTGCTGTAAGAGCTGAAAATCACCACCAAGAAGAGATAGAGAGGGAAGGAAATTCACTTTAAGGGGGACATGGAAATAGACTTGATGGAAGATTTTCAAGAATATGGGAATGGACAGGGGAATGGGACTAATTGGAGGGGTGAGTCCATGGAGGGATTCAAACACAAGCATGAGAATATTAAAATTAAGGGTGTTGCCAGACCGGGAGCCAATGTAGATCAGTGAGCACAGGGGTAATGGGTGATCGGGATTTGGTGTGAGTTAGAACACAGGCAGCAGAATTCTGGATGGGCTGTGGTTTATAGAAGTTTATAACTGGGAGGGTGACCAGGATAGAATTGGAAAAATCAAGTGAATAAAGGCACAGATGAGGGTTTGTGCAGCAGATGGGCTGAGGCAGAGGTTGTGATCGGTGATAGTACAGAGGTGGTAATAGGCAGGGTTGGTGATGTAGGGAATATGGAGATGAACGCAGCTCAGGTATAAATAGAACACAGATGTTGTAAACAGCCTCGGATATTGGGCAGGGTGGGGTAGGTGTTTCACAGATAGGAGATGGAGTTTGTGATGAAGACCAATGGCACTGGTTTCAGTCTTCCCAATATTTACATTACAGAACAGTATTTCAGTGAAACAGGGTTTACAGATCACCTAGCGGGAAATAGAGACTTACCAGGAGCACAGACAGGACCCAAGATGGAAGATGAATTTACAAGAACTGTAATACAATTAGCAATGGGTTGACTGTTAATAGCTGGAGGTAGAGATTCACCAGCAACAGTAGCAGCAGCAAAAAGGGCAGAGTAAACTACAGGAGCAGTAATGCAATTAAACATGGTTCATAGAATTAATCGCTGTATCGAGAGACTTACCAGGGACGCCAACAATAGCCAGGATGGGATAGTAAATATATTGAATTATCTCAAGTGCATACAAGATCCGATCGTCTAATGAGTACCAAACCCAATATGTAGAAAGATAGTAAAGATTGGAGGATAAACTCCTGCCCATTGTTGTAACATTCCAATCTATTGTTCTCAGATTCTGACCCATTATTGTAACATTCAAATCTATTGTCCTCAGATTCTGATCTATCCCTTCTCTCTCTCTGGAGCCACTGATCCCTGTCAGTGCCGAGCGTGATGTTCCCTTTGACGCTATGTGATAACACATTGAAAGAGTCCCTTATTAATAGAAAAGGAAAACCCTCCAGTGACACAATTAGGGCCCATGGAGGCTGACATTAATTACAGTTACTGAACAAATTGGTTTAGTTAAACCTTTTCATTTAAACACTTTTTGTACCACAATCAACGATAACATTTGCCCAGTCTGAATGGGATGTATGAGGGTTGCTGAGGAAGGGAAAGGTGGGAATAGCGGATGCACAGGCCAGAATCTTGGATATGTGAGTCGTGGCAGAGGACTGGAGGGTTGTCAATGTTGCACCCTGATTAAAAAAGGAGAGGTGGAGTAAACTCTGTATTTACTGTCACTGATGGGGAAATTTCTAGAGTTCACATCCCAGGACAAACGTATTTGATGCTGGAGAAAAGGAAAAAAGCATGGACAACAAATGGCCGGCAGGAAGTATATGGTAAGACAAGTCATGTCTAGTAAATGTCAACAACAACAACTTATATGACCCAGAGACACAACAGGAGATATCAGGTCAGATGACCAACAGCTTGGTCAAAGAGGAAGTTTTTATGTAGTGTCTTAAGGGAGGAATGTGATGTAGCGTGGCAGTGAAAGTGGGATACTGGCAATCTCACCGAACTAGTAATTCAGAGGCGCAGGCTCATTCCCTGGGGACATGGGTTCAAATCCCACCATAGCAGATGGTGGAATTTAAAATTCAATTATGTAATGCATTCAATTGATGAATAAAAACTGGAATTGAAATCTGGACTTAATAATGTTGCCATGAAGCCATCATCGATTTTTATAACAATCTATCTGGTTCATTAATGTCCTTTAGGGAAGGAGATCTACCATCCTTATCTGTTCTGGTCGCCATGTAACTCAATGTGGTTCACTTTTAACTGTCCTCTGAAATAGTCTAGCAAGCCACATAGTGTCAAGAATAATTATGGATGGACAATAAAGATGTAGGAATGGTATCCCAGAGATTTTCATAAGGATCGTTAACTAGTCTAGGACATAACTCTGGACACAGGTCTTTGTGTCTACATTCCTGGCAATGATAATGTGAAGCCTCATGTCCACATATATAAACAAATGTTGTTTATAAACTGTCATCTTTTTGATTGGTTACTCTATGGTTCAAACATGAGAATTACAAGAAAGAATGAGACAGCATTCAAAGTTCAAATTAAACACCAATGACTCTACGGGATTCAGTAGGAATACTACTAGTTAACAATTATACAAAATACCCATTCACAATGTACCGGTGAACAATACACCCATTAGTCACAAACATGTTGCAAAGAGTCATGCATACATGATAACCCAGTGAGCATTTCCCTCCCTGCTAATCGTTCTGTCGCTGACCAAGCTCCTCGACCTTATCACTGAATCACTATTTTCAATGATTTTTACACCTGTCATATCAAAGTGGGCAGGATGTTTCATTGACAAGATCACACTGTCCTATCAAAATCCACCATAAGCTACAATTGTCCAATGAGATGTCTAATCCTTTGTTCAGACTATGAGATGAGATGCTGCCTTGCTGGTGAGCATGCGTTTACATTTCCTTCAGTAATTTCATCACCCCTTGTGGATGTTACAGATGCATCAGGATTGTTATCAGAACAGAAAATAGCAGATTTCCTTCCTGGTCACATACACATTTTAAACCACAGGACAATTAAACAACCCAATCCCTTACATTCCTGACGTCTTACAAACTGTTACTTCGAGAATTTCTAGTTTATTTGCATTTCAAAACAAGACATACTCTGACATCATTAATCATCTTTAATAAAACTCTAGAATTAAAATATCTATTCTAATGGTGCTCATTGTCAATTGTTGTAAAAGCACATCTGGTTCACTAATGTCCTTCAGGGAAGGAGATCTGCCATCCTAACCTGGTCTGGCCTCCATGTGACTCCAGACTCACAGCAATGTGGTTGATTCTGAAATGGCCTAGCAAGCTGATCAGTTGTACGAAACGGCGACAAAATCAAAGGAAAGCAATGAAACCGGACAGACCACCTGGCATCGACCTCGGCACCAGAAGTAACAAAGACAAACCCACCCTGTGGACCCTGTAAAGTCCTCCATACTAACATCTGGGGGCTTGTGCCAAAGTTCGGAGAGCTGTCCCACAGGCTAGTCAAGCAGCAGAAAACATCGTCATACTCACCGAATCATACCTTACAGTGTCCCAGACACTACCATCACCATCCCCGGGTATGGACTGCAGTAGTTCAAGAAGACAGCTCAGCACCACCTTCTCAAGGGCAATTACGGATGGGCAATAAATGCTGGCATAGCCAGCCACACCCACATCCCATGAATGAGCGAATAAAAGAAATGCTGAGACCATCCAGTGTCTACACCTGTCCACCTCAAAGACTGCCCTGTGTCCTATCCTCAGGCTGGTGGGGTATCAATGGACCCACATCCAGTGTCTATGCTCTGTCCATCTCAAAGACTGCCCTGTGTCCTATCCTCAGGCTGATAGGGTATCAATGGACCCACATCCAGTGTCTATGCTCTGTCCATCTCAAAGACTGCCCTGTGTCCTATCCTCAGGCTGATAGGGTATCAGTGGACCCTCATCGCTCGATTTGCAGAGACTGTGACTCCTCTTTATGAACTACCTAATAATGGTGATGACCAGGTTTAACCCGGTTGGACTGAAGAGATCACCGAAGCAGTAATACAATTGAAGAAATCTGTCGCACAACGTGTCTTCTCTCACCTAACCCTGACAATACTTTCCACATGGAGTTGGGGGACACAGTGAAAAGTCTGACTGCTGACCTATGTAGAGAAAACCAGGAGAAACTACTCCCTATTGTGAATGATCCAGAATTGTGAGTGGGTCTGAACTGATTTACTCAGTTTGTGAAGGACATTTGTTAACCACATTCTGGGACATCAACCATTTCACTTACATCACGTGGTTCAACAGGGTGATACTGTCCAGTCCATTATAAACTTACCCATTACAGGAAAGCAGTAATAATAGTATTCCGCTGTCAGAGAGTCGTAGTCATTTCAGCAGGGAATGAGGCCATTCGGCCCATCGAGTCCATGCCAGCTCTTATTAGATAGATCCAGTCAGTCTCATTCCCCAGCTCTGTCTCCATGTTCCTGCAAATTTATTTCCCTCAATTGCTCATCCATTATCCTTCTGAAATCATTCACCATCTCTGTTTCCACCACCCTCGTAGGCAGTGATTTCCAGGCCTTTCCCACTCTCTGTGCAAAAAAGTTGTTCCTCACATCCCCCTGTATCACTTATCCACAACCTGAACTCCAGTCCTTATACCATTGACTAATGGGAACATATTTTCCTGTCTACATTATCCAAACATGTTACCATCTTATATACCTCCATCAAATCTCCCCTCTATCACCTTTACTCCATGGAAAACAATCCGAGTTTTTCCAAACTAACCTTGCAGCTAAAATCCTCCATCACTGGAACCATTCTGGAAAATCTCCTCTACACCCTGTCAAGGACCCTCAGATCCTTCCTGAAGTGTGGTGAACAGAACTGGATGCAGTACTCCAGTTGGGGCATAACGAGAGCTTTATAAATTTTCAGCATGACTTTACTTATTCTGCACTCACTACCTCTATTTACGAATCCAAAGATCCCATATGCTTTACGAACGACTCTCTCAATATGTCCTGCCACCTTTAAGTATCTATGCACATGAAACCTATGTCCTTCTGTCTCTGCACATTCTTGAGAAGTGTACCACACTCTTGAGAACTGTGCCATTAAGTGAACACTGCCTCAACCTGTTACTTCTGATAAAATGTATCACCTCACACTTGTCTATATTAAATTCTATCTGCCTCTTGGCTGCTCATTCTGCTAGCGTATCTATGTCCTGTTACATTGATCGGTATCAACGTCACTGTCTGCTGCGCCTCCAAGTTTGTCATTATCAGCAAATTTTGAAATATTGCTCTGTGCCAATATCCAAATTATTTATACATATCATAACAAAAGCAGTGACCCTTGGGGAACATCACTGTCTACCTTCCTCCAGTCTGAAAAACAACTATCTACCACAACTCACTGTTATCTTTCATTAAGCCAGTTTCTGTATTATCCAAGCTGTCCTACCCTCCTATTCCATGATCATCAATTAACTGTCCAGCTGTCACTAACAGACTGTGAAAGAAACTACAAGTTCAGATTAAAATTAAGTGAAATGCTAAATGTAAAAAATAACTAAATTTTGGAATGAGATCAACTCAAAATTCAGTCACTCATTAACTTTACTGCATCTAGCACTCTGTACAAGCCGTACTCCCTAAATCTGGACTCTGTGCAACTTACTGCATTTAGAGTTTAGGGAGAGAATTCCAGGGCTTAGGGATGAGAACAGAAAGTGCCGGAAATACTCAGCAAGTCTGGCAGCATCTGTGTAGAGAGAAATAGAGTTAATGTTTCAGATCTGTGACCATTCATCAGAACTGGTAAACGTTAGAAATGTAACAGTCTTTGAGCAAGTGGAAGAGGAGAAGGGGGAAGAAGAAGAAGAAGGAAGGACAGTCATGGGACGGAGAGGGGAGAGATTAAATGACAGACTGTCAGATTTCTAACGTTTACCAGTTCCGATGAAGGGTCATAGATCTGAAACATTAACTCTGTTTCTCTCTACAGAGATGCTTCCAGACATGCTAAGCATTTCCAACACTTTATGTTCTCATTTCAGAGTTCCAGCATCGGCAGTATTTTGTTTTTATTTTCGTGTTTAATTCACTGCCACTTCTACTCCAGGAATGCCTACCTTGAAGAAGTTCTGCTCTTCTCTTCCAAGCTTAGGGCCTCGGCAGCTAAAGGCACGGCTACCAATGGTAGAGTAATTAAAATGGGGGATGCTCAAGAGGCCAGAATTAGATGTGTGTTGATATAGGGAGCGGTGAGGCAATGAGGGATTAGAAAAGACGGCTAAGAGTTTTAAAATTGAGGTGTTACTGACCAGGATCCAATGTAGGTCAGTGAGTACAGGGTGTGATGGGTAAACAGGACTTGGTGTGAGTTAGGACATGGACAGCACTGTTTTGGATCACCTCAAGTTTATAGAGGGTAGAATGTGGGAGACCAGCCAGGAGTGTGCTGGAATAGTCAAGTCTACAGGTAACACAGGCAAGGGGAAGTGTTTCATCAGCAGAACAGCTGAGAGAGGGGCAACGTTGTGTGATGATACAGAGGTGGAAATAGTCAATTCTAGTGACAGCGTGAATATTTGACAGGAATATCATCGCAGGGTCAACTATGACAGCAGTTTGTGAACAGTTTGGTTTAGTCTCAGACAGTTGTCAAGGAGAGGGATGGAGTATGTAGGGAGGGAACGTTTGATGTGGGGTTTGAAAACATTGGCTTCAGTCTTCCTAATATTTAATTGACATGGCAGATGTGTGAGGTGGTACGTTGTGGGAATATTTTACTAAGTTACAAGTTAATCCCCTTTTGTTTCAGAGGACCAGGGGACTGCTGGGTAAGGGAAAACTATTTATTTGGGCAGTGGCAGTACCCGAGACACTACACGTGCAGTGTCTCCCACCCACCCTCCTCCTCTAAGCAAAAAAAAAAGGACTCTGGTGTGTTGATAAGGTAAGCTTTTTATTTAAAAAGTTCAGTCCGTCGGATTGCTAAGCGAACAAGTTTTGACTTTTTTTTCCGTTTGGTTTTTCAGTAGATTTGTTGGGAATCTAGAATAGTGGGAATGGAGGTAAAGGCAGTTGTATGTTCCTCCTGCAGAATGTGGGAGGTAGGGGTCGCCAAGAGTGTCCCTGCTGACTGCATCTGCGGGAAGTGCACCCAACTCCAGCTCCTCGCAGACCGCGTTAGGGAACTGGAGCTGGAGCTGGATGAACTTCGGATCATTCGGGAGGCGGAGGGGATTATTGACAGGAGTTAGAGGGAGGCAGTCACACCTCAGGTAAAAGAAGTAGGTAGATGGGTTACCGTCAGGGGAAGGAAAGGGAACCAGCAGGCAGTGCAGGGATCCCCTGTGGCCGTTTCCCTCAACAACAGGTATACCGTTTTGGATACTGTTGGGGGGGACGACTTGCCAGGGGTAAGCAATGGGGTGCAGGTCTCTGGCACAGAGTCTGTCCCTGTTGCTCAGAAGGGAAAGGGGAAGAGGAGCAGAGCATTAGTCATTGGGGACTCCATAGTTAGGGGAACAGATAGGAGGTTCTGTGGGAACGAGAGAGACTCACGGTTGGTGTGTTGCCTCCCAGGTGCCAGGGTACGTGATGTCTCCGATCGTGTTTTTGGGATCCTTAAGGGGGAGGGGGAGCACCCCCAAGTCGTGGTCCACATAGGCACCAACGACATAGGAAGGAAGAGAGATGGGGATTTAAGGCAGAAATTCAGGGAGCTAGGGTGGAAGCTTAGAGCGAGAACAACCAGAGTTGTTATCTCTGGGTTGTTGCCTGTGACACGTGCTAGCGAAGAGAGGAATAGGGAGAGAGAGGAGTTGAACACGTGGCTGCAGGGATGGTGCAGGAGGGAGGATTTTGGTTTCCTGGATAATTGGGGCTCTTTCTGGGGTAGGTGGGACCTCTACAAACAGGATGGTCTTCACCTGAACCAGAGGGGTACCAATATCCTGGGGGGGAGATTTGTTAGTGCTCTTCGGGGGGGTTTAAACTAAATCAGCAGGGGAATGGGAACCTAAATTGTAGTTCCAGTGTACAGGATGTTGAGAGTAGTGAGGTAGGGGATAAGGTTACAGGGACGCAAGAGGGCACTGGCAAGCAAGAACTTGGTTTAAAGTGTGTCTACTTCAACGCCAGGAGCATCCGGAATAAGGTGGGTGAGCTTGCAGCATGGGTTGGTACCTGGGATCCTGATGTTGTGGCCATTTCAGAGACATAGGTAGAGCAGGGGCAGGAATGGATGTTGCAGGTTCCGGGATTTAGATGTTTCAGTAAGAACAGAGAAGAGGGTAAAAGAGGGGGGGGGGTGGTGTGGCATTGTTAATCAAGGAAAGTATTACAGCGGCAGAAAGGACGTTTGAGGACTCGTCTACTGAGGTAGTATGGGCCGAGGTTAGAAACAGGAGAGGAGAGGTCACCCTGTTGGGAGTTTTCTATAGACCTCCGAATAGTTCCAGAGATGTAGAGGAAAGGATAGCGAAGATGATTCTCGACAGGAGCGAGAGTAACAGGGTAGTGGTTATGGGGGAATTTAACTTTCCCAATATTGACTGGAAATACTATAGTTCGAGTACTTTAGATGGGTCTGTTTTTGTCCAGTGTGTGCAGGAGGGTTTTCTGACACAGTATGTGGACAGGCCAACCAGGGGCGATGCCACATTGGATTTGGTACTGGGTAATGAACCCGGCCAGGTGTTCGATTTAGATGTAGGTGAGCACTTTGGCGATAGTGATCACAATTCGGTTAGGTTTACCTTAGCGATGGGCAGGGACAGGTATATACCGCAGGGCAAGAATTATAGCTGGGGGAAAGGAAATTATGACGCGATTAGGCAAGATTTAGGATGTGTAGGATGGGGAAGGAAACTGCAGGGGATGGGCACAAACGAAATGTGGAGCTTATTCAAGGAGCAGCTAATGCGTGTCCTTGATAAGTATGTACCTGTCAGGCAGGGAGGAAGTTGTCGAGCGAGGGAGCCGTGGTTTACTCAAGAAGTTGAAGCGCTTGTCAAGAGGAAGAGGGCGGCTTATGTTAGGATGAGACGTGAAGGCTCAGTTAGGGCGCTTGAGAGTTACAAGCTCGCCAGGAAGGATCGAAAGGGAGGGCTAAGAAGAGCAAGGAGAGGACACGAGAAGTCATTGGCGGATTGGATCAAAGAAAACCCTAAGGCTTTCTATAGGTATATCAGGAATAAACGAATGATAAGAGTTAGAACAGGGACAATCAAGGATAGTAGTGGGAAGTTGTGTGCGGAATCAGAGGAGATAGGGGAAGCGTTAAATGAATATTTTTCGTCAGTATTTACAGTAGAAAAAGAAAATGTTGCCGAGGAGATTACTGAGATACAGCCCACTAGGCTAGATGGAATTGTGATTCACAAGGAGGAGGTTTTAGCAATTTTGGAAAGAGTGAAAATAGATAAGTCCCCTGGGCCAGATGGGATTTATCCTAGGATTCTCTGGGAAGCCAGGGAGGAGATTGCAGAGCCGTTGTTGTTGATCTTTATGTCGTCATTGTCGACAGGAGTAGTGCCGGAGGACTGGAGGATAGCAAATGTTGTCCCCTTGTTCAAGAAGGGGAGTAGAGACAGCCCTGGTAATTATAGACCTGTGAGCCTCACATCGGTTGTTCGTAAAATGTTGGAAAAGGTTATAAGAGACAGGATTTATAATCATCTTGAAAAGAATACGTTCATTTGCGATAGTCAGCACGGTTTTGTGAAAGGGAGGTCGTGCCTCACAAACCTTATTGAGTTTTTCGAGAAGGTGACCAAACAGGTGGATGAGGGTAAAGCCGTGGATGTGGTGTATATGGATTTCAGTAAGACGTTTGATAAGGTTCCGCACGGTAGGCGATTGCAGAAAATACGGAAGTATGGGGTTGAAGGTGATTTAGAGCTTTGGATCAGAAATTGGCTAGCTGAAAGAAGACAGAGGGTGGTGGTTGATGGCAAATGTTCATCCTGGAGTTTAGTTACTAGTGGTGTACCGCAAGGTTCTGTTTTGGAGCCACTGCTGTTTGTCATTTTTATAAATGACCTGGATGAGGGTGTAGAAGGGTGGGTTAGTAAATTTGCGGATGACACGAAGGTCGGTGGAGTTGTGGATAGTGTCGCAGGGTGTTGTAGGGTACAAAGGGACATAGATAGGCTGCGGAGCTGGGCTGAGAGATGGCAAATGGAGTTTAATGCGGAGAAGTGTGAGGTGATTCACTTTGGAAGGAGTAACAGCAATGCAGAGTACTGGGCTAATGGGAAGATTCTTGGTAGTGTAGATGAGCAGAGAGATCTTGGTGTCCAGGTACATAAATCCCTGAAAGCTGCTACCCAGGTTAATGGGGCTGTTAAGAAGGCATATGGTGTGTTAGCTTTTATTAGTAAGGGGGATCGAGTTTCGGAGCCACGAGGTCATGATGCAGCTGGACAAAACTCTGGTGAGGCCGCACCTGGAGTATTGCGTGCAGTTCTGGTCACCGCATTATAGGAAGGATGTGGAAGCTTTGGAAAGGGTGCAGAGGAGATTTACTAGGATGTTGCCTGGTATGGAAGGAAGGTCTTACGAGGAAAGGCTGAGGGACTTGGGGTTGTTTTCGTTAGAGAGAAGGAGGAGGAGAGGTGACTTAATAGAGACATACAAGATAATCAGAGGGTTAGATAGGGTGGATAGTGAGAGTCTTTTTCCTCGGATGATGATGGCAAACACGAGGGGACATAGCTTTAAGTTGAGGGGTGAAAGATATAGGACAGATGTCAGAGGTAGTTTCTTTACGCAGAGAGTAGTAGGGGCGTGGAACGCCCTGCCTGCAACAGTAGTAGACTCGCCAACTTTAAGGGCATTTAAGTGGTCATTGGATAGACATATGGATGTAAATGGAATAGTGTAGGTCAGATGATCGGCGCAACATCGAGGACCGAAGGGCCTGTACTGCGCTGTAATATTCTAATTCTAAATTCTAATTCTATTATTTGTTCATGGGATGTGGGTGTCGCTGACTAGACCAGCATTAATTGTCCATCCATAATTGCCCTTGCGAAGGTGATGGTGAGCTGCATGCGGATGCATGAGGAGAGATAATATAAGCTAAATGGAACCACTTTACAAGTGGTGAGAATAAAAGAGAGACCTGGGGTGTTTGTGTGCAATCTTTGAAGTTAGCTGAACAGGTTAACAAACAGTTAACAAAGCAAATAGATACTTAGGCTTTATTAATAGAGACACAGAGTAGAATAGGATGTTATATTAAACCTATAGAAAAGACTAGTTCATCTCCACCTGGAATATTGTGTCCAATACTGGGAAACCCACGTTAGTAAGCACATGAAACCTTTGGAGAGGGGATAAAAGAGTTTTACTGGAACTTTTCCAGGGATGAGGAATTACAGTTATGTCGCTGGGAATGTTCACCTTAGAGTAGGGAAATTTAAAAGGAGGTCTGATCGAAATGTTTAAGATTATGTGCAGTTTAGATAAATTAAATAAAGTGAAATTGTTTCCAATGTGCGAGGGGCCATTAACCAGAGGACACAGATTTACGGTGATTGGAAACAAGAAGCAGAGGTGACACGGGGATTTTTTTATGCAATGGGTGTTTAGGATTTGCAATGTATTGTCTGATAGGCTGAAGGATACAGATTCAATAGTAGATTCCAAACGGCAATTGCATAGATATCTTAAGACGAAAAAAATGGAAGAATCTGGGAAAGAGCCCGGGTGTGGGACTAACTGGAAGCTCTTCCAAAGTGACAGCACAGAATTGATGGACCAAATGGCCTCCTTCAGTGCAATGCTATTCTATAATTCTATGATTGTTCCTGCCTGTACTTTCGCAATATTCCTATCCTTTCACCAGGTGTTTGATAATGTCCCACATAACAGCTGTGTTACCAAATTAGAAACACATGGGATTGAAGGGCCAATATCAGCCGTGGCTCAGTTTGCAGCTCTCTCCCCTTTCAGTCACAAGCTTCCAGGATCAAGTGTCACTGCAGGACTTGATCACAAGAATCAAGGCTGACACTGTAGTGCAATACCGTGGGAGTATTGCACTGCCAGATGCACCATCTTTAGAATGAAACGTTAAACCAAGGCCCCGTCTCTCCTCGCAGGTGGATGTTAAATATCCCATCGTACTATTTAGAAGCAGAGTAAGGGGATTATTCCCTGTGTCCTGGTAAATATTTATCATTAAATCAACATCACAAAAACAGGACTGATTATTATCACATTGCTGCTTGTGGGAGTTTGCTCTCCATCAGAGATTACAAGAGTGACTGCACTTTAAAAAGTACCAGTTGGGAGTAAGATGCTTTGTGACGTCCAGTGGTCATGAAAGGCGCTATAGAAATGCAGCTCTTTTTTATATTCAATGCCAGCATGCAGGAAGTTAGCTAAGTGACAGAAAGCTGAGAGTAGTGGAGAATGGTTGCTGTTCAGTCTGGAGGGAAGCACACAGTGGGATTCCCCAGGGTCACTGTTGGGATCACAGTTGCTGTAAGTTAATACAATGGGCTTGTGTACAGAGGGGATAATGTCAAAGTTTTCAGATGGCAGGAAACTCAGAAATGTTAATAAACAGTGTGAAGGATAGTAACAGACTTCAGGAGGACAGAGACTGACTGGTGAAATGGACAGGAACATGGCAGATGTAAAATAACACAGTGAAGTGTGAAGTGAGACATTTGGGTAGGAAGTATGAGGAGAAACAATATAAACTAAATGGTACCATTATAAAGTGGGTGAAGGATTGGAGAGACCTGCGGTGTACACACACAGATCATTGAAGGTAACATGTAGTGTCCTTGGTGTTAGAGAGTGGTACAGAGTAATGAAACTCAGGAGGAAATGCTGATTTTTATACATCATTGGTTTGGTCCCAGCTGGAGAATTGTGTCCAATTCTGATATGATTTTCAAGAATATGGGATATGGACAGGGGGATGGGACTAATTGGAGGGGTGAGGCCATGGAGGGATTCAAACACAAGAATGAGAATATTTAAATTAAGGTGCTGCCAGACTGGGAGCCAATGTAGATCAGTGAGCACAGGGGTGATGGGTGATCGGGATTTGATGTGAGTTAGGATACAGGCAGCAGAGGTCCGGATGGGCTGTGGTTTATGGAGGATTATAACTGGAAGGGTGACCAGGACAGAATTGGAATAGTCTAGTGTGGATTTAACAAAGGCACGGATGAGGGTTTATGCAGGAGATGTTTTGAGACAGAGGTGGAGACGGGTGATATTACAGAAGTGGCAGTAGGCAGGTTAGTGAAGGAGAGAGCATGGCGATGAACTCAGTTCAGGTATAAATAGAACATAGAAGTAGTAAACTGTCTGGTTCAGTCTCAGACATTGGCTAGTGAGGTGGATACAGACAGTGGATCGGGAACAGATTTTGTGAAAGAGACTGAAGACAGAGGCTTCAGTATTCCCAGGATTTACATGGCAAGAACACAAATCAGTGACATATGGTTTATAGATATAATAGTTGGATACAGAGACTTACCAGGGGCACCAATAATAGCGAGGATGGGATAGTAAATCGTTTCAATCATCTTTAGTGCATAATAGATGCGCATTTCTAATGTTCTCCAATAATAATCTGCAGTAAATTCGCCAAACCAATAGGAAAAACTCTTGCTGCCCATTTTGGTAACATTCCAATCTATTATTCTCAGATTCTGATCCATTTTTGTTACATTCCAATCTATTGTTCTCAGATTATGATCCATTGTTGTAAAACTCCAATCTATTGTTCTCAGATTCTGATCAATCCTTTTCCGCTCTCTGGAGCTGCTGTTAGTGTGGGGGTGATGCTCCCGGCTTGGAATAACACATTGGAGGAAATCCCTTCTTAATAGAAGTGGAAAACTCTCCAATGACACAATTAGGGTCCATGGAGACTGACATTAATTACACACACTGAACAAACAGATACAGTTAACCCCTGTCAAACCAGCATTTAGTGTTCCAAAATAAAGTAGAACATTTACCCAGACTGGGTGTTATGCATGAGGTTTGTTGAGGGAAGGAGTAGAAGAGGCACTGGCCAGAAGCTTTCACTCCTCCTTGGCTATGGGAGTAGTGACAGGGGAGTGGAGGACTGTAAATGATGCACCCTGTTTAAAAAAAGAGATTGGACAAACCCTGTAACTTCTGACCAATCAGTCTTATGTCGGCGATTGGAAATTTCTAGAGGCCATAACCCAGCTCAAAAATATATCTTTCTTGGAAAAACATCTGATAATAAATGACAAACAGGATGGATAGCTTGATAACCAATCATGTCTGATAATCTTGATCAAGTTAGTTGATGACATAACTGTGAGTGTTGATGAGGGCAGCTTGATTCGTGTTATGCATATGAACTTTCAAAAGGCCTGTGATCAAATGACATTTCATAGACTTGCTATGAAAAATGGAAGACATGAATTAATGTGAGAGTGATAGTGTGGATATGACATTGACTCAGGGACAGAAAGCAGAGAGAAGTTGTGAACAGACATTGTTTATTCTGGAGGAGGAGGAGTGTACAGTGCTATTTCTCAGGGGTCCGTGTAAGAACCAGTGCTGTTCCTGACATACAGATAGATACATGATATAGAATTAAATGTAAAAATAAACAATTTAAACCCCTGAAGATGACATGAAACTCATATGTAAGAGTGGCAAAGGCGCAGACCACAGAATTATCCAACGTCACAGACTGTGTATTTTTTTTTATTTATCATGGACTCTCATCCAACACCAGTGTATTTCTCACTCTAATTTATTTGTGTATGATTCTCGTGTGAGTGTGTGCGTGAATGTGTAGCATACATGTTTATTATTTTATTTAGATCCAGTTTAGTTTGTTAAGTATAATAAACTCACCTCTTGTTTAATCTCAAGAAAACCTGTCTGATTGGCTCTTTCACGAGCACAATAAAAGTACAAGGTAAAATACTCACTGAGGTGGTCAGCACGTCCACTGCTAAAAAGGATTAAAGCCTTTGTGGTCAATTCTGAGATAGGACACGAGGGGACCTGGGTTCCCCTCCTCACATGGCTGTAAAAGAAATTGATTGTAACCCAATGACAAACGAGAAATTAGATGTAGGAAAAACAATTGATTCCCAGAAAAAAAATGAAGATTTCAATGTAGGTTTTATTGTGGCGTTCGCTGCTACAGCACTAAAACGTTCACATTCGGAGACAGTACCATCCTAAGCCACAGCTTATGAAAATATGAACAGATGAATTAGGATCACGAGTAGGCCACTCGGCTCCTCAAGCCTGCTCTGCCATTCAATAAGATCATGACTAATCTGATTGTAAACTCGACTTCACATTTCCACCAGCCCCCGATAATCTTCAACCCCTTGCTTATCAATAATTTATCTACCTCTGCCTTACAAATATTCAAAGACTCTGCTTCCAGCGCCTTTTGAGGAAGAGAATTCCAAAAATCCACGACCCTCACAGAAAAAAAATCTCCTCATCTGTGTGTTAAATGGGTGACCCCCCCCCCCTTATTTTTAAATAGTGACCCCTAATTCTAGATTCTCCCACAATGGGAAACATCCTTTCCACATCCACCCCGTCAAGACCCCTCAGAGTCCTATATGTTTCAATCAAGTCGCCTCTTGCCCTTCTAAACTGCAGCGGATACAAGCCTAACCTGTCCAATATTCCCTCATAAGACGGCCCGCCGATTCCAGGTATCAGTCTAATAAGCCTTCTCTTTACTGCCCCCGATACAACATTCTTCTATTAACAAGGAACCAAAACTGTACACAGTACTCCAGATGTGGTCTCACCAATGCCCTGTGAAACTGAAGCATGACCTCCATACTTTGGTATTCAATTTCTCTTGCAGTAAACAATAACATTATATTAGTTTTCCAATTACGTGCTGTACCTGCATACTCGCCTTTTGTGATTCATGCACTTGGACACCCAGATCCCTCTGCATCTCAGAGCACTGCAATCTCTCACCATTTAGATAACAGGCTTCCTTTTTATTGTTCCTGCCAAAGTGGGCAATTTCACACTTTCCTGCAGTATACTCCATTTTCCAGGTCTTTTCCCACTCACTTAACCTATCTATATTCCTCTGCAGTCCCCTATGTCCTGTTCACAACTTAGTTTCCTACATATCTTTGTGTCATCGGAAAATTTAGCAACTATACCTTCGGTCCCTTCATCCAATTCATTAATATAAATTGTAAAAAGGTGAAGCCCCAGCACTGATCCCCATTGCACACCACTTGTTTAATCTTGCCAACCAGAAAATGACCCATTTATGCCGACACTCGGTTTCCTGTTTGCTACTCAATCTTCTATCATACCAATAAGTTACTCCGTTCACCATGAGCTTTTATTTTCTGCGGTAAACTTTGATGTGGCATCTTATCAAATGCCTTATAGAAATCTCAGTACAGTACATCCACCGGTTCCCCTTGATCCACAGCACATGTAACTCCATCAAAGAACTCCAACAAACTGATTAAACATGATTTAACTTTCATAAAGCCATGTTGATTCTGCCTGATTACCTCGATTTGGTCTAAGTGCCGATTATACCACCTCTAATAATAGCTTCCAACTTTTTCCCCAAGACAAATGTGAAGCTAACTGGCCTGTAGTTTCCTGCTTTCTGTCTGCCTCCCTTTTTGAATAAAGGAGTTACATACAGAGTGAAGTAACTTGGTACAGGTTAAAACCCTGTCTGCTGGAAAGTTGAGTAATGTAGCTGGAAGGTTAGGGATTACACTCCGTCCAAAAGCTAGGAAACCCGAAATAGTAAGACTGTGACCAACCATATTTCACTTGAATCTGAAGGCTCAAACAGGGTTAGAATCACTAACAGATAGAGTAATGTTAGCTAAGGTAAAACTAGAACAGAAGAGACTAGAATTAGAATTCCAGAGAGAGCGAGAAAGAGCAGAGTGAGAGTCAAGAAAGGGAAAAAGTAAGAGTGTTCCAGAAGGAGAAGGAGAAAAGGGAGTTAAGGTGGCTCAAACAACTAGAGGAAGTCCCAGTACACCCAGTGAAGGCACAGCTGCTGACGGAGCTATCCCTAGCTCAGGATCATGTGCTGAGCTCTTAAAGATCTCCCAGTTCATTCTAAAGTTCAATGAGGAGGATATGGCAGCACTTTTCATTACTTTTAAAAAGTTTTCAAAGCAACTGCAATGACCGTCAGAGAACTGGATGCTGGTTTTACAAAATAAAATAATAGGAAAAGATGAAAGTTCATCAGATTATGAGAGGACTTAAAATGCTATCCTGGGCCCATATGAGATAGTACTGGAGCTGGACCAGCAAAAATTCAGAATCTTTGTAAAGCAGCCTGACCAAACCTACCTGGCGCTTGAATGAGTTAAGCAATTTCAGAACATTGGAACATAGGAGCAGCAGTAGGACATCGAGCCTGTTCCACCATTCAAGATGATAATAGCTGATCATCCACTTCAATGCCTTTTTCCGACACAATACCCATTTCCCGTTATGTCACTGGTATTTAGGCCGAGGCATTGAGGACCAGAGTCGGGACGTCATGTTACAGTTGTGCATAACGTTGGTTAGGCCGCATTTGGAGTATTGTGAGCAGTTCTGGTCGTCGCACTACACAAAAGATGTGATTAAGCTAGAGAGGGTGCAGAAAAGATTCACAAGGATGTTGCCTGGTTTGAAGGGCTTGAGTTATAAAGAGACTGGATAGGCTGGGTCTGATTTCCCTGCAGCGAAGGAGGCTGAGAGGAGACATGATAGAGGTATATAAAATTATGAGAGGCATAGAAAGGGGAGATAGCCAGAGTCTGTTTCCCATGGTAGGGGTGACTAACACTAGAGTGCATAGATTTAAGGTGAGAGGGAGGAGGTTTAAAGGGATCAAAGGGGTAAATGTTTCACACAAAGAATAGTGGGTATCTGGAATGAACTGTCTGAGGATGTGGTGGAGGCAGGAACAGTAACGACATTTAAGAGGCATCTGGACAGGTACTTAAATGAGCAAGGCATAGAGGGATATGGAATTAATGCAAGCAGTTGGGATTAGTATAGATCGGCATTATAGTCAGCCCGGACGCGGAGGGCCGAATGGCCTGTTTCTATGCTGTACTACTCTATGACTTCATTTATAAATCTGTTAATATCTGCTTTAAACATACTCAATGACTGAGCTTCCACAGCCCTCTGGGGTAGAGAATTCCAAAGATTCACAACCCTCTGAGAAAAGGCATGTCTCCTCATCTCTGTCCTAAGTGCATTTCCACTTATTTTGAAATTGTTTCCCCTGGTTCTAGACTCCCCAACCAGGGGATACATGTTAGCTGCATCTACCCTGTCTATCACTTTCAGTATTTTGTAGGTTTTAATAAGATCACCTCTCATTCTTCGAAACTCTAGAGAATACAGGCCCAGTTTCCCCAATCTCTCTTCATGGGATGGTCCCGCCATCTCGGGAACAAGTCTGATGAACCGTCATTGCACTCCCTCTATGATCATAACATCCTTCCTAAGGTAAGGGGACCAAAACTGCACACATTACTCCAGGGGCAGTCTAACCAAGGTTCCATACAATTTCAGCAAAACGTCACTACTACTGCACTCAAATCCACTTCAATAAAGGCTAACATACCATTAGTCTTCCTAATTGCTTTCTACACCTGCATGTTTGTTTTCAGTGACTTATTGATGAGGACATACTACAAAGTTGTACTTTGTACAACTACACTTTCTAATCTCCTACCGTTTAAGAAGTACTCTGCACATCTGTTCCTGCTACCGAAGTGGATAACCTCACATTTTTCCACATTATATTTCAACTGCCATGTTCTTGCCCACTCACTACGGCTGTCCAAATCCCCTTGAAGCCGCTTTGCATCTTCCTCGCAACACTCATTCCCATCTAGTTTACTGGCATCGAAAACCTGGAAATATTACACTGGTCCCCACATCCAAGTCATTGATACATATTGTGAAGAGCCGGGGCCCAAGCACTGATCCCTGTAGTACCCCGCTAGTCACAGCCTTCCAAGGCAAGAATTGCCCATTTATTCCTACTCTCTGCTTTCTGCCTGTTACCTAATCCTTAATCCATGCCAGTACATTATCTCCTATCCCATGTGCTTCAATTTTACTAACCAACCTCCTGTCGGGGACTTTATCAAAAGCTTTCTGAAAATCCAAGTATACCACGTCCACCGAATTCCCTTTATCAATTCTGTGAGCAACATCCTCAAAAAACTCCAACAGGTTCGTCAAACATTGTTTCCCTTTATATATCCATGTTGACTCTGCCCAATCAGATCCATTTATCACATTCTTTGGAATAGAGTATAGCTTGTTCCCAGCGACTGATGTAAGGCTAACATGTCTGTAGTGCCCTGTTTGCTCTCTCCGTCCATTCTTAAATACTGGGGAGACATTTTCTATCTTCTAATCTACAGGAACAGTTCCAGAATCTACAGAATATTGAAAGATATTCACCAATGCATCCACTATTTCCAAAGCTACCTCTTTCAACATTCTGGGATGTAGAATATCAGGACCTGGGGACTTGTCAACCTTCAGCTGCATTAATTCCTCCAAGACAACCTTCTTACTCATACTAATTTCATCCATTTCCTCATTCACCCGAATCCCTTGGATCTCTAATTCTGGGAGATTTCTTGTATCTTCCTCAGTGAAGACAGACACAAAGTAATCATTTAGCTTCTCTGCCATTTCTCTATTCCCCATTATAAATTCTCCTGACACTGCCTGTAATGGACCCACATTTGTCTCAGCTAAACGTTTCCTTTTCACGTACCTATAGAAGATTTTACAGTCCATTTTTGTGTTTGTTTTTGGCCAGTGATATGAGCGCTCAAGATCGAGCCCACATATGAAACACTCAGAGCGGTGATCCCTCTCGAGGAGTTCACAAACTCGCCCCCCTCCCAGTAAAACCCACATAGAGGGACAGAAGGTTCAAAGGTATTCTGGCTGATGAATTTTCCCATGTGCACAACGCCTTAATCCCAGAGGAAAACCCTTTCCTCGTCACCCCAAAGATCCGAGAACAAAAGGTGGAAGGGAGTTCGGAGCCCGAGCTGCCATGGGCAAGAGGCGGGACACACAAGGGTCCATCCTCAGGCCAAATAGGTGCTGAGAGCAGGAGTAATGGCTGAAGATCTGAGGATTTCCACAGTAACAAGGCAGGTCACCATCGAGTTGACTAATGGAAGTGACGGGGAAAACCTGTAGGATTAATCAGAGTCCACCAGATCAGTGCTGGAAAACGGGCCCTGATGGAAAGCACAGCAGGTCAGGCTGTGCCTTTAACTGTAACAGTCAGACACAGTAACCCCACACAGAGAGTGCGGGAAAACTTAACAAAATCCCTGAGAGTTACCAGGAATTTGTATTCCAAGGAAAAGTGACCCCATACCCCTCGAGTGGGACAAGCAAACCCATAATCATACTGAGGGATACAGGGGCCAAACAAACCCTTCTGCTGGGAAAACACCTTTAACCGAGAGAGTGCAGTGAATGCTAGAGTGTTAGTGAATGGTATCGGAAGATGATATATGACCATACCTGTATATCAACTGCACTTGGAATGTGACCCAGTTTCAAGACTGGTAACCATGAGGATTGTACCTTGTTTACCGGTGGAGGGGTCGATCAGCTCCTGGGTAATGATCTGACAGGGGAAAAGGTGGCAGCTTCCCCAGTAGCTCTGGAGAGACCAAAAGAGGTCAGGGAGACAGAGCAGTTACAGGAGAAGGTCCCTGGCATTCTCACTGATTGTGTGGTGACTCGGTCCATGGAGAAACAATCCCCTGAACTGACACTGCAGACGGATGACTGTTGGAGAAACTCAAGATTGTGCCCAATTGTTGAACAAATTCTCCGGACTCTGACGTTGAGAACAAATACTTTATTTTTGATATCATGGGGGAGCACACCTTACCTAAAGGCGATCCAGTGCTGCTCCCCCATGATATCAAAAATAAAGTGTTTGTTCTCAACGTCTGAGTCCAGAGAATTTGTTCAACAATTGGGCACAATCTGGATTTTCTCCAACAGTTTTGTGTAGTCGTCAGGATCCCTGAGTTCACGGGATCCAAAAGAACCTCGTGAAAAAACTAATCGACAGGATCAGGGGTAAGTCAACTTTTCTGCGACCCCAGTGTCTCAATCACGCTGCCTGAGCCGGAATTAAGAGGGCGACTGGGCCCCACGTGAAGGCCAGATAACTGGGAGAGGGGGGACAGAGTGGTCAAGGAAGAATTGGATGAAACCTGATCAGAAAAGTTCTAAAATTGAGTAAGTTAAATCTCACACATGGGAAGTGAGTAATTCTGCGAAGGGAAGTTGAAAAGTAGATAAGTGGAAAATCCAGTAAATTTAGGAATCTGGCATCATCGGCTGGGCCGAATACCTGATCCCATTGAGTATACGAAGTTAACTCTCACACATGGGAAGTGAGTAAAATACGGTGACAAGATATGGGACAGAGATGACTGGGGCTGTAACTAAATTACCAAATTGACCCAACAGGCACGTTTTCGGGGCTCCTGAGTACACCCGCTGATCTGGCCCTGGAGAAAGATGCGGGTGACAAGAGTTGGAGAACGAAAGTACCGTTGACCTGAAGAGACAGGGATGAGCCGGTTTGCTGACCTTGAGAATTTAACATTAACTGCGCCTGTTCGTCTCTTTGTGTGTGGTTTTGTCTTTTGTTTGTGTTAATGTTGTTTACTCCATAGAAATTAGCTCGTAAAATTAGAAGGTTTTCAGAAAGTAGATGCAAGAATGGACTCAACGGCTTCCAAGAAGGAAGGGTCGCCCCCGGGGACGAGTAATCCATGTCCTCTGGAGAAAGGCGACCCACGTCCGTTTGCCCCCTTGAAGGAGACGCAGAAGTGTCACGGTAAATATGTGTTTTAAAGATAGTTATGTTTTAAAGTAAAAACAAGTTACGGTGTATTTGATTCAATTGTGAGAATGTTGGAATCTTCCACGAATGAATTGAATATCTGGGATGTATAGTTTGTGTTCTGTAAAACTGACTGTCGTTAACTCTTTGTTGTCTGGCTTTAATGTTGAAAATTGAAGTCTATTAAGTTGTTTGGAATTGAATGATTGTGAAAAGTGATTGTTCAGTGTGTTCATTTCTATTTAGTGTTGTGCACCCAGGAATGGGACATAAAATTGAATTATATTTTAAGTTAAAGTTTTATTTTTAGTTGGTTTTGCAATTGTGAAAAGGCAATGAACAATTTTCTGAGGGATAAGCTTCAGCCTTGAAGGTCTGAAGGTCTGGCAGAAATCTAATTTGGGGTTTGGAACATTGTTTTAATTGGAAACTCTGCTATTGTTTTATTTTGCAGTCTAAATTTGAAGACATGTTTTACTGACTGTTATATTGTTTTAAGGGAAAGAAAGGATAGAAAAGGAGGTATAGGAAAGATTCTGTCTGTTTAAAAAGATTTAAGTTTGTGTGAGGACCTGGTGTTAAGTCTTTTGTTCTAAGAATGTTAAATAACTTTTTATTTAGTTTTTGGTTTTATTACAGTCATTTGAAAAGGCGCCTGAAGTAAGAGCAAGAAAATGATGTAATTTACCTATATTTTAAAATAAGCACGAGCTATTCTGTTCTGTGTGTAGTTAATAAGTATTATAAGTTAATAAGTATGAATTGAATTAATACTGTTAAGGTTAATTGACCTGTTTAAGTTGAAGAACTGGAAATATCATTTGCAACCACAATGAACTTTCAAGTTTATTATGTCGAGTTTTGGAGGAGTCTTAAGTTCCGGACAGAGGACTCACTCATATAACATCGGCAATTTTGATTTAAATATTATTGCAGTAAATTGGAATTGGAATCATCTTTGTTGTAAAAATCATTGGATTAGGAACCACTTACAAAAGATACTAAAAAATATGGAAACAATTGGAGTGTAATCTAAAATGCTGTCTTTCCTGATGGAGATGCTTTCCTTTGAATTTGAAAATGTTACACATGATTTTGTTGTTTTTAAACCCTAAGGATACCAAAACGATTGAAATAAATTTAAAATGGATAGTTCTTTTAGATCAGAAAAAAAAAAGTTTCGTAAAGTGACGTAGCTGAGAATGTTTTGCTCCACGCCCTTGGTGACAAACAAAGAACTTAACCCACTGTAGCTTTTTGCATTGCTGAGAGTCAAATTTATACATATTGGACATTGTTAAATTTTACATTTCCAATAGACTGATAGAATTGGGCAAATTAACCCATTGGGCTCAGGGGCAGAAAATGGATTCTTTTTAAGCAGGTGACGGCAGGTTCCAAGGCCACATGAGAACTGATGCCACAACAAGAGATCCAGCAGCTTTGAGAATTTAAAACTTAATTGCAGACATCAAATATCATAGCATCTTTATCAATGAGACAAAATACTTGAGAAGGAAAGATAGTTGCAAACATTTCTGTCCTTAACGTACAAAAGTACAACCAAGTCTGGGCATCAGAAATTGGTATCAATAAACAAAATTTCATTGATATGAGTGGTTATTTAAAGCACTAAATGGGAAATTTATCTGATATTTAAGAGGACAATCAAAGTTTTAGAAAATAACAAATCAGTGGTTTACTGTATTGGACATTAGCAATGGGTTCTGGTCCATACAGTTGGCACAAGAGTCAATATAAATTTGGATTTACGTTCAAGGGACAACAGTACATCTGGACGTGTCTCTCCCAGGGATTTTATAATAATCCATCGATATTCCACCTTCCTTCAAGAAGGTTAGAGTGAAAGTTAGGCTGAAAATGGCACCGATAATGAAGGAAAAGGTTTCTTATTTGGGAATAATAATAAGACAGGGAAAGCATGAGACAGAGCAAAAGTGAGTGCAGACAATCCTCGAACTCCCCCTAGCGCAAGATATGAAGGCTCGAAGATTAAAAAAAAGGACAGTTCCTATTTCAGGTTGTGAGATTAAACAGACAAGAAGCAACAACCCCACGGTTAACCCCACATTCGAATTACCGACGAGTAAGGTTACAACCCAAAAGACACAAGTGACTGGTCTCCCTTGCCTTGCATTGACTACAGGACCAGAAAATGGACTTGCGATAATAAAAACTAATAAAATTGTATATGATGATGTAAAGCTTGAGTTGGTACCGGTAATATTGATTTTCTCAGATATCAAGCTACTGGACTGGTGCCTTGAGAAGACCCGAGAGTTGGACAATGTATTACTGTAACAATTGTTGAGACAGGAATTTGGTAATGAGAAAATGATAAAAAGATTACATTTCGGGTCGCTGACCCGAAACGTTAACTCTGCTTCTCTTTCCACAGATGCTGCCTGACCTGCTGAGTGATTCCAGCATTTCTTGTTTTGGTTTCAGATTTCCAGCATCCGCAGTATTTTTCTTTTACATAAAATACAATGATGTGTTACCCTATGTTATGGAAATTGGAAAAGAGGTAATTGGAACAACATTGTCCATTGTCTGAGTGTAGTCTGGAAAACCAGGTGATCATATGTCCTCATCCTAAATATAAAACGGCAGAATCAAAATGTGGATTTAATGCCACTGTAAATTGCACCATGGAAACTTGGAAAGCATTGTCAGGACTAACCCATATGGCCTATATGGGAAAGGGGAGATGTCGCATAACCACCACAGCGAAGGAGTACCAGTATGGACATAAACGGACCTGACCGGTGAGCAACAGTACATTTTGGTTCAACCCACAAATCCTAACCCGAGTAGAGAAGATGGAGTTGGTGCAGATACATAAACAAAAGACAGAAACGATAACTGTGACAGAAAGTATTAATGAGGATTTGACAAATTACCTCCGGGACTATGAATATACTATTTAGCCATTGCCCACACGCTTGGGTAAAGATAGACAGCAGCTAGAAGCCATTATAAGCTGGAACAACAGTCGAAGATGCTACAAGATGAGATTGACAAGATAAATGATTCTACCTGGCAGGAGGACCTCTGGATCTGGGGTCAGACGTGCAGATACACCCCTGGTTTAGAATTATCTCCCATGTCCTGATAGTGGTTTTGGGTATCATGGTGTTAGATGTGACTTACTTAATATGGAAACTTAAGAAATTAATTAGGCAATGCAAGAGGATGTATGAACACAGGTTGGACAGCTACCCCAAAAAGCAATTAGTGTTTGAACTTGCTCTGTCAAAGGAGGGCCAATTAGTTATGCCATAAAAGGGGTAATTGTATAACCTTTTCATACATACTTAAAGTGAGCAAATGAATGATCAATGTACTTAATGAAATTGTATTACGTTTGTACAATCGATTATGTAACAACGATGTTTAAATGAGATGGTAAATGTACAAGTGTACCACCTTTGATGTTGTAAACAAGTGATTGAAGCCCCTGCAAAACGTATGCCTTTACAAAGTTCCCGCTGCCCCTTTGTGATATACGCAGGCGACGTATTGAGTGCGACCCCTCTGGGTGTTGAAGGCTGTTTCTGACAATAGAGACCATTAAAGGCACCTAGGTGGGATCAAGGGAAGGATTCTTAAAAGGGTTGTAGAAGAGTCAAGAGGGGACTGTGAGAACGGAAATTTTACAATTTTAAGAACAGAATATTATGGGGACATTTAAGCTGAGATTAATCAATCATGTATTGCTAGCTTGGCCTTGCGGCTGGTACAGCGCAATGGTAGGAAAGATATTATGCTTCAATGACTACTTTAAATACCTCTCCCCTCCACATACGATGATATTGCGTTATCATGGTATGATAAAAGGAGGGATTGTTGGAGAATTCTCTGAGCTTTGCTAATTATTACTTAACTTTGTAGAAGCAGAAACTCAGGACACAGCTTGTAGCTGTAGCTAATCTAACCACAACCAACGGTCATAAATTGTAGACAGAGCAGCTAACCACAATCAGACATTACGGCCAGAAATGGTGTCTGGAGTGGGAATTGAATTAAGGAACTAGCTTGTTATTGTTGAAACTGATGTTTTGCTGACCTCGGACCCTGCATGGTGCACCGTGACGTAGGCAGTCTTGTGGGTGCTTATCTAATTGAGAAACTGTTAGCTCTGCCTTTTTTAATACTATATACGTCCACGGCGATCTGTAGCTCTTTGGGAGCAGCACTGGACCGCATTTAGATAAGGTGTGCTCCCCCATGATATCATGCAATAAAGGGTTTGATTCTCAACGTCTGAGTCTGGAGAATTTGTTCAACAATTGGGCACACTCTGGATTTTCTCCAACAATGACCCTACTGTCTGGTTATCTGAAACCTTCTTTGGGAAGTTAGAGGACCCAAAGGATGTGTTAAACAGATCGTCCTTAGTTGAGGCTCAACAATCTGACCCAATGTTAAAAAAGGCACAGACTGTCCAAACCAAAATTGAAGCAGAGGGAGTTGCAGAGTGCAACTATTTAAATAATAAGTTGCTAATGAGGAAGTGGAGACTGCCTCACAGACCTGCGGATGAAGAGTGCACAGTGCTTCACCAGATATGGATGCCGCTGAGGTACTTTAGAACATAGAACATTACAGCGCAGTACAGGCCCTTTGACACTCGATGTTGCACCGACCTGTGAAAGCATCTGACCTACACTACTCCATTTTCATCCATATGTCTATCAAATGACCACTTAAATGCCGGAAAATTGGCGAGTCCACTACTGTTGCAGGCAGGGCGTTCCACGCCCCTACTGCTCTCTGAGTAAAGAAAGTACCTCTGACATCTGTCCAATATCTATCACCCCTCAACTAAAAGCTATGTCCCCTCGTGTTTGCCAGCACCATCCGAGGAAAAAAACACTCTCACTATCCACCCTATCTAACCCTCTGATTATCTTATAAGTCTCTATTAAGTCACCTCTCCTCCTCCTACTCTCCAACGAAAACAACCTCAAGTCCCTCAGCCTTTCCTCGTAAGACCTTCACTCCATACAAGGCAACATCCTAGTAAATCTCCTCTGCATCCTTTCCAAAGCTTCCACATCCTTCCTATAATGCAGTGACCAGAACTGCACGCAATACTCCAGGTGCGGCCGCACCAGAGTTTTGTACAGCTGCAGCATGACCTCGTGGGTCCGAAAATCGATTCCCCAACTAATAAAAGCTATCACACCATATGCCTTCTTAACAGCACTATTAAACTGGGTGGCAACTTTCAGGGATTTATGTACCTGGACACCAAGATCTCTCTGATCATCCACACTACCAAGAATCTTCCCATTAGCCCAGTACTCTGCATTCCTGTTACTCCTTCCAAAGTGAATCACCTCACACTTTTCCGCATTAAACTCCATTTGCCATCTCTCAGCCCAGCTCTGCAGCCAATCTGTGGCCCTCTGTAACCTACAACATCCTTCGGCACTATCCACAACTCCACCGACCTTCGTGCCATCCTCAGATTTACTACCCCACCCTTCTACACCCTCATCCAGGTCATTTATAAAAATGACAAACAGCAGTGGCCCAAAACAGATCCTTGCGGTACACCACTCGTAACTAAACTCCAGGATGAAGATTTGCCATCAACCACCACCCTCTGTCTTCTTTCAGCTAGCCAATTTCTGATCCAAAGCACTAAACCACCTTCAATCCCATACTTCCGTAGTTCCTGCAATAGCCTACCGTGGGGAATCGTATCAAAAGCCTTACTGAAATCCATATACACCACATCCACGGCTTTACCTTCATCCACCTGCTTGGTGACCTTCTCAAAAAACTCAATAAGGTTTGTGAGGCACGACCTACCCTTCACAAAACCGTGCTGACTATCGCGTATGAACTTATTCTTATCAAGATGATTATAAATCCTATCTCTTACAACTTTTTCCAACATTTTACTCACAACCGAAGTAAGGCTCACAGGTCTATAATTACCAGGGCTGTCTCTACTCCCCTTCTTGAACAAGGTGACAACATTTGCTATCCTCCAGTCTTCCGGCACTATTCCTGTCGACAATGACGACATAAAGATCAAGGACAAAGTCTCTGCAATCTCCTCCCTGGCTTCCCAGAGAATCCTAGGATAAATCCCATCTGGCCCAGGGGACTTAGCTATTTTCACACTTTCCAAAATTGCTAACACCTCCTCCTTGTGAACCTCAATCCCATCTAGCCAAGTAGTCTGTATCTCAGTATTCTCCTCGACAACATTTTCTTTCTCTACTGTAAATACTGACGAAAAATATTCATTTAACGCTTCCCCTATCTCCTCTGATTCCACACACAACTTCCCACTACTATCCTTGATTGGCCCTAATCTAACTCTAGTCATTCTTTCATTTCTGATATACCTATAGAAAGCCTTAGGGTTTTCCCTGATCCTATCCGCCAATGACTTCTCGTGTCCTCTCCTTGCTCTTCTTAGCTCGCCCTTTAGATCCTTCCTGGCTAGCTTGGAACTCTCAAGCGCCCGAACTGAGCCTTCACGTCTCATCCTAACATAAGCCTTCTTCTTCCTCTTGACAAGCACTTCAATTTCTTTAGTAAACCATGGCTCCCTCGCTCGACAACTTCCTCCCTGCCTCACAGGTCATACTTATCAAGGATACGCATTAGCTGCTCCTTGAATAAGCTCCACATTTCGATTGTGCCCATCCCCTGCAGTTTCCTTCCCCATCCTACGCATCCTAAATCTTGCCCAATCACATCATAATTTCCTTTCCACCAGCTATAATTCTTGCCCTGCTGTATATACCTGTCCCTGCCCATCGCTAAGGTAAACCTAACCTAATTGTGATCACTATCACCAAAGTGCTCACCTCCATCAAAATCAAACACCTGGCCGGGTTCATTACCCAGTACCAAATCCAATGTGGCATCGCCCCTGGTTTCCCTGTCTACATACTGTGTCAGAAAACCCTCCTGCACACAATGGACAAAAACTGACCCATCTAAAGTACTCCAATTATAGTATTTCCAGTCAATATTTGGAAAGTTAAAGTCCCCCATAACAACTACCCTCTTACTCTCGCTCCTGTCGAGAATCATCTTCGCTATCCTTTCCTCTACTTCTCTGGAACTATTCGGAGGTCTATAGAAATCTCCCAACAGAGTGACCTCTCCTCTCCTGTTTCTAACCTCGGCCCATGCAACCTCAGTAGACGAGTCCTCAAACGTCCTTTCTGCCGCCGTAATACTCTCCTTGATTAACAATGCCACAACCCCCCCCTCTTTTACCATCTTCTCTGTTCTTACTGAAACATTTAAATCCCGGAACCTGCAACATCCATTCCTGTCTCTGCTCTACCCATGTCTCCGAAATGGCCACAGCATCGAGATCCCAGGTACCAACCCATGCTGCAAGTTCACCCACCTTATTCCGGATGCTCCTGGCGTTGAAGTAGGCACACTTTAAACCAAGTTCTTTTTGCCAGTGCCCTTTAAGAAATATTCAGAATGGCCCACGCACTTCCAAAGACTGGACATGTCAGTATATGAAAAATCGAAGCCCGCATAAGACAGCATCTTCACTGGCCACAACTCCACAAAGATGTGGTGGAGTTCTGTAAAACTGGTCACATTTGCCAGGTTGTGGGGAAGCCCCAAAATGCAATAAAACCTTCACCCCTCATTGCCATACCAGCTTTTGGGGAACCCTTCAGCAGAGTGCTAGTGGATTGTGTGGGACACCTGCTGAAAACAAAACGGGATTACCAGTATATTCTCACCATTATGGATGTGGTGACCCGATTCCCAAAGGCCATTCTTCCGAAGAACTATCTCTGCCAAGGTAGTGGTGGAGGGGTTAACCCAATTCTTTACACGATATGGGCTGCCTGCTGAGATCCAGATGGAACAGGGCACACATTTTATGTCCAGTATGTTTGAAAAGGTCAGGGTAATAGAACAAAGAACAAAGAACAAAGAACAAAGAAAATTACAGCACAGGAACAGGCCCTTCGGCCCTCCAAGCCTGCGCCGATCCAGATCCTCTCTCTAAACATGTCGCCTATTTTCTAAGGTTCTGTATCTCTTTTCTTCCTGCCCATTCATGTATCTGTCTAGATACATCTTAAAAGACTCCATCGTGCCCGCATCTACCACCTCCGCTGGCAATGCGTTCCAGGTGCCCACCACCCTCTGCGTAAAGAACTTTCCACGCATATCCCCCCTAAACTTTTCCCCTTTCACTTTGAACTCGTGTCCTCTAGTAATTGAAACCCCCACTCTGGGAAAAAGCCTCTTGCTATCCACCCTGTCTATACCTCTCATGATTTTGTACACCTCAATCAGGTCCCCCCTCAACCTCCGTCTTTCTAATGAAAATAATCCTAATCTGCTCAACCTCTCTTCATAGCTAGCGCCCTCCATACCAGGCAATTCCTGGTGAACCTCCTCTGCACCCTCTCCAAAGCATCCACATCCTTTTGATAATGTGGCGACCAGAACTGTACGCAGTATTCCAAATGTGGCCGAACCAAAGTCCTATACAACTGTAACATGACCTGCCAACTCTTGTACTCAATGCCCCGTCCGATGAAGGAAAGCATGCCGTATGCCTTCTTGACCACTCTATTTACCTGCGTTGCCACCTTCAGGGAACAGTGGACCTGAACACCCAAATCTCTCTGGACATCAATTTTCCCCAGGACTTTTCCATTTACTGTATAGTTCACTCTTGAATTGGATCTTCCAAAATGCATCACCTCGCATTTGCCCTGATTGAACTCCATCTGCCATTTCTCTGCCCAACTCTCCAATCTATCTATATTCTGCTGTATTCTCTGACAGTCCCCTTCACTATCTGCTACTCCACCAATCTTAGTGTCGTCTGCAAATTTGCTAATCAGTCCACCTATACTTTCCTCCAAATCATTAATGTATATCACAAACAACAGTGGTCCCAGCACGGATCCCTGTGGAACACCACTGGTCACACGTCTCCATTTTGAGAAACTCCCTTCTACTGCTACTCTCTGTCTCCTGTTGCCCAGCCAGTTCTTTATCCATCTAGCTAGTACACCTTGGACCCCAAGCGCCTTCACTTTCTCCATCAGCCTGCCATGGGGAACTTTATCAAACGCCTTACTGAAGTCCATGTATATGACATCGACAGCCCTTCCCTCATCAATCAACTTTGTCACTTCCTCAAAGAATTCTATTAAGTTGGTAAGACATGACCTTCCCTGCACAAAACCATGTTGCCTATCACTGATGAGCCCATTTTCTTCCAAATGGGAATAGATCCTATCCCTCAGTATCTTCTCCAGCCATAACCCAGTGCAAGTCGTCAGCCTACCACCCACAGTCACAAGGGGCTTTGGAGTGGCACCACCGGACCTGAAAGACAATGATCAGGCCATACTGCTATTAGTAACCCCATGACTGGGACAAAGGGCTGGGATTTCTCCTGTTGGTTACCAGGGACTTATCCACTGAGTCCACTGGCTTTAGTCTCTTTGAATTAGTTTATGGACACGAGATGAGAGGTCCTCTTAAACTAATCAAGGAGAAGTTTTTGGGGCAGAGGGATCACACTTCGTTGCTAGACTACATTTCCTTGCTCTGGAAGTGGCTCACAAGAGCCTGTGCCTTGGCACAGTAACGCCTAAAGACCTCCCAGGCAGCTATGAAAAGGTAATCAGACTGAAATGCCGAGGCTGGAACATTTCAGGACAGAGACCATGTATTGTTACTACTCCCACTGCAGAGTGAATCCCTAAAAGCCCAGTTCGGTGGTCCATTCCGAGTGGCAAAAGGAATAGTCAGGTAAATTATTTCATTGACACCCCAGAGCAAAGGAAAAAAGCAAAGGCTTTGGAGGGGACAGACATGCACAGATCTTTCAGACAGTCAAAAGGGGAGGCTTGAAAAGGACAGTGAGGACAGGTTAGAAGAGGGCCATGAGGAATCTCAACTGGAATCCCCTAGTCTCCGATTAGCCAACCCTGAAATGTTAGATAAATTAGACCACACGCTCTCCTCTTTAAATACAACCCAAAAAAGACACCCTAAAAAGGCTGCTAACAGCATTTACAGAAAGCTGCAAGGGCAAGGTAGGTTCCAAAAAAGGCAAGCCGATGCTGAGGGTGATGCCTCACCTAGTCGAAGTGCCACAGTAGAGTGAAGTGAAATCTGGACAGACACTTGCGAGCACTAATGTCCCAGAGGACATGGGGCAGATCAGAAAAAAATGATGCTCCCTATAGTAAAGGGAAAAGTGAGGGCCAAATACCCTAAAGTAAACAGCATTTGTGTACCTCAGCAGAAGCTAAAAGTGTGGTCAGTGTGGATCTACCCACTGAAGAATCCAATGATCAGGTCCCAAACCGAAAGCTAAACAAACACAATAAAAAAACCAATTTATTACACATTGTCAGTTTAGGGAGGAAGTTTAGACAGGAACCTGAATGGTGAAAGTTTCATTGCAGGAGAGAAAAAAAAGGTCGAACCCGACACATCATCATCCCAGACAAAACACCAAAAAATTAAATCATCAAAACTGTAATAGACAATGTCAGCTGCAGTAATTCTAAGATTAATGTTTGAATTTGAGAAGTGATTATTGAGAATGAATTTGTGTTTCCTTCTATTTCTTCTCACAATTCTGTAATAAAATGTTCCTATTATCACATTTATTTCCATGTGCTGCAGCGGTGTCAAGATAACACAATATGCCCAATGAGGAATTTTAATTCATCGATTAGACACTTACAGTAATCTTTTAATGGAAAAAATCCTGCAGCCATCCTTGAAAAAACTGGCAGCCAAGATGGCCACCGCAATTGGCATCTGAAACACCTTTTCACATTCCAGAGGCAACAGGAGACACATGTCTGATGAGCCTGTATCCAAAACATAGGCTTTCTCTTGTTACTGAATTACCTAAGATTACATTCATTAACACGGTATACAAGGACATCCTGACAAATTGACTTTAAAAGAGCAAACTCCTCCAAGTGTAAATACTGGTATCCTGAAACCTGGGGAGATAGAAGTTCCTAACTTTGAATCTCTTAATAAGTGTCCAGCAAATACAGTGAGGCAGTCAGGAGACCTTCTGTCATCTATGTGAAAGCTGGGAGTTGCCCCTGGACAAAGACAGACAAGCCAGTGATTCAAACTGTGCAGAAGCCGAAGGGCTGTGTCCCCCTCTCCCTCTCTCCATTCTCTGTCCAGATAACTTCACAAGTTTGAAGACCACGTGCGGCTGTGAGCCCTCCAAGCCTACAGATTACTACAGACAGATACACCAGGGGAAGAAAGCCACCCACAAGTCTGCCTCCAAGAAAACCCTGAGCCACGTGGGTCAGCCACAAAGGGCACTTTGACCATCCAAAGACTTCAAGAATATAACTTCAGCCAGAAGACTACCGAATCATCCAACCTCACAGAATGAGTATTTTTTTAAAAATTATTTAGGACTCCAATCCAATCACAAATGTAATTCTCACTCTGTAATCTATTTGCATGTGATTCTCGTGTGAGTGCGTGCGTAAATGTGTGGTGTATTTTTAATGGTTTTATTTAGATACAGTTTAGATTGCTAAGTATAATAAACTCACCTCTTTCCTGTTTAAACTCTAGAGAACCAGTACGATTGGTTCCTTCACCATCACACCAACGGGAAAAGGGAAAATACTCACTGAGATGGTTACCACATCCGCTCTTTAGAAAGGACAAACCCTATTGCGGTCAAATAAGAGGAAGTGCAAGAGGAGATACTGTGACCCCTCTTCACCTGGCTGTAACAATAGGCAGGGTTGGAGATGGAGAGAACACGGGTATGAAGTCAGCTCAGCATTAAATAGCAGAGGTTGTTAACTTCCTGGTTCAGCCTCAGACAATGGCCAGCGAGGGGGATGCAGATCGTGGATGGGGAATATAATTTGTGACAGAAACCGAAGACAATGGTTTCAGTCTGCTCACGATATAAATTACGAGAACACTAAATCATTGAAATATGGCTTATGAGTCTAATAGTTGGATACAGAGACTTACCAGGGACACCAATAATAGCGAGGATGGGATAATAAATCGATTGAATCATCTTCAGAGCACAAACGATCCGCTCTTCTAATGTTATCCAGTAATAATCTGCAGTGAGCCAGTAAAACCAATAGGAGAAACTCCTGCTGCCCATTGTTGTAACATTCCAATCTATTGTTCTCAGATTCTGACCCATTGTTGTAACATTCCAATCTATTGTTCTCAGATTCTGAACCATTGTTGTAACATTCCAATCTATTGTTCTCAGATTCTGACCCATTGTTGTAACATTCCAATCTATTGTTCTCAGATTCTGACCCATTGTTGTAACATTCCAATCCCTTGTTCTCAGATTCCGACCCATTGTTGTAACATTCCAATCTCTTGTTCTCAGATTCTGACCCATTGTTGTAACATTCCAATCTGTTGTTCTCACATTCTGATCTATCCTCTCCCTCTCTCTGGAGCTGCTGATCCCTTTTATGTTCCCGCTGACATTATGGGATAATACATTGAAAGGAGCCCCATATTAATAGACGATGGAAAGCCTCCCAGTGACACAATTAGGGTCCATGGAGACGGACATTAACTACAGTCACTGAACAAACAGGTTCAGTTAACTCATTACAATCTAAACGTTTTTGTACCACAATAAAGTAGAACATTTATTTGGTCTGGATGGGATATCTGAGGTTTAATGAGGGAAGGAATTGTGGAAACACAGCGGCACTGGCCAGAATCTTCGAATCCTCCTTTGATATGGGATTGGTGACAGAGGACTGGAAGGCCGTAAATGTTACACCCTATTTAAAAAGAGGAGAGGTTGGACAAACCCTGTAACTACTGACCAGTCAGTCTAATGTTGATAGTTGGAAACTTCTGGAGTCCGTAACCCAGCACAAAGTATTTCTTGCCTGTCAAATCATGGTTAATAAATGACAAGCAGCATAGATAGGTTAATGGAAACTCATTTTCTAATCTTGATCGAGTTCGTTGAGGACGTAACTGTGAGTGTTAATGAGAATAGCGTGTTTTGTGTAATGGAATCAGAGAATCATTGTAAGGTTAAGGCACAGAAAGAGGCCAATTGGAACGTTATTGCTGTGCCAGCTGATAAACGATCCACTATTCTAATCCCACCATCCAGCATTTGGCCAATAACCCTGCAGATTGTGGCACCTGAGCTGCATATCCAGACTCCTTCTGAATGGGTTGAGTGTCCCTGCCTCAACTACCCTTTCAGGCAGTGAGTTCCAGACTCACACCAAAGCAGGGGACCCAGTCCTGAGCCTTGTGGAACGCCACTGGAAACATCCCTCCTGACTCTAAAATACCCGTCAACAATTACCCTTTGTTTCCTGCCAATGAGCCAATTTCCTATTTCTGGGTGAACATGTTTGTCCTCAGCTCCCCTCTAATCATTTTAAATCTATGCCCCCACATCACTGATCTCTCTGTTAATGTGATTAGACCCTTCACCTCCACTCTATCCAGGCCCCTAAAAATATATACATTTCTATCAGATCTCCCCTCAGCCTTCTCTGTTCCAAGAAGAACAACCCAAGCCAATCATTCCACATAGCTGCATTTTTCCAGTGCTGGCAACATCCTCGGAAATCTCCTCTGTGCCCTCTCTAGTGCAATTACATCCTTTCTGTAATGAGGTGACCAGAACTGCACAAAAATACTCAAGTTATGGTCTACCCAAAGAGTTATACAGTTCCAGCATAACCTCCCTGCTCTTGTCTTCTATACCTCGGCTAATAAAGGAAAGGATTCCGTATGCCTTCTTAACCACCTAATCAACCTGTCCTGCTACTTCGGGGATCTGTGGACATTGACTCCAAAGTTCCCTCACTTCCTCTACACTTCCCAGTATTTTCCCATTAATCGTGCATCCCTTTGCTTTGTTTGAACTCCTCAATTTGCATCGCCTCATTCTTAATCAGGTGGAATCCCATTTGCCACTTTTCTGCCATCGATATCTTCCTGCAACCTACAGCAATCCTCCTCACTATCTACCACACGGCAAATCTGTGTGTCATCTACAAACCTCTTGATCATACTTCTACATTTACGTCCAAATCATTAATATATACCACAAAACGCAGGGGACTCAGTCCAGAGCCCTGTGGAACACCATTGGAAACAGTCCTCCAGTCAATAAAACACCCATCAACAATTGCCCTTTGTTTCCTGCCAATGAGCCAATTTTGTATCAACCTTGTTTTATTTCCCTGGATTCCATGGGATTTTATTTTTTTTTAACCAGTCTGCCATGTGGGACCTTGTCAAAAGCCTTGATAAAAAATCCATGTCGACCACATGAACTGCACTACCCTCATCTATCTTCCTTGTTACTACTTCAAAAAATTCAATTACAATTAAGTTACAATTAAGTTACAAGTTAATCCCTTTTTTGTTTCGGAGGACCGGGGACTGCTGGGTAGGGGAAAACTATTTATTTGGGCAGTTTTAAAATCTTTGTCTTTTGCGAGGAGCAGCCTTGATAGAACGGGGTGCGGAGCGGACTTTCAGCTGAGCGGTCAATTTCAGTAAGTTACAAGTTAATCCCTTTTTTGTTTCGGAGGACCGGGGACTGCTGGGTAGGGGAAAACTATTTATTTGGGCAGTGGCAGTACCCGAGACACTACACGTGTAGTGTCTCCCACCCACCCTCCTCTTCTAACCAAAAAAAAAAGGACTCTAGGGTGTTGATAAGGTAAGCTTTTTATTTAAAACTTCAGTCCGTCGGATTGCTGAGCGAACAAGTTTTGACTTTTTTTTTCGTTTGGTTTTTCAGTAGATTTATTGGGAATCTAGAATAGTGGGAATGGAGGTAAAGGCAGTTGCATGTTCCTCCTGCAGAATGTGGGAGGTAGGGGTCGCCAAGAGTGTCCCTGCTGACTGCATCTGCGGGAAGTGCACCCAACTCCAGCTCCTCGCAGACTGCGTTAGGGAACTGGAACTGGAGCTGGATGAACTTCGGATCATTCGGGAGGCGGAGGGGATTATTGACAGGAGTTATAGGGAGGCAGTCACACCTCAGGTAAAAGAAGTAGGTAGATGGGTTACCGTCAGGGGAAGGAAAGGGAACCAGCAGGCAGTGCAGGGATCCCCTGTGGCCGTTTCCCTCAACAACAGGTATACCGTTTTGGATACTGTTGGGGGAGACGACTTACCAGGGGTAAGCAATGGGGTGCAGGTCTCTGGCACAGAGTCTGTCCCTGTTGCTCAGAAGGGAAAAGGGAAGAGGAGCAGAGCATTAGTCATTGGGGACTCCATAGTTAGGGGAACAGATAGGAGGTTCTGTGGGAACGAGAGAGACTCACGGTTGGTGTGTTGCCTCACAGGTGCCAGGGTACGTGATGTCTCCGATCGTGCTTTTGGGATCCTTAAGGGGGAGGGGGAGCACCCCCAAGTCGTGGTCCACATAGGCACCAACGACATAGGTAGGAAGAGAGATGGGGATTTAAGGCAGAAATTCAGGGAGCTAGGGTGGAAGCTTAGAGCGAGAACAAACAGAGTTGTTATCTCTGGGTTGTTGCCTGTGCCACGTGCTAGCGAAGAGAGGAATAGGGAGAGAGAGGAGTTGAACACGTGGCTGCAGGGATGGTGTAGGAGGGAGGGTTTTGGTTTCCTGGATAATTGGGGCTCTTTCTGGGGTAGGTGGGACCTCTACAAACAGGATGGTCTTCACCTGAACCAGAGGGGTACCAATATCCTGGGGGGGAGATTTGTTAGTGCTCTTCGGGGGGGTTTAAACTAAATCAGCAGGGGAATGGGAACCTAAATTGCAGTGCCAGTGTACAGGCTGTTGAGAGTAGTGAGGTAGGGGATAAGGTTCCAGGGACGCAAGAGGGCACTGGCAAGCAAGAACTTGGTTTAAAGTGTGTCTACTTCAACGCCAGGAGCATCCGGAATAAGGTGGGTGAGCTTGCAGCATGGGTTGGTACCTGGGATCCTGATGTTGTGGCCATTTCGGAGACATGGGTAGAGCAGGGGCAGGAATGGATGTTGCAGGTTCCGGGATTTAGATGTTTCAGAAAGAACAGAGAAGAGGGTAAAAGAGGGGGGGGTGTGGCATTGTTAATCAAGGAAAGTATTACAGCGGCAGAAAGGACGTTTGAGGACTCGTCTACTGAGGTAGTATGGGCCGAGGTTAGAAACAGGAGAGGAGAGGTCACCCTGTTGGGAGTTTTCTATAGACCTCCGAATAGTTCCAGAGATGTAGAGGAAAGGATAGCGAAGATGATTCTCGACAGGAGCGAGAGTAACAGGGTAGTGGTTATGGGGGACTTTAACTTTCCAAATATTGACTGGAAATACTATAGTTCGAGTACTTTAGATGGGTCTGTTTTTGTCCAGTGTGTGCAGGAGGGTTTTCTGACACAGTATGTGGACAGGCCAACCAGGGGCGATGCCACATTGGATTTGGTACTGGGTAATGAACCCGGCCAGGTGTTCGATTTAGATGTAGGTGAGCACTTTGGCGATAGTGATCACAATTCGGTTAGGTTTACCTTAGCGATGGGCAGGGACAGGTATATACCGCAGGGCAAGAATTATAGCTGGGGGAAAGGAAATTATGACGCGATTAGGCAAGATTTAGGATGTGTAGGATGGGGAAGGAAACTGCAGGGGATGGGCACAAACGAAATGTGGAGCTTATTCAAGGAGCAGCTAATGCGTGTCCTTGATAAGTATGTACCTGTCAGGCAGGGAGGAAGTTGTCGAGCAAGGGAGCCGTGGTTTACTCAAGAAGTTGAAGCGCTTGTCAAGAGGAAGAGGGCGGCTTATGTTAGGATGAGACGTGAAGGCTCAGTTAGGGCGCTTGAGAGTTCCAAGCTAGCCAGGAAGGATCTAAAGGGAGGGATAAGAAGAGCAAGGAGAGGACACGAGAAGTCATTGGCGGATAGGATCAAAGAAAACCCTAAGGCTTTCTATAGGTATATCAGGAATAAACGAATGATAAGAGTTAGAACAGGGCCAATCAAGGATAGTAGTGGGAAGTTGTGTGCGGAATCAGAGGAGATAGGGGAAGCGTTAAATGAATATTTTTCGTCAGTATTTACAGTAGAGAAAGAAAATGTTGCCGACGAGATTACTGAGATACAGCCTACTAGGCTAGATGGGATTGAGATTCACAAGGAGGAGGTGTTAGCAATTTTGGAAAGAGTGAAAATAGATAAGTCCCCTGGGCCAGATGGGATTTATCCTAGGATTCTCTGGGAAGCCAGGGAGGAGATTGCAGAGCCGTTGTTGTTGATCTTCAAGTCGTCATTGTCGACAGGAGTAGTGCCGGAGGACTGGAGGATAGCAAATGTTGTCCCCTTGTTCAAGAAGGGGAGTAGAGACAGCCCTGGTAATTATAGACCTGTGAGCCTTACTTCGGTTGTGGGTAAAATGTTGGAAAAGGTTATAAGAGACAGGATTTATAATCATCTTGAAAAGAATAAGTTCATTTGCGATAGTCAGCACGGTTTTGTGAAAGGTAGGTCGTGCCTCACAAACCTTATTGAGTTTTTCGAGAAGGTGACCAAACAGGTGAATGAGGGTAAAGCCGTGGATGTGGTGTATATGGATTTCAGTAAGGCGTTTGATAAGGTTCCCCACGGTAGGCTATTGCAGAAAATACGCAAGTATGGGGTTGAAGGTGATTTAGAGCTTTGGATCAGAAATTGGCTAGCTGAAAGAAGACAGAGGGTGGTGGTTGATGGCAAATGTTCATCCTGGAGTTTAGTTACTAGTGGTGTACCGCAAGGTTCTGTTTTGGGGCCACTGCTGTTTGTCATTTTTATAAACGACCTGGATGAGGGTGTAGAAGGGTGGGTTAGTAAATTTGCGGATGACACGAAGGTCGGTGGAGTTGTGGATAGTGTCGAAGGGTGTTGTAGGGTACAGAGGGACATAGATAGGCTGCAGAGCTGGGCTGAGAGATGGCAAATGGAGTTTAATGCGGAGAAGTGTGAGGTGATTCACTTTGGAAGGAGTAACAGCAATGCAGAGTACTGGGCTAATGGGAAGATTCTTGGTAGTGTAGATGAGCAGAGAGATCTTGGTATCCAGGTACATAAATCCCTGAAAGTTGCTACCCAGGTTAATAGGGCTGTTAAGAAGGCATATGGTGTGTTAGCCTTTATTAGTAGGGGGATCGAGTTTCAGAGCCACGGGGTCATGATGCAGCTGTAAAAAACTCTGGTGAGGCCGCACCTGGAGTATTGCGTGCAGTTCTGGTCACCGCATTATAGGAAGGATGTGGAAGCTTTGGAAAGGGTGCAGAGGAGATTTACTAGGATGTTGCCTGGTATGGAAGGAAGGTCTTACGAGGAAAGGCTGAGGGACTTGGGGTTGTTTTCGTTAGAGAGAAGGAGGAGGAGAGGTGACTTAATAGAGACATACAAGATAATCAGAGGGTTAGATAGGGTGGATAGTGAGAGTCTTTTTCCTCGGATGAGGATGGCAAACACGAGGGGACATAGCTTTAAGTTGAGGGGTGAAAGATATAGGACAGATGTCAGAGGTAGTTTCTTTACGCAGAGAGTAGTAGGGGCGTGGAACGCCCTGCCTGCAACAGTAGTAGACTCGCCAACTTTAAGGGCATTTAAGTGGTCATTGGATAGACATATGGATGTAAATGGAATAGTGTAGGTCAGATGATCGGCGCAACATCGAGGGCCGAAGGGCCTGTACTGCGCTGTAATATTCTAATTCTAATTCTAATTCAATCAAGTTGGTCAAACTAGAGCGTCCCTCAACAAATTCATGCTGACTATCCTTGATTAGCCTGTGCCTTTCTAAGATACAGTTTATCCTGTCTCTCAGAATAGAATCCAATAATTTGCCCACTACTGAGGTTAGACTGACTGGCCTGTAATTTTTCATTCTAACCCTGGGGTCCTTTATAAACAGAGGTTCAATGTTAACAGTACTCCAATTCTCTGGCACCACACCTGTACCCAGTGAGGACTGGAAAATGATGGTCAGACCCTCTGCTATTTCTTCCCTTGCTTCTTTTAACAGCATAGGGTGCATTATATCTGCATCTGGTGACTTATCAACTTTCAAGGATGCTAATCCCATTAATACCTCCTCTCTCCCTAAGTATATCACATCAAATACTTCACATTCCTCCTCCTTAGCTACAATATCTGCATCATACCCCTCTTTTGTAACGTGAAACACGAAGTATTCATTAAGAACCATACCAACATCTTCAACCCTTGCACATGCATATGCAATTATGTATATACACTTATGTGAACAGACTTTCAAAAGGCCTATGATCAAATGGCATTTCATAGACTTGTTATGAAAATGGAAGACATGGATTAATGTGACAGTGATAGTGTGGATATGACACTGACTCAGGGACAGAAAGCAGAGAGAAGTAGTGAACAGACATTGTTCAGACTGGTGGAGGAGGGGGAGTATACAGTGCAATTTCTCAGGGGTCAGTATTAGAACCAGTACTCTTCCTGACATATAGATAAATAGATACATGACAAAGACTTACGTGTGAAGAGCAGAGTCTCAACATTTGCAGAAGGCAGGAAACTTATAAATGTCGTAACCAGTGTGAAGGATAGTAGTCACTTCAGGAGGACATGGACAGTCAGATGGTGAAATGAGAATACACATGGTGAATTTAATTTAACACATAGAATTGGGGAAGTGATTATTTTGTGAGGGAGAATAAGGGGAGTGAATAGAAACTAAACTGCACCATTTAAAAGATGGTACCGGAGCACAGAGACTGGGTGCGTATGTACACAAATCTTCAATGGTGGCTGGATAAGTTCTGAAGATTTTAAAAAGGCATCCGGGATCCTTAGTTTTATAACTAGAAGCAAAGAATTTTTAAAAACCACAAGAACATTCTGCTAAGACTAGATAAATGACTGTTTAAGCCTCAGCTGGAATATTGTGCCCCATTCTGGACACCACACTTTATGAAGATTCCAAGGCCTTGGAGATGGTGCCTCGGTGATATACTAGAATGGTAACAGGGATGAGGGAGTTCAGTTATGTGGAGAGAAGCTGGGATTGTTCTCCGTAGAACAGAGAAGCTAAAAGGGAGATTTAATAGAGGGCCTGAAAATGATGATGTGTTTTGCTACAATAAATAAGGAGAATCTGGTTTCACTGGATGAAGGGTCAGTAACCAGAGAACACAGTTTAATGTTGATTAACAAACAAACAGGAGAGATGAGGAGATTTTCTTTTCTTTACACAGCGAGTGTTTATGATTTGGAATTCACTTCCTGAAAGGGTTGTGGAAGCAGATTTAACAGAAACTTTCAGTCGGGAATTGGATCAATACTAACAGGGTGATTTACTGGACTGGGAGAAAAAAACAGGGGAGAGGAATAATTGGAAATCTCCTTCAAAGAGCTGGATCTGGTACGATATGTTAAATAGTCTCCTCCTGTGCTATGTGATTCTCTGACTGTCTGATAACAGAAATCATTGAGTACGTATCTCATGTGTACAATTGACATTCAGCAGTTTTTAATCCCGAGATTAATTGTTACTTGTTTTCTGATGAAGACAACGGCAGAAAGACAAACACAAGGGGCTGGTGAGGTAAATTGTGTCGACAATTTGTTTATTGGGTTATGACGTCTCACTCTGATCACAGACCTCGCCTGGTTTCAATCGGTCTATTACAAACTCATTGATTTTATTACTATTTTATTTCCTGTCTATTTGTTCTCAGGATATGGGTGATACTGACAAGGCCAGCATTACTTCCCCATCCCTGGTTACCATGAGAAAATGGTGAATCTTGAACCACTGCAGTCCGTGTGGTTCTAACAAACAAAATAACATTTAGTATTTTGATGAGACAGTTTCATCACTGGGCATTTCAGAATGAGTTAGGTTTGAACATGAGGATGAGAGTTTTAAAATCAAGATGTTGCCGGAGCAGGGGCCAATGTAAGTCAACGAGCACTGGAGTGATGGATGAACGGGACTTGCTTTGAGTTTAGATACAGGCAGCAGAGTTTTAGATGAACAAATATTTGTGGCAGAATCAGTACAGGTTAGATGCAGAGTAAAGCTCACTCCACACTGTGCCCATCAAACACTGCCACGACAGGTACAGCACGGCTTAGATACAGAATAAAGCTCACTCTACACTGTCCCCCATTAAATACTCCCAGGACAGGTACAGCACTGGGGTTGGCTGCTGCCTAATTGGAGGTGCTGAATAGTTAACGAGGTTCAGCTGACTGTGGCTGTGTGAAGAGGCTGGAAGCTGTGTGACTGCTGCAGGAGGGAGAGACTGAGATTGAAGGAAAGTTTTTTCCACATTGGCAACAGGAGTCTGGGGAAAGAGGAGGGGAGAGGAGCTAATTCGATAGCTCTTTCAAAGAGTCAGTACTGACACAATGGGCCGAATAGCCTCCTTCTGTGCTGCACCAATCTCTAATTCTATGAGCAAGAGACAGAGAGTGAAGTGAGTGAGGGAGAGAGTGAAAAAACGTGAAAGAGGGAAAGGTCAATAGGAAGTGCGAAAAAATCGTGTTTGCATCACTTTTTCAGCAGAGGAGTCATGATTTGCCCTTCCCCGTTCCTGTTGAGACAGGTGACAGACAAACATCCTGCTGCCTCCTCATTTCCATTCATTCTACGTACACGTGTTTCAGCCAGGCTTCAGCTCTTCAAGGCAGTCTGTCCCTTTTAACGGGAAGTTGTGCTGAATCACAGGAGGCTGCTGTTTCTGATTGGGAATGCTGCAATTGGAGTCAAGGCAAATGTAATACTACGACAGAGAGAGGGCTCCGTTGTTCACGGATGTGATGCTGGAGGCCTTAGCCATGGTGGGTGACAGGCGGAGAGAGGCCATGTTTCCCTGGGGTGGGCTGGAGACCCTCCAGGAACGTCCTCCGAATGGAATGGGAGCAGGTGGCCAGGGAGATCAATGCAAGAAGTCTGGCCCCGAGGACTTGGCAGCAGAGCCAGAAGAAGTTTAATGAGTTCACACGGGTCACACAATGTCAGTGAATTCATCTCCACATGGCTTCTCCTACCCCCAACATCACCAACCTCTCACACTGCTCAATGTACCACACCCCCATCACTCACCCATCAGTAGTCCCTAACACTCAGGACTCACACCTAACATTCACATACTCCATCTCACCTTCACACACATTCCACTTATACCAGCTTCACACCCACCCCTCACTGCCTCCACGTTCCTGCAGCTACTCAACTGTGCCAAGGACATCACCCAAACACAGTGCAACACAATCACTGACATTCTGCCCTCTCTCTTACAGAACATGGTGGCCGACAATCACAGGGAGCAGCAGTGAACCGGCGGGGACCAGGCAGACCTTCATCCCCTGAGCCTGAGGGAGGAGATGGTTCTTCACATCATGGGACCGGCTGTGACAGAGCCCATAGCATCCGGCATCACCGAGAGTATTCAGGATGATGCTATGTTCCGGCCTTATGTCTCTTCTTAACTCCCAACTGCCCCTCGTCCTGCTGTCTGGGATGATGTACAGCAGCAGATGGTGGGACCATGAACCTCCTGCTTTACAACCCACCCCCAATCCCTCACCCCAGCCCTCCCCCTCTGATTTTATACTTTCCAATCATAAGCCAAAACTGACAGCTTCCCAGTCACAGCAGATCCAGGAGACAGAGAGAGAGAGAGAGAGAGAGAGAGAGAGAGAGCAGCACAGCACTGATGGTGAAACCCCATCACTTGGTCTGATACTCATAGTCATCAGATCAAATACTTACACTGTGTGGACCTTAGAGGCTGGTATAGAGTCGGAATCTGCACATGGTGAGTCACCGAGCACGAGTGAGCTGCAGCCAGGCCAGGGGGAAAGGATAGTTCATGTGTCAGATCACCGGAGGGCGAGGTCTCAAATGTGTTATAATACACAGGACTCAGATGTGAACATTGCTGGAACAGCATACAGGAGAATGCTGATCGACATGTACACTGAGATACTTTGTCCATTGACAGGCCTGTTAGACAGTCTGTTATCACGGTCAAGGAACATGGAGGAGTCTGGCTCCAACATAGCACAGGACATTGCACAGAGCTTGAAGCACATTATTTCCTCTGTGGAAGTGGTCACTAACTCCATGACAGCAGTAGCGGACCCAGCCCTGATACAGTGCCTGGTGACCATTGTCTCAGCTTCCACTGCAGCACAGACGGCAGACACCCAACGTCTCAGTGCTGCAGTGGAAGCTCAGCCTGAGGTCATGAGATCCATGCTTGCTGCCATGCAGGATCAGACTGCTGCCATCATGGCTGTGGATCTCAGTGTTCAAAGGGGTTTTCAGGCTCTCACAGCAGTCCAGCAATCTGTGATCCAGTAGATTACTAGGATTACTGATGTGTCGCCCCGTGGGTGTGACAGTGTCTCCGTGGAGCATGAACCTGCTGTCCTCTCTCAGGATGACAGTATTTGTTCTCACATCACTGTCACTACACCAGTGTCCTTGCTGTTACCCATCATCCAGCCCAGGCTGCTGCTGCCCATGTCGAGGTGGTGCAGTCTGAATCCGAGGCCTCAAGACCCAGAGCTGCTCGAGGACTTCCTGCAAGGCAATCTGCAGTCTCCCCCAGTGAAAGTCAGCAACCTTCCACCAGCCATGCTGCAGTCATTGGGGAAACATTGTGTAGGAGCACTGGGCAAGTCGAGGGAACCCATAAGACAGGCACTACAATGGTGAATAGTTCAGTTTTGTTTGGAAAATTGAATGCGTTGGATAAAGATGTTAATGAAAAGGTTTTTGTTGGTGTTTTTTACTGCAGGATGGCGACCAAGGGAACACTGTGATGGAGCGTCTCAGATGGGTGTAATGGTGGAGAATCGGGGATCCATGGTGGGAAAGGGAAGATGTACTGGGCATGCTCACACACCAAATGCACTTTAATGGAGTGAGAGATCTTTCAGTTCCTATACCTCTCCCCATTGACATGGGGGCCCCGCAGAGCCACCTACACCATCAGGAATCCCGCTATCCTGACAAAGCCACGGGATCTCTCATCCTGCTTCTCCCTGCTGAGGGAGAAAATGATGACATAGATGGTCACCCTCACCTCCCAGAATTATCAATGGACAAGGCACAGGCTTCGCAACTACTGGTCAGTTAGTGTAACATCAGTGGTGATTAAGGTTTTAGAAACTATAATCAGAGAAAAAGGACAACACACACTTGGAGAGGTTTGTGTTATGTAAGCATTGTCAGCACGGATTTCTAAAAGACAGATCACGCTTGACTGAACTAATTAAATTTATTTGATGAAGTAACAGAGAGGTTTGATGAAGGGAATGTGGTGGATGTTGTATACATGGATCTTATGAAATTATTTGATAAAGTACCACACAAAAGTTTGGCGAACAAAATTGAAGTTAATGCATTAGCATCCAATTGGATCAAATATTGTCAAGGACAGAAAAGTGTGAGAAATGGAAAATGGTTGTTTTTCAGACTGGAGGATTGCAGACAGTGATGTTCCCCAATGGTCAGTGCTAAGAGCTTGGAATACAGAGTAGAATATCAAAATGTTCCGATCTTGGAGCAGGTGAACGGGAGGATGTTGCAAACCGCCTGCAACAGGATGTAGATAGGCTGGCAGAATGGACAGAAAAATGGCAGGCGGAATTTAATACAGAGGTGTGTGAGGTGATCTATTTTGTCTGAAAGAATAGGAAGGCAATATAGACTTAATGGCACAGTTCTAAAGATTGTGCAGGAACAGAGAGACCTGGGGCTCCATAGGCATTGATCTTTGAATGTGCCAGGACATATTAGGACAGTGTTTAGCAAAGCATATCAGATCATGGGCTTCACCATTAGAGGCAAAGATACAAAAGGAGGGAAGTTATGCAGAAACTTTATAAAGCTTTGCTTAGGCCCCAAGTAGAGAACTATGTTCAGTTCTGGTCACCACACTTTAGGAAGGATGTGAATGTCCTTGAGAGGCTGCAGAGGAGATTTACCAGAATGGTTCCAGGGATGGGAAGTTTAGTTACAAGGTTAGTTTGGAAAAGATGGAGTTGTTCTCCCTGCAGTAAAGGAGATTGAGAGAGATTTGATAGAGGTGTACAAGATTATGATAGGCTTAGAAAAGATAGACAAGGAAAAACTGTTCCCATCAACTGATAAAATATGGACTAGGAGACACAGATGGAAGGTTTTGGGTAAGAGATGCAGGGGTAATATAAGGAAGAACTTTTTTACACAGTGGATGGTAATGAGTTGAATTCACTGCCCATGAGGGTGGTGGAAGCTGAGACAATCAATGATTTCAAAAGGAAACTGGATGGGCACTTGAAGGAAATGAAATTGCAGGAATACAGGTATTGAGTGGGAGAGTGGGACTGACTGGATTGTTCCACAGAGAGCTGGCACAGAGGGGCCGAATGGCCCCCTTCTGTGTCGTAAATGTCTCTATCAATCTCTGTGAATCTATGTTGGATATGTCTTCTGCTCCTCTCTGGAAAGATCCAGATAAATACAAGTTCAATGAAACTGTGACCTTAACAGCCACTGACAGCTCCGTCCTCACCCTGGTGTGAGGCTCCAGGTCGTGTTACAGGAGGTGACACAGCTCTGTGACCATCTCTTTATTGAATCAGAGTCACCCACACAGTGCTCCGGGGTTAGGTGTAGGTAGGAAAAGTGCTCTTGAAAAACCCGGGGTGGGTAGGGCAGAGCCCCCTCCTCCTCCCTCTTTACAGAGCATCCCCTCTCTGCAACCTCTGCTCCATTTGTTGGTCATGTCATAGACCCAGGGACACTGTAACTACAGTCCCCATTCCTTGTCCAGACTTGGGTCACCAAATCCTCTGTCTTCCCTGAATGTCTGCAGCAGCTCACAACACAACCTCCAGAAAACCATCCAGAGGACATCCACTAACTTAACAATGGCAGAAGTATGTCAAAAACCCCTCACCTGTAAGTTGGATGCCTGGTCCTTTTAAATAACACTAGAGGGGGTTCCTCGTGCTGCTGAATGTATGTTCAGCTGAGAGTGAATAACACAGGCGGTCAGTGGACATGCACAGACCAAGTTTCAAAGACGTACATCAAAGCTGCCGGAATGGATAATCGACACCATATTCAGACCCACCCTCAAAGGAACAACACATATATGCTACGACTGGGCTGGAGCTCTGCCCAGCATGGGGTATTGAGCAGGCTGCACTCAAAGTTCACATCTCTTTATGGATCACAGCTTCGGCACTGTCAGCCCCAGTAGTGCTGTGAAGTGTAAAATCGTTGGTCAGGTCAGATACAAAGGGAAAGAAATTCACTTTAAAAGGAGATTTGGAAAATATTGAAATAAAAAGATTTTCAGGAATATGGGAATGGGACTAATTAGAGGGGTGAGGGCATGGAGCGAGTTCAAACACAAGAATGAGAATATTAAAATTAAGGTGCTGCCAGACCGGGAGCCAATGTAGATCAGTGAAAACAGGGCTGATGGGTGATCGGGATTTGGTGTGAGTTAGGATACAGGCAGCAGAGTTCTAGATGGGCTGTGGTTTATGGAGGTTTTTAACAGGGAGGGTGACCAGGATAGAATTGGAATAGTCAAGTGTGGATTTAACAGTGACAGGGACGAGGGTTTATGCAGCAGATGGGCTGAGATATTGGGCAGGGTGAAGTATGTATTTGACAGATAGGGGATGGACTTCGTGATGGAGATCAATGACGTTGGCTTCAGTCTTCCCAAAATTTACATTGCAGACAAACATTTCAGTGAAACAGGGTTTACAGATCTCCTAGCCTGAAATAGAGACAACAACAGCAGCAAAGATGAGAGTAAATGACAGGAATTTGTAATACAGTTCACAGCAGTTTACAGAGCTAATAGCTGGAGATATTCACCAGGAAGAACAACGGCAGCAAGAAGGGCAGAGTAAATTACAGGAGCAGTAATGCAGTTAAGCATGGTTTATAGAAATAATAGCTAGATAGATAGACTTACCAGGGACACCAATAATAGCCAGGATGGGATAGTAAATGTATTGAATAATCTTCAGTGCGCGGTCGATACGAGTGTTTAATGAGTACCAATCATAATATGTAGAAAGATAGGAAAGATCCCACGATAAACTCCTGTCCGTTGTTGTAACATTCCAATCTATTGTTCTCAGATTCTGACCCATTGTTGTAACATTCCAATTCATTGTTCTCAGATTCTGACCCATTGTTGTAACATTCCAATTCATTGTTCTCAGATTCCGAACAATTGTTGTAACATTCCAATATATTGCCCTCAGATTCTGATCTATCCTCTATCTCTCTCTGGAGCTGCTGATCTCTGTTAGTGCTGATTTTCCCGCTGACACTATGTTATAACACATTGAAAGGTACCCCTTATTAATAGAAAATGGAAAACTTCCAGTGACACAATTAGGATCCATGGAGACTGACATTAATTACAGTCACGGAAGAAACAGATTCCGTTAACCATTTTCAATCCAACACTTTCTGTACCACAGTAAAGTAGACCATTTACCGAGTCTGGATGGGATGTATGAGGGTTGCTGAGGGACGGAATGGTGGGAATAGCAGAGGCCCTAGCCAGAATCTTCCAATTCCCCTTGGATATGGGCGTGATGACAGATTTACACAGGCTTGCCACTCTCTGTGTGAAGAAATATCTCCTCATTTCAGTCCTGTAAAGTTTACCCCGTATCCTTAGACTATGACCCCTGGTTCTGGACTCCCCCACCATCAGGAACATCCTTCCTGCATTTACCCTGTCAAGCCCTGTTAGAATTTTATAGGTTTCTATGAGATCCCTCCTCGTTCTTCTGAACTCCAGCGAATTTAATCCTAACCGACTCAATCTCTCCTCATACGTCAGTCCCGCCATCCCAGGAATCAGTCTGGTAAACCTTCGCTGCACTCCCTCGATAGCAAGAGCATCCTTCCTCAGATAAGGAGACCAAAACTGCACACATCATTGCCGCTGTGGCCTCACCAAGGCCCTGTATAATTGCAGCAAGACATCCCTGCTCCTGTACTCGAATCCTCTCGCTATGAAGGCCAGCATAACATTCGCCTTTTTTACCGCCTGTTGCACCTGCATGCTAACCTTCAGCGACTTGTGTACGAGAACATCCCGGTCTCGTTGCATATTTCACTCTCTGAGTTTATAGCCATTCAGATAATAATGTGACTTCCTGATAACCTCACATTTATCCACATTATACAGCATCTGCCATGCATTTTCCCACTCACTCAACTTGTCCATCTCACCCTGAAGCCTCCCTGCATCCTCCTCACAACTCACCCTCACACCCCGTTTTGTGTAATCTGCAAATTTGGAGATATTACAATTAGTTCCCTCATCGAAATTATTAATGTCTATTGTGAATAGCTGGGGTCCTAACACTGATCCCTGCGGTACCCCACTAGTCATTGCCTGCCATTCAGAAAAAAGAACGGTTTACTCCTACACTTTGTTTCCTGTCTGCCAACCAATTTTCTATTCATCACAATACATTGCCCCCAATCACATGCATGTTAATTGTATATGCTAAGCTCTTAGGTGGGACTTTGTCTAGAGCCTTCTGAAAGTCCACTGGCTCCCCCTCATCAACTCTACTAGTTACACCCCCGAAGAATTCTATTAGGTTTATTAAGCATGGTTTCCCTTTCGTAAATCCATGATCTGTCCGATTCTACCACTATTCTCCAAGGGCTCTGCTATAAAATCTTTGATAATGGTCTCTAGAATTTTCCCCACTACCGACGTCAGGCTGACTGGTCTATAATTCCCTGCTTTCTCTCTCCCTCCCTTTTTCAACAGTGGGGTTACATTAGCTACCCTCCAATCTATAGGAACTGTTCCAGAGTCTATAGAATCTTGAAAGATGACCACCAATGCTTCCACTTTTTCTAAAGCCACTTCCGTAAGTACTGTGGGAAGCATTCTATCAGGCCCTGGGGATTTATCGGCCTTCAATCCCATCAATTTCCCCAACACCATTTCTCTACAAATACTGATTTCCTTCAGTTCCTCTCTCTCACTAAACCCTGTGTTCTCCAACATTTCTGGTATGATATTTGTGTTCTCCGTTGTGAAGGCAGAATCAAAGTATCCATTTAGTTGGTCAGCCATTTCTTTGTTCCCCATAATAAATTCTCCTGTTTGACTGTAAGGGACCTACTTTTGTCTTCACCAATCTTTTCCTCTTCACATAGCTACAGAAACTTTTACAATCAGTTTTTATGTTCCCCACAAGCTTACTCTCGGACACGATTTTCCTCTTCTTAATCAATCCCTTGGTCCTCCTTTGCTGAATTCGAAACTGCTCACAATCACCTGGTCTGTTGCTTTTTTCTGGCTAATTTGTATGCGTCTTCCTGGGATCTAATGCTATCTCTAATTCTCCTTGTCAGCCATGGTTTGGCTACCTTTCCCGTTTTACTTTTGCACCAGACAGGAGTAAACAATTGTTGCAGTTCATCCATGCACTCTTTGAATTTTTACCATTGCCGATCGACCGTCATTCCTTTTGGTAACGTTTCCCAATCCATCATAACCAACTCGAGCCTCATACCTTCGTAGTTTCCTTTCTTAACGTTCAGGACCCTAGTCTCAGAATCAACTGGGTCACTCTCCACGTTGACGAAGAATTCTATCATATTATGGTCGCTCATCCCCAAGGGATTTCGCACCACTAGACTGTCAATTATTCCTCTCCCATGAAACGATACCCAATCTAGGATGGCCTGTTCTCTAGTTGGTTCCTCAACGTATTGGTCCAGAAAACCATTTCGTATACACTCAAGGAATTTCTCCTCTACAGTATTGTGACCAATTTGATTTGTCCAATCTATAAGCAGATTAAAGTCACTCATAATTACAGATGTTCCTTTATCGCATGCATCTCTAATTTCCTGTTTAATGCCATTCCCAACATCACCACTACAGTTTGTGGGGTCTATATACAACCCCCACTAACGTTTTCTGTCCGTTAGTGTTTCTCAGCTCTACCAATACATATTCGACATCGTCAGAGCTAATATCCTTCCTCACGATTACGTTAATTTCCTCTTTAGCCAGCTATGCAACTCCAATGGGGCTGAAAATAGGCCGTTTTACTGATGGTGTGAATATTTGGTCGGAATTTCATCTCAAGACATCTCAAGGTGAACTATGTAACCAGGTTTGTGAACAGTTTGGCTTGCTCTCAAACATTTACAAAGCAGAAGGATCGAGATAGGAAATGTTTGGAACGGAGATAGAAAAAAATGGCTTCAATCTTCTCAATATTTATTTGGCTTTGCTGATGTGTGTTGTGATACAATTTCGAAGGACGAAAGAGGACAGACAATACAAGTAAAATGATACAACTATAAAGGTGGTGAAATAACAGAGACACCTGGGGTGTTTGTACACAAATCTTTGAAGGTGGTCGGAAAGACTAACGAAACTGTTAATAAATATGTGGGATCCTAGGTTTGATAAATAGAGGAAAAAAGAGCAAAAGCAAGGACATTATGTGAAGCATATAGAAAATACTAGTTCGGTTCCACCTGGAGACTTGTATCAAATACAAGAAACCACACTTTCGGAAGGACATGGAGCTTTCGGAGAGGGGACAGAACTGTTTTACTAGAATTTGTGCAGGCATGAGGGATTACAGTTATGTAGCTGATGTTGTTCACCTTAGAGCAGAGATCTTTCAGAGGAGACTTGATTGAGGTCTTTAACATTAGGAAGGGTTTAGATAAATTAAATAAAGAGAAACAGTTTCCAATGTCCAAGGGGTCACTAACCAGAGACACAGATTTAAGGTGATTGGTAAAAGAAGCATATATGAGGATTTGTGTTTCTGAGTGGTTTGGATTTGGAATGCACTGTCTGATAGGCTGATGGATTCAGATTCAATAGTAGATCCCAAATGGGAATTGGATAATATCTGAAGCAGAGAAAATGCAAGGATATAGTGAAAGAGCCAGGGAGTGGGACTAACTGGATTGCTCTTTGAAAGGGCAAGCACAGATTTGATGGGTCGAATGACCTCATTATGTCTGTGGTATTCTATGTTTCTATGATTGTAGCTGCCTGTACTTTCACAATATTCCTATCCTTTCACCAGGCGTTTGATAAAGTAGCACATAGCAGCCGTGTTACCAAATTAGAAACACATGGGATTAAAGGGCCAATGTCAGCAGTGGCTCAGTTTGTAGCACTCTCCTCTTTCAGTCACAAGCTTCTAGGATCAAGTGTCACTGCAGGACTTGATCACAAGAATCAAGGCTGACACTGTAGTGCAGTCCTGAGGGTGTGTTGCACTGTCAGAGGTGCCATATATCGAATGAAACGTTAAACCAAGGCCCCGGCTGCCCTCCCATTTGGATGTTAAAGATCCCATGGGATTATTTCGAAAAACAAGGGAATTCTCCCCACTGTCCTGATCAGTATTTACCCTTCAATCTACATCACAAAAACAGATCTTATCATCATCACATTGTTACTTGTGGGATCTTGCTGTGTAGAAATTGGCTGCCCTGTTTCCTACATTATGAAACTGACTAAGTGTTAAGAAGTATTCATTAATTGGAAGTCACTTTGGGACATGCAGTGGTCATGAAACACGTTACATAAATGGGAGACTGTTCTTTTATTTACAATGCCAGCATGCAGGAAATTAGCTCAGTGACAGAAAGCAGAGAGTATCGGAGAATGGTTATTGTTCAGTCTGGAGGGAAGTACACTGTGGGATTCCCCAGTGTCACAGTTGGGATCACTGTTGCTGTTTGTTATTGCCGTTGCGTTGTGTACAGACGGGATAATGTCAAACCTTTCAGATGGAAGGAAACTCAGAAATGTTAATAAACAGTGAGAAGGATAGTAACAGACTTCAGGAGGACAGAGACTGACTGGTGAAATGGGCAGGAACATGGCAGATGTAATTTAACAAAGTGAAGTGTGAAGTGAGATATTTGGGTAGGAAGTATGTGGCGAAACAATATAAACTAAATACAGGGCAGCACAGTGGCGCAGTGGTTAGCATCGCAGCCTCACAGCTCCAGAGACCCGGGTTCGATTCCGGGTCCTGCCTGTGTGGAGTTTGCAAGTTCTCTCTGTGTCTGCGTGGGTTTTCTCCGGGTGCTCCTGTTTCCTCCCATAAGCCAAAAGACTTGCAGGTTGATAGGTGAATTGGCCATTATGAATTGTCACTCGTATAGGTAGGTGGTAGGGAAATATAGGGACAGGTGGGGATGTTTGGTAGGAATATGGGATTAGTGTAGGATTAGTAGGTGGTTGATGTTCGGCACAGACTCGTTGGGCCGAAGGGCCTGTTTCAGTGCTGTATCTCTAATCTAAATGATACCATTATCAAGTGGGTGCAGGAGTAGAGAGACCTGGGGTGTACACACACAGATCTTTGAAGGTAACATGTAGTGCCTTTGGAGTTGGAGAGAGACACACAGGGTAAAAAAACTCAGGAGGAAATGCTGATGTTTATACATCATTGGTTCGGTCCCAGCTAGAGAATTGTGTCCAATTCTGTTCACCACACTTTGGTAAGGATGTCAAGGACTTAGTGAATATACTGAGGTGATTTACAAGAATGGTGCCAGGGATCTGGGAATTCAGTTACGTGGAGAGATCGGAAAAGTTGGGATTGTTCTCTTTAGAGCCATGAAGGGCAAGGGGAGATTTGATATAAAATTCTAAATCAAGAAGGGTTTTGATAGGGTAATTAATGTGAAACTGTTTCCAGTGTCATAAAGTGCAGTATTAAGAAGACACAGATTGAAGGTAATTGACAAAGAACCAGAGGTGAAATGAGGAGAACTTTCTTACACAGCGAGTTGTTGGGATCTGGAATTCACTGCCTGAAAACATGGTGGAAGCAAAGAACAAAGATAATTACAGCACAGGAACAGGCCCTTCGGCCCTCCAAGCCTGCGCCGATCCAGATCCTCTCTCTAAACATGTCGCCTATTTTCAAAGGTTCTGTATCTCTTTTCTTCCTGCCCATTCATGTATCTGTCTAGATACATCTTAAAAGACTCCATCGTGCCCGCGTCTACCACCTCCGCTGGCAACGCGTTCCAGGTGCCCACCACCCTCTGCGTAAAGAACTTTCCACGCATATCCCCCCTAAACATTTCCCCTTTCACTTTGAACTTGTGTCCTCTAGTAATTGAAACCCCCACTCTGGGAAAAAGCCTCTTGCTGTCCACCCTGTCTATACCTCTCATGATTTTGTACACCTCAATCAGGTCCCCCCTCAACCTCCGTCTTTCTAATGAAAATAATCCTAATCTACTCAACCTCTCTTCATAGCTAGCGCCCTCCATACCAGGCAACATCCTGGTGAACCTCCTCTGCACCCTCTCCAAAGCATCCACATCCTTTTGATAATGTGGCGACCAGAACTGTACGCAGTATTCCAAATGTGGCCGAACCAAAGTCCTATCCAACTGTAACATGACCAGCCAACTCTTGTACTCAATGCCCCGTCCGATGAAGGAAAGTATGCCGTATGCCTTCTTGACCACTCTATTTACCTGCGTTGCCACCTTCAGGGAACAGTGGACCTGAACACCCAAATCTCTCTGGACATCAATTTTCCCCAGGACTTTTCCATTTACTGTATAGTTCACTCTTGAATTGGATCTTCCAAAATGCATCACCTCGCATTTGCCCTGATTGAACTCCATCTGCCATCTGCAGATTCAATAATATCTTTCAAAAGGGAATTTAACAAATACTTGAAAATGGGAAAACACGCAGGAGTCTGGGGAAAGGGGAGGGGGCTTGGAACTAATTAGATAGCTCTTTCAAAGGGGCAGCACTGACACAATGGGCCGACAGACCTCCTTCTGTGGTGCATCAATCTCTGATTCGATGAGCAAGAGACAGAAAGTGAAGAGAGGGAGAGAGAGGGAGAAAATGTGAAAGATGGAAAGGGAAATAGCAAGAACGAGAAAATCCGGCTTTCGTCCCTTTTTGGGCAGAGCGATCATGATCTGCCTGTGTCCGTTTCTGTTGAGGCAGGTGACACACAAAGCTCTTGTCTCCTCATTTCCATGAAATCTACGTGTCGCCCATGGTGACCCGCGCTGCTGTCTGTCTACACGCTTAACAGAGACCTAACTGTGTGTGAGACTAGATGGTCTTTCAGCCAGCATTCAGCATTTGAAGGCACTCTGTGCCTCTTAAAGGGAAGCTGCACTGAATCACAGGAGGCTGCTGCTGCTGACTGCGAATGCTGCAATTGGAGACAAGGTAAATGAAATACTGGGACAGAGAGAGGGCTCTTTGGTTCACGCATGTGGTGCTGGAGGCCTTAGTCATGGAGGATGACAGGAAAAGAGAGACCCTGTTTCTGTGGGGTGGGGTGGAGACCACGAGGAACTCCCTCCGAAGGGAATGGGAGCAGGCGGCCAGGGAGGTCAATGCAAGAAGTCTGGCCCCGAGGAACTGGCAGCAGAGCCAGAAGAAGTTTAATGAGTTCACACGGGTGGTCAATGTCAGTGAATTCATCTCCACATGACATCTCCTACCCCCATCATCACCAACCTCTCACACTGCTCAATGTACCACACCCCCATCACTCACCCATCAGCAGTCCTGAACACTCAGGACTCACACCTAACTTTCACATACTCCACCTCACCCTCACACACATTCCACTTATACCAGCTTCACACCCACCCCTCACTGCCTCCACATTCCTGCAGCTACTCAACTGTGCCAAGAACATCACCCAAACACAGTGCAACACAATCACTGACATTCTGCCCTCTCTCTTACAGAACATGGTGGCCGACAATCACAGGGAGCAGCAGTGAACCGGCGGGGACCAGGCAGACCTTCATCCCCTGAGCCTGAGGGAGGAGATGGTTCTCCATATCATGGGACCGGCTGTGACAGAGCCCGTAGCATCCGGCATCACCGAGAGTATTCAGGATGATTTTACGTTCAAGCCTTATGTCCCTTCTTAACTCCCATCTCACCCTCATCCTGATGTCTGGGATGATGTACAGGCAGCAGATGGTGGGACCATGAAACTCCTGCTTTCCATCCCACCCCCAATCTCTCACCCAACACCCCCCTTCTGAGTTTATACTTTCCAATACTTTTCTGGGCGGCACAGCGGAGCAGTGGTTAGCACCGCAGCCTCACAGCTCAAGGGACCCGGTTTCGATTCTGGGTACTGTCCATGCGGAGTTTGCAAGTTCTCCCTGTGACCGCGTGGGTTTTCACCAGGTGCTCCGGTTTCCTCCCACAGCCAAAGCCTTGCAAGTGATAGGTAAATTGGCCATTACAAATTGCTCCTAGTGTAGGTAGGTGGTAGGGAATATGGGATTACTGTAGGGTTAGTATAAATGGGTGTTTGTTGGTCGGCACAGACTCGGTGGGCCGAAGGGCCTGTTTCAGTGCTGTATCTCTAAATAAATAAATAAAATAAACAATGATAACATAAAACTGCCATCTTCCTAGTTACAGCAGATCCAGGAGACAGTGAGAGAGGGCAGCAGCACTGCACTGATGGTGAAACCCCATCACTTGGTCTGATACTCACAGTCACCAGATCAAATACTTACACTGCGTGCATCTTAGAGGCTGGCAAAGAGTCGGAATCTGCACGTGGTGAGTCACCGAGCACGAGTGAGCTGCAGCTACGCCAGGGGAAAAGGATAGTTCATGTGTCAGCTCACCAGAGGGCGAGGCCACAAACGAGTTATAATACACAGGACTCAGATGTGAACATTGCTGGAACAGCATACAGGAGAATGCTGATGGACATGTGCACTGAGATACTTTGTCCATTGACAGGCCTGTCAGACAGTCTGTTATCACTGTCAAGGAACATGGAGGAGCCCGGCTCCAACATGGCACAGGAGCTTGAAGCCCATTCTTTCCCCTGTGGAAGTGGTCACTAACTCCATGACAGCACTAGCGGACCCAGTCATGATACAGTGTCTGGTGATCATTGTCTCAGCTTCCACTGCAGCACAGACGGCAGACACCCAACGTCTCAGTGCTGCAGTGGAATCTCAGATTGAGGACATGAGATCCATGTTTGCTGCCATGCAGGATCAGACTGCTGCCATCATGGCTGTGGACCTCAGTGTTCAAAGGGGTTGCAGGCTCTCACAGCAGTCCAGCAATCTGTGATCCAGTAGATTACTAGGATTACTGAGGTGTCGCCCTATGGGAGTGAGAGTGTCTCCGTGGAGTATGAACCTGCTGTCCTCTCTCAGGATGACAGTATTTGCTCTCCCTTCACTGTCACTCCACCAGTCTTCTTGCTGTTACCCATCAGCCAGCCAAGGCTGCGACTGCAGAATGTCGAGGTGGTGCAGTCTGAATCCGAGCCCGCAAGGCCCAGGGCTGTTCGAGGACATCCTGCAAGTCCATCTGCAGTCTCCTCCAATCAAAGTCAGCAGCCTTCCACCAGCCATGCTGCTGTTTCTGGAGAAACACTGTGTCGGAGCAATAGGCAAGTCGAGGGAACCCACAAGACAAGCACTAAGGGAATACACAAGGGTGAATAGTTCAGTTTAGTTTGTATAATTGGATGTGTTGTTGGATAAATATGTTATGAAAAGGTTTTTGTTGGTGTTTTTATTGCAGGATGCTGACCAAGGGGACACTGCGATGGGTCGTCTCAGATGGGTGTAATGTTGGAGAATGGAGGATCCATGGTGGGAAAGGGAAGTTGTCTTATGGGAACCGGTATCTCAGTAGACACTCTCCTACAGCCTGTCCGGGTCGAAGGCATCCAGGAAATATCCTCCATTCCTCCTCCTCCTCCTCCTGATGTGGCCTCCGGATTCCTGGAGCGATTGTAATGTAAAGATTGGGGTAATCATTGTCTCCGAGGAGCCGCATATTTTTCTCTACAGATTCCTGATGGTCATGGGAATGTCTGACTGCTTCAGAATGAAGGTATGGTGGCTGCTGACAGGATAGTGGACACTCACCAACATGATGTACTGGGCATGCCCACACACCATTAATGGAGTGAGAGTTCTTTCAGTTCTTGTCCCTCTCCCCGTTGACTTGGGCCCCCGCAGAACCACCTACACCATCAGGAATCCCACTATTCTGACAAAGCCACGGGATCTCTCATCCTACTTCTCCCTGCTAAGGGAACAGACAGTATTATTCACCTCACCCGACATAGATGGCCTCCGTCACACTGCAGATATATCAATGGACAATACACAGGCCTCACAACTACAGGCCAGTTCGTCCTAAATCAGTGGTGGGAAAGGTTTTAGAATAATAATCAGGCGATAAAACAACAGACATCTGGAGAGGTTTGAGTTAATTCAGGATAGCCAGCATAGATTTACAAAAGGAAAGTCATGTTTGTGAAATATAATTGAATTTTTTGATGATGTAACAGAGAAGGTTGCTGAAGGGAATGTGATGGATGTTGTCTATATTGGTTTGTAGAATGTGTGTGATAAAATACCACATAAAAGGTTAATTACCAACATTGAGTCTCATGGAATGGGCTGGTCAGTGTGCAATTGGATAAAAGATGGATAATGTACAGAAAACAGTGTATCATAGTAAATGACAGTTTTTCAGACTGGAAGATGTTAGACAGTGAGTGTTCCCCCAGGGTCAGTACGAGGGCCATTGTTTTATTTTGCTGTGCATAAATGACTTGGATCTTGGAATACAGAGTAGAATTTCAAAATCTGTCTCTGATACCAAACTTGGAGCTGTGACAAACAGTGAGGATATTCAGAACCACCTGTGACAGGACATAGATACTTATTAGAATGGGCAGACAAGTCGCAGATGGAAATGTGAGACAAGTGTGAGGTGAGACATTTTGACAGAAAGGATAGGAAGGCAATATGGGTAACAGTTGTAAACAGTGTGCAGGAACAGACAGACTTGTGGGGGCATCGATCTTTAAAGGTGACAGGACATATTGAGAGATTTGTTAGTAAAACACATATAATCGTACATTTCAAAAATAGAGGTATTGAATACAAAAGCAGGGAAGTTATGATGAGCGTTTAAAATCTCTGGTTAGGTCTCAGCTGGACTATTGTGTCCACTTCTGGCCACCACACTTCAGAAAGATTGTGAAGCTCCTTGAAATGGTGCAGAGGAGATTTAACAGGATGGTTCCAGGGATGGAGGATTTTAGTTACAAGGTTAGGTTACAAGATTATGACAGGTTTAGATAATTTAGACAATGAAAAAGTGTTCCCATTAATTGATGGAAGAAAGACTAGGGGCACGGATTGAAGGTTTTGGACAAGAGATGCAGGGGGAATGTGAGGAAGAAATTTTTTCTGATGCAGCGGGTGTTAATGATCTGGAACTCACTGCCCACAAGTGTGTTGGAAGCAGAGACAATCAGTGATTTCAAATGAAAGCTGGTGGGGACCTGAAGGAAATGAATTTGCGACAGGGATTGAGCGGGGGAGTGGGACTGACTGGATTGTTCCATGGGAGCCAGCATGGACATGATGGGATGAATGGCCTCCTTCTATGTCGTACATGACTCGATGTTGGATACATCTCCTGCTCTTGTCTGGAAAGATCCAGATACATAGAAGTTCAATGAAACTGTGACCTTAACAGCCACTGGCACCTCCGTCCTCACCCTGGCGTGAGGCTCCAGGTCGTGTTATAGGAGGTGACACAGCTCTGTGACCACCTCCTTATTGAATCAGAGTTACCTCACACACTGCTCCTGGGTTAGGTGTAGGTAGGAAAACTGCTCTTGGAAAACCCTGGGTGGGTAGGGCAGAGCCCCCTCCTCCTCCCTCTTTACAGAGCTTCTCCTCTCCGCAGCCTCTGCTCCATTTTTTGGTCATGTTACAGACCCAGAGACACTGTAACTACAGTCCCTATACCTCGTCCAGAGTTGGGTCACCAAATTCTCTGTCCTCACTGAATGTCTGCAGCAGCTCACAACACAACCTCCAGAAAACCATCCACAGCACCTCCACTAACCTTATAATAGCAGAAGTAAGTCAAAAGCCCCTCACATGTAAGTTGGATGCCTGGTCATTTTAAATACCACCAGATGGGGTTACTCGTACTGCTGAATGTATGTTCAGCTGAGAGTGAGTAACACATGCGGTCAGTGGAAATGCACAGACCAAGTTTCAACGACATACATCAAAGTTGCTGGAATGACTGATAGATGTCACATTCAAATCCCTCCTTACACTACGAGCACGTACTTGGTGAACTGGGGCTAGAGCCCTGTGCAGCATTGAGCACTGGAAGTGACCAGCAGCTTTGCTCGTACCATTTTAAGAATCCAAGCTTCCATGGCGTTGGGCCCAGTGATGCTGAAGAGCTGAAAATCATTGCCAGGAGTAGATATAGAGAGGAAGACCATATGACCGTATGAATTCGGAGCAGAAGTAGGCCATTCAGCCCATCGAACCTGCTCCACCATTTAATATGATCATGGTTGATCTGTTTCTGTCTCGAATTCCACACTCCCATTTACTCCCGATAACCTTTGATTCCCTTGCCCAACAAGTATCTATCTACCTCTGCCTTAAAAATATTCAATGCCACCGCCTCCACCACCTTCAGAGGCAGAGTGTTCCAAAGACACACAACCCTCTGAGAGGAAAAAAAATCTCCTCATCTCTGCCCAAAAAGTGCGATCCCGAACTTTCAAACAGTGCCTTTTCAAACAGTTACTTTAAAAGAGAAATTGAAGAAAAGACTTCATGGCAAAAGATTGGCAGGAATATAGGAATTATGTCGGGGAATTGGAGGGGTGAGGCCATGGAGGATGTGCAAACACAAGAAACAGAATATTAAAATTAAGATGCTGCTGGACCAGGAGACAATGTAGATCAGTGAGCACAGGGGTGATGGCTGATCAGGATTTGGTGTGAGTTAGAATGCAGGCAGCAGAGTTCTGGATGGGCTGTGGTTTATGAAGATTTTTAACTGGGAGGGTGACCAGAATAGAATTGGAAAATTGGAATAGTCGAGTGTGCATTTAAGAAAGGCACAGATGAGGCTTTATGCAGCAAATGGGCTGAGGCAGTGGAGGAGACGGGTGATGTTACATAGGTGGTATTAGGCATGGTTGGTGATGGAGATGAACACAGCTCTGGTTTATATAGAACACAGAGGTTGTAAACAGTCTGGTTCAGCCTCAGACATTGGCCAGGGAGGAGGAAGTGGTTCATGGATAGGGGACAGAATTGCTTATGGAGACCGATCACACTCGCTCCACTCTTCCCAAAATTAAAACTGCAAGAACATTATTTCCGTGAAACAAGGTTTCCAGATCTCAGAGCAGGAAATAGAGACTTACCAGGGACAGCAACAGCAGTGCAGATGAGAGAGTAAATTACAAGAACTCTAATACACGTAGCAATGGTTTATAAAGCTAATATCTGGAGATGGAGATTTGCCAAGAATAACAAAAGTAGAAAGGAGGGCAGAGTAAATGACAAGAACGGTAATGCAGTTAAACATGGTTTATGGAATAAATAGCTGGATAGAGAGACTTACCAGGGACACCAATAATAGCCAGGATGGGATAGAAAATGTATTGAATAATCGTCAGTGCGTAATAGATCCGACTGTTTAATGGCAGAAAATCATAATTTGCAGAAAGAAAGTCAAACTCCCAGATGGAACTCCTGCCCATTGGTGTAACATTCCAATCTATTGTTCTCAGATTCTGACCCATTGTTGTAACATTCCAATCTATTGTTCTCAGATTCTGACCCATTGTTGTAACATTCCAATATATTGTTCTCAGATTCTGACCCATTGCTGTAACATTCCAATCTATTGCTCTCATATTCTGACCCATTGTTGTAACATTCCAATCTATTGTTCTCAGATTCTGACCCATTGTTCTAACATTTCAATCTATTGTTCTCAGATTCTGACCCATTGTTGTAACATTCCAATCTATTGTTCTCAGATTCTGACCCATTGTTGTAACATTCCAATCTATTGTTCTCAGATTCTGAACCATTGTTGTAACATTCCAATCTATTGTTCTCAGATTCTGAACCATTGTTGTAACATTCCAATCTATTGTTCTCAGATTCTGACCCATTGTTGTAATATTCCAATCTATTGTTCTCAGATTCTGATCTATCCTCTCCCTCTCTCTGGAGCTGATGATCCCTGTTAGTGTCGGGGATGATGCTCCTGCTGACACTATGGGATACCACACTGAAAGGAGTCCCTTATTAATAGAAGAGGGAAACCCTCCAGTGACACAATTAGGGCCCATGGTGACTGACATTAATTACAGTCACTGAACAAACACGTTTGGTTAATCCCTTTCAATCAAACACTTTTTGTACCACAATAAACTAAACATTTATCCAGTTTGGATGGGAATTATGAGGGTTCGTGAGAGAATGAATGGTGAAAATAGCAGAGGCACCGGACAGAATCTGTCAATTCTCTTTGTATATGAGAGTGATGACAGAGGACTGGAGGGCTACAAATTTTACACCTTGTTTACAAAAAGGAGTTGCGGGAACCCATGTACTGTCAGTCATGTACTGTCACCACCACCTCTCTCCAAACCTCCACTGTTGTTAAATTATCAGACTGATTATCCGACATCCAGTACTGGATGAGCAGACATTTTCTCCAATTAAATATTGGGAAGACTGAAGCCATTATTTTCACTCCCCACTCCAACTCTGTTATCTTGCTATTTATTCCATCCCTCTCCCTGGTAACAGTCCCAGAGTCAGACAGTTTAATTGCAACCTTGGTGTCACATTTGGGATAAAATGAATGGGCACTTGGACAAATGGGTGTTAATTAAGGGAAAATTGTGTTTAACTAAATGGCTGGAGTTTTTTGAAAAGGTAAAAAGAAAGTTTGATGAGGGAAATGCTGTTGATGTGGTATAAATTGAATTCCAAAAGGCATTTGAGAAAGTGCCACACAACAGACCTATGAGCAAAGTTATAGCTCATCAAATAAAACCAACAGTAGCAACATGAAACTAAGCTGGTTGAGTGACGGGAAAACAGAGATAAGTGATTAATGGATGCTTTTAGGGCTGGAGTAATGTTTGTAGTGGAATCGAAGCAAAATACTGCGGATGCTGGAAATCTGAAATATAAACAGAAAGTGCTGGAAATACTCAGTATCTGTGGAGAGAGAAGCAGAGTTAATGTTTCAAGTCGGTGACCTTTCATCAGAACTGGCAAAGTGGGGGTTTTGGGGGAAACACAAGTACAGAAATGTGACCATTAGAGCGGGGGTGGAGGATGGAGGGTGTTGAAAAGATAAGCGAGCGCATGCTCGGTGTCACACTTTTGGACGGAGTGGAGGTGTTCCACAAAGCAATCACCCAATCTGCGTTTAGCCTGCTGCGGTGTTCCAGTGAACATCAACGCCAGCTCGAGGAACATCACCTCATTGTTCGATTAGGCACTCTACAGCCTGCCGGTCTGAACACTGAGTTCAACGATTATTTTGTTTTATCATTTTTTGCCATGTGCCAGCATTAAACTGATTTTATATGTTGGTGCTTTTAGCTAGGGCTGTTCATTATTCTGTTATTTAACACCCTCACTACACTAATGCTTTGTCTTTCGCCGCACAACTAGCACACTTTCTTTGCCTTTTACCCATGACCTCCTGGTCAGTTAATCTCTCCGACCCTCTGTTCTATCAACAGCTCTTCTGTTCTCTTTTGCCCCACCCCTGCTTTATTTGCTTAAAACCTATTACATTTCTAACCTTTGCCAATTCTGATGAAAGGTCACAGAACTGAAACGTTAACTCTGCCTTTCTCTCCACAGATGCTGCCAGACCTGCTGCGTCTTTCCAGCACTTTTTGTTTTTATTTAAGGTTTGTAATGGAATTTCCCAGGGATCAGTGTTGGGACCCTTTCTCTTCCTGACAAATATTAATGACCTCGACCTCGGTGTACAGGGCACAATTTCAAAGTTTGCAGATGATACAAAACTTGGAAGCATTGTGAACTGTGAGCAGTAAATTGCAGAAAATCAAACGGACATGGACAAGTTAGTGGAATGGACAGACAGGTGGCAGATGAAGTTCAATGTGGAGAAATGTGAAGTGATTCATTTTGGTAGGAAGAACATGGAAAGACAATGTATAATAAAGGGTACAATTCTAAAGGGGGTGAGGAGCAGAGGGACCTGGATGTATATGTGCATAGGTCATTAAAGGGCGCGGGACAAGTTGAGAGAGTAGTTAATGAAACATACAGTATCCTGGGCTTTGTTAACAGCAGCATGGAATACAAGAGCAAAGAGGTTATTTTGAACTTGTACGAGACACTAGTTCGGCCTCAGTTGCAGTATTACGTCTAGTTCTGGGCGCCACACTTTAGGTAACATGAAGACATTGGAGAGTGTGAAAAAACATTCACAAGAATGGTTCCAGGGATGAAGAATATCAGTTCTGAAGATAGACTGGAGAAGTTGGAACATTTTCCTTGGAGAAGAGAAGGCTGAGAGGAGATTTGAAAAAAGGTATTCAAAATTATGATGCGTCTGGGCAGAGTGGATGGGGAAAACTGTTCCCATTCCTGAAAGGATCGACAACGAGAGGGCAAAGAATTAAAGTAATTGGTAAAAGAAGCAGCAGTGACATGTGGAAAACTTTTTCACACAGCGAGTGGTTAAGGTCTGGAATGCACTGCCTGAGAGTGTGGTGGAGGCAGATTCAATCGAGGCATTCAGGAAGAAATTGGATAGTTATCTGAAAAGGAAGATTGTACAGAGTTACAGGGAGAAGGCAGGGGAGTGACACCAGACGAATTGTTCTTTTGGAGAGCCAGTACAGGCACGATGGACTGAATGGCTACCTTCTGTGCTGTAACAATTCGGTGATTCCATGGCAATCGACCACAAAATGAGCTTCCAACCTTATATTCGTGCCATCACTATGACGACCTATTTCCACATCAATAACATCGCCCAACTTCACCCCTGTCTCAACGCATCTGCTGCTGAAGCTCTCATTCATGCTTTCATTACCTGTAGACTAGACTGTTCCAACTCATTCTCCCACATTCTACTATCTGTAAACTTGAGGTCATCTAAAACTCTGCAGTCTGTGTCTTAACTTACAACAAGTCCCATTCCCCGATCACTGACCTACATCAGCTCACAGTCAAACAATGTCTTGATATTAAAATTCCCATTCTTGTTTTCCAATCCCTCCATGGCCTCACCCCTCACTAACTCTGTAATCCCCTCCAGCCCCACAACCCTCTGAGATATCTCTGCTCCTCTAATTCTGGCCTCTTGTGCATCCCTGATTTTAATTACTCTACCATTTGTGGCCACACCTTCAGTTGCCTCGGTCCCAAACTCTGGAATATCCTCCCTTCACAGCTCCACCTCTCCACCTCGCTTTTATCCTTTAAGACACTTCTTTAAAACCTGCCTCTTTGACCAAGCGTTTGGAAACCTAACCTAATATCTCCCTTTGTGGTTCAGTGTCATACTCTGTTTCATAATGCTGCTGTGAAGTGCCTTGGGATAAGTTCTTGTTGAAGTTTTCCAGACAGGATTTGTCAAGAGCATATCCGTGCTGCTTGAAATTTATTATGCTATGCTTTTCCAAGCAACAAACATTTATAGTGGACATGCACAGTCCAAGATTCAAAGACATACATCAAAGCTGCTGGAACAGAAGTTTGACGTGACATTCCACAACTCCTCATGCTACTCGCACACACAATGTACACCCGGGCACAGCACGGGGCAGTGTGAAGACCACACCGGAAGTGGCTGGTAACTCATATCACATCCTTTTGTGGATCCTTGCTTCCAAAGTGTGGGCAACAGTGGTGCTGTAGAGCCATAAATCACCACCAAGGAGAGATAGAGAGGGAAGGAAATTCACTTTAAAGGGGGACGTGGAAACAGATTTGAAGGCGAAAGATTTTCTAGAATATGGGAATGTACAGGGGAATTGGACTAATTGGAGGGGTGAGGACATGGAGGGATTCTAACACAAGAATGAGAATATTTAAATTAAGGTGCCGCCAGACTGGGAGCCAATATATATCAGTGAACACCGGGGTGATGGATAATCGGGATTTAGTGTGAGTGAGGAAACAGGTAGCAGAGTTCTAGATGGGCGGTAGTTTATGGAGGTTTATAACTGGGAGGATGACCAGGATAGAATTGGAATAGTCAAGTGTAGATTTAACAAAGGTACAGATGAGGGTTTATGCAGCAGATGGGCCGAGGCAGAGGTGGAGTAGGCAGGGTTTGTGATGGAGAGAATATAGAGATGAACTCAGCTCAGGTTTAAATAGAACACAATGGTTGCAAACTGTTTGGTTCCGCCTCAGACATTGTGCAGGGAGGGGTATGTGGTTCACAGATAGGGGACTGAATTTCTGATGGAGACCAATAACACTGGCTTCATTCTTCGAAAAAAAAAACTAAATTACTTGAACAGTATTTCAGTGAACCAGGGTTTACAGATCTTATATGTGGAAATAAAGACTTACCAGGGGCAGTAACAGCAGGAGAGATGAGGGTAAATTACAAGAACTATAATACCGTTAGCAATGGTTGTAGAGCTAATAGCTGGAGACAGAGATTCATCAGGAAGAACAACAGCAATAAGGAGGGACGCAGAGGAGGCCTGAATTAGAGGAGCACAGATATATTGAAGGGTTGTGGGGCTGGATATTACAGATACAGGACGGGAGTTGAGGTCCTGGAGGGAAAACAAGGTGGAGAATTTATATAAAGACATTATTTGATCAGGAGTCAATGTCGGTCAGTGATATGTGAATGGCACTTGCTGCGAATTAGGACATGGGCAGCAGAGTTCTGGAGGTCTTCAAGTGAACAGAGAGTAGCATGCGGGAGACCAGACAGGACCGTGTTGGAATAGTCATTTCTAGGGGAAATGAAGGCGTGAATGAGTTTCAGTAGCAGATGGGCTGAGACGGGTGATGTTGTGTGCTGTTACTGAGGTGGAAACAGGCGGTCGTAGTGATAGAATGAATATTATGTGATAAGCTCATTTTGTGGTCAACTGTGACACCAAGGTTGCAGACAGACTTTCTGAACCTCAGACTGTTACCAGGGAGAGGGATGGAATCAATTGCAAGGGAACAGAGTTGGAGTGGGGAGTCAAAACAATGGTTTCAGTCTTCCCAATATTTAATTGGAGGAAATTTCTGCTCATCCAGTACTGGATGTCGGATAATCAGTCTGATAATTTAACAACAGTGGAGGAGTGGAGAGAGGTAGTGCTGAGGTAAACATGATGGAGTTCTTTGATAGAACAATGGAGAAGGTTGATGAGGGTGGTGTGATTGAAGTTATATATATATGGACTTTCAAAAGGTGTTTGATCAAGTGACATTCAAGAGACAGGTTAGGAAAACTGAACCCTATGGATTAAAGGGACAGTGACAGTGTGGATATAACATTGACTAAGGAACAGTAAACAGAGAGAAGTGGTGAAAGGTTGTTGTTCAGACACGATGGGAGTATACAGTGGTGTTCCCCAGGGCTCGGTATTAGGACCACTGCTCTTTGTGCTCTTGGTAATCAAGGGGTGGGTAGGGCAGAGCCCCCTCCTTCTCCCTCTTTACAGAGCTTCCCCTCTCTGCAGCCTCTGCTCCATGTGTTGGTCATGTTTCAGACCCAGCAACACTGTGACTACAGTCCCCATACCTTGTCCAGAGTTGGGTCACCAAATCCTCTGTCCTCCCTGAATGTCTGCAGCAGCTCACAACACAACCTCCAGAAAACAATTGACAGCACCTCCAATAACTTTACAATAGCAGAAGTAAGTCAAAAGCCCCTCACCTGTAAGTTGGATGCCTGGTATTTTTAAATAACACTAGAGGGGGTTCCTCGTGCTGCTGAATGTCTGTTCAGCTGAGAGTGACTAACACAGTCGGTCAGTGGACATGCAAAGACCAAGGTTCAAAGACGTCCATCAAAGCTGCTGGAATGGCTGATTGACCCCATATTCAGACCTTCCTCACACTACAGACACACACACGTTACACCCACGCTAGCACCCCGGCCAGCCTGGGTTTCCTGTACAATGTGCTGGATGTGACCGGCAGTGCAGCTCATACCATTTTCTGGATCCAAACTTCCACAGCACCAGTAGAGCTGGAGAGATGAAATGTGTGATCAGAGAGAGAGACAGAGGGAAGGAACTCACTTTAAAATGGAATTAGATAAAGATTTTAAGATGAATAAGTTTCAGGAATATTGGAAATGGGCAGGGGATTGGGATAATCAGAGGGCTGAGGCCGTGGAGGGATTTGATCATACGAGTGAGAATAGTAAAATTGAGGTGTTACTGGACCAAGAGCCAATGTAGGTAAGTGAGCACAGGGATGTTGGGTGAACAGAATCTGGTGTAAATTAGAAGTTGGCAGCAGAGCTTTGCATGATGACAATGTTACAGAGAGTAGAATGTGGGAGAGCAGCCAGGAGTGTGTTAGAATAGTCAAGTCTCGAGGTGACAGTCAAACCTTCCTGCCACAATGGACAATTTCACCTTTTCCCACATTATACTCCATTTGCTGGATCTTTGACCACTCACTTAACCTATCTATATCCCTTTGTAGCGTCCTTATGTCCTCTTCAGAATTTATCTTCTTAACTATCTTGGAATCATTAGCAAATTTAGCAAGCATACCTTCGGTCCACTCATCAAAATCATTTATATAAATTGTAAAAAGTTGAGTCCCCAGCACTGACCCCTCTGGCACACCACATGTTACATCTTGCCGGCCATAATAATGACCCATTTATGCCTACGCTGTTTCCTGTTAGTTCGCCAATCTTCCATCCATGCCAATATGTTACCCAATACACCATGAGCTTTTATTTTCCACAATGACGTTTGATGTGGAACGTTATCAGATGCCTTCTGGAAATCTAAGTACAGAACATCTCCCAGTCCCCCTTTACCAACAACACATGTTACTTATTCAAAGAACTCCAATAAATTGGTTAAACATGATTTCCCTTTCACAAAAACATGTTGACTCTACCTGATCACCTTGAATGTTTCTACCTGCCCTACTATAACGTCTTTAATAATAGCTTCTAACATCTGATCCATAGCCAGAAAGCCATTCTCACCTGCTACAGGTCATATGTCCACTATATTTATTCTGATGTTGTGCGGTATTTGAACTGTTAGTCCTCAATAGAGTCAAAGAGATATACAGCACAGAAACATGACCTTCGGCCCACTGTGTCTGTGCCAGCCATCAAGCACCTAACTATTCCTATCCCAGTTTCCAGCGCTTGGCCTGTCGCCTTGTTTGGTATGGCGTTTCAAGTGCTCATCTCAATATTTCTGAAATGTGAGTGTTCGTGCCTCTACCACCCCTTCAGGCAGTGTGTTCCAGATACCAACCACCCTCTGGGTGAAAATTCTTTTCCTCAAATCCCCTCTAAACCTCCTGCCCCTTACCTTAAATCTATGCCCCTGGTTATTGACCCCTCCGCTAAGGGAAAAAGATTATTCCTATCTAACCCATCAATGCCCCTCATAATTTTGCATTCCGCAATCATGACCCCTCTCATCCTTCTCTGCTCTAAGGGAAATAACACTGGACTTTTCTGTCGCTCTTCACATCTGAAATTCTCCAGCCCAGGCAACATCCTGGTGAATCTATTCTGCTCCGCCTCCAGTGCTATCACATCCTTCCGATAGTGCAGGAACCAGAACTATACACAGTACTCCAGTTGTGGCCTAACTGGATTTTTATACTGCTCCATCATAACCTCCCTGCTCTTATATTCTATGCCTCAGCTAATAAAGGCAAGTGTCCCAAGTGCCTTCCTAACCACATTGCCTACCTATGCTGCTGCCTTCAGTCATCTATGGACAAGTACACCAAGGTCCCTCTGACCTTCTGTACATACTAGCGTCCTACCATCCACTGTATGTTTCCTTGCCTTGTTAGTCCTCCCAAAATGCATCACCTCACACTTCTCAGGATTAAATTCCATTTGCCACTTCTCTGCCCATCTTACTAGCCCATCTAAACAGACATGTAATCGAAGGCTCTCCTCCTCACTATTTACAACACCAAAGATTTTCGTGTCAGCTGCGAACTTACTGGTCATACCTCCTATATTCACGTCCAAATCATTAATGTACACTACAAACAGCAAGGGTCCCAGCACCGATCCCTGCAGTACACCACTGGTCACAGGCTTCCACTCGCAAAAACAACCCTTGCCAATCACCCTCTGCCTCCTGCCGCTGAGCCAATTTTGGATCCATTTTACCAAATTGCCCTGGATCCCATGGGCGCTTACCTTCTTAACCAATCTCACATGTAGAACCCTATCAAATGTCTTTCCGAAGTCAATGTCGAATACATCAACTACTTTACCCTCATCTACACATCTAGTCAATGCCTCGAAAAAATTCAATCAAGTTAGTTAGACACGATCTCCCCCTGACAAAGCCATACTGACAATCCCTGATTAATAACTGCCTCTCCACGTGGAGATTAATCCGGTCCCTCTGAATATTTTCTAATAGTTTCCCTGCAATAAACTGCTTGTGACCCTTCGACCTCCTTTTGCTTAATCTGTGACCCTTGATCAGATCTTACAGTGGTGTAGGAGAGGGAACAGAGTTCATTTCAAAGTCCTGACTCCCTTTTATATGATCCTGCACAATGGACAGGGATTACTGGGCAGTAATGTGCTCAAAGGTTATCAGCAGTAATTGATTATCCCTATATTTGTATACTGTAGAACATTAAACCATACCCCTACTCTGGTGTCCATTGCATCCTCTATATTCATGATTAAAATATCAGAGGAGTGTGAACCAGACACCTCTGATCACCCTGAGGTACAGGCGATTCTCGAGTCGGTGCTGAGTGTATTCACAACCCATAAAGATGACTGTGGAAACATGAGCAGACCTGAAGAAATTAACTGACCATTGCATGCTCCATGAAGCAGTATTCTTACCGAGCTGAGATTGTATCATATATTCCAGACATCATCAATCATTGTTATACCAGGGTGTAGTTCACAAAGACACATTCACTACTAACTAACTGCCCCATTTGGCCAGTTAGAAAACGGGATGGTAGCTGGAGACTGACTGTTAACCACCACAAACTCAACACAGTCACCCCTGTGTGAACCCGGTTGTCTGATAGACACCCACCCTACTCACCCGGATTCCCAGCGGCAGGACTGTCTTCAGCACCATGGATATCTCTAATGGTTATTGGAGTATCCCAGTAAAACTAGAGAAACAATTTAAATTCACATTCACTTCTGAGGTCCAAAGATACCCCTGGATATGTCTGTTACAAGGGATTCCACAATAACCGCACTATTTTACACAAACATATGGCCGGGGACCTTATGAGCTTTTCACAGTCTTCCTGCTTGCTGAAATAAATTGATGATCGCCTCCTCATTCCCACAGACCGTGTCCACACATTTAACCCTTTTACTGGAACTTCTGCAGCTACTTTGAGAGCTAATCTAAAAGACCATCCATGGAAGGCCCAGCTGGTGCAAGATCGTGTCACGTTTCTAGGTGTCCAGATTGGATCATTCAGCATCAGCCCAGACCAACATCAGGTCGAGGCCATCCAGCGTCTACCCCTGTCCACCTCAAAGACTGCCCTGTGTCCTATCCTCAAGCTGGTGGTGTTTCAGTGGACCCTCATACAGTGTATACCCCTGTCCAGCTCAGAGACTGCACTGTGCCCTATCCTCAGGCTGGTGGGGTATCAGCGGACCCTCATCCAGTGTCTACCCCTGTCCACCTCAAAGACTGCTCTGTGTCATATCCTCAAGCTGGTGGGGTATCAGCAGACCCCCATCCAGTGTCTACCCCTGTCCACCTCAAAGACTGCCCTGTGTCCTATCCTCAGGCTGGTGGGGTATCAGCAGACCCCCATCCAGTGTCTACCCCTGTCCACCTCAAAGACTGCTCTGTGTCATATCCTCAGGCTGGTGGGGTATCAGCAGACCCCCATCCAGTGTTCACCCCTGTCTACCTCAAAGACTGCCCTGTGCCCTATCCTCAAGCTGGTGGGGTATCAGTGGACCCTCATCCAGTGTCTACCCCTGTCCACCTCAAAGACTGCCCTGTGTCCTATCCTCAGGCTGGTGGGGTATCAGTGGACTCTCATCCAGTGTCTACCCCTGTCCACCTCAAAGACTGCTCTGTGTCATATCCTCAGGCTGGTGGGGTATCAGCAGACCCTCATCCAGTGTCTACCCCTGTCCACCTCAAAGACTGCACTGTGCCCTATTCTCAGGCTGGTGGGGTATCAGCGGACCCTCATCCAGTGTCTACCCCTGTCCACCTCAAAGACTGCACTGTGCCCTATTCTCAGGCTGGTGGGGTATCAGCGGACCCTCATCCAGTGTCCACCCCTGTCCACCTCAAAGACCGCCCTGTCTCCTGTCCTCAGGCTGGTGGGGTATTAGCAGACCCTCATCCAGTGTCTACCCCTGTCCACCTCAAAGACTGCCCTGTCTCCTATCCTCAGGCTGCTGGGTATCAATGGACCCTCATCCAGTGTCTACCCCTGTCCACCTCAAAGACTGCCCTGTCTCCTATTCTCAGGCTGGTGGGGTATCAGCGGACCCTCATCCCTCGATTTGCAGAGACTGTGACTCCTCTTTATGAACTCCCTAATGGTGATGATGACCAGTTTTAACCCGGTTGGACTGAAGAGAGCACAGAAGCAGCAACACAACTGAAGAAAGCTGTCGCCTCGGTAACGTGTCTGATCTCACCTAACCCTGACAAGACTTTCCACATGGAGGTAGGGGACACTGTGTAAAGCCTGGCTGCTGTCCTATGTAGAGAAAACCAGGAGAAATTACTCCCCATTGTGAATGATCCAGAATTGTGAGTGGGACTGAACTGATTTACTCTGTTTGTGAAGGACATTTGTTAACCACGTTCTGGGACATCAAACATTTCACTTACATCACGGGGTTCAACAGGGTGATACTGTCCAGTCCATTATACATTTTCCAAGTGTAGGAAAGCAGTAGTAATAGTAATCCCCTGTCAGAGAGTCGTAGTCATTTCGAGTCCATGACAGCTTTGCAGATAAATCCAGTCAGTCTCATTCCCCAGCTCTGTCTCCATATACCTGCAAGTCGATTTCCCTCAAGTGTTCATCCAATATCCTTTTGAAATCATTCACCATCTCCGCTTCCACCACCCTCGTAGGCAGTGATTTCCAGGCCATTCCCACTCGCTCTGTAAAAAAGGTTGTTCCTCACATCCCCCTGTATCTCTTGCCACAACCTTAACTCTCGTCCTTGTACCATTAACTAATGGGAACATCTTTTCCTGTCTACCTTATCCAAACATGACATCATCTTGTATACCTCTATCAAATCTCCCCTCAATCTCCTTTACTCAAAGAAAAACAATCCCAGCTTTTCCAAACTAACTTTGTCGCTAAAATCCTCCATCTCTGGAACCATTCTGGTAAATCTCCTCTACACCCTGTCAAGGACCCTCACATCCTTCCTAAACTATGGTGAATGGAACTGGATGCAGTACTCCAGTTGGGGCCTAACCAGAGCTTTATAAAGGTTCGGCATAACTTGCCTTCTTCTGTACTCACCACCTCTACTTAATTTAGGATAGTCAGTATGGATTTGTTAAGGGAAGATATTGTTTCAAAAAATTGATCGAATGTTTTGAAGAAGCAACAAGGAAGATAAATGAGGGTAGTGCAGTTGATGTGGTCTACTTGGATGTTAGCAAGGCTTTTGACAAGGTACTACATGGCAGACTGGTTCAAAAAATAAAATCCCACGGGATCCAGGGAAATGCTGCAAGGTGGATACAAGATTGGCTCAGTGGCAGGAAAGAAAGGGTAATTGTTGACTGCTGTTTTAGAGACTGGAAGGCTGTTTCCAGTGGCGTTCCACAGGGCTCAGTACTGGGTCCCCTGCTTTTTGTGGTGAAAGTTAACGATTTGGACGTAAATGTAGGGGGCATGATCAAGATGCTTGCAGACAACACGAAGATTGGCCGTGTGGTAGATAGCGAGGAGGATAGCTGTAGAGTGCAGAAATATATTGATGGCCTGGTCAGATGGGCAGAAACGTGGCAAATGGAATTCAACTTGGAGAAATATGAGGTGATGCAGTTGTGGAGGTCAAACAAGGAATACAGGAATAATGTCAAAATACTGAAAAGTAGAGAAAGTGAGGGACCTTGTATTGAATGTCCACACATCCCTGAAAGTCGCAGCAGAGATCGATAAGGTGGTTAGGAAGGCATATGGAATCCTTTCCTTTATTAGCCCAGGTACAGAATACAAGAACAGGGAGGTTATGCTGGAACTGTATAACTCATTGATTAGGCCACAACTTGAGTGCTGTGTACAGCTCTGGTCTCCTCAGTACAGAAAGGATGTAATTGTACTAGAGAGGGAACAGAGGAGATTTACGAGGATGTTGCCAGGAATAGAAAAATGCAGCTATGAAGAAAGATTGGATAGACAGGAGTTGTTCTCCTTGGAACAGAGAAGGCTGAGGGGTGATCTGATTGAAATGTACAAAATTATAACGGGCCTGGATAGAGAGGAGGTGAAGACTCTATTCACCATAGCATGGAAGAGGGGGAATAGAGTTAAAGTGATTGGTAGAAAGATCAGAGGGGAGATGAGAGTGGTGGGGGTCTGGAATTCACTACCTGAAAGGATAGTTGAGGCAGAAACCCTCAACTCATTCAAAAATAGTCTGGATATGCACCTTAAGTACTGTAATCTGCAGCTCTATGCACCAAATGCTGGAAGGTGGGATTAGAATAGGTGGATCATTTTCTGGCTGGCGCAGACAAGATGGGCCAAGTGGCCGATTTCTGTGCCTTAACTTTATATGATTCTACGAGAATACAAGAATGCTTCCAGGGATTGGGGTGTTTTAGTTACAAGGTTAGTTTGGAGAAGATGGAGTTGCTCTCCCTGGAGTAAAGGAGATTGAGAGAGATTTGAAAGAAGTGTACAAGATTATGATAGGCTTAGATAAGATAGACAAGGAAAAACTGTTCCCATTAACTGATGAAAGACGGAATAGGGGACACAGATGGAAGGTTTTGGGTAAGAGATGCAGGGGGAATGTGAGGAAGAACGTTTTTACACAGTAGATGGTAATGAGCTGGAACTCACTGCCCATGAGGGTGATGGAAGCGAAGACAATCAATGATTTCAAAAGGAAATTGGATGGGCATCTGAAGGAAATGAACTTGCAGGGATACGAGGATTGAGTGGGGGAATGGGACCGACTGGATTGTTACACAGAGAGACACATGGAGAGTCCGACTGGTCTCCTCCTGTGTCGTAAATGACTCTATGACTCTCTGTGGCTATGTTGGATATGCCTGGGGAAAGATCTGGATGCAGTGAAGATCAATGAAACTGTGACTTTAACAGCCACCGATAGCTCCGTCCTCACCCTGGTGTGAGGCTCCGGGTCGTATTACAGGAGGTGACACAGCTCTGTGACCGCATCCTTATTGAATCAGAGTCACCTCACACACTGCTCCTGGATTAGGTGTAGGTAGGAAAAATGCTCTTGGGAAAACCGGGTTGGAAGGACAGAGCCCCCTCCTCCTCCCTCTTTACAGAGACTCCTCTCTCTGCAGCCTCTGCTCCATTAGTTGGTCATGTTTCAGACCCAGAGACGCTGTAACTACAGTCCCCATACCTCGTCCAGAGCTGGTTCACCAAATCCTCTGCCCTCCCTGAATGTCTGCAGCAGCTCACAACACAACCTCCAGAAAACCATCCACAGAACCTCCACCAACTTGACAATAGCAGAAGTAAGTCAAAAAACCCTCACCTTTAAGTTGGATGCCTGATCCTTTTAAATAACACCAGAGGGGGTCCGTCGTGCTGCTGAATGTATGTTCAGCTGAGAGTGACTGACACAGGCAGTCAGTGGACATGCAAAGACAATGTTTCAAAGACATACATCAAAGCTGTCGGAATGGCAGATTGACATCAACTCAAACCCTTCCTCACACTGACAGCACATGCACAGTATACCCAGGCTAGTTCCCTGCCCAGCATGGGGCACTGTGCAGGCCACACTAGATGTGGCCGGCAGTTCCGTTCACATCATTTTACAGATCCAGGTTTCCATACCGTTGGCACCAGTGCCGTCATAGAGTGAAAATCACAGCAGGGGAAGATATAGAGTGAAAACAGCTCACTTCTAAAAGGGAATTGGAAAAAGACTTGAAGGCATAAGATTTACAAGAATATGTGACATGGAAGGGAAATGGGACTAATTGGAGGGGTGAGGCCATGGAGGGATTCAAACACAAGAAGATAATATTAAAATTAAGGTGCTGCCAGACCAGGAGCCAATGTAGATCAGTGAGCACAGGGGTAATGGGTGATCGGGATTTGGTGTGAATTAGGATGTAGGCAGCAGAGACCAGGATGGGCTGTGATTTATGGAGGTTGATAACTGGGAGGGTGATCAGGATAGAATTGGAATAGTTAAGTGTGGATTTAACAACGGCACAGATGAGGGATTATTAGCAGATGGGCAGAGGTGGTGATGGGTGATATTACAGAGGTTTTAATAGGTAGGGTTGGTAATAGGCGGAATATGGCAATGAACTCAGCTCAGGTAGAAATATAGAGGTTTCAACCGTCTGTTTCAGCCTCAGACATTGGGTAGGGAGGGGAATGCGGAAAGTGGATGCAGAGTGGAATGTGAGATAGAGACTGAAGACTGTGGCTTAAGTCTTCCCAAGATTTACATGACAAGAACACTAAATCAGTGAAATATGATTTATAGATCTAATAGTTGGATACAGTGACTTACCAGGGACACCAATAATAGCGAGGATGGGATAGTAAATCGTTTGAATCATCTTCAGAGCATAACAGATCCGCAAATCTAATGTTATCCAAAAATAATCCGCAGTAATGAGGCTAAACCAATAGGAGAAACTCCTGCTGTCCATTGTTTTAACATTCCAATCTACTGTCCTCAGATTCTGACCCACTGTTGTAATATTCCAATCTATAGTTCTCAGATTCTGACCCACTGTTGTAACATTCCAATCTATAGTTCTCAGATTCTGACCCACTGTTGTAACATTCCAATCTATTGTTCTCAGATTCAGATCTCTCCTCTCTCGCTCTCTGGAGCCGCTGATCTCTGTTAGTGCTGGGGGTGATGCTCTCACTGACACTATGAGCCAGCACATTGAAAGGAGTCCCTTCTTAATTGAAGAGGAAAACCCTCCAGTGACACAATTAGGGTCCTTGAGGACTGACGTTAATTACAGTTAATGAACAAACAGGTTCAGTTAACACCTTTCAATCCAACACTTTTTACACCACAATAGTGTCGAAGATTTACCCAGTCCAGATGGGATATATGAGGTTTGTTGAGGGAAGGAATGTGGAAATAGCAGAGGCAATGGCCAGAAGCTTTCAATCCTCTTTGGATCTGGGAGTGATGTCAAAGGACTGGAGGGTTGTAAATGTTACAAGCTGTTTAAATAAGGAGACATTAGATAAACCCTATAACGACTGACCAGTCAGTCTAAAGTCGGTGGTTGGAAATTTCTAGAGGCCGTGACCCAGTACAAAAATATATCATTCTAGGAAAAACATGTGATATTAAATGATAAACAGTATGGATAGGTTCATGGAAAATCAAGTCTGATAATCTTGATCAAGTTAGTTGATGACATAACTGTGAGTATTGATGAGGATAGTGTGTTTCCTGTTATGTATCTGGACTATCAAAAGGCCTGTGATCAAATGACATTTCATCGACTTGTTATGAAAAATGTAACATATGGATTAATGAGATAGTGCGGATATGACACTGACTCAGGGACAGAAAGCAGAGAGAAGTGGTGAAAAGACATTGTTCAGACTGGGGGAGGGGGAGTATACAGTGCTGTTTCTCAGGGGTCAGTATTAAAACCAGTGCTCTTCCTGACATATAGATAAATATACAAGTGACATAAACTTATATGTAGACAACATAATTTAAACCCTTGCAGATGACATGACACTTATGAATAAGGGAAGCAAAGGGACAGACCACAGAATTACCCAATCTCGCAGATTTTGTTTATTTTTAATTTATTCTGGACTCTAATCCGAATAGAAATTTAGTTCTCACTCTATAATTTATTTCTGTGTGATTTGTTTGTCTGTGTGTGTGTGTCTGTGTGTGTGTGTGTATGTTTATTATTTTATTTAGATTCAGTTTAGATTTTTAAGTATAATAAACTCACCTCTTGATTCTTCTTCTTTTGCCTCCTTATCTCGAGAGACTGGAGGTGGTCAGTGGTGTGTGGAGCAACGCCTGGAGAGGCTAAAAAGGCCAATTCTAGAGTGACAGGCTCTTCCACAGGTGCTGCAAGAAAATTTGATTGTCGGGGCTGTTATACAGTTGGCTCTTCCCTTGCACCTCTGTATTTTTTCCTGCCAACTGCTAAGTTTCTTCGACTCGCCACACTTTAGCCCCGCCTTTATGGCTGCCCGTCAGCTCTGGCGAACGCTGGAAACTGACTCCCACGACTTGTGATCAATGTCACAGGATTTCATATCGCGTTTGCAGACGTCTTTAAAGCGGAGACATGGACGGCCGATGGGTCTGATACCAGTGGCGAGCTCGCTGCACAATGTGTCTTTGGGGATCCTGCCATCTGTCATGCGGCTCACATGGCCAAGCTATCTCAAGCGTCGCTGACTCAGTAGTGTGTATAAGCTGGGGATGTTGGCCGCCTCGAGGACTTCTGTGTTGGAGATACCTGTCCTGTCTCCTGATGCCAAGGATTCTCCGGAGGCAGTGAAGGTGGAATGAATTGAGACGTCGCTCTTGGCTGACATACGTTCTCCAAGCCTCGCTGCCATAGAGCAAGGTACTGAGGACACAGGCCTGATACACTCAGACCTTTGTGTTCCATGTCAGAGCGCCATTTTCCCACACTCTCTTGGCCAGTCTGAACATAGCAGTGGAAGCCTTTCCCATGCGCTTGCTGATTTCTACATCTAGAGACAGGTTACTGGTGATAGTTGAGCCTAGGTAGGTGAACTCTTGAACCACTTCCGGAGCGTGGTCGCTAATATTGATGGATGGAGCATTTCTGACGACCTGCCCAATGATGTTCGTTTTCTTGAGGCTGATGGTTCTGCCAAATTCATTGCATGCAGCCGCAAAACTGTCGATGAGACTCTGGAGGCACTCTTCAGTGTGAGATGTTAAAGCAGCATCGTCAGCAAAGAGGAGTTCCCTGATGAGGACTTTCCGTACTTTGGACTTCGCTCTCAGACGGGCAAGGTTGAACAACCTGCCCCTGATCTTGTGTGGAGGAAAATTCCTTCTTCCGAGGACTTGAACGCATGTGAAAGCAGCAGGGAGAAGAAAATCCCAAAAAATGTGGGTGCGAGAACACAGCCCTGTTTCACGCCACTCAGGATAGGAAAGGGCTCTGATGAGGAGACACCATGTTGAATTGTGCCTTTCATATTGTCGTGGAATGTGGTGATGATACTTAGTAGCTTTGGTGGGCATCCAATCTTTTCTGGTAGTCTGAAGAGACCACGTCTGCTGACGAGGTCAAAGGCTTTGGTGAGATCAATGAAAGCAATATAGAGGGGCATCTGTTGTTCACGGCATTTCTCCTGTATCTGACGAAGGGAGAACAGCATGTCAATGGTCGATCTCTCTGCACGAAAGCCACATTGTGCCTCAGAGTAGACGCGCTCGGCCAGCTTCTGGAACCTCTTGAGTAAACTCAAGAAAACCTGTCTGATTGGTTCTTTCACGATCACAACAAAGGTGAAAGGTAAAATGCTCACTGAGATGGTCAGCATGTCCACTGCTATAAAGCAATAAGCCCCGCTGCAGTGAAATAAAAGATAAGACAAGAGGAAAGCCTGGGACCTCTCCTCACCTGGCTGTAACGGAAATCTGGTTGTTCTAGTGATCATAACGCAACAACAAATGAGAAATTGGAAGTGTCACAGATGCACAGAGTTTTACAGCACAGAAACAGTCCCTTCGCCCCACTCTGTCTGTGCCGGCCATCAAGCCTGTCCATTCTACATGGGGATTCCCTTTTACAGCACTTGGCCCGTAACCTTGTATGCTATGGCATTTCAAATGCTGATCTAAATACTTCTCAAATGTTGTGATGGTTCTTGCCTCTACCATCTTTTCAGGTAGTGTGTTCCAGATTCTAGCCGCCATCCGAGTGAAATTTTTTTTTTCCTCAAATCTCCTCTAAACCACTTGCCCCTTATCTTAAATCAATGGCCCCCGGTTATTGACACCTCTGCTAAGGGAACACTTTCTTCTTCTCTACTCTATCTATGCGCCTCATAATTTTTCCTGCCTTCTGTCTCCCTCGATGTCTGAATAAAGGAGTTACATTGGCATAAAAGAGTTACATACAGAGTGAAGTAACTCGGTGCAGGTTAAAATCGCTCTCTGTTGAAAAGTTGAGTAATGTAGCTGTATAGTTAGGGATTACTCTCCGTCCAAAAGCTAGGAAACCCGAAATTTTAAGACCTGTGGCCAATCATTTTTCACTTGAAGCTGAAGACTCAGACAGAGTTAGAATCACTAACAATTAGAATAATGTTAGCTAAGGTAAAGCTAGAACAGAAGAGACTAGAATTGGACATCCAGACAGAACGAGAAAGAGCAGAGTGGGTGTCAAGAAAGGGAAAAAGTAAGAGTGCAACAGAAGGAGAAGGAGGAAAGGGAGTTAAGGCGGCTCAATCAACTAGAGGAAGACCCAGTACACCCAGTGAAGGCACAGCTAGTGTGGGAGCTGCCCATAGCTCAGGACCATGTGCTGAGTTCTTAAAGTTACCCCAGTTCATTCTGAAGTTCAATGAGGAGGATGTGGCAGAATTTTTCATCACTTTTGAAAAACTTGCAAAGCAGCTGAATTGGCGGCAGAGAACTGGACACTGTTTTTATAAAGCAAAGTAACAGGAAAAGCCCATGAGGTTTATTCACTGTTACCCGATGAAAGTTCATCAGATTATGAAATGAATAAAAGTGTTATCAAGGGTGCATATGAGATAGTATCAGAAGCGTACTACCAAAAATTCGGAACACTACGAAAGTAGCCTGAGCGAACTTGCCTCCAGTTTGAAAGAGTTAAGCAGCTTCGGAACATAGGAGCAAGAGTAGGCCATTCAGCCCATCTAGTCTGCCCCGCCATTCAAAACGATCACGGGTTATCATCTATTTCAATTCCTTTTTACCACACTATACCCATATCCCTTTATGTCATTTGTATTTAGAAATCTGTCAATCTCTGCTTCAAACATACTGAATGACTGAGCTTCCATTGCCCTCTGGGGTAGAGAATTCCAAAGATTCACATTTTCAATTCAAAATTCTGGAGAATCCAGGCCCAGTTTTCCCAATCTCTTCATAGGACCGTCCTGCCATCCCAGGAACAAGTCTAGTGAATCTTCGTTGCACTCCCCCTATGGCAATAATATACTTCCTAAAGTAAAGGGAGCAAAGCTGCACACAGTACTCCAGGTGTGGTCTCACAAGGTTGCTTACAATTGAAGCAAGACTTCACCACTCCTGTACTCAAATTCTCTTGTGATAAAGGCTAACATACCATTAGCCTTCTTAAGTGCTTGCTGTCCCTGCATGTCAGCTTTCAGTGACTTATTGACAAGGACACCCAGATCCCTTTGCACATCTACACTTTCTAATGTCTTACAATTCAAGAAATACCCTGCACATCTATTCCACCTTCCAAAGTGGATAACCTCATATTTTCCACATTATATTCCATCTGCCACGTTCTTGCCCTCCCACGAAGTCTGTCCAAATGCCCTTGAAGCCACTTTGCACCTTCCTCACAGCACATACATTCCCACATCTTTTTGTATCATCTGCAAACTTGGGAATATTTCTCTGGTCCCCACATCTAAATAAATGATACATATTGTGAACAGATGGGGCCCAAGTACTTACCCAAATGTTTCCTTTTTACTTACCCCACAGCTTGCCAAAGTGAGAATAACCCATTTATTCCTACTCTCTGTTTTATGCTTGTTAACCAATCCTTAATCCATGCCAGTATATTACGTCCGATCCCATGTGCTTTAACTTTACTAACCAACCTCCTGTGGGGGACTTTATCAAAAATCCATCTGAAAATCCAAATATACTACATCCACCGACTCCACTTTATCAATTCTGTTACTACTATCCTCAAAAAATTCCAACAGGTTCATCAAACATGATTTCCCATTCATAAATCCATGTTGACTATGTCCAATCAGATCATCTTTATCCAATTATCCATTTATCACATCCTTTATGATAGATTCTACCATTTTCTCTCTCCCTCCCTTCTTAAATCGTGGGGTGACATTTGCGACCTTCCAATATGAGGGAACCGTTCCAGAAGGTGATCACCCATGCACCCACTGTCTCCATATCTACCTCTGTCAACACTCTGGAATTTAGAATATCAGGTCCTGGGGATTTATCAACCTTCAACCCCATTAATTTCTCCAACACAAACTTCTTACTAATATTAATTTGCTTCACTTCCTCATTCCCCCTAATCCCTTGGATCTCTAATTCTGGGAGATTTCTTGTATTTTTCTCAGTGAAGACAGACACAAAGTGATCATTTAGCTTGTCTGCGATTTCTTGATTCCCCATTATAAATTCCCCTGACTCTGCCTGAAACGGACACATACATGTCTTACCCAAATGTTTCCTTTTAACGTAACTATAGAAGATTTTACAGTCCGCTTTTGTGTTTGCCTCTGACTAGTAGATACGGAAAATCGGGATGCAGCCCATATATGTAAACCTCAGAGCGGTGATCCTTCTCGAGGTGTTCAAAAACTCGCTCCCGCTCCCATTAAAACCCACACAGAGGAAAAAAAGGTTCGAAGAGCCAGGAAGGTTGCAATTCTGGATGAAGATTTTTTTCCATGTACGCAAGGCCTTAACCCCAAAGGGAATGCATTCACTAGTCACCCCAAAGACCCGGGAATAAAAGGTGGGAGGGTGATAAGAGCCTGAGCAGCCACGGGCAAGGAGGAAAATCTGGACACCCAGTGGTCCACGCTCAGGCCAAATAGGACGGTACTGAGAGCAGGAGTAAGGGCCGATGATCTGTGTGTTTCCACTGCAGTAAGGCAGGTCACCATCGAGTTGAATGCTGTAAGTGATGGGGAGATCCTGGAGGATTACTCAGGGTCCACCAGATCAGTGCAGGAAAACGGGCCCTGATGGAATTCACAGCAGGTCAGGCTGTGCCTTTAACTGTAACAGTCAGACACAGTAACACTACCACAGAGAGTGCGGGAAAACGTAACAAAATCCTTGAGCGTTACTAGGATTTTGAATCCAAGGGAAAAGTGACCCCATACCCCTTCAGTGAGGTAAGCAAGCCCTAGTCATACTCAGGGATAAAGGGGCCAACCAATCCCTTCTGCTGGGAAAAGGCATGACCTTTCTCGGGGAGTGCAGTGAATGCAGGAGTGTTAGCGAATGGTATTGGAAGACAGTATATGTCCATACCTTTATATTGGGTGCACTTGGAGTGCGACCTATTTTCAGGACCAGTAGCCATGGGGACCTGCTCCTGGGTATTGATCTGGCAGGGAAAAGGTTGCAGCTTCCGCAAAGGTTCTGGAGAGACCACAAGAGATCAGGGACACAGAGCAGTTACAGGAGAAGGTCCCTGGCATTCGCCCTGATTCTGTGGTGACTCGGTCCATGGCTAAACAACCCCCATCAGAGGCGGCTGAACTGACACTGGAGACGATGACCCTACTGTCTGGTTGTCTGAAAACTTCTTTGGGAAGGTAGAAAACACAAAGGATGTGTTAAACAGATCTTCCTTAGTTGAGGCTCAACAACTCGACCCAGTGTTAAAATATAGCACAGACCGTCCAAACCAAAACTGAAGCAGAGGGAGTTGCAGAGTGCCACTATTTAAAGAATGAGGTGCTGGTGAGGAAGTGGAGACCTCCTTACAAACCTGCGGATGAAGAGTGGACAGTGCTTCACCAGATTGTGGTGCCGCTGAGGTCCCTTAAAGAAATATCTATGGCCCACGAACTTCCAATGACTGGACATGTTCATGTATGAAAATTTAAAGCCCACATAAGACAGCATTTTGACTGACCACAACTGCACAAAGATGTGGAGGAGTTCTGTACAACTGGTCACACCTGCCATGTCGTGGGGAAGCCCCAACCTGCAATAAAACCTTCACCCTAATACCCATACCAGAATTTGTGGAACCCTTCAGCAGAATGCTGGTGGATTATGTGGGACACCTGCTGAAAACAAAACGGGATTACCAGTATCTTCTCACCATTATGAATGTGGTGAGCCGATTCCCAGAAGCCATTCCCCCGAAGAACTATCTCTGCCAAGGTAGTTGTGGAGGAGCTAACCCGTTATGGGCTGCCTGCTGAGATTCAGATGGATCAGGGCACACATTTTACGTCCAGTATTTTTGAAAAGGTCATGGGTATTCTAGACATAACCCAGCTAAAGCCTACCACCCACTGTCACAAGGAGCTTTGGAGCAGTACCACCAGACCCTAAAGACAATGATCAGGCCATACTGCTATGAGTAACCCCATGACTGGGACAAAGGGATGGCATTTCATCTGTTGGTTACCAGGGACTTATCCAGTGAGTCCACTGGCTTTAGTCTCTTTGAATTACGTTATGGACACGAGGTCATCTTAAACTAATCAAGGAGAAGTTTTTGGGACACAGGGATGAGTCCTCCATGTTAGACTACATCTCCATGCTCTGGGAGCGGCTCGTGAGTGCCTGTGTAATGGCTCAGGAACACCTAAGGACCTCCCAGGCAGCTATGAAAATGTAATCAGGCAACATTCCAAGGTCAGAACATTTCATCCCAGCGATCATGTATTGTTACTATTCCCACTGCAGGGTGAATCCCTGAAATCCCAGTCCAGAGTTCCATATCGAGTGGCAAAAGGAACAGCCAGGTAAATTATTTAAATGACCCCCCAGACCAAAGGCAAAAAACAAAGGCTGTGGAGGGGACAGACAAGTATAGATCTGGCAGACTGTCAGGAGGGAAGGATTGAAAAGGACAGTGAGGACAGGTTAGAGGAGGGCCAGGAGGATTCCCAAATGGAATCCCCTACTCTCCGATTAGCCAACCCTGAAATGTTAGATAAATTAGAGCACACACTCTCCTTCTTAAATGCAGGTCAATGAGGCAACCTAAAAAGTCTGCTAACAGCATTTACAGAAACATGCAATGACAAAAGAAAGTTCCCAAAAAGGCAAGCCAATAGTGAGGGAGATGCGTCACCGAGTCGAGGTGTCGCAGGAGAGTGCAGTGAAAGATGGACAGCCACCTGCGAGCCATAAAATCCCAGAGGACATGGGGCTGGTTAGAGAAATGAGTGTCCCCAAAGTAGGGGGGAAAGGGAAGGGAAAATAACCTAAAGTAAACAGCACTTGTGTACCTCACCAGAAAGCTAAAAGTAAGGTCAGTGTTGATCTACCCACTGAAGAACCCAATGATCAGGTCCCAAACCCAAATCTAATCAAACCCACCAATTTCAAAGCCGAACTCAGCAAGAACAAAGGCCCAGAGGAAATCTCAGACACCTCACAGGGGCTAAAAAAAAACAATTTATTACACACTGTCGGTTTAGGGAGAAAGATTATCAAGGTGAAGGAACCTGAATGGTTTAAGCTTCATTGCAGGAGAGAAAAAAAGATACAATGGAATCGCTGATGCAATGTCCAGGGTCGAACCCGACACATAACCATCCCAGACAAAACACCAAAACATTAAATCAGTAAAACTTTAACAGACAATGTCAGCTGCAGTAACTCTAAGATTAATATGTCAGTTTGGGAAGTGATTATTGATAATGAATGTGTGCTTTCTTCTTTTTATTCCCACAATCCTGCAATGAAATGTTCTTGTTATCAGATTTTTTCCACGTGTGCTGTGGCGGTATCAAGATCACACAATATGCCAAATTATAAAATTTAATTCATAGTTTGGAAACTTACAGTAAAAACAAAGAACAAAAGAACAAAGATAATTACAGCACAGGAACAGGCCCTTCGGCCCTCCAAGCCTGCGCCGATCCAGATCCTCTCTAAACATGTCGCCTATTTTCTAAGGTTCTGTATCTCTTTTCTTCCTGCCCATAAACCTTAAATAGAAAAAAAATCTTGCCGTTATCCTTGAAAAAACTGGCAGCCAAGATGGCCACCGCAATTGGCATCTGACACACCTTTTCACATTCTAAAGCCTACAACAGGAGACATATGTCTGATGAGCCTGGACCCAAATCATTGGCTTGCTCCAGTGATTGAATTACCTGAGATTATATTCATGAACACGGCATACAAGGCCATCCTGACACATTGACTTTGAAAGAGCAAACTCCTCCAAGAGTAAATACTGGTATCCTGAAACCTGGGGAGATAGAAGGTCCTAACCTTGAATCTCATTGCAACAGTCCAGCGAATACACTGAGTCAGACTGGAGACTGTCTATCCCTGCGAAAGCTGAGAGTTTTCCCTGGACAAAAACAGACAAGTCAGTGATTCAAAATGAGCTGAAGCAGGAGGGCTGTGTTCCCCCCACACCCCTCCCTTTCTCTCCATCTCCCTCTCCACATAACATCACAAATTTGAAAACCACATGCGAATATGGGCCCTCCAAGCCTACAGATTGCTACAGACAGAGTAACCAGGGGAAGAAAGCCACCTACAAGTGTGCCTCAAAGAATTCCCAGAGCCATGTGGACCAGCCACAAACTGCACATTGACCAGAAAAAGACTTCAAGGATACAACTTCTGCAGGAAGACGACGGAATGGTCAAACCTCACAGAATGAGTTTAAAAAAATATATTTATTCTGGACTCCAATCCAACCACAAATTTACTTCTCACTCTGTAATGTATTTCTGTGTGATTCCTGTGTGAGTGTGCGCATAAATGTGTTCTATTTATTTTAATGATTTTATTTAGATCGGGTTTATATTGTTAAGTATAATAAACTCACCTCTTTCATGTTTAAACTCAAGAGAACCTATCCAATCAATTCCTTCATCATCATACGAAAGGTAAAATGCAAAACACTCACTGAGACGTTAAGCATATTCACCGTTTATAAAGGACAAACACTGTTGTGATCAAATAAAGACGAGCGACTTTGACCCCTCTTCACCTGGCCATAACAATTGGCAGGGTTGGGGATGGAGAGAATATGGGGATGAACTCAGCTCAGCATTAAATAGATACCAGAGGTTGTAAACTTCCTGGTTCCACCTCAGACAATGGCCAGCGAGGGGGATGTAGATCATGGGCAGGGAATGGAGTTTGTGACAGAAACTGAAGATAATGGTTTCAGTCTTCTCACGATTTAAATGACAAGAACACTAAATCAGTGAAATATGGTTTATGAATCCAATAGTTGGATACAGAGACTTACCAGGGACACCAATAATAGCGAGGATGGGATAGTAAATAAATTGAATCATCTTCAGAGCATAAAAGATCCGCCATTCTAATGTTATCCAATAATAATCTGCAATAACCAGGCCAAACCAATCGGATAAACTCCTGTCCATTGTTGTAACATTCCAATCTATTGCTCTCAGATTCTGATCCATTGTTGTAACATTCCAATCTATTGTTCAGATTCTGACCCATTGTTGTAACATTCCAATCTATTGTTCAGATTCTGATCTCTCCTCTCCCTCTCTCTGCAGCCGCTGATCTCTGTTAGTGCCGGGGTTGATGCGCCCACTGACACTATCGGATAACACATTGAAAGGAGTCCCTTCTTAATAGAAGAGGGAAACCCTCCAGTGACACCATTAGGGTCCATGGAGACTGACATTAATTACAGTCACTGAACAAACAGGTTCAGTTCACACCTTTCAATCCAACATATTTTGTATCGCAGTAAAGTAGAACATTTATCCAGTCTGGATGGGATGTATGATAGTTACTGAGGGAAGGAATGGTGGAAATAACAGAGGCACTGGACAGAATCTTTCAATCCTCCTTGGATATGGGAGTGATGCCAGAGGACTGCAGGGTAAATGTTACACTGTTTAAAAAAGTAGAGGTTGGATAAACCCTGTAACTATCAGTCTCACGTTGGTGGTTGGAAAATTCTAGAGGTCATAACCCAGCACAAAAATATATCTTGCTTGTAAAAACATGGGTTAATAAATGACAAGTAGCATGGATAGGTTAATGGAAAATCATTTCTGATAATCTTGATCGAGTTCGTTCAGGACGTAACTGTGAGTGTTACTGAGGATAGCGTGTTTCATGTAATATAATCATAAAAAATTTAAGACACAGAAAGAGGCCACTTGGCCCATTGTGTCTGTGCCGGCCGATACATGATCCACCTATTCTAATCCCACCTTCCAGCATTTGATCCATAGCCCTGAAGATTATGGCACTTGAGATTAACATCCAGACTCCTTTTGAATGAGTGCAGGTATTCTGCCTCAACTATCCTGACAGGCAGTAAGCTCTAGAACTTCACTAAAAACAGGGGACCCAGGACTGAACCCTGTGGAATGCCAATGGAAGCAGTCCTCCGGTCAGTAAAATACCCGTCAACAATTACACTTTCATAAAAATAAGAAATGCTGGAAATACTCAGCAGGTCTGGCAGCATCTGTGGAGAGAGAAGCAGAGTTAGCGTTACAGGTCACTGACCCTTCTTCACTGACCTGAAACATCATCTCTGCTTCTCCCTCCACATATGCTGCCAGACCTGCTGAGTATTTCCAGCATTTCTTGTTTTTACTTCAGATTTCCAGCATCTGCAGTATTTTGCTTTTATTATAACAATTACCCTTTGTTTCCTGCCACTGAGCCAATTTTGTATTTTTGGGTGAACAAGTTTTTCCTCAACTCCCCGCTAATCCTTCTACCAAGCACTTTAAGTCATTGCCCCCTAGTCACTGATCTCTCTGCTAAGGTGAATAGACTACTTCACCTCCACTCTATCCAGACCCCACAAAATTATGCTCATTTCAATCAGATCTCCCCTCAACTCCTCTCTTCCAAGTAGAACAGCCCCAGCCTATCTAATCTTAATTCATAGCTGCATTTTTCCAGGCCGGGCAACATCCTCATAAATCTCCTCCATACCCTCTCTCGTGAAATTACATCCTTTGTGAATGAGGTGACCAAAACTGCACACAGTACTCAGGTTGTGACCTAACCAATGATTTATACAGTTCCAGCATAACCTCCCTGCTCTTGTATTCTATACCTCAGCTAATAAAGGAAAGGATTCCATATGCCTTCTTAACCACCTTATCGACCTGACCTGCTAACTTCAGGGATCAGTGGACATTGACTCCAAGGTCCCTCACTTCCTCTACACTTCTCAGTATTTTCCTATTAATCGTCTATCCCTTTGCCTTGTTTGACCTCCTCAATTGCATCACCTTACAGTTATCCAGGTTGAATTCCATTTGTCACTTTTCTCCCATCAATTTCTTCCTGCAGCATACAGCTATCCTCCTCGCTATCTACTGCAAGACCAATCTGTGTACCATCTGGAAACATCTTGATCATGCCCCCTACATTTACGTTCAAATCATTAATATATACTACCAAAAAGCAGGCGACCCAGTACTGAGCCCTGTGGAACGCCACTGGAAACAGGCCTCAAGTCAGTGAAACACCCGTCAACAATCACCCTTTGTTTCCTGTCACTGAGACAATTTTGTATCCAGCTTGCTGAATTTCCCTGGATTCCATGGGATTTTATTTGTTTAACTAGCATGCCATATGGGATCTTGACAAAAGCCTTGCCAATATCTATGTAGACCATATCAACTGCACTACCCTCATCTATCATCCTTGCTACTTCTTCAAAAAATTCAATCAATTTGGTCAAACAATATCTTCCCTTATCAAATCCATGCTCACTATCCGTGACTAACCTGTGACTTTCTAAGTGACACGTGATCCTGCCTCAGAATAGATTCCAATAATGTGCCCAATACTGAGGTTAGACTGACTGGCCTGCAATTATTCGGTCTATCCCTTGCTCCCTTTTTAAAGAGGTACTATTTAAACAGTTCATCAATCCTCTGGCACGACACTGTATCCAGTGCGGACTGGAAAATGATGGTCAGACCCTCTGCTATTTCCTTTCTCACCTCTTTTAGCAGCCTAGGATACATTTCAACTGGCCCTGGTGATGGATCAACTTTCAAGGATGCTAATCCCATTAATACTTCCTCTCTCCCTATGTACATCACATCCAATAATTCACACTCCTCCTCCTTAACCACAATATCTGCATCGTCCCCCCATTTTGTGAAGACAGATACAAAGTATTCATGAAGAACCATACCAACATGTTCCACCCCTACTCGTGTATATCCATTTATGTATATAGATTTTCAAAAAGCCTGTGATCAAATGACATTTCATAGACTTGTTATCAGAAATGGAAGACATGGATTAATGTGACCGTGATAGTGTGGATATGACAGTGACTCAGGGACAGAAAGCAGAGAGAAGTGGTGAACAGTCATTGTTCAGACTGGAAGTAGAGGGGAGTATACAGTACTGTTTCTCAGGGTTCGATTCACTCAGCGTGATATCAAGAAACGACTGAAGGCATTGGATACTGCATAGGCTATGGGCCCTGCCAATATTCCGGAAATAGTACTGAAGACCTGTGCTCCAGAACTTGCCACGCCCCTAGCCAATCTGTTCCAGTACAGCGACAACACTGGCAGCAACCTGGCAATGTGGAAAATTGCCCAGGTATGTCCTGTAGACAAAAAGCAGGACAAGTCCAACCCGACCAATTACCGCCCCATCAGCCTTCTGTCAATCATCAGTAAAGTGATGGAAGGTGTCACCGACAGTGCTATCAAACAACACTTGCTTAGCAATAACCTGCTCAGTGACGCTCAGTTTAGGTTCTGCTAGAGCCACTCAGCTCCTGATCTCATTACCTCATTATCTCAAACCCTCAGCTGGCTGGAGTCATACCTAGTGCAAAGGAAGATGGTTGTGGTTGTTGGAGGACAATCATCTGAGCTCCAGGACATCACTGCGGGTGTACCTCAGGGTAGTGTCCTAGGCCCAACTATCTTCCGCTGCTTCATCAATGTCCTTCCTTCTATCATAAGGTCAGAAGTGGGGATGTTCACTGATGATTGCACAATATTCAGCACCATTCGTGACTCCTCAGATACTGAAGCAGTCCGTGCAGAAATGCAGCAAGACTTGGACAACATCCAGGCTTGGGCTGATAAGTGGCAAGTAACATTCGTGCCACACAAGTGCCAGGCAATGACCATCTCCAACGAGAGAGAATCTAACCATCTCCCCTTGATATTCAATGGCATAACCATCGCTGAATCCCCCACTATCAACATCCGAGGGGCTACCGTTGACCAGAAACTGAACTGGAGTACCCATATAATTACCGTGGCTACAAGAGCATGTCAGAGGCTAGGAATCCTGAGGCAAGTAACTCACCTCCTGAATCCAAAAAGCCTGTCCACCATCTACAAGGCACAAGTCAGGGGTGTGGTGAAATACTCCCCATTTGCCTGAATCGGTGCAGCTCCTACAACACAAGAAGCTCGACACCATCCAGGACAAAGCAGCCCGCTTCATTAGCACCCCATCTACAAACATTCACTCACTCCACCACCGACGCACAGTGGCAGCAGTGTGTACCATCTGCAAGATGCACTACAGCGATGCACCAAGGCTCCTTCGACAGCACCTTCCAAACCCACGACCTCTACCAACTAGAAGGACAAGGGCAGCAAATACATGGGAATATCACCACCCTCAAGTTCCCTTTCAAGTCACACACCATCCTGACTTGGAACTTTTTCGCCCTTCCTTCACTGTCGCTGGGTCAAAATCCCTTCCTCACAGCACTGTGGGTCTACCTACTCCAAATGGACTGTAGCGGTTGAAGAAGGCAGCTCACCATCACCTTCTCAAGGGCAATAAATGCTGGCCAAGCCAGTGACGCCCAAATCCCATGAATGAATAAAAAAAAGAGCCAGGGTGTGGGACGAACGGGAAGATCTTCAAAAGGGCCAGCACTGACATGTTGGACCAAATGGCCTTCTTCAGTGCAATGCTATTCTATGTTTCTATGATTGTTCTTGCCTCTACTTTCCTAATATTCCTATCCTTTAAACAGGCGTTTGATAAAGTACCACATAACAGCCGTGTTACCAAATTAGAAACACATAGGATTAAAGGACCAATGTCAGCAGTGGCTCAGTTTGTATCTCTCTCCCCTTTCAGTCACAAGCTTCTAGGATCAAGTGTCACTGCAGTACTTGTTCACAAGAATCAAGGCTGACACTGCAGTGACATTACTGTGGGAGTATTGCACTGTCAGATGTGCCGTCTATCGAATGAAACATTAAACCAACATCTGCCCTCTCAGGTGGATGTTAAAGATATGATCATTATCACATTGCTGCTTGTGGGATCTTGCTGTGCGGAAATCTTCTGCCATCTTTCCTACATTACAATAGTGACTAGGGTTTAATAAGCACTCATTGATTGTAAATCGCTTTGGGACATGCAGTGGTCATGAAGGCGCTACATAAATGGAAGTTTTTTTAAAAATTTCAATGGCAGCATGCAGGAAATTAGCTATGAGACAGAAAGCAGAGAGTAGTGGAGAATGGTTATTGTTCAGTCTGGAAGGAAGTACACAGTGGGGTTCCCCAGGGTCACTGTTGGGATCACAGTTGCTGTATGTTAATGCAATGGGCTTGTGTACAGAGGGGATAATGTCAAAGTTTTCAGATGGACGGAAGCTCAGAAATGTTAATAAACAGTGAGAAGGATAGTAGCAGACTTCAGGAAGACAGAGACTAACTGGTGAAATGGGCAGGAACATGGCAGATGTAATTTAACTCAGTGAAGTGTGAAGTGAGACATTTGGGTAGGAAGTATGTGGAGGAACAATATAAACTAAATGGTACCATTTGAAGTAGGTGCAGGGTTAGAGAGACCTGGGGTGTACACACAGAGATCTTTGAAGGTAACAAGTAGTGTCCTTGGTGTTAGAGAGAGAGGCAAAGTGTAATAAAACTCAGGAGGAAATGCTGATTTTTATACATCATTGGTTAGGTCCAAGCTGGAGAATTGTGTCCAATTCTGATCACCACACTTTGGTAAGGATGTCAAGGACTCATTGAAGATACAGAGGTGATTTACTAGAATGGTACCAGGGATCTGGGAATTCAGTTACATGGAGAGATTGGAAAAGCTGGGATTGTTCTCTTTACAGCAGTGAATGGTAAGGGGAGAATTCAAATAGAATTCAGAATCATGAAGGGTTTTGTAAGGGTAATTACTGTGAAACTGTTTCCAGTGTATGAAAGTTCAGTGTTAATAAGACACAGATTGAAGGTAATTGACAAAGAACTAAAGGTGAAATGAGGAGAATTTTCTTACACAGCAAGTTGTTGGGATCTGGAATTCACTGCCAGAAAACACGGTGGAAGCAGATTCAATAATATCTTTCAAAAGGGAATTTAACAAATACTTGAAAAGGAAAAAGAAAATAAACAGGAATCTGGGGAAAGAGGAGGGGAGAGGAACGAATTAAACAGCTCTTTCAAAGAGACAGCACTGAGACAAAGGGCCGAATATCCTCCTTCTATGCTGCATCAATCTCTGATTCTAAGAACAACTGACAGAGAGTGAAGAGAGAGGGAGAAAGATAGAGAGAGAGAGAGAAACAGTGTGAAAGAGGGAAAGAGAAATAGAAAGAGTGAGAAAATCAGGTTTGCATCACCTTTTGGGCAGAGGGGTTATGATCTTCCCGTACCCATTCCTATTCTGACAGGTGACATACAAACGTCCTGCTGCCTCCACATTTCCACGAATTCTACATGTCCCTGAGGGAGACTGCGCTGCTGTCTGTCTGCACGCTGAAGAGGGACCTGACTGTGTGTGGGTCTGGCAGATGTTTGCCAGGATTCCGCTCTTAAAGGTAGTTCTTCCCTCTTAAAGGGATGTTGCACTGAATCACAGGAGCCTGCTGCTGCTGACTGTGAATGCTGCAATTGTAGACAAGGTAAATGGGATACTAGGACAGAGAGAGGGCTCTGCGGATCACGAATGTAGTGCTGGAGGCCTTAGTCATGGTGGGTGACAGGAGGAGAGAGGCCATACTTCTGTGGGGTGGGATGGAGACCCTCAAGGAACGCCCTCCGAAGCGAATGGGAGCAGGTGGTCAGGGAGGTCAATGCAAGAAGTCTGGCCCCGACGACCTGGCAGAAGATCCAGAAGAAGTTTAATGAGCTCACTCGGGTGGTCAATGTCAGTGAATTCATCTCCGAAAGGCATCTCCTACCCCCAACATCACCAACCTCTCCCACTGCTCAATGTACCACACCACCATCACTCACCCATCAGCAGTCCCTAACACTCAGGGCTCACACCTCACAATCACATACTCCACCTCACCCTCTACACCTTCCACTGATACCAGATTCACACCCACCTCTCAGTGCCTCCACATACCTCCAGCTATTCAACTATGGCAGGCACATCACACAAACACAGTGCAACACAATCACTGGCATTTTGCCCTCTCTCTTACAGGACAAGGTGGCCCACAATCACAGGGAGCAGCAGTGAACCAGCGAGGACCAGGCATTCCTTCACCCCTGAGCCTGAGGGAGGAGATGATTCTCCACATCATGGGACTGGCTGTGACAGAGGCCGTAGCATTCGGCATCAGCGAGAGCATTCAGGATGATGTTATGTTCCTGCCTTATGTCCCTTCTTATCTCTCACCTCCCCCTCATCCTGCTCTCTGGGACGATGTACAAGCTGCAGATGGTGGGACCATGGATGTCACTGTCGTGTATATGTGAGGTTGAGTAATTTGTGGAGAGCATGTCAAGAAGAATCAGCAGGTAGCACAGGAGACTCCTGAGTGCATCTCACTCTCCAACCAGTATTCAATACTGATGGTTCATCTGGAGACTGCAGCCACAGGCAAGGCCATGGTACCAGGGCTGTCTCAGCTGTACTGGGGGAAGAGGGGGGGGGGGGTTTACAGGGAAGACTGGAATGTTGATCGTGATAGGAAATTCGATAGATAATGGTTTCTGAGGCCGCAGATGTGTATCCATGATGGTGTGTTCCCTCCCTTGGGTCAGGGTCAAGGATATCATCCAGCGGCTGCAGAGCATCCTGAAGGTGGAGTGTGAACAGCCAGCAGTCGTGGTCCACATAAGAAGCAACGACAGAGGCAGAAAGAGGGAGGTTGTCCTGCACTCAGAATTCAGGGAGCTGGGAAAGAAGTTAGAAAGCAGGACTTCAAAGACGTAATCTCTGGATTACTCTCAGTACACCATGCGAGTGAGTAGAGATATAGGTGGATAGTACAGATGGATGTGTGGCTGGAAGGATGCTGTAGAAGCGGGGCGGTTTAGATTCCTGGACACTGGGAGCCGTTCTGGAGAATGTGGGATCTGTACAGGCTGGACGATTTACACCAGAACAGAGCTGGGACTAATTCCCTTGAGGGGCGATTTGTTCGTGCTATTGGAGAGGGTTTAAACTAAATTGGCAGGGGTGTGGGAACCAGGAGAAAACATCAGATGGGAATTCCAAGGTGCACAGAATACGGGAAGAGTTGGATAGCACTACAGCAGGGTTCAGAATGTTATTAGGTGGGGTTAGAGAATGGGAGAAAGTAATAACATTTACCTGAGGGTTGGTGTGCACGTATGTGAAAGCATGGAGTGTGGTGAATTAGACTGGTGAGGTATAGGTGCAGATTGCCATGTGGAAATATGGTGTTGTGGCTACAACAGAGACCTGGCCCAAAGAAAGGCAGGACTGGGTGTTAAATATTCCTGGATACAAGGTATTCAGGAATGATGGAAGGAAGAATAGCGATAGGGGTGGTGGTATTGATTAAGGAGAATATTATAGTGCTGGAGAGAGAGAATGTCCCAGGCGGGGGGAGGGGGGAGTGGGTCAGGGACAGAATCTAAATGGGTGGAGCGAAGGAGCAAAAAAGTTGCAGTTACATTGCTTCTTGTTGTCTATAGGTCACCAGCTGGTGGGAAGGACGTGGAGGAACAAATCTGCGTTACTCGGTAGGGTTTAAACTAGTGTGGCGGGGGGGGGGGGGGTGGGAACAAGAGCAGTAGGTTAGCAAGTGAAATAACTGAGCGGAACTAGTGAGTAAGGCCAGTAAGACTGAGAGGAAGAGCAGGCAGGGAGATGTTGCTAAGTTCAGCGGGACTGGTGGTCTGAAGTGCATTTGTTTTGATGTGAGAGGTATAACAGGTAAGGCAGATGAACTTCGATCTTGGATTAGTACTTGGAACTATGATGTTGTTGCTGTTACAGAGGTTTGGTTGAGGGAAGGACAGGATTGGTAGCTACATGTTCCGGGATTTTGAAATTCAGGCGGGATAGAGGGGAAGTGAAAGGGGTGGGGGAGTTGCTTTACTGGTTAAGGAGAATATCACAGCTGTACTGCGGGAGGACACCTCAGAGGGGTCATGCAGCGAGACAATATTGTTACAGCTCAGGAATAGGACGGGTGCATTCACGATGTTGGGGGTTTACTACAGGCCTCCCAACAGCCAGCAGGCGATAGAGGAGCAGATAGGTAGACAGATTTTGTAAGGATGTAGATGTATCAGGGTTGTTGTGATGGCTGATTTTGACTTCCCCTATATTGACTGAGACTCACTCAGTGCTAGGGGCTTGGATGGGGCAGAATGTGTAAGGGGCATCCAGGAGGGCTTCTTGAAACAATATGGAGATAGTCCAACTAGGGATGTGGTCGTACTGGACCTGTTATTGGGGAAAGAGCCTGGCCAGGTGGTCGAAGTCTCCGTAGGGGAGAATTTCGGGATCAGTGATCATAATTCCATAACGTTTAAGGTACTTGTGCATAAGGATAAGAGTAGTCCTCGGGTGAAGGTGCTAAATTGGGGGAAGGCTAATTATAACAATATTAGGCAGGAACTGAAGAATTTTGATTGGGGGCGGCTGTTTGACGGTAAATCAACATCTGACATGCGGGAGTCTTTCAAACATCAGTTGATCAGAATCCAGGACCGGCATGTTCCTGTGGGGATGAAGGATAAGTTTGGCAAGTTTCGGGAACCTTGGATAACGAGGGATATAGTGAGATTAGTCAAAAAACAAAAAGGAAGCATTCATAAGGGCTAGAAGGCTGGGAACAGACGAAGCCCTTGAGGAATATAAAGAAAGTAGGAAGGAACTTAAGCAAGGAGTCAGGAAGGCTAAAAGAAATTATGATAAGTCATTGGCAAACAGGATTAAGGAAAATCCGAAGGCTTTTTATCCGTATATAAAGAACAAGAGGGTAGCAAGGGAAAGGATTGGCCCACTCAAGGACAGAGGAGAGAATCTATGTGTGGAGCCAGAGGAAATGGGTGAGGGACTAAATGAATACTTTGCCTCAGTATTCACCAAAGAGATGGACTTGGTGGATGATGAGTTTAGGGAAGGGAGTGTAGATAGACTGGGTCGTGTCGAAATCACAAAGGAGGAGGTGTTGGGCGTCTTGGAAAACATTAATGTAGATTAGTCCCCAGGGCCTGATGGAATCTACCCCAGAGGAGGAAATTTCTGGGGCGTTGACAGAAATCTTTGCATCCTCATTGGCTACAGGAGATGTCCCAGAGGAATGGAGAACAGCCAATGATCTTCCTTTGATTAAGAAGGGTAGCTAGGATAATCCAGGAAAATTACAGGCCGGTGAGCCGTACGTCAGTGGTAGGGAAATTATTGGAGAGGATTCTTCGGTACAGGATTTACTCCCATTTGGAAACAAATGGACTTATTAGCGAGAGACAGCATGGTTTTGTGAAGGGGAGATCGTGTCTCACTAACTTGATTGAGTTTTTTGAGGAATTGACGAAGATGATTGATGGAGGAAGGGCAGTGGATGTTGTCTACATGGACTTCAGTAAAGCCTTTGACAAGGTCCCTCATGGCAGACTTATACAAAAGGTGAAGTCATACGGGATCAGAGATAAGCTGGCAAGATGTATACAGAGCTGGCTCAGTCATCGAAGACAGAGGGTATCAGTGGATGGGTGTTTTTCTGAATGGAGGAATGTGACTAGTGGTGTTCCACAGGGATCAGTGCTGGGACCTTTGCTATTTGTAGTATATATAAATGATTTGGAGGAAAATGTAGCTGGTCTGATTAGTAAGTTTGCAGATGACACAAAGGTTGGCGGAGTTGCGGATAGTGATGAATATTGTCAGAGGATACAGCAGGATATAGATCGGTTTTGATTGGGTAATTAATGTGAAACTGTTTCCAGTGTCAGAAAGTGCAGTATTAAGACACGGATTGAAGGTAATTGACAAAGAACCAGAGGTGAAATGAGGAGAACTTTCTTGCACAGCGAGTTGTTGGGATCTGGAATTCACTGCCTGAAAACATGGTGGAAGCAGATTCAATAATATATTTCAAAAGGGAATTTAACAAATACTTGAAAGGGAAACAAAGCAGGAGTCTGGGGAAAGAGGAGGGGAGAGGAACTAACTGGATAACTCTTTCAAAGAGACAGCACTCACACAATGGGCCGAATATCCTCCTTCTGTGCTGCAGCAATCTCTGATTTTATGAGCAAGAGACACAGAGAGCGAAGAGAGAGAGAGACGGAGAGAGAGAGAAGGTGAAATAGTGAAAGGGAACTAGAAAGAGTGACAAAATCAGATTTGTGTCTATTTTTGGGCAGATGGTTCATGATCTTCCCGTGCCCGTTCTTGTTGAGGCAGGTGACACACAAACTTCCTGCGGCCTCAACATTTCCATGATATCTACATGCCGCCCATGGTGACCCACGGTGCCGTCTGTCTGCACACTTAACAGGGGCTTAACTGTGTGTGCGGATGGCTCATTTTGCAGCCAGAATTCAGCTCTTTAAGGCAGTCTGTCCCTCTTAAAAAGGAAGCTGCACTGAATCACAGGAGGCTGCTGCTGTTGGCTGTGAATGCTGGAATTGGAGACATGTTAAATGGAGAGTAGTGGTGAAGTTATTTCTCAGATTGAAGGAACGTTTATAGTGGTGTTCCCCAGGGGTCAGGATAGGGCCACTGCTGTTCTTGATCTACATTAATGACCTGTATTTCAGTCTAGAGGGAACAATTTCAAAATTTGCAGCTGACAGAAGACTCGGCATTATTGTGAACAGAGAGGAGGATATGATAGACTTCAAGAGGACAGAGAGAGGCAGGTAGAATGGGAGGACACATTGCAGATGAAATTAAATGTGGAGACATGTGAAGTAATTCATTTTGGTAGCAAGACCGTGAAGAAGCAAGAGAAAATAAAGGATCAAATTCTAATGGGTATGCAGGAGCAGAGAGACCTGAGGGGTATACGTGATCCTATTGTTGGAGGTGGCAGGCAGGTTGAGAAAGCAGTTAGTAAGGCATGCAGAATCCTGGGTTTAATAAATAGAGACAGAGAGTACAATAGCAAGGATGTTATGATGAAACGTTATAAAACACTGCCTCAGTCTCAACTGGAGTATTGTGTCCAGGCCTAGACACCTCAGTTCAGGAAGGTTGTAAAGGAATTAGAGAGGGTGCAGCAAAGATTTACGGGAATGGTTCCAGGGATGAGGAATTCCGTTATACAGATAGATTGGGGAAGCTGGGGCTGTTCTGCTTGAGGAAAAGGTGAAGATGAGATTTGACAGAAGAGTTTTAAATGATGTGGGGTTTGGACAGGGTGAATAGGGAGAAACTGTTCCCATTGGTGGATGGATCAAGACCAGAGGACACTGATTTAAGGTGATTGGTAGAAGAACTAAAGGTGACATGAGGATAAACACAGTGAGTGGTTAGAATCTGGAATGAACTGCCTCAGAGTTTGGTGGAGGCAAATTCAAACATAATTTTCAAAAGGTAATTGGATAATGATCTGAAGATAAAAGAAAATGCAGGACTTTGGGTAAAGGCAGGGGCAGTGGGAGGAGCTGCGTGATTTTCACAGAGATCCAGCACGGACACAAAGGGACGAATGGCCTCCTTCTGTGCTCTAACAATCCTATGAGACTATGACTCACCACGTGCAGATTCTGGCTCTACACCAGCCTCGAAGGTACACGCAGTGTTAATATTTGAGCTGGTGACTGTGAGTATCAGACCAAGTGATGGGACTTCACCATCAGTGCTGTGCTGCTTCTCTCTCTCAGTCTCCTGGAGCTGCTGTGACTGGGAATCTGGAAGTTTTGGGTTATCATTGGAAAGTATAAAACCATCTGCTTCATGAATGTCCTTTAGGGAAGTAAATCTGCTGTCCTTACCTGGTCTCGACTACATGGGACTCCAGACCCACAGCAATGTGGTTGACTCTTAACTGCACTCTGAAAAGGCCTAGCAAGCCACTCAGTTCAAAGGCAAATCGGGATGTGTCCTCATCAGGGTGATGATATGAAGGGTGCAGCAGAACACCATGAACTTGGGCACCGCTCCCGTGTGTACTGGAGGGCAACCCACCATCCCCCCCACACCACCCCCCCACCCGCCCCCCGAGCGGTTCAGGCATTGGAAGCATTGCTTCATCAAACGAATGGTCCATTCCACCATGTTCCTGGTGACTCCATTGCTCACGTTAAACACATGTAAATCGCGTGAGGTTGGTTGGCGACGGGAGGTGGTTTGGGATGTAGAAACATGAGCTGTCTCTAGAAGGGGTTTTACTTTATCTCCGAGTAGCCACCTTCTGGTTTTGCATGGAGAACTGAAGATGGTGGGAACAGCTGACTGCTTCAGAATGATGGTATCGGGGCTGCTGTCAAGATAGTGGACATTCACCAACATGATGTACTGGGCATGCTCACGCACCAACAAAGGCATACATCAAAGTTGAAGGAATGGTGCATTGATGCCACTTCCTGCTACAGACGTACACATGGTACATCCAGGCTGGAGCCATGCACAGAATGCGGCGCTGTACAGGCCATGCTGGAAGTGGACAGTAGCTCAGATTGCATCAATCTATGGATCCAAGCTTCTGTGGCATTTGGCCCAGTAGCCCTGTAGAGATGAAAATCATGGTCAGGGGTAGGTACAGAGGGAAATAATTCACTTCAAAAGGAAAATTGAAAAAAAACGTGTTAATGGCGAAAGATATGAAGTAATGGGACTAATTGGTGGGGTGAGGCAATGGAGGGATTCAAACACAAGAACGTGATTATTAAAATTAAGGTGCTGTCAGACTGGAAGCCAATGTAGATCAGTGAACACAGGGGTGATGGGTGATCTCGATTTGGTGTGAGTTAGGATACAGGCAGCAGAATTCTGAGTCGGGTTTGGTTTATGGAGGTCTATAACTGGGAGAGTGACCAGGATAGAATTGGAATAATCAACTGTGTTCTAGCAAAAGCACCGATGAGAGATTATACAGCAGATGGACTGAGGAGGAGCTGGGTAATATTACAGAGATGGTAGTAGGCAGGGTTGGTGATGGAGAGAATAGGAGATGAACTCAGAGGATGTAAACTGTCTGGTTGAGCCTCAGATATTGCCCAGGGCAGGCTAAGTGGATCTGGGATAGTGGACGGAATTTATAATAGACCAATGACACTGGTTTTGGTCTTCCCATAATTCAAATTGCAAGAACTGTATTTGAGTGAACCAACGTTTATAGATCTTATCGCTGGAAATACAGACAGCGACAGCAGCAAAGATGGGAGAGTAAATTACAAGACCTGCAATATAGTTAGCAATGGTTTAGAGAGCTAATAGCTGGAGATATTCATCAGGGATAACAGGAAAAAGTAGGACAGAGTAAATGACAAGAACAGTAATACAGTTAAACATGGTTGATAGAATTAAAGGCGAGGTAGAGAGACTTACCAGAGACACCAATAATAGCCAGGACGGGAAAGTAAATGTATGGAATAACCTTCAGTGCCCAATATGTCCGAGAGGCCAAAGATAGTCAATCATATATAGAAATAATGAAAAGATCCGAGAAAAAAAACTCCTGTCCACTGTTCTAACATTCCAATCTAACATTCACAGATTCTGACCCATTGTTGGAACATTCCAATCTATTGTTCTCAGATTCTGACCCATTGTTGGAACATTCCAATCTATTGTTCTCAGACTCTGAACCATTGTTTTAACATTCCAATATAACGTTCAGTATCTGACTCATTAAGGAAAATCCCAAGGCTTTTTATTCATATATAAAGAGCAAGAGGGTAACCAGGGAAAGGGTTGGCGCACTCGAGGACAGAGATGGGAATCTATGCGTGGAGCCAGAGGACGTTGGCGATGTGCTAAGTGAGTACTTTGCATCAGTATTCACCAAGGAGAAGGATTTGGTGGATGATAAGCCTAGGGAAGGGAGTGCAGATAGTCTCAGTCATCTCATTATCAAAAAGGAGGAGGTGTTGGGTGTCTTGCAAAGCATTAAGGTAGATAAGTCCCCAGGGCCTGATGGGATCGACCCTAGAATACAGAGGGAGGCAAGGGAAGAAATTGCTGTGGCCTTGACAGAAATCTTTGCATCCTCATTGGCTGCAGGTGAGGTCCCAGAGGACTGGAGAATAGCCAATGCTGTTCATTTGTTTAAGAAGGGTGGTAAGGATAATCCAGGAAATTTTAGGCCAGTGAGCCTTACGTCAGTGGAAGGGAAACGATTAGAGAGGATTCTTCGGGACAGGATTTACTCCCATTTGGAAACAAACGAACTTATTAGCGAGAGATAGCATGGTTCTGTGAAGGGGAGGTCGTGTCTTACTAATTTGATTGAGTTTTTTGAAGAAGTGACGAAGATGATGGATGAGGGAAGGGCGGTGGATGTTGTCTGTATGGTCCCGCATGACAAACTGGTGCAAAAGGTGAAGTCACACGGGATCAGAGGTGAGTTGGCAAGATGGATGCAGAACTGGCTCAGTCACAGAAGACAGAGGGTAACAGTGGATGGGTGTTTTTCTGCATGGAGGGATGTGACTAGTGGTGTTCCACAGGGATCAGTGCTGGGACCTTTGATGACTGTAGTATATATAAATGATTTGGAGGAAAATGTAGCTGGTCTGATTAGTAAGTTTGCGGACGACACAATGGTTGGTGGAGTTGCGGATAATAGAACAAAGAGAACAAAGAACAAAGAAAATTACAGCACAGGAACAGGCCCTTCGGCCCTCCAAGCCTATCCAAATCCTCTATCTAAACCTGTCGCCTATTTTCTAAGAGTCTGTATCTCTTTACTTCCTGCCCATTCATGTATCTGTCTAGATCCATCTTAAAAGACGCTATCGTGACCGTGTCTACCACCTCCGCTGGCAATGCGTTCCATGCACCCACCACCCTCTGCATAAAGAACTTTCCACGCATATCCCCACTAAACTTTTCCCCTTTCACTTTGAACTCGTGTCCCCTTGTAATTGAATCCCCCACTCTGGGAAAAAGCTTCTTGCTATCCACCCTGTCTATACCTCTCATGATTTTGTACACCTCAATCAGGTCCCCCCTCAACCTCCGTCTTTCTAATGAAAATAATCCTAATCTACTCAACCACTCTTCATAGCTAGCGCCCTCCATACCAGGCAACATCCTGGTGAACCTCCTCTGCACCCTCTCCAAAGCATCCACATCCTTTTGGTAATGTGGCGACCAGAACTGCACGCAGTATTCCAAATGTGGCCGAACCAAAGTCCTATACAACTGGAACTTGACCGGCCAACTCTTGTACTCAATACCCCGTCCGATGAAGGAAAGCATGCAGTATGCCTTCTTGACCACTCTATTGACCTGCGTTTCCACCTTCAGGGAACAATGGACCTGAACACCCAAATCTCGCTGGACATCAATTTTCCCCAGGACTTTTCCATTTACTGTATAGTTCACTCTTGAATTGGATTTTCCAAAATGCATCACCTCGCATTTGCCCTGATTGAACTCCATCTGCCATTTCTCTGCCCAACTCTCCAGTCTATCTATATTCTGCTGTATTCTCTGACAGTCCCCTTCACTATCTGCTACTCCACCAATCTTAGTGTCGTCTGCAAACTTGCTAATCAAACCACCGATACTTTCCTCCAAATCATTTATGTGTATCACAAACAACAGTGGTCCAAGCACGGATCCCTGTGGAACACCACTGGTCACACTTCTCCATTTTGAGAAACTCCCTTCCACTGCTACTCTCTGTCTCCTGTTGCCCAGCCAGTTCTTCATCCATCTAGCTAGTACACCTTGGACCCCATGTGCCTTCACTTTCTCCATCCATAATGATGAGGATTGTCAGAGGATACAGCAGGATATAGATCGGTTGGAGACTTGGGTGGAAAAATGGCAGATGGAGTTTAATCCGGACAAATGCGAGGTAATGCATTTTGGAAGGACTAATGCAGGTGGGAGGTATACAGTAAATGGCAGATCCCTTAGGAGTATTGACAGGCAAAAAGATCTGAGCGTACAGATCCACAGGTCACTGAAAGTGGCAACGCAGGTGGATAAGGTAGTCAAGAAGGCATGCGGCATGCTTGCCTTCATCGTTCGGGGCATAGAGTATAAAAATTGACAAGTCATGTTGCAGCTGTACAGAACCTTAGTTAGGCCACACTTTGAATATTGAGTGCAATCCTGGTCGCCACACGACTAGAAGGATGTGGAGGCTTTGGAGAGGGGACAGAGGAGGTTTTCCAGGATGTTGCCTGGTCTGGAAGGCATTAGCTATGAGGAGAGGTTGGAACAACACGGATTGTTTTCACTGGAACGACGGAGGTGGAGGTGCGACATGATAGAGGTTTACAAGGTTATGAGCGGAATGGACAGAGTGGATAGTCAGAAGCTTTTTCCCAGGGTGGAAGAGTCAGTTACTGGGCGACATAGGTTTAAGGTGCGAGGGGCAAAGTTTAGAGGGGATGTGCGAGGCACGTTTTTTACACAGAGGGTGGTGAGTGCCTGGAACTTGCTGCCGGGGAGGTGGTGGAAGCAGATACGATAGCGACGTTTAAGAGACATCTTGACAAATATATGAATAGGAAGGGAATAGAGGGATATGGGCCCCGGAAGTGCAGAAGGTGTTAGTTTAGGCAGGCATCAAGATCGGCGCAGGCTTGGAGGGCCGGATTGTCTGTTCCTGTTCGTTGTAGGGTATTCCCAAGCGCAGAGGCACCTGCCATAAATATCATAATGTTTAAATATTATTTGAGTAACCAGTAACATATAATATTAGTGAACAGTGAGGAGGTTTCAAAGCACCATGGGGCTCAGTTAACCTGACCACATTCCACAGGAGCTGAGTAATCCAATCTCAAACAAAAGGCTAATTAAAATGAAAAGCAGACACCTTTGTGGAATGCTAACAAAGTAGCTAGCCTGTAACGAGGTGAAAACATCATGAGTAATCCCCGATCTGTGTCTGGGCCGGTAATGAGGTGAAGATAAGGGGGTATGGAAAACATCATGAGTAATCCCCTATCTGTGTATGGGCCGGTAATGAGGTGAAGATAAGGGGGTATGGAAAACATCATGAGTGATCCCCGATCTGTGTCTGGGCCGGTAATGAGGTGAAGATAATGGGGTATGGAAAACATCATGAATAATCCCCTATCTGTGTCTGGGCCGGTAATGAGGTGAAGATAATGGGGTATGGAAAACATCATGAGTAATCCCCGATCTGTGTCTGGGCCGGTAATGAGGTGAAGATAAGGGGGTATGGAAAACATCATGAATAATCCCCTATCTGTGTATGGGCCGGTAACGAGGTGAAGATAATGGGGTATGGAAAACATCATGAGTAATCCCCGATCTGTGTCTGGGCCGGTAATGAGGTGAAGATAAGGGGGTATGGAAAACATCATGAATAATCCCCTATCTGTGTCTGGGCCGGTAATGAGGTGAAGATAAGGGGGTATGGAAAACATCATGAATAATCCCCTATCTGTGTATGGGCCGGTAACGAGGTGAAGATAATGGGGTATGGAAAACATCATGAATAATCCCCTATCTGTGTCTGGGCCGGTAATGAGGTGAAGATAAGGGGGTATGGAAAACATCATGAATAATCCCCTATCTGTGTCTGGGCCGGTAATGAGGTGAAGATAATGGGGTATGGAAAACATCATGAGTAATCCCCTATCTGTGTCTGGGCCGGTAATGAGGTGAAGATAATGGGGTATGGAAAACATCATGAGTAATCCCCGATCTGTGTCTGGGCCGGTAACGAGGTGAAGATAATGGGGTATGGAAAACATCATGAATAATCCCCTATCTGTGTATGGGCCGGTAATGAGGTGAAGATAAGGGGGTATGGAAAACATCATGAATAATCCCCTATCTGTGTATGGGCCGGTAATGAGGTGAAGATAATGGGGTATGGAAAACATCATGAGTAATCCCCTATCTGTGTCTGGGCCGGTAATGAGGTGAAGATAATGGGGGATGGAAAACATCATGAATAATCCCCTATCTGTGTAAGGGCCGGTAATGAGGTGAAGATAAGGGGGTATGGAAAACATCATGAATAATCCCCTATCTGTGTCTGGGCCGGTAATGAGGTGAAGATAATGGGGTATGGAAAACATCATGAATAATCCCCTCTCTGTGTCTGGGCCGGTAATGAGGTGAAGATAAGGGGGTATGGAAAACATCATGAATAATCCCCTATCTGTGTATGGGCCGGTAACGAGGTGAAGATAAGGGGGTATGGAAAACATCATGAATAATCCCCTATCTGTGTCTGGGCCGGTAATGAGGTGAAGATAATGGGGTATGGAAAACATCATGAATAATCCCCTATCTGTGTCTGGGCCGGTAATGAGGTGAAGATAAGGGGGTATGGAAAACATCATGAATAATCCCCTATCTGTGTCTGGGCCGGTAACGAGGTGAAGATAATGGGGTATGGAAAACATCATGAGTAATCCCCTATCTGTGTCTGGGCCGGTAATGAGGTGAAGATAAGGGGGTATGGAAAACATCATGAATAATCCCCTATCTGTGTCTGGGCCGGTAATGAGGTGAAGATAATGGGGTATGGAAAACATCATGAGTAATCCCCTATCTGTGTCTGGGCCGGTAATGAGGTGAAGATAATGGGGTATGGAAAACATCATGAGTAATCCCCTATCTGTGTCTGGGCCGGTAATGAGGTGAAGATAATGGGGTATGGAAAACATCATGAGTAATCCCCGATCTGTGTGTGGGCCGGTAATGAGGTGAAGATAATGGGGTATGGAAAACATCATGAATAATCCCCTATCTGTGTATGGGCCGGCAATGAGGTGAAGATAAGGGGGTATGGAAAACATCATGAATAATCCCCTATCTGTGTGTGGGCCGGTAATGAGGTGAAGATAATGGGGTATGGAAAACATCATGAATAATCCCCTATCTGTGTATGGGCCGGCAATGAGGTGAAGATAAGGGGGTATGGAAAACATCATGAGTAATCCCCGATCTGTGTCTGGGCCGGTAATGAGGTGAAGATAAGGGGGTATGGAAAACATCATGAATAATCCCCTATCTGTGTCTGGGCCGGTAATGAGGTGAAGATAAGGGGGTATGGAAAACATCATGAATAATCCCCTATCTGTGTCTGGGCCGGTAATGAGGTGAAGATAATGGGGTATGGAAAACATCATGAATAATCCCCTATCTGTGTCTGGGCCGGTAATGAGGTGAAGATAAGGGGGTATGGAAAACATCATGAGTAATCCCCTATCTGTGTATGGTCCGGTAATGAGGTGAAGATAAGGGGGTATGGAAAACATCATGAGTAATCCCCTATCTGTGTATGGTCCGGTAATGAGGTGAAGATAATGGGGGATGGAAAACATCATGAATAATCCCCTATCTGTGTCTGGGCCGGTAACGAGGTGAAGATAATGGGGTATGGAAAACATCATGAATAATCCCCTATCTGTGTCTGGGCCGGTAATGAGGTGAAGATAATGGGGTATGGAAAACATCATGAGTAATCCCCTATCTGTGTCTGGGCCGGTAACGAGGTGAAGATAAGGGGGTATGGAAAACATCATGAATAATCCCCTATCTGTGTATTGGCCGGTAATGAGGTGAAGATAATGGGGTATGGAAAACATCATGAGTAATCCCCTATCTGTGTCTGGGCCGGTAATGAGGTGAAGATAATGGGGGATGGAAAACATCATGAATAATCCCCTATCTGTGTCTGGGCCGGTAACGAGGTGAAGATAATGGGGTATGGAAAACATCATGAATAATCCCCTATCTGTGTCTGGGCCGGTAATGAGGTGAAGATAAGGGGGTATGGAAAACATCATGAATAATCCCCTATCTGTGTCTGGGCCGGTAACGAGGTGAAGATAATGGGGTATGGAAAACATCATGAGTAATCCCCTATCTGTGTCTGGGCCGGTAATGAGGTGAAGATAAGGGGGTATGGAAAACATCATGAGTAATCCCCTATCTGTGTCTGGGCCGGTAATGAGGTGAAGATAATGGGGTATGGAAAACATCATGAGTAATCCCCGATCTGTGTCTGGGCCGGTAATGAGGTGAAGATAATGGGGTATGGAAAACATCATGAGTAATCCCCTATCTGTGTATGGGCTGGTAATGAGGTGAAGATAAGGGGGTATGGAAAACATCATGAATAATCCCCTATCTGTGTATGGGCCGGTAATGAGGTGAAGATAATGGGGTATGGAAAACATCATGAGTAATCCCCGATCTGTGTATGGGCCGGTAATGAGGTGAAGATAATGGGGTATGGAAAACATCATGAGTAATCCCCTATCTGTGTCTGGGCCGGTAATGAGGTGAAGATAATGGGGTATGGAAAACATCATGAGTAATCCCCTATCTGTGTATGGGCTGGTAACGAGGTGAAGATAATGGGGTATGGAAAACATCATGAGTAATCCCCTATCTGTGTCTGGGCCGGTAACGAGGTGAAGATAATGGGGTATGGAAAACATCATGAGTAATCCCCTATCTGTGTCTGGGCCGGTAATGAGGTGAAGATAAGGGGGTATGGAAAACATCATGAATAATCCCCTATCTGTGTCTGGGCCGGTAACGAGGTGAAGATAATGGGGTATGGAAAACATCATGAGTAATCCCCTATCTGTGTCTGGGCCGGTAATGAGGTGAAGATAAGGGGGTATGGAAAACATCATGAGTAATCCCCTATCTGTGTCTGGGCCGGTAATGAGGTGAAGATAATGGGGTATGGAAAACATCATGAGTAATCCCCGATCTGTGTCTGGGCCGGTAATGAGGTGAAGATAATGGGGTATGGAAAACATCATGAGTAATCCCCTATCTGTGTATGGGCTGGTAATGAGGTGAAGATAATGGGGTATGGAAAACATCATGAGTAATCCCCTATCTGTGTATGGGCCGGTAATGAGGTGAAGATAAGGGGGTATGGAAAACATCATGAGTAATCCCCTATCTGTGTATGGGCTGGTAATGAGGTGAAGATAATGGGGTATGGAAAACATCATGAGTAATCCCCTATCTGTGTATGGGCTGGTAATGAGGTGAAGATAATGGGGTATGGAAAACATCATGAGTAATCCCCGATCTGTGTCTGGGCCGGTAATGAGGTGAAGATAATGGGGTATGGAAAACATCATGAGTAATCCCCTATCTGTGTATGGGCTGGTAATGAGGTGAAGATAATGGGGTATGGAAAACATCATGAGTAATCCCCTATCTGTGTCTGGGCCGGTAATGAGGTGAAGATAAGGGGGTATGGAAAACATCATGAATAATCCCCTATCTGTGTATGGGCCGGTAATGAGGTGAAGATAATGGGGTATGGAAAACATCATGAGTAATCCCCGATCTGTGTATGGGCCGGTAACGAGGTGAAGATAATGGGGTATGGAAAACATCATGAGTAATCCCCTATCTGTGTATGGGCCGGTAATGAGGTGAAGATAATGGGGTATGGAAAACATCATGAGTAATCCCCGATCTGTGTATGGGCCGGTAACGAGGTGAAGATAATGGGGTATGGAAAACATCATGAATAATCCCCTCTCTGTGTCTGGGCCGGTAATGAGGTGAAGATAAGGGGGTATGGAAAACATCATGAGTAATCCCCTATCTGTGTCTGGGCCGGTAATGAGGTGAAGATAATGGGGTATGGAAAACATCATGAATAATCCCCTCTCTGTGTCTGGGCCGGTAATGAGGTGAAGATAAGGGGGTATGGAAAACATCATGAGTAATCCCCTATCTGTGTATGGGCCGGTAATGAGGTGAAGATAATGGGGTATGGAAAACATCATGAATAATCCCCTATCTGTGTCTGGGCCGGTAACGAGGTGAAGATAATGGGGTATGGAAAACATCATGAGTAATCCCCTATCTGTGTCTGGGCCGGTAATGAGGTGAAGATAAGTGGGTATGGAAAACATCATGAGTAATCCCCTATCTGTGTATGGGCCGGTAATGAGGTGAAGATAATGGGGTATGGAAAACATCATGAGTAATCCCCTATCTGTGTCTGGGCCGGTAATGAGGTGAAGATAATGGGGTATGGAAAACATCATGAATAATCCCCTATCTGTGTCTGGGCCGGTAATGAGGTGAAGATAAGGGGGTATGGAAAACATCATGAGTAATCCCCTATCTGTGTCTGGGCCGGTAATGAGGTGAAGATAAGGGGGTATGGAAAACATCATGAGTAATCCCCTATCTGTGTCTGGGCCGGTAATGAGGTGAAGATAATGGGGTATGGAAAACATCATGAATAATCCCCAATCTGTGTCTGGGCCGGTAATGAGGTGAAGATAAGGGGGTATGGAAAACATCATGAGTAATCCCCTATCTGTGTCTGGGCCGGTAATGAGGTGAAGATAATGGGGTATGGAAAACATCATGAATAATCCCCTATCTGTGTCTGGGCCGGTAATGAGGTGAAGATAAGGGGGTATGGAAAACATCATGAGTAATCCCCTATCTGTGTCTGGGCCGGTAATGAGGTGAAGATAAGGGGGTATGGAAAACATCATGAGTAATCCCCTATCTGTGTCTGGGCTGGTAACGAGGTGAAGATAATGGGGTATGGAAAACATCATGAGTAATCCCCTATCTGTGTCTGGGCCGGTAATGAGGTGAAGATAAGGGGGTATGGAAAACATCATGAATAATCCCCTATCTGTGTCTGGGCCGGTAATGAGGTGAAGATAATGGGGTATGGAAAACATCATGAATAATCCCCTATCTGTGTATGGGCCGGCAATGAGGTGAAGATAAGGGGGTATGGAAAACATCATGAATAATCCCCTATCTGTGTATGGGCCGGCAATGAGGTGAAGATAAGGGGGTATGGAAAACATCATGAGTAATCCCCTATCTGTGTATGGGCCGGTAATGAGGTGAAGATAATGGGGTATGGAAAACATCATGAGTAATCCCCTATCTGTGTCTGGGCCGGTAATGAGGTGAAGATAAGGGGGTATGGAAAACATCATGAGTAATCCCCTATCTGTGTCTGGGCCGGTAATGAGGTGAAGATAAGGGGGTATGGAAAACATCATGAATAATCCCCTATCTGTGTCTGGGCCGGTAATGAGGTGAAGATAATGGGGTATGGAAAACATCATGAATAATCCCCTATCTGTGTATGGGCCGGTAACGAGGTGAAGATAATGGGGTATGGAAAACATCATGAATAATCCCCTATCTGTGTATGGGCCGGTAACGAGGTGAAGATAATGGGGTATGGAAAACATCATGAATAATCCCCGATCTGTGTATGGGCCGGTAATGAGGTGAAGATAATGGGGTATGGAAAACATCATGAATAATCCCCTATCTGTGTATGGGCCGGTAACGAGGTGAAGATAATGGGGTATGGAAAACATCATGAATAATCCCCGATCTGTGTATGGGCCGGTAACGAGGTGAAGATAATGGGGTATGGAAAACATCATGAATAATCCCCTATCTGTGTCTGGGCCGGTAATGAGGTGAAGATAAGGGGGTATGGAAAACATCATGAATAATCCCCTATCTGTGTCTGGGCCGGTAATGAGGTGAAGATAATGGGGTATGGAAAACATCATGAGTAATCCCCTATCTGTGTCTGGGCCGGTAATGAGGTGAAGATAATGGGGTATGGAAAACATCATGAGTAATCCCCTATCTGTGTCTGGGCCGGTAATGAGGTGAAGATAAGGGGGTATGGAAAACATCATGAGTAATCCCCTATCTGTGTATGGGCCGGTAATGAGGTGAAGATAAGGGGGTATGGAAAACATCATGAGTAATCCCCTATCTGTGTCTGGGCCGGTAATGAGGTGAAGATAATGGGTATGGAAAACATCATGAGTAATCCCCTATCTGTGTCTGGGCCGGTAATGAGGTGAAGATAATGGGGTATGGAAAACATCATGAATAATCCCCTATCTGTGTCTGGGCCGGTAACGAGGTGAAGATAATGGGGTATGGAAAACATCATGAATAATCCCCTATCTGTGGATGGGCCGGTAATGAGGTGAAGATAATGGGGTATGGAAAACATCATGAGTAATCCCCTATCTGTGTATGGGCCGGTAATGAGGTGAAGATAAGGGGGTATGGAAAACATCATGAATAATCCCCTATCTGTGGATGGGCCGGTAATGAGGTGAAGATAATGGGGTATGGAAAACATCATGAGTAATCCCCTATCTGTGTCTGGGCCGGTAACGAGGTGAAGATAATGGGGTATGGAAAACATCATGAGTAATCCCCTATCTGTGCATGGGCCGGTAATGAGGTGAAGATAAGGGGGTATGGAAAACATCATGAGTAATCCCCTATCTGTGTATGGGCCGGTAACGAGGTGAAGATAATGGGGTATGGAAAACATCATGAGTAATCCCCTATCTGTGTATGGGCCGGTAATGAGGTGAAGATAAGGGGGTATGGAAAACATCATGAGTAATCCCCTATCTGTGTCTGGGCCGGTAATGAGGTGAAGATAAGGGGGTATGGAAAACATCATGAGTAATCCCCTATCTGTGTATGGGCCGGTAACGAGGTGAAGATAATGGGGTATGGAAAACATCATGAGTAATCCCCTATCTGTGTATGGGCCGGTAATGAGGTGAAGATAAGGGGGTATGGAAAACATCATGAGTAATCCCCTATCTGTGTCTGGGCCGGTAATGAGGTGAAGATAAGGGGGTATGGAAAACATCATGAGTAATCCCCTATCTGTGTCTGGGCCGGTAATGAGGTGAAGATAATGGGGTATGGAAAACATCATGAGTAATCCCCTATCTGTGTCTGGGCCGGTAATGAGGTGAAGATAATGGGGTATGGAAAACATCATGAATAATCCCCTATCTGTGGATGGGCCGGTAATGAGGTGAAGATAATGGGGTATGGAAAACATCATGAATAATCCCCTATCTGTGTCTGGGCCGGTAATGAGGTGAAGATAATGGGGTATGGAAAACATCATGAGTAATCCCCTATCTGTGTCTGGGCCGGTAACGAGGTGAAGATAATGGGGTATGGAAAACATCATGAATAATCCCCTATCTGTGGATGGGCCGGTAATGAGGTGAAGATAATGGGGTATGGAAAACATCATGAGTAATCCCCTATCTGTGTATGGGCCGGTAACGAGGTGAAGATAATGGGGTATGGAAAACATCATGAATAATCCCCTATCTGTGGATGGGCCGGTAATGAGGTGAAGATAAGGGGGTATGGAAAACATCATGAGTAATCCCCTATCTGTGTCTGGGCCGGTAATGAGGTGAAGATAATGGGGTATGGAAAACATCATGAATAATCCCCGATCTGTGTATGGGCCGGTAATGAGGTGAAGATAAGGGGGTATGGAAAACATCATGAGTAATCCCCTATCTGTGTCTGGGCCGGTAATGAGGTGAAGATAATGGGGTATGGAAAACATCATGAGTAATCCCCTATCTGTGTCTGGGCCGGTAACGAGGTGAAGATAATGGGGTATGGAAAACATCATGAATAATCCCCTATCTGTGGATGGGCCGGTAATGAGGTGAAGATAAGGGGGTATGGAAAACATCATGAGTAATCCCCGATCTGTGTATGGGCCGGTAACGCGGTGAAGATAATGGGGTATGGAAAACATCATGAATAATCCCCGATCTGTGTATGGGCCGGTAATGAGGTGAAGATAAGGGGGTATGGAAAACATCATGAGTAATCCCCTATCTGTGTGTGGGCCGGTAATGAGGTGAAGATAATGGGGTATGGAAAACATCATGAGTAATCCCCTATCTGTGTGTGGGCCGGTAATGAGGTGAAGATAATGGGGTATGGAAAACATCATGAGTAATCCCCTATCTGTGTGTGGGCCGGTAATGAGGTGAAGATAATGGGGTATGGAAAACATCATGAATAATCCCCTATCTGTGTCTGGGCCGGTAATGAGGTGAAGATAATGGGGTATGGAAAACATCATGAGTTATCCCCTATCTGTGTGTGGGCCGGTAATGAGGTGAAGATAATGGGGTATGGAAAACATCATGAGTAATCCCCTATCTGTGTATGGGCCGTTCATGCAGCCCCTCTATGCCTAGTAACCGCTTCTATTGGCTCTAATAATCAATGTATATAATCGATAATCGTTGTGATTGGGCCATGTCCGGCCGGGTTGGGCTGAGTTACTGTTTGAAAATGTATAAGTATGGATGATTTTCCTTTGTTCAGTGGAGAGGCATCTGGACAGCCCAGTAACCTGCTCCCCACTGGCGTAACTAAGTAAACTGTTTGACCTTGGAGCAGACCTGAGTGTCGAGTGATTGTTCTAGATTCATTCCCGCTGACACTGTTCTTTGTTCTTTGTTCTTTGTTCATTGTTGGAATATTCCAATCTATTGTTCTCAGATTCTGACCCATTGTTGTAACATTCCAATCTAGTGTTCTCAGATTCTGACCCATTGTTGTAACATTCCAATCTATTGTTCTCAGATTCTGACCCATTGCTGTAATATTCCAATCTAGTGTTCTCAGAGTCTGACCCATTGTTGTAACATTCCAATCTATTGTTCTCAGATTCTGACCCATTGTTGTAACATTCCAATCTATTGTTCTCAGATTATGATCCATTGTTGTAACATTCCAATCTAGTGTTCTCAGATTCTGACCCATTGTTGTAACATTCCAATCTAGTGTTCTCAGAGTCTGACCCATTGTTGTAACATTCCAATCTATTGTTCTCAGATTCTGACCCATTGTTGTAATATTCCAATCTAGTGTTCTCAGATTCTGACCCATTGTTGTAACATTCCAATCTATTGTTCTCAGATTCTGACCCATTGTTGTAATATTCCAATCTATTGTTCTCAGATTCTGACCCATTGTTGTAATATTCCAATCTAGTGTTCTCAGAGTCTGACCCATTGTTGTAACATTCCAATCTATTGTTCTCAGATTCTGACCCATTGTTGTAATATTCCAATCTAGTGTTCTCAGATTCTGACCCATTGTTGTAACATTCCAATCTATTGTTCTCAGATTCTGACCCATTGTTGTAATATTCCAATCTATTGTTCTCAGATTCTGACCCATTGTTGTAATATTCCAGTCTAGTGTTCTCAGATTCTGACCCATTGTTGTAACATTCCAATCTATTGTTCTCAGATTCTGACCCATTGTTGTAATATTCCAATCTAGTGTTCTCAGAGTCTGACCCATTGTTGTAACATTCCAATCTATTGTTCTCAGATTCTGACCCATTGTTGTAATATTCCAATCTAGTGTTCTCAGATTCTGACCCATTGTTGTAACATTCCAATCTATTGTTCTCAGATTCTGACCCATTGTTGTAATATTCCAATCTAGTGTTCTCAGATTCTGACCCATTGTTGTAACATTCCAATCTAGTGTTCTCAGATTCTGACCCATTGTTGTAATATTCCAATCTAGTGTTCTCAGATTCTGACCCATTGTTGTAATATTCCAATCTAGTGTTCTCAGAGTCTGACCCATTGTTGTAATATTCCAATCTATTGTTCTCAGATTCTGACCCATTGTTGTAATATTCCAATCTATTGTTCTCAGATTCTGACCCATTGTTGTAATATTCCAATCTAGTGTTCTCAGAGTCTGACCCATTGTTGTAACATTCCAATCTCTTGTTCTCAGATTATGATCCATTGTTGTAACATTCCAATCTAGTGTTCTCAGATTCTGACCCATTGTTGTAACATTCCAATCTAGTGTTCTCAGATTCTGACCCATTGTTGTAATATTCCAATCTATTGTTCAGATTATGATCCATTGTTGTGACATTCCAATCTATGGTTCAGATTATGATCCATTGTTGTAACATTCCAATCTAGTGTTCTCAGATTCTGACCCATTGTTGTAATATTCCAATCTATTGTTCAGATTATGATCCATTGTTGTGACATTCCAATCTATGGTTCAGATTATGATCCATTGTTGTAACATTGCAATCTATTGTTCTCAGATTCTGATCTATTCCCTCCCTCTCTCTGCAGCCACTGATCAAAAATAGTGCCCCGGATGATTCTCCCACTGATATTGTGCGGTGACACATTGAAAGAAGTCCCTCGATTGATAGAAGGGGGAAACCCTCCAGTAACACAAGTAGCATCCATGGAGACAGGCATTAATTACAGTCACTGAACAAATAGGTTCAGTTAACCCCTTTCAATCCAAAACTTTTTGCACCACAATGAAGGAGAACATTTACCTGGTCTGGATTGGACGTGTGAGGGTTGCTGAGGGACGGAAAGGTGGAAATAGCAGATTCACTGGCCAGAACCTTTCAATCCTCCTTGGCTATGGGAGTTATGACAAGGGACTGGAGGGTTAAGAGCAGTAAAACAGTTAATCAAGGTTTATAGAATTAATAGCTGGATAGAGAGACTTACCAGGGACACCAACGATAGCGAGAATGGGATAATAAATATGTTGAGTCATCCTCAGTGCACAATAGATCCGATCCGCTAATGTCATCCAAGAATTATCCACAGTAAGATAATCAAACCAAGAGGATAAACTCCTGTCCATTGTTCTAACATCCCAGTCGATTGTTCTCAGATTCTGAACCATTGTTGTAACATTCCAATCTATTGCTCTCAGATTCTGATCTATCCTCTCCCTTACTCTCGCTGGAGGTGCTGATACCTGTTAGTGTCGGTGATGATACTGCCGCTGACACGATGGGATAAGTCATTGAAAGGAACCCCTTACTAACAGAAGAGGGAAACCCTCCAGTGACACAATTAGGCTCCATGGAGAATGACATTAATTACAGTCACTGAACAAACAGGTTCAATTAACCCCTTTCAATCCAATACCTTTTGTACCACAATAAAGTAGAACATTTAGCCGGTCTGGATGGGATGTATGAGAGTTGCTGAGGGAAGCGATGGTGGAAATTGCAGAGGCACTGGCCAGAATCTTCCAATCCTCCTTGGATAGAGGAGTGGTGACAGGGGACTAGAGGGTTGTATGTATGACACTGAGCCATATATAGAGATATTGGGTCAGATCACCAACAGCTTGGTGAAAGAGGTAGGTTTTACAGAGTGTCCTAAAGAAGGAAAATGAGTGGAGTGGTGCAGAGGCAGACAGGTGGAGCTCTGAAGGGAGATTATTCCAGAAGCTTGCCGCCTTGACAACTGAAGGTGCAGCTTTCAATGGTGGAGTAATTAAAATCAGGGACACACAAGAGGCCTGAATGAGAGGAGTGCAGATATCTTTAAGGTTTGTGGGGCTGGAGGATATTACACATATAGAATGTGGGCGATATCATGGAGGGAAAACAAGGTGGAGAATTTTAAAATAAATACATTGCTAATCAGGAGTCAATGTCGGTCAGTGATAGCTGAAAAGGAAATTAGGACACGGTTCGCAGAATTCTGGAGGACCTCAAGTTTACAAATAGTAGAATGTGGGAGATAAGCCAGGAGTGAGTTGGAATAATCACATCCAGAGGTGACGAAGACATGAATGAGGTTTCAGCAGCAGATGGGCTGAGACAGGGGTGAAGTCGGGCAATGTTACTGAGGTGGAAATAGGCGGTTGTAATGATATCCTGAAAATGCATTTGGGAGACCATTTTGTGGTCAAATATGACACCAAGTTTGCAAACAGACCGCCTGAATCTCAGACTGTTAATAGGGGGATGGATGGAATCAATAGCAAGGGAACAGAGTTGGAGTGGGGAGTCAAAACAATGGCTTCAGTCTTCCCAATATTTAATTGGAGGAAATTTCTGCTCATCCAGTACTGGGTGTCGGATAAGCAGTCTGATAATTGAACAACAGTTGAGGAGTGGAGAGAGGTGGTGGTGAGGTAAACTTGATGGAATTCTTTGATAAAACAATGGAGAGGGTTGATGAGGGTGGTGTGATTGAAGTTATATATATGGACTTTCAAAAGGTGTTTGATCAAGTGACATTCAATAGACAGGTTAGGAAAACTGAACCCTATGGATTAAAGGGACAGTGACAGTGTGGATATAACATTGGCTAAGGAACAGTAAACAGAGAGAAGTGGTGAAAGGTTGTTGTTCAGACTCGATGGGAGTATACAATGGTGCTCCCCAGGGCTTGGTATTAGGACCACTGTTCTTTTTGCTCTTGGAAAACCCTGGGTGGGTAGGGCAGAGCCCCCTCCTCCTCCCTCTTTTCAGAGCTTCCCCTCTTTGCAGCCTCTGCTCCATTTATTGGTCATGTTACAGACCCAGAGACACTGTAACTACAGTCACCATACCTCGTCCAGAGTTGGGACACTAAATCCTCCGTCCTCCCTGAATATCTGCAGCAGCGCACAACACAACCTCCAGAAAACCATCCACAGCACCTCCACTAACTTTACAATAGCAAAGGTAAGTCAAAAGCCACCTGTATGTTGGATGCTTGATCCTTTTAAATAACACTAGAGGGAGATCCTCGTGCTGCTGAATGTATGTTCAGCTGAGAGTGACTGACACAGGTGGTTAGTGAACATGCACAGACCTAGTTTCAAAGACATACATCAAAGCTGCCAGAATGGCTGATTGACACCATATTCAGACCGCTCCTCACACTACAGACACACACACGTTACACCTACACTAGTACACTGGCCAGCCTGGGTGTCCTGTGCAATGTGCTGGATGCAACCGGCAGTGCAGCTCACATCATTTTATGGATCCAATCTTCCACATCACCAGTGGAGCTGGAGAGATAAAATGTGTGGTCAGGGAGAGAGACAGAGGGAAAGAAATTCACTTTAAAAAGGGAATTAGAACAAAGAACAAAGATAATTACAGCACAGGAACAGGCCCTTCGGCCCTCCAACCCTGCGCCGATCCAGATCCTCTCTCTAAACATGTCGCCTATTTTCTACGGTTCTGTATCTCTTTTCTTCCTGCCCATTCATGTATCTGTCTAGATACATCTTAAAAGATGCCATCGTGCCCGCATCTACCACCTCCGCTGGCAACGCGTTCCAGGCACCCACAACCCTCTGCGTAAAGAACTTTCCACGCATATCCCCCCTAAACTTTTCCCCTTTCACTTTGAACTCGTGTCCTCTAGTAATTGAATCCCCCACTCTGGGAAAAAGCCTCTTGCTATCCACCCTGTCTATACCTCTCATGATTTTGTACACCTCAATCAGGTCCCCCCTCAACCTCCGTCTTTCTAATGAAAATAATCCTAATCTACTCAACCTCTCTTCATAGCTAGCGCCCTCCATACCAGGCAACATCCTGGTGAACCTCCTCTGCACCCTCTCCAAAGCATCCACATCCTTTTGGTAATGTGGCGACCAGAACTGTACGCAGTATTCCAAATGTGGCCGAACCAAAGTCCTATCCAACTGTAACATGACCTGCCAACTCTTGTACTCAATACCCCGTCCGATGAAGGAAAGCATGCCGTCTGCCTTCTTGACCACTCTATTTACCTGCGTTGCCACCTTCAGGGAACAGTGGACCTGAACACCCAAATCTCTCTGGACATCAATTTTCCCCAGGACTTTTCCATTTACTGTATAGTTCACTCTTGAATTGGATCTTCCAAAATGCATCACCTCGCATTTGCCCTGATTGAACTCCATCTGCCATTTCTCTGCCCAACTCTCCAATCTATCTATATTCTGCTGTATTAGAAAAAGACTTTAAGATGAACAAGTTTCAGGAATATTGGAAATGGACAGGGGATTGGGATAATCAGAGGGGTGAGGCCATGAAGTGATGTGATCACACGAGTGAGAATATTAAAATTGAGGTTTTACTGGATACAGGAACATAGAACTCAGGAGTAGGCTATTCGGCCCATTGAGCCTAATCCACCATTCGATAAGAATATGTCTTATCTCCTATTTTTAACTTTATCCCCTTGTTCCAGTCTCCCCCACAAGAGGAAACATCCTCCAGTATCCACTCTATCAAATCCGCTCAGGATCTAATAGGTTTCAATAAGACACCTCTCATTCTTCTAAACTCCAACCTGTTCAAACCTTCTTCATAAAATAAGCCCTTCATTCAGAAAATGAGTCAAGTTCACTTTCGTTGACCTGCTTCTTATGCAATTATATCATTTTTGTCAAATAAGGAGACCAAACTGTACACAATACTCCAGATTTGGCCTTCCCAAGGCCCTGCACAGCTGCAGTAAATCTTCTCCACTTTGATGCTCGATTCCCTTTTCAATAAACACTGACATTCCATTTTCCTTCCTAATTACTTGTTGTCCCTGTATACTAACTCGTTCTGATTCATGTACCAGGATACCCAGATCTCTCTGTACCACCGAGTTCTTCAATCTGTATTTAAATAGTATACTGCTTTTCTATTCTTCCTGCCAAATTGGACAAGTTCACATCTTCCCACATTCTGCTCCATCTGCCAAAGTTTTCCGACCTCACTTAACCTAATTACATCCCTTTGTAAACTCTTTCCCTCCTCTTGACAAAGTACTTTCCTTCCCATTCTGTCACTTCATCCAAGTCATTGATATGCATTGTAAATAGCTGAGGCCCCAGTACTGGTCCCTGTGGCACTCCACTAGTTACTGCTTGTAAACACAAAAAGATCAATTTATCCCAGTCACTGTTTCCTGTTAGATAACCCGTCCTTTATCCATACAAATATGTTACCCCCTGTATAATGCCTTTTGGAAATCCAAGTACACCACATCTACAGGTGCCCCTTTATCCACCTTGCTTGCCACTTCCTCAAAGATCTCTAATAAATTAGTTACATATTATTTCCCTTTTAAAAAACCATGTTGATTCTGTCTGATCCCATGATGATTTTCGAGGTATGCTGCTACAAGCTCCTTATTAATGGATTATCGGAATTTCCCTATGCCAGATTTTAGGCTAACTCACCTAGAGTTTCCTGTCTTCCTCCTTTCTTGGAGAAATGAGTTACAATTTTTATTTTCCAATCCGCTGGAACTCTTTCACAAACTGAGTAATTTTGGAAGATTATAACCAATGCCTCTACTGTCACTGCAGCCACTGACTTTAAAGACCTCGGATGCAGGCCATCTGGTCCTGGGGACTTGTTATCCGAACATACGTAGTAGGAGGTGGAGTAGGCCACTCGGCCCCTCGAGCCAGCTCCACCATTCAATAAGATCATGGCTGATCTGATTGTAACCCCAACTCCACATTCTCGCCTACCACAATAATCTTCCACCCCTTGCTTATCAAGAATCTATCTACCTCTGCTTTAAAAATATTCAAAGACTCTGCTTCCACCACCTTCTGAGGAAAAGTGTTCTAAAGACTCACAACCCTGTCTAAAATGGGCGGCACCTTATTTTTAAATAGTGACCCGGAGTTCTAGATTCTCCCACAAGAGAAAATCTTATCTTCCGGGAGTGGAGTGGACCTGTGGGGAGAACGCCGAGAGCGGAGCCTATAACCCGAGCCCAAGGATCAAGTTCCAGTCTCTTACCTTCTGGGAGTGGAGAGGAGCTCTTTCAGCTGCCGGAGTTTTGAAAATAAAAGAAAACAACAACAGTGACATCACAAGAGAGCAGAAAGTTGATTTTCTGCTGTTAGGGAATACCTCTAAACAGCTGGGTAAGTATCTAAGGCAAAAAAAAGTTTAAAAGTTTAAAGTTTATTTCAATGAAAGTAAGTAGTTATTTTTTTAAAGGGAGTTCTGTAGTACCGAGGACCAGGGAAAAAGGGATCTAGAGTAATTGATATTATTGGACTTTAAGATCTTCCAGAAGATTTATTTTAATTGAAAGGGTTAAGTCATGGCAGGAGAGCTCAAAGCCGTAGTGTGCTCCTCGTGCTCCATGTCGGAAGCCGGGAACAATTCCAATGCCTGGGACCAGCATGTGTGTCGGAAGTGTGTCCAACTGCAGCTCCTGGAAGCCTTGGTTTCGGAGCTGGAGCGTCAGCTAGGAATACCGTGGGGCATCCACGAGGTGGAGAGTATCGTAGATAGCATGTATAGAGAGGAGGTCACATCGTAGACTCAGACTCCACAGGCAGGAGGGGAGTGGGTGATCACCAGGCAGAGCAAGAGGACTAGGCAGGTAGTGCAGGAATCCCCTGTGGCGATTCCCCTGCGAAACAGGTATACTGTTTTGGATACTGTTGGGGGGAATGGCCTCTAAGGGGAAAGCAGCAACAGCCCATTTCGTTGCACCATGGTTGGCTCCGCTGCACAGGGGAGGAGTAAAACATCTGGGAAGGCAATAGTTTCAGGGGATTCAATAGTAACAGGAATAGATAGGCGTTTCCGTGGCCGCAAAAGAGACTCCAGGATGGTATGTTACCTCTCTGGTGCTAGGGTCAAGGATGTCTTAGACTGGTTCCAGGACATTCTGAAGGGGGAGGGTGAACAGCCAGTGGTCGTGGTACACATTGGTATAAACGACATAGGTAATAGAAAGGACGAGATCCTAAAAGCAGAATATAGGGAGCTTGGAAGTAAGTTGAAATGTAGGACCTCAAAGATAGTGATCTCAGGATTACTGCTAGTGCCACGTGCAAGTCAGAGTAGAAATAGCAGGATATATCGGATGAATACGTGGATGAAGAGATGGAGTGAGGGGGAGGGGTTTAGATTCCTGGGACATTGGGACCGGTTCTGGGGGAGGTGGGACCAGTACAAACTGTGTAGGCTACACCTGTGTAGGACCAGGACTGATGTCCTCGGGGGAGTATTTGCTGGAGTGCTTGAGGAGAGTTTAAACTAAAATGGCTGGGGGATGAGAACCTTTGCAAGGAGCCAGAGGAAGGAGATCAAAGAAAAGAGCAAACGACATTAAGGAGAATAAGAATAGTGATAGGCAGAGAAATCAAGGGCCAGAATCAAACAGGTACACAGTGGAAAATATTGGGAAGAGGAAAAGTAATGTTAAAAATGTAAGCCTTAAATCTTAGTGCCTTAATACACGGAGCATTCAAAATAAAGTGGATTAATTAATCATGCAAATAGACGTAAACGGGTATGATATAGTCGGGATTATAGAGACATGGTGACCAGGGATAGGAAATGAACATCCAGGGATAGTCAATATTTAGGAAGGACAGATAAAAAGCAAAAGGCGGTGGAGTTGCATTGCCGGTTAAAGTGTAAATTAACGCAATAGTGAGGAAAGATATTAGCTCTGACGATGTGTTATCTGCATTGGTAGAGCAGAGAAACACTAAGGGGCATAAAACATTAGTGGAGGTTGTATATAGACCCCAAAACTGTAGTGGTGATGTTGGAAATGGCACTAAATAGGAAATTAGAGATGCATGCGATAAATTATGGGTAATTATGTAATTATGGGTGACCTTAATCTGCATATAGATTGGGCAAATCAAATGAGTCACAATACTGTAGAGCAGGAATTCTTGGAGTGTATACGGGATGGTTTTCTGGACCAATACGTTGAGGAACCAACTAGAGAACAGGTCATCCTAGACTGGGTATTTTGTAATGAGAGTGGAATAATTAGCAATCTCGTGGTGCGAGACCCCTTGGGGATGAGCCACTATAACATGATAGAATTCTTCATCAAGATGGAGAGTGGAGGAGTTGATTCTGAGACTAGGGTCCTGAATATTAGTAAAGGAAACTACGAAGGTATGAGGCGTGAGTTGGCCATGACGCATTGGGAAATGTTACTTAAAGGGATGACGGTGAATCGGCAATGGCAAACATTTAAATAGCGCATGGATGAACTGCAACATTTGTTTATACCTGTCTGACGCCAAAGTAAAATGGGAAATGTAGCCCAACCATGGCTTAAAAGGGAAATTAGAGACTAGAGATTAGATACAAGGAAGAGGCATATAGATTTGCCATGAAAAACAACAGACCTGAGGATTGGGAGCAGTTTGGAATTCAGCAAAGGAGGACCAAGGGATTGATTAAGAAGGGGAAAACAGAGTACGAGAGCAAGCTTGTAGGGAACATAAAAACTGACGGTAAAAGTTTCTATAGGTATGTGAAGAGAAAAAGATTGGTGAAGACAAATGTAGGTCCTTTACAGTCAGAAACATGGGAATTTATTATGGGGAATAAAGAAATGGCTGACCAACTAAGCGCATACTGTGTTTCTGTCTTCACAAAGGAGGACACACATATCATACCAGAAATGTTGGCTCAGTGAGAGAGCGGTACTGAAGGACATCCATATTAGCTGAGAAATGATGCTGGGGAAATTGATGGGATTGAAGGTTGATAAATCCCAAGGGCCTGATGGTCTACATCCCAGAGTACTTAAGGAAGTGGCCCTGGAAATAGTGGATGCGATGGTGGTCATCGTCCAAGTTTCTACAGACCCTGGAACAGTTCCCACAGATTGGAGGGTAGCTAATGTAACCCCACTATTTAAAAAGGGAGGTAGAGAGAAAGCAGGGAATTATCGACCAGTCAGCCTGACGTCGGTAGTGGGGAAAATTCTAGAGTGCATTATCAAAGATTTTATAGCGGAGCACTTGGAGAATTGGGTAGAGTCAGCATGGATTTACGAAAGGGAAATCATGCTTGATAAATCTACTAGAAATCTTCGAGGATGTAACGAGTAGAGTTGATGAGGGGGAGCCGGTGGATGTGGTTTATTTGGACTTTCAGAAGGCTTTTGACAAAGTCCCACATAAGAGATTAGCGTGTAAAATTAAAACGCATGGTACTGGGGGTAATGTATTGCGAGGGACAGAAAATTGGTTGGCGGACAGGAAACAAAGCGTAGGGATAAATGGGTCTTTTTTCTGAATGGCAGGCATGACCAGTGGGGTACCACAGGGATTGGTGCTAGGACAGCAGCTATTCACAATATACATTAATGATTTAGACGAGGGAACTAAATGTAATGTCTCCAAATTTGCAGATGACACAAAACTGGGTGGGAGGTGAGTTGTGAGGAGGATGCAGAGAGGCTTCAGTGTGATTTGGATAAGTTGAGTGAGTGGGCTATTGCATGGCAGATGCAGTATAATGTGGATAAATGTGAGGTTATCCACTTTCGTAGCAATAAATGGAAGGCAGATTATTATCTGAACGGCTATAAACTGAGAGAGGGGAATATGCAGCGAGACCTGGGTGTTCTCGTACACCAGTCGCTGAAGGTAAGCATGCAGGTGCAACAGGCGGTAAAAAAGGCAAATGGTATGTTGGCCTTCATAGCGAGAGGATTCGATTCCAGAAGCAGGGATGTTTTGCTGCAATTATACAGGGCCTTGGTGAGGCCACACCTGGAATATTGTGGGCAGTTTTGGTCTCCTTATCTGAGGAAGGATGTTCTTACTACAGAGGGAGTGCAGTGAAAGTTTACCAGGCTGATTCCTGGGATGGCAGGACTGACGTGTGAGGATAGATTGAGTCGGTTAGGATTATAATCGCTGGAGTTCAGAAGAGTGAGGGGGATCTCATAGAAACCTATAAAATTCTAACAGGACTTGACAGGGTAGATGCAGGAAGGATATTTCCGATGGTGGGGGAGTCCAGAACTAGGGGCCATTGTCTAAGGATACGGGGTAAACCTTTCAGGACTGAGATGTGGAGCAATTGCATCACCCAGAGAGTGATGAGCCTGTGGAATTCGCTACCACCGAAAGCAATTGAGGCCAAAACATTGTATGTTTTCAAGAAGGAGTTAGATATAGCTCTTGGGTCTAAAGGGATCAAAGGGTATGGAGCAAAAGTTGGAACAGACTGCTGAGTTGGACGATCATCAATGATCATAATGAATGGCGGAGCATGCTTGAAGGGCCGAATGGCCTACTCCTGCTCCTATTTTCTATGTTTCTACGTAAGAGGAAAAATTCTTCCGGCATCGAGTCTGTTAAATGCCATCAGGATCTTTTATGTGTCAATCAAGTTGCCTCTTATTCCTCTAAACTCCAGCAGATACAAGCCTAGCCTCTCCAACCGCTCCTCATACGACAACCCGCCCATTCCAGGTGTTAGTCTTGCAAACCTTGCCTGAACTGTCCTGAGAGGACACTGAATCTCAATTGTCTTAACTTTTAACCTGGTTTCCCAGTTCACTCTTGCTAGCTATACGTTCATATCCTTATAATTACCTTTATTTAGGTTTAACAAACTAGAATAGGCCCAAAGTTTTCCCTTCAATCTGAACATTGAAATCCTGTCATTGTTGCCTCGAGGCTGCTTTACCAGGAGGTTCTTGATCAATCCTGTCTCATTGCACATTACCAGTTCTAGAATCGCCTGCACTCCGGTTGACTCTAGAACGTGCTACTGTAAGGACCTGTCCTAAATACACTCAAAGTTTTCCAGGCTACCTTTGCCAATCTGATTTGTCCAATCTATATGCAGATGAAACTCACCCATGGTTGTTGTAGTACCTTTCTTACACACCCCATTTATTTCTTCCACATTCTCTATCTGACAAAAACCAATGTATGTCACTGAGCACATGGATGTTGCGTGAATGTGATTTAGTGTGAGTGAGGATATGGAGAACAGAGTTTTGGGTAGACTGTGGCTTATGGCGGTTTGCAATAGGGAAGGTAACCAGGAGAGCATTGGAATAGTAGATTTGGCAAGGGCACAGACAAGAGGTTATGCAGCAAATGGGCTCACACGGAGAACGATATTTCAGAGGTAGTTGTTGTTAGAACAGTAAAACATTTAATCATGGTTTATAGAATTAATAGCTGGATAGAGGGACTTACCAGGGACACCAACAATAGCGAGGATGGGATAATAAATGTGTTGAATTATTATCAGTGCAAAACGGATCCGATCCTCCAATGTTATCCAATAATAATCCGCAGTAAGATCATCAAACCAATAGGATAAACTCCTGTCTATTGTTGTAACATTCCAATCTATTGTTCTCAGATTCTGACCCATTGTTGTAACATTCCAATGTATTGTTCTCAGATTCTGACCCATTGTTGTAACATTCCAATCTATTGCTCTCAGATTCTGATCTATCCTCTCCCTCTCTCTGGAACCGCTGATCACTGTTAGTGCCGGGGCTGATGTTCCCGCTGACGGATAACAAATTGAAAAGAGCCCCTTATTAATAGAAGAGGGAAACCCTCCAGTGACACAATTAGGGTCCATAGAGACTGACATTAAGTACAGTCACTGAACAAACATGTTCAGTTAAAGCCTTTCAATCCAACACTTTATAATTAATGACATTTACCCGGTCTGGATGGGATGTATGAGGGTTGCTGAGGTAATGAATGATGGAAATAGCAGATGCACTCGCCAGAATCATCCAATCCTTGGATATGGGAGACATGGCAGAGGACTGGAGAGTTGGAAATGTTTCACCCCATTTAAAAAAGGAGAGATGGAATAAACCCTGTATTTACTGACCTATCAGACGAGTGTCCCTGATGGGGAAATTGCAACCATCAGCGTGTACAAAGATACCTGCTGATTTTCAATACAAGGGTTTATAAATGTCAGCTACCATGAACATGTTAAAGGCAAATTGTACAGAACAAACTTGAAGGATTTATTTGATATAGTAATAGGGGGGATTGATCACGGTGGCACAGCTGGTGTCATGTATATAAACTTATAAAAGGCGTTTGATCAAGTGCCATTTAATAGACTTATTAGGAAAACTGAACCCAATTGATCAAAGTTGCAGAGGTTGTGTAAACATCCAATTGACTAAGGCACAGAAAATACATTGTTTTTCAGGCTGAGGAGAAGTATACAGAGCTGTTCCGAAGACATCAAAAACAACAACATATATTTATATATGAACATACGAAGTAGGAGCAGGAGTAGGCCACTCGGCCCTTCGAGCCTGCTCTGCCATTCAATGATTTCATGGCTGAACTGATTACTCCACATTTCCACCTACCTTCCATAACATTTCACCCCCACCTCCGATAACATTTCACCCCCTTGCTTATCAAAAATCTATCTACCGCTAAGTTAAAAAATATTCAAAGACTCCGGTTACACTGTCTTTTGAGAAAGAGAATTCCAAAGACTCACGAGCCTCTGAGAGGAAACAACTTCTCCTCATCTCTGTCTTAAATGGGTGATTCCTTATTTTTAAACAGTGGCACCTTCTCCTCTCTCACTGAACGAACTGTACTTAGCAAAGGACTCAGTTTTATCCCCTTACACTCCCACCTCAATTCATGTCACGCTCAGCATGACGTTGAGCTCTTTGCAATTCCATCGCCTCCTGCCCACTTCTTCGGCCAGGAATTTTTCCCCCGACCAGTGGACCCACTCAGCCACTTGCAATATTTCGCCTCTACCTGGACCCTTTCCTCTGGCCTCTTACCCACTCTTGATCTTTTCATTGCGAACTGTCGGTGAGACATCGGCCATCTCAATTTCTTTGCTCCCTTTCCTGACTCCAATTTGTCTCCCTCTGAGCTTGCCACACCCCATTCTCTCAGGTCTAACCCTGACATGGCGATGACACCTGCAGATAAGGGTGTTGCTGTTTTTGTCTGGCGTCCCAACCTTTACCTTGCAGAGGCTCAGCGCCAACTCTCAGACACTTCTTCCAACCTCCCCCTGGATCATGACCCCACCACAGAACATCAAGACGCTGTCTGCTGGACACTGTCACTGACCTCATCTTCTCCAGACTTTGTCCCTCTGCAGCTTCCACCCTCAGTCACACAACCCCAGACAGTCCACTTCTACCTCCTTCCTAAAATCCACATACATGACTATCCTAGTGGACCCATCTTTTTAGACTGTTCCTGTCCCACTTAACTTATTTCTTCCTATTTTGGCTCGATTTTTTCTCCCCTTGACAAGTCTCTTCCCTCCTACTTCCGTTATTCTTCGGACGGACTACGATAATTTCCAGTTTCCTGGCCCTAACAACCTCCTCTTCACTATGGACGTCCAATCTCTCTATACCACCATCCCCGACCAGCACGGTTTGAGGGCTCTCCGCTTCTTCCTTGAACAGAGGCCTAACCAGTTCCCATCCACCACCACCCTCCTCCGCCTGGCTGAACCTGTTCTCACATTGAACAACATCTCCTTCAACTCCACTAACTTCATCGAGACATAGAGTTACACAGCACAGAAAAGGTCCTTCGGCCCATCATGCCCATGCTGGCCATCAAGCACTAACTATTCTAATCCCATTTTCCAGAACTTGGCCCGGAGCCTTGTAGGTTATGGCGTTTCAATTGATCAACTATTTACTTCTTAAATGGTGTGAGCATTCCTGCCTCTTCCATCCATTCAGGCAGTGGGTTCCAGATTCCAACCACCTTCTGGGTGACAACATTTTTCCTCAAATCTCCTCTAAAACTCCTGCTCCTTACCTTAAATCTATGCCCCCTGGTCATTGACACCTCTGCTAAGGGAAAGGTTTCTTCCCATCTACCCAATCTATGCCACTCATAATTTTGTCTACCTCAATCAGGTCCCCCCTCAGCATTCTCTGCTCTGAGGAAAACAACCAGTCTCTCTTCATAGCTGAACTTCAAGTAAATGGTGTTGCTATGGGTACCCGCATGTGTCTTAACTATGCCCGTCTTATTATCGCATATCTTGAACATTCCTTGTTCCAGTCCGACTCAGGTACCCTCCCTGAGCTCTTTCTTCTGGTGCATTGATAACTGTATCGGTGCTGTTTCCTGCTCCCATCTCGAACTGGAAACGTTTATCAACATTGCTTCCAATTTTCACCCTTCTTTCACCTTCTTGTTGTCCATCTCCAACACTTCCCTTCCTCGACTTTTCTGTCTCCATCTCTTGGGATGGGCTGCCCAATAATATCCATTATAAGTCCAGTGAGTCTCACAGCCACCTTGACTACACTTCTTCACACCCTGCCTCCTGTCAGGACTCCATTCCATTCTCCCCGTTTCTCCATCGCATCTGTTCTGATGATGCAACCTTCCACGACAACACTTCTGATATGTCTTCCTTTTTCCTCCACTGAGGATCCCCCCCCCCACCCCACTTTGGTTGACAGGGCCTTCAACTGGGTCTGACCCATTTTCCACACCTTTACCCTCACCCCTTCCCCTCCCTCCCAGACCTGTGAAAGGGTTCATCTTGTCTTCACTTTCCACCCCATCAGCCTCCACATCCAAAGTATCACTTTCCACCATTTCTGCCACCTCCAGTGTGATGCCACTACCAAGAGCTCCTTCCCCCCATCCTCCGCTGTCAGCATTCTGAAGGGATTGTTCCCTCCATGACACCCTGGTCCACTCCTCCCTCACCCCCAACACCTTGTCCCCTTCCCACGGCACCTTCCCATGCAATCACAGAAGGTTTCATATCTGCCCTTTTACCTCCTCGAGCCTCACTATCCAAGGCCCTAAACATTCCTTTCAGGTGAAGCAGCAATTTATTATTACTTCTTTCAATTTAGTATACAGTATTCGCTGCTCACAATGCGGTCTCCTCTCCCTTAAGGATGGCCTAAAAATGCTGTCCTAGTCAGTGATGAACACATCCCATTAACGAGTAACAAAAAGAAAACATTGGGAAGACCAAATAAAGATTGAGTGACCGCTTTGTGGGGCCTGTCCACTCAGTCTGCCGAACCCTGGGCTTCTGGTCACTTGCCATTTTAATTCACTGCCCTACTGCCACTCTGACATTTCTGACCTCCACCTGCTGCAGTGTTCCAGTGAAGCTCAATTCAAGCTTGAGGAACAGAACCTCATCTTCCAATTAGACACTTTAGAGCCTCTGGATCAACACTGAGTTCAACAATGTCACACCGTCACATGATCTTAAACTTGTTTTTCATGCTTTTGCTTTCAGACAGAGCAGTTCATTATTCAGCCATTAACACTCTCTCTGAACAAATGCCTTGTTCTTTGTCATTTAATCTCTCTGCCCTCGGTCCTATTCAGACCCTCCTTTTTGTTGCTCTTCCCCACCTTTCACTTGTTCAAAACCCTTTACATTTCTGACCGTTGTCGGTTTTGATGAAAGGTCATCAACATGAAACATTAACTCTGCCGCACTCTCCACAGATGCTGCCAGACAAGCTGAGTATTCTCAACATTTTCTGTACTTTTAGCTATGAATGGAACCTAGCTAAGCAGAAGTCAATGGGAGAAATCAACTGGTTGGAGTCATTCCTAACCTAGCATAAAGGAAGATGGTTGTGGTTGTTGGAGGTCAATCATCTCAGTTCCAGGACATCACTGCAGGAGTTCCTCAGGGTAGTGTCCTAGGCCCAAACATCTTCAGCTGCTTCATCAATGACCCTCTTCAATCATAAGGTCAGAAGTGGGAAAGTTCACTGATGACTGTACAATGATGATCACTATTCACAACTGCTCAGATACTGAAGACAGACATATGCAGCAAGACCTGGACAACATTCAGGCTTGAGCTGATAAGTGGAAAGTAACATTCATGGCACACAAGTGCCAGGACACAATTATTTCCAATAAGAGAGAATCTAACCATCTCCCCTTGACATTCAACGGCATTACCATCGCTGAATCTCCCACTATCAACATCCTAGGGGTTACCATTGAACAGAAGCTGAATTGCAGCTACAAGAGCAGGTCAAAGGCTAGGAATGCTGCAGAGAGTAACCCACCTCCTGACTCCCCAAAGCCTGTACACCATTTACAAGGCACAAGTCAGGAGTGTTATGAAATACTGTCCACTTGCCTGGATGAGTGCAGCACCAACAACACTCCAGGAGGTCAACACCATCCAGGACAAAGCAGCCCGCTTGATTGTTGTGATTGGGGTGCCATGCACTCCCTCACCATCAGCTCAGGGGCAGCAGTGTGTACCATCTACCAGATGCACTGTAGCAATGCACCAAGGCTTCTTAGACAGCACCTTCCAAACCCACGACCTCGACAACTTAGAAGGACAATGGCAGCGATGCATGGGAACACCACCACCTGCAAGTTCCCCTCCAAGTCACTTACCATCCTGAAATGGAACTATTTCGCTGTTCCTTTACTGTCACTGGGTCGAAATCCTGGAACCCCCTTCCTAAATAGTACTGTGGGTGTACCAGCACCAGACGGACTGCAGCGGATCAAGGAGGCAGCTGAACACCACCTTTTCAAAGGCAATTAGTGATGGGCAATGAATGTTGGTTTAGCCAGCGATGCCCACATCCCATGAAATAATAAAAAGGTAACAGCATTTCCTTCCAGCTGGACGACAGTGGAGAGGTGTGGGAGGAAGATGCTGTTATGAACATTGTCACAGACTACAGTAAGTTTGTGAAGGACAAGGAGGGATAGTTTGTCTTTGTAACAGTCACACAGCATGTCATTTTTAACAAGCTCATCTATATGTCCTGCCATTGAAATATTCACATGTATCCACTCTGTTGCTGCACCCCCATTAAAATGACACCCATTATTTTCCATTGCCTCTCCACTCCGTCCAATGAAAATGTATCAATTTGCGCTTCTGTTAAAGTTTATCTGCCACGTGTCCGTCCATTCCACCAACCTGTCTACATCCACTTGATGTCTGTTACGATCATCCTCATTGCGCAGTACACTTCCAAATTTTGTGCCAAGTGTAAATTTTGAAATTGTTCCATTTACACTCAAGTCCAAGTGGCTAATATATATCATGAAAAGTAGCAGACCCAGTAACGACCCCTGGGGAAACTTCCTCCAATCTAAAAACAACCTTTCACCCCCTCTCTCTGCTTCTGGTCATGCAGACAACTTTGTCCCTTTTATTCCATGGGCTTTATCTTTTCCTGTTAAGTGGCACTTCATCGAATTCTGTTTGGAAGTAATGGGGAACAAAGAAATGGCAGACCAATTAAATACATACTTTGGTTCTGTCTTCACAAAGGAGAACACAAATTACCTCCCAGTAATGTTGGGGAACATAGGGTCTAGTAAGAAGGAGGGACTGTATGAAATCAGTATTAGTAGGGAAATGGTGTTGGGTAAATTGATGGTATTGAAGGCTGATAAATCCCCAGGGCCTGATAATCTCCATCCCAAAGTACTTAAGGAAGTGACTCTAGAAATAGTAGATGCATTGCTGATCAGTCTTCAAATTTCTATAGACTCTGGAAGAGTTCCAATGGATTGCAGGTTCGCTAATGTAACACCACTATTTAAAAACGGAGGTAGAGACACAACAGGGAATTATTGACCGGTAAGCCTGACATAAGTAGTGGGGAAAATGCTAGAGTACATTACAAAAGATGCAATAACAGAGCACACGCAAAACAATGACAGGATCGGACACAGTCAACATGGATTTAAGAAAGGGAAATCATGCTTGGCAAATCCACTGGGATTTTTTGAGGATGTAACTCATAGAATAGATATGAGAGAACGAGTGGATGTGATGTATTGGGACTTTCAGAAGGATTTTGATAAGATCCCACGTAAGAAATAAGCGTGCAAAATTAAAGCACATGGGATTCAATGAAGAGTGTAGGAGGGCATGCCAGGAGCAGCACAAGGCATACCTCAAATTGAGGTGTCAACCAGGTGAAGCCACAACACAAGAGTATCTACGTGACAAACTGCATAAGCAGCATGTGATAGACAGAGATTAGCGATCCCATAACCAACGGATCAGATCTAAGCTCTGCAAACTTGCCACAACCAGTCGAGAATGGTAATGGACAATTAAACAACTAACTGGAGGAGATAGCTCCACAAATATCCCCTTTCTCAATAATGGGGGAGCCCAGCACATCAGTGCAAAAAAAAAGGCTGAAGAGGTTGCAACAATCTTCAGCCAGAAGTGCCGAGTTGATCATCCATCTTGGTCTCCTCCTGAAGTCCCCGGCATCACAGATTATTGTATTTGACTGAAACAGGACATCGATAGGTTAGCAGAATAGACACAGAAGAAAGGACAGACAGCCAGCATCATAGTAATTGACTGATCCAGGACATGGATAGGTTAGAAAGGTCAGAGGATCAGGATGATAGTAATTGACTGAAACAGGACATAGATAATCAGAATGGGCAGAGGATCAGGATGATAGTAATTGACTGAAATAGGACATAGATAATCAGAATGGGCAGAGGATCAGGATGATAGTAATTGACTGAAACAGGACATAGATAATCAGAATGGGCAAAGGATCAGGATGATAATAATTGACTGAAAAAGGACATAGATAATTAGAATGGACAGAGGATCAGGATTATAGTAATTGACTGAAACAGGACAGAGATAATTAGAATGGACAGACGATCAGGATGATAGTAATTGACTGAAACAGGACATAGATAAACAGAATGGACAGAGGATCAGAATGATAGTAATTGGCTGAAACAGGACATAGATAATCAGAATGGACAGAGGATCAGGATGATAGTAATTGACTGAAACAGGACATAGATAATCAGCATGGACAGAGGATCAGGATGATAGTAATTGACTGAAACAGGACAGAGATAATTAGAATGGACAGACGATCAGGATGATAGTAATTGACTGAAACAGGACATAGATAAACAGAATGGACAGAGGATCAGAATGATAGTAATTGGCTGAAACAGGACATAGATAATCAGAATGGACAGAGGATCAGGATGATAGTAATTGACTGAAACAGGACATAGATAATCAGCATGGACAGAGGATCAGGATGATAGTAATTGACTGAAACAGGACAGAGATAATTAGAATGGACAGACGATCAGGATGATAGTATTTGACTGAAACAGGACATAGATAAACAGAATGGACAGAGGATCAGAATGATAGTAATTGGCTGAAACAGGACATAGATAATCAGAATGGACAGAGGATCAGGATGATAGTAATTGACTGACACAGGACATAGATAATCAGCATGGACAGAGGATCAGGATGATAGTAATTGACTGAAACAGGACATAGATAATTAGAATGGACAGAGGATCAGGATGATAGTAATTGACTGAAACAGGACATAGATAATTAGAATGGACAGAGGATGAGGATGACAGTAATTGGCTGAAACAGGACATAGATAATCAGAATGGACAGAGGATCAGGATGATAGTAATTGACTGAAACAGGACATAGATAATCAGCATGGACAGAGGATCAGGATGATAGTAAATGACTGAAACAGGACATAGATAATTAGAATGGACAGAGGATCAGGATGATAGTAATTGACTGAAACAGGACATAGATAATTAGAATGGACAGAGGATCAGAATGATAGTAATTGGCTGAAACAGGACATAGATAATCAGAATGGACAGAGGATCAGGATGATAGTAATTGACTGAAACAGGACATAGATAATCAGCATGGACAGAGGATCAGGATGATAGTAATTGACTGAAACAGGACATAGATAATCAGCATGGACAGAGGATCAGGATGATAGTAATTGACTGAAACAGGACATAGATAATTAGAATGGACAGAGGATCAGGATGATAGTAATTGACTGAAGCAGGACATAGATAATTAGAATGGACAGAGGATGAGGATGATAGTAATTGACTGAAACAGGACATAGATAATTAGAATGGACAGAGGATCAGGATGATAGTAATTGACTGAAACAGGACATAGATAATCGGAATGGACAGAGGATCAGGATGATAGCAATTGACTGAAACATGACATAGATAATTAGAATGGACAGAGGATCAGGATGATGGTAATTGACTGAAACAGGACATAGATAATTAGAATAGACAGAGGATCAGGATGATAGTAATTGACTGAAACAGGACATAGATAATTAGAATGGACAGAGGATCAGGATGATAGTAATTGACTGAAACAGGACATAGATAATTAGAATGGAAAGAGGATCAGGATGATAGTAATTGACTGAAACAGGACATAGATAATTAGAATGGAAAGAGGATCAGGATGATAGTAATTGACTGAGACAGGACATAGATAAATGGAATGGACAGAGGATCAGGATGATAGTAATTGACTGAAACAGGACATAGATAATTATAATGTTCAGAGGATCAGGATGATAGTAATTGACTGAAACAGGACATAGATAATTAGAATGGACACAGCATCAGTATGATAGTAATTGACTGAAACAGGACATAGATAATCAGCATGGACAGAGGATCAGGATGATAGTAATTGACTGAAACAGGACAGAGATAATTAGAATGGACAGACGATCAGGATGATAGTAATTGACTGAAACAGGACATAGATAAACAGAATGGACAGAGGATCAGAATGATAGTAATTGGCTGAAACAGGACATAGATAATCAGAATGGACAGAGGATCAGGATGATAGTAATTGACTGAAACAGGACATAGATAATCAGCATGGACAGAGGATCAGGATGATAGTAATTGACTGAAACAGGACAGAGATAATTAGAATGGACAGACGATCAGGATGATAGTATTTGACTGAAACAGGACATAGATAAACAGAATGGACAGAGGATCAGAATGATAGTAATTGGCTGAAACAGGACATAGATAATCAGAATGGACAGAGGATCAGGATGATAGTAATTGACTGAAACAGGACATAGATAATCAGAATGGACAGAGGATCAGGATGATAGTAATTGACTGAAACAGGACATAGATAATTAGAATGGACAGAGGATCAGGATGATAGTAATTGACTGAAACAGGACATAGATAATTAGAATGGACAGAGGATGAGGATGATAGTAATTGGCTGAAACAGGACATAGATAATCAGAATGGACAGAGGATCAGGATGATAGTAATTGACTGAAACAGGACATAGATAATCAGCATGGACAGAGGATCAGGATGATAGTAAATGACTGAAACAGGACATAGATAATTAGAATGGACAGAGGATCAGGATGATAGTAATTGACTGAAACAGGACATAGATAATTAGAATGGACAGAGGATCAGAATGATAGTAATTGGCTGAAACAGGACATAGATAATCAGAATGGACAGAGGATCAGGATGATAGTAATTGACTGAAACAGGACATAGATAATCAGCATGGACAGAGGATCAGGATGATAGTAATTGACTGAAACAGGACATAGATAATCAGCATGGACAGAGGATCAGGATGATAGTAATTGACTGAAACAGGACATAGATAATTAGAATGGACAGAGGATCAGGATGATAGTAATTGACTGAAACAGGACATAGATAATTAGAATGGACAGAGGATGAGGATGATAGTAATTGACTGAAACAGGACATAGATAATTAGAATGGACAGAGGATCAGGATGATAGTAATTGACTGAAACAGGACATAGATAATCGGAATGGACAGAGGATCAGGATGATAGCAATTGACTGAAACATGACATAGATAATTAGAATAGACAGAGGATCAGGATGATAGTAATTGACTGAAACAGGACATAGATAATCGGAATGGACAGAGGATCAGGATGATAGTAATTGACTGAAACAGGACATAGATAATTAGAATGGAAAGAGGATCAGGATGATCGTAATTGACTGAAACAGGAAATATATAATTAGAATAGACAGAGGATCAGGATGATAGTAATTGACTAAAACAGGACATAGATAATCGGAATGGACAGAGGATCAGGATGATGGTAATTGACTGAAACAGGACATAGATAATTAGAATAGACAGAGGATCAGGATGATAGTAATTGACTGAAACAGGACATAGATAATTAGAATGGACAGAGGATCAGGATGATAGTAATTGACTGAAACAGGACATAGATAATTAGAATGGAAAGAGGATCAGGATGATAGTAATTGACTGAAACAGGACATAGATAATTAGAATGGAAAGAGGATCAGGATGATAGTAATTGACTGAGACAGGACATAGATAAATGGAATGGAAAGAGGATCAGGATGATAGTAATTGACTGAAACAGGACATAGATAATTATAATGTTCAGAGGATCAGGATGATAGTAATTGACTGAAACAGGACATAGATAATTAGAATGGACACAGCATCAGTATGATAGTAATTGACAGAAACAGGACATAGATAATTAAAATGGACAGAGGATCAGGATGACAGTAATTGACTGAAACAGGACATAGATAATTAGAATGTTCAGAGGATCAGGCTGATAGTAATTGACTGAAACAGGACATAGATAATTAAAATGGACAGAGGATCAGGATGATAGTAATTGACTGAAACAGGACATAGATAATCGGAATGGACAGAGGATCAGGATGATAGCAATGGACTGAAACAGGACATAGATAATTAGAATAGACAGAGGATCAGGATGATCGTAATTGACTGAAACAGGAAATATATAATTAGAATAGACAGAGGATCAGGATGATAGTAATTGACTAAAACAGGACATAGATAATCGGAATGGACAGAGGATCAGGATGATAGTAATTGACTGAAACAGGACATAGATAATTAGAATAGACAGAGGATCAGGATGATAGTAATTGACTGAAACAGGACATAGATAATTAGAATAGACAGAGGATCAGGTTGATAGTAATTGACTGAAACAGGACATAGATAATTAGAATGGACGGAGGATCAGGATGATAGTAATTGACTGAAACAGGACATGGATAATTAGAATGGACAGAGGATCAGGATGATAGTAATTGACTGAAACAGGACATGGATAATTAGAATGTTCAGAGGATCAGGATGATAGTAATTGACTGAAACAGGACATAGATCATTAGAATAGACAGAGGATCAGGATGATAGTAATTGACTGAAACAGGACATAGATAATTAGAATGGACGGAGGATCAGGATGATAGTAATTGACTGAAACAGGACATAGATAATTAGATTGGACAGTGGATCAGGATGATAGTAATTGACTGAAACAGGACATAGATAATTAGAATGGAAAGAGGATCAGGATGATAGTAATTGACTGAAACAGGACATAGATAATTAGAATGGACAGAGGATCATGATGATAGTAATTGACTGAAACAGGACATAGATAATTATAATGTTCAGAGGATCAGGATGATAGTAATTGACTGAAACAGGACATAGATATTTAGAATGGACAGAGCATCAGGATGATAGTAATTGACTGAAACAGGACATACATAATTAAAATGGACAGAGGATCAGGATGACAGTAATTGACTGAAACAGGACATAGATAATTAAAATGGACAGAGGATCAGGATGACAGTAATTGACTGAAACAGGACATAGATAATTATAATGTTCAGAGGATCAGGATGATAGTAATTGACTGAAACAGGACATAGATAATTATAATGTTCAGAGGATCAGGATGATAGTAATTGACTGAAACAGGACATAGATAGTTAGAATAGACAGAGGATCAGGATGATAGTAATTGACTGAAACAGGACATGGATAATTAGAATGTTCAGAGGATCAGGATGATAGTAATTGACTGAAACAGGACATAGATAATTAGAATAGACAGAGGATCAGGATGATAGTAATTGACTGAAACAGGACATAGATAATTAGAATGGACAGAGGATCAGGATGATAGTAATTGACTGAAACAGGACATAGATAATTAGAATAGACAGAGGATCAGGATGATAGTAATTGACTGAAACAGGACATAGATAGTTAGAATAGACAGAGAATCAGGATGATAAAAATTGACTGAAACAGGACATGGATAATTAGAATGTTCAGAGGATCAGGATGATAGTAATTGACTGAAACAGGACATAGATAATTATAATGTTCAGAGGATCAGGATGATAGTAATTGACTGAAACAGGACATAGATAATTATAATGTTCAGAGGATCAGGATGATAGTAATTGACTGAAACAGGACATAGATAGTTAGAATAGACAGAGGATCAGGATGATAGTAATTGACTGAAACAGGACATGGATAATTAGAATGTTCAGAGGATCAGGATGATAGTAATTGACTGAAACATGACATAGATAATTAGAATGGACAGAGGATCAGGATGATAGTAATTGACTGAAACAGGACATGGATAATTAGAATGTTCAGAGGATCAGGATGATAGTAATTGACTGAAACAGGACATAGATAATTAGAATAGACAGAGGATCAGGATGATAGTAATTGACTGAAACAGGACATAGATAATTAGAATGGACGGAGGATCAGGATGATAGTAATTGACTGAAACAGGACATAGATAATTAGATTGGACAGTGGATCAGGATGATAGTAATTGACTGAAACAGGACATAGATAATTAGAATGGAAAGAGGATCAGGATGATAGTAATTGACTGAAACAGGACATAGATAATTAGAATGGAAAGAGGATCAGGATGATAGTAATTGACTGAGACAGGACATAGATAAATGGAATGGACAGAGGATCAGGATGATAGTAATTGACTGAAACAGGACATAGATAATTATAATGTTCAGAGGATCAGGATGATAGTAATTGACTGAAACAGGACATAGATATTTAGAATGGACAGAGCATCAGGATGATAGTAATTGACTGAAACAGGACATAGATAATTAAAATGGACAGAGGATCAGGATGACAGTAATTGACTGAAACAGGACATAGATAATTATAATGTTCAGAGGATCAGGATGATAGTAATTGACTGAAACAGGACATAGATAATTATAATGTTCAGAGGATCAGGATGATAGTAATTGACTGAAACAGGACATAGATAGTTAGAATAGACAGAGGATCAGGATGATAGCAATTGACTGAAACAGGACAGAGATAATTAAAATGGACAGAGGATCAGGATGATAGTAATTGACTGAAACAGGACATAGATAATTAGAATGGACAGAGGATCAGGATGATAGTAATTGACCGAAACAGGACATAGGTAATTAAAATGGACAGAGGATCAGGATGATAGTAATTGACTGAAACAGGACATAGATAATTAGAATGGACAGAGGATCAGGATGATAAAAATTGACTGAAGCAGGACATAGATAATTAGAATGGTCAGACAGTCGGGATGAGAGAAATTGACTGAAACAGGACATAGATAATTAGAATGGTCAGAGGATCAGGATGATAGTAATTGACTGAAACAGGACATAGATAATTAGAATGGTCAGAGGATCAGGATGATAGTAATTGACTGAAACAGGACATAGATAATCAGAATGGACAGATGATCAGGATGATAGTAATTGACTGAAAGAGGACATAGATAATTAGAGTAGACAGAGGATCAGGATGATAATAATTGACTGGAACAGGACATAGATAATTAGAATGGACAGAGGTTCAGAATGATGGTAATTGACTGAAACAGGACATAGATAATTAGAATGTACAGAGGATCAGGATGATAGTAATTGACAGAAGCAGGACATAGATAATTTGAATGGTCAGAGGTTCAGGATGATAGTAATTGACTGAAACAGGACATAGATAATTAGAATGGACAGAGGATCAGGATGATAAAAATTGACTGAAACAGGAGATAGATAATTAGAACGGACAGAGGATCAGGATGATAGTAATTGACAGAAGCAGCACATAGATAATTAGAATTTTCAGAGGATCAGGATGATAGTAATTGACTGAAACAGGACATAGATAATTAGAATGGACAGAGGATCAGGATGATAGCAAATGACTGAAACAGGACACAGATAATTTGAATGGTCAGAGGATCAGGATGATAAAAATTGACTGAAACAGGACATAGATAATTAGAATGGACAGAGGATCAGGATGATAGTAATTGACTGAAACAGGACATAGATAATTAGAATGGACAGAGGATCAGGATGATATTAAGTGAATGAAACAGGAAATAGATAATTAGAATGGACAGAGGATCAGGATGATAGTAAGTGACTGAAACAGGACCTAGATAATTAGAATGTACAGAGGATCAGGATGATAACAATTGACTGAAACAGGACATAGATAATTAGAATGGACAGAGGATCAGGACGATAGTAATTGACTGAAACAAGACAGAGAAATTTAGAAAGATCAGAGGATCAGGATGATAGTAAGTGACTTAAACAGGACATAGATAATTAGAATGTACAGAGGATCAGGATGATGGTAATTGACTGAAACAGGACATAGATAATTAGAATGGACAGAGGATCAGGATGATAGTAATTGACTGAAACAGGACATAGATAATTAGAATGGACAGAGGATCAGGATGACAGTAATTGACTGAAACAGGACATTGATAATTAGAATAGACAGAGGATCAGGTCGATAGTACTTGACTGAAACAGGACATAGATAATCCGAATAGACAGAGTATCAGGATGATAGTAATTGACTGAATCAGGACATAGATAATTAGAAAGGACAGAGGATCAGGATGATAGTAATTGTCTGAAATAGGACACAGATAATCAGAATGGTCAGAGGATCAGGATGATAGTAATTGACAGAAGCAGGACATAGATAATTTGAATGGTCAGAGGATCAGGATGATAGTAAGTGACTGAAACAGGACAAAGATAATCAGAATAGACAGAAGATCAGGATGATAGTAATTGACTGAAACAGGACATAGATAATTAAAATGGACAGAGGATCAGGATGATAGTAATTGACTGAAACAGGACATAGATAATTAGAATGGACAGAGGAACAGGATGATAGCAATTGACTGAAACAGGACATAGATAATAAGAATGGTCAGAGGATCAGGATGATAGTAATTGACAGAAGCAGGACATAGATAATTAGAATGTACAGAGGATCAGGATGATAGTAATTGACTGAAACAGGACATAGATAATTAGAATAGACAGAGGATCAGGATGATAGTAATTGACTGAAACAGGACATAGATAATTAGAATAGACAGAGGATCAGGATGATAGTAATTGTCTGAAATAGGACACAGATAATCAGAATGGTCAGAGGATCAGGATGATAGTAATTGACAGAAGCAGGACATAGATAATTTGAATGGTCAGAGGATCAGGATGATAGTAATTGACTGAAACAGGACATAGATAATTAGAATGGACAGAGGAACAGGATGATAGCAATTGACTGAAACAGGACATAGATAATAAGAATGGTCAGAGGATCAGGATGATAGTAATTGACAGAAGCAGGACATAGATAATTAGAATGTACAGAGGATCAGGATGATAGTAATTGACTGAAACAGGACATAGATAATTAGAATAGACAGAGGATCAGGATGATAGTAAGTGACTGAAACAGGACATAGATAATTAGAATAGACAGATGATCAGGATGATAGTAAGTGACTGAAACAGGACATAGATAACTAGAATGGACAGAGGATCAGGATGATAGTAATTGACTGAAACAGGACATAGATAATTAGAATAGATAGAGGATCAGGATGATAGTAAGTGACTGAAACAGGACATAGATAATTAGAATGGACAGAGGATCAGGATGATAGTAATTGACTGAAACAGGACATAGATAATTAGAATAGACAGAGGATCAGGATGATAGTAAGTGACTGAAACAGGACATAGATAATTAGAATAGACAGATGATCAGGATGATAGTAAGTGACTGAAACAGGACATAGATAACTAGAATGGACAGAGGATCAGGATGATAGTAATTGACTGAAACAGGACATAGATAATTAGAATAGATAGAGGATCAGGATGATAGTAAGTGACTGAAACAGGACATAGATAATTAGAATGGACAGAGGATCAGGATGATAGTAATTGACTGAAACAGGACATAGATAATTAGAATGGACAGAGGATCAGGATGATTGTAATTGACTGAAACCGGATATAGATAATTAGAATGGAAAGAGGATCAGGATGATAGTAATTGACTGAAACAGGACATAGATGATTAGAATGGAGAGAGGATCAGGATGATAGTAATTGACTGAAACAGGACACAGATAATTAGAATGGACAGAGGATCAGGTTGATATTAATTGACTGAAACAGGACATAGATAATCAGAATAGACAGAGGATCAGGATGATAGTAATTGACTGAAACAGGACACAGATAATTAGAATAGACAGAGGATCAGGATGATAGTAAGTGACTGAAACAGGACATAGATAATTAGAATGACAGAGGATCAGGATGATAACAATTGACTGAAACAAGACATAGATAATTAGAATGGACAGATGATCAGGATGATAGTAATTGACTGAAACAGGACATAGATATTTAGAATGGACAGAGGATCAGGATGATAGTAATTGACTGAAACAGGACATAGATAATTAGAATGTTCAGAGGATCAGGATGATAGTAATTGACTGAAGCAGGACATAGATAATTAGAATGTTCAGAGGATCAGGATGATAGTAATTGACTGAAACAGGACATAGATAATTAGAATGGACAGAGGATCAGGATGATAGTAATTGACTGAAACAGGACATAGATAATTAGAATGGACAGAGGATCAGGATGATAGTAATTAACTGAAACAGGACATAGATCATGAGAATAGACAGAGGATCAGGATGATAGTAATTGACTGAAACAGGACATAGATAATTAGAATAGACAGAGAGTCAGGATGATAGTAATTGACTGAAACAGGACATAGAAAATTAGAATGGACAGAGGATCAGGATGATAGTAATTAACTGAAACAGGACATAGATCATGAGAATAGACAGAGGATCAGGATGATAGTAATTGACTGAAACAGGACATAGATAATTAGAATGGACAGAGGATCAGGATGATAGTAATTGACTGAGACAGGACATAGATAAATGGAATGGACAGAGGATCAGGATGATAGTAATTGACTGAAACAGGACATAGATAATTATAATGTTCAGAGGATCAGGATGATAGTAATTGACTGAAACAGGACATAGATAATTAGAATGGACACAGCATCAGTATGATAGTAATTGACTGAAACTGACATAGATAATTAAAATGGACAGAGGATCAGGATGACAGTAATTGACTGAAACAGGACATAGATAATTATAATGTTCAGAGGATCAGGATGATAGTAATTGACTGAAACAGGACATAGATAATTAAAATGGACAGAGGATCAGGATGATAGTAATTGACTGAAACAGGACATAGATAATCGGAATGGACAGAGGATCAGGATGATAGCAATGGACTGAAACAGGACATAGATAATTAGAATAGACAGAGGATCAGGATGATCGTAATTGACTGAAACAGGAAATATATAATTAGAATAGACAGAGGATCAGGATGATAGTAATTGACTAAAACAGGACATAGATAATCGGAATGGACAGAGGATCAGGATGATAGTAATTGACTGAAACAGGACATAGATAATTAGAATAGACAGAGGATCAGGATGATAGTAATTGACTGAAACAGGACATAGATAATTAGAATAGACAGAGGATCAGGTTGATAGTAATTGACTGAAACAGGACATAGATAATTAGAATGGACGGAGGATCAGGATGATAGTAATTGACTGAAACAGGACATGGATAATTAGAATGGACAGAGGATCAGGATGATAGTAATTGACTGAAACAGGACATGGATAATTAGAATGTTCAGAGGATCAGGATGACAGTAATTGACTGAAACAGGACATAGATAATTAGAATAGACAGAGGATCAGGATGATAGTAATTGACTGAAACAGGACATAGATAATTAGAATAGACAGAGTATCAGGATGATAGTAATTGACTGAAACATGACATAGATAATTAGAATGGACAGAGGATCAGGATGATAGTAATTGACTGAAACAGGACATGGATAATTAGAATGTTCAGAGGATCAGGATGATAGTAATTGACTGAAACAGGACATAGATAATTAGAATAGACAGAGGATCAGGATGATAGTAATTGACTGAAACAGGACATAGATAATTAGAATGGACGGAGGATCAGGATGATAGTAATTGACTGAAACAGGACATAGATAATTAGATTGGACAGTGGATCAGGATGATAGTAATTGACTGAAACAGGACATAGATAATTAGAATGGAAAGAGGATCAGGATGATAGTAATTGACTGAAACAGGACATAGACAATTAGAATGGAAAGAGGATCAGGATGATAGTAATTGACTGAGACAGGACATAGATAAATGGAATGGACAGAGGATCAGGATGATAGTAATTGACTGAAACAGGACATAGATAATTATAATGTTCAGAGGATCAGGATGATAGTAATTGACTGAAACAGGACATAGATATTTAGAATGGACAGAGCATCAGGATGATAGTAATTGACTGAAACAGGACATAGATAATTAAAATGGACAGAGGATCAGGATGACAGTAATTGACTGAAACAGGACATAGATAATTATAATGTTCAGAGGATCAGGATGATAGTAATTGACTGAAACAGGACATAGATAATTATAATGTTCAGAGGATCAGGATGATAGTAATTGACTGAAACAGGACATAGATAGTTAGAATAGACAGAGGATCAGGATGATAGCAATTGACTGAAACAGGACAGAGATAATTAAAATGGACAGAGGATCAGGATGATAGTAATTGACCGAAACAGGACATAGGTAATTAAAATGGACAGAGGATCAGGATGATAGTAATTGACTGAAACAGGACATAGATAATTAGAATGGACAGAGGATCAGGATGATAGTAATTGACCGAAACAGGACATAGGTAATTAAAATGGACAGAGGAACAGGATGATAGTAATTGACTGAAACAGGACATAGATAACTAGAATGGACAGAGGATCAGGATGATAGTAATTGACTGAAACAGGACATAGATAATTAGAATGGACAGAGGATCAGGATGATAGTAATTGACTGAAACAGGACATAGATAATTAGAATGGACAGAGGATCAGGATGATAAAAATTGACTGAAGCAGGACATAGATAATTAGAATGGTCAGACAGTCGGGATGAGTGAAATTGACTGAAACAGGACATAGATAATTAGAATGGTCAGAGGATCAGGATGATAGTAATTGACTGAAACAGGACATAGATAATTAGAATGGTCAGAGGATCAGGATGATAGTAATTGACTGAAACAGGACATAGATAATCAGAATGGACAGATGATCAGGATGATAGTAATTGACTGAAAGAGGACATAGATAATTAGAGTAGACAGAGGATCAGGATAATAATAATTGACTGGAACAGGACATAGATAATTAGAATGGACAGAGGTTCAGAATGATGGAAATTGACTGAAACAGGACATAGATAATTAGAATGTACAGAGGATCAGGATGATAGTAATTGACAGAAGCAGGACATAGATAATTTGAATGGTCAGAGGTTCAGGATGATAGTAATTGACTGAAACAGGACATAGATAATTAGAATGGACAGAGGATCAGGATGATAGTAATTGACAGAAGCAGCACATAGATAATTAGAATTTTCAGAGGATCAGGATGATAGTAATTGACTGAAACAGGACATAGATAATTAGAATGGACAGAGGATCAGGATGATAGCAAATGACTGAAACAGGACACAGATAATTTGAATGGTCAGAGGATCAGGATGATAAAAATTGACTGAAACAGGACATAGATAATTAGAATGGACAGAGGATCAGGATGATAGTAATTGACTGAAACAGGACATAGATAATTAGAATGGACAGAGGATCAGGATGATATTAAGTGACTGAAACAGGAAATAGATAATTAGAATGGACAGAGGATCAGGATGATAGTAAGTGACTGAAACAGGACCTAGATAATTAGAATGTACAGAGGATCAGGATGATAACAACTGACTGAAACAGGACATAGATAATTAGAATGGACAGAGTATCAGGATGATATTAAGTGACTGAAACAGGACATAGATAATTAGAATGGACAGAGGATCAGGATGATAGTAATTGACTGAAACAGGACATAGATAATTAGAATGGACAGAGGATCAGGACGATAGTAATTGACTGAAACAAGACAGAGAAATTTAGAAAGATCAGAGGATCAGGATGATAGTAAGTGACTTAAACAGGACATAGATAATTAGAATGTACAGAGGATCAGGATGATAGTAATTGACTGAAACAGGACATAGATAATTAGAATGGACAGAGGATCAGGATGATAGTAATTGACTGAAACAGGACATAGATAATTAGAATGGACAGAGGATCAGGATGACAGTAATTGACTGAAACAGGACATTGATAATTAGAATAGACAGAGGATCAGGTCGATAGTACTTGACTGAAACAGGACATAGATAATCAGAATAGACAGAGTATCAGGATGATAGTAATTGACTGAATCAGGACATAGATAATCAGAATAGACAGAGGATCAGGATGACAGTAATTGACTGAAACAGAACACAGATAATTAGAATAGACAGAGGATCAGGATGATAGTAAGTGACTGAAACAGGACATAGATAATTAGAATGGACAGAGGATCAGGATGATAACAATTGACTGAAACAGGACATAGATAATTAGAATGGACAGAGGATCAGGATGATAGTAATTGACTGAAACAGGACATAGATAATTAGAATGGACAGAGGATCAGGATGATAGTAATTGACTCAAACAGGACATAGATATTTAGAATGGACAGAGGATCAGGATGATAGTAATTGACTGAAACAGGACATAGATAATTAGAATGGACAGAGGATCAGGATGATAGTAATTGACTGAAGCAGGACATAGATCATGAGAATAGACAGAGGATCAGGATGATAGTAATTGACTGAAACAGGACATAGATAATTAGAATAGACAGAGAGTCAGGATGATAGTAATTGACTGAAACAGGACATAGATAATTAGAATGGACAGAGGATCAGGATGATAGTAATTGACTGAAACAGGACATAGATAATTAGAATGGACAGAGGATCAGGATGATAGTAATTGACTCAAACAGGACATAGATATTTAGAATGGACAGAGGATCAGGATGATAGTAATTGACTGAAACAGGACATAGATAATTAGAATGGACAGAGGATCAGGATGATAGTAATTGACTGAAGCTGGACATAGATCATGAGAATAGACAGAGGATCAGGATGATAGTAATTGACTGAAACAGGACATAGATAATTAGAATAGACAGAGAGTCAGGATGATAGTAATTGACTGAAACAGGACATAGAAAATTAGAATGGACAGAGGATCAGGATGATAGTAATTAAATGAAACAGGACATAGATCATGAGAATAGACAGAGGATCAGGATGATAGTAATTGACTGAAACAGGACATAGATAATTAGAATAGACAGAGAGTCAGGATGATAGTAAGTGACAGAAACAGGACATAGATAATTAGAATGGACAGAGGATCAGGATGATAACAATTGACTGAAACAGGACATAGATAATTAGAATGGACAGAGGATCAGGATGATAGTAATTGACTGAAACAGGACATAGATAATTAGAATGGACAGAGGATCAGGATGATATTAAGTGACTGAAACAGGAAATAGATAATTTGAATGGACAGAGGATCAGGATGACAGTAAGTGACTGAAACAGGACCTAGATAATTAGAATGTACAGAGGATCAGGATGATAACAATTGACTGAAACAGGACATAGATAATTAGAATGGACAGAGGATCAGGATGATATTAAGTGACTGAAACAGGACATAGATAATTAGAATGGACAGAGGATCAGGATGATAGTAATTGACTGAAACAGGACATAGATAATTAGAATGGACAGAGGATCAGGACGATAGTAATTGACTGAAACAAGACAGAGAAATTTAGAAAGATCAGAGGATCAGGATGATAGTAAGTGACTTAAACAGGACATAGATAATTAGAATGTACAGAGGATCAGGATGATAGTAATTGACTGAAACAGGACATAGATAATTAGAATAGACAGAGAGTCAGGATGATAGTAAGTGACAGAAACAGGACATAGATAATTAGAATGGACAGAGGATCAGGATGATAACAATTGACTGAAACAGGACATAGATAATTAGAATGGACAGAGGATCAGGATGATAGTAATTGACTGAAACAGGACATAGATAATTAGAATGGACAGAGGATCAGGATGATATTAAGTGACTGAAACAGGAAATAGATAATTTGAATGGACAGAGGATCAGGATGACAGTAAGTGACTGAAACAGGACCTAGATAATTAGAATGTACAGAGGATCAGGATGATAACAATTGACTGAAACAGGACATAGATAATTAGAATGGACAGAGGATCAGGATGATATTAAGTGACTGAAACAGGACATAGATAATTAGAATAGACAGAGGATCAGGTCGATAGTACTTGACTGAAACTGGACATAGATAATCAGAATAGACAGAGTATCAGGATGATAGTAATTGACTGAATCAGGACATAGATAATTAGAAAGGACAGAGGATCAGGATGATAGTAATTGTCTGAAATAGGACACAGATAATTAGAATGGTCAGAGGATCAGGATGATAGTAATTGACAGAAGCAGGACATAGATAATTAGAATGTTCAGAGGATCAGGATGATAGTAAGTGACTGAAACAGGACAAAGATAATCAGAATAGACAGAGGATCAGGATGATAGTAATTGACTGAAACAGGACATAGGTAATTAAAATGGACAGAGGATCAGGATGATAGTAATTGACTGAAACATGACATAGATAATTAGAATGGACAGAGGAACAGGATGATAGCAATTGACTGAAACAGGACATAGATAATTAGAATGGACAGAGGATCAGGATGATAGTAATTGACTGAAACAGGACATAGATAATTAGAATGGACAGAGGATCAGGATGATAGTAATTGACTGAAACCGGATATAGATAATTAGAATGGACAGAGGATCAGGATGATAGTAATTGACTGAAACAGGACATAGATAATTAGAATGGACAGAGGATCAGGATGATAGTAATTGACTGAAACAGGACATAGATAATTAGAATGTTCAGAGGATCAGGATGATAGTAATTGACTGAAACAGGACATAGATAATTAGAATGGACAGAGGATCAGGATGATAGTAATTGACTGAAACAGGACATAGATAATTAGAATAGATAGAGGATCAGGATGATAGTAATTGACTGAAACAGGACATAGATGATTAGAATGGAGAGAGGATCAGGATGATAGTAATTGACTGAAACAGGACACAGATAATTAGAATGGACAGAGGATCAGGTTGATATTAATTGACTGAAACAGGACATAGATAATCAGAATAGACAGAGGATCAGGATGATAGTAATTGACTGAAACAGGACACAGATAATTAGAATAGACAGAGGATCAGGATGATAGTAAGTGACTGAAACAGGACATAGATAATTAGAATGGACAGAGGATCAGGATGATAACAATTGACTGAAACAGGACATAGATAATTAGTATGGACAGAGGATCAGGATGATAGTAATTGACTCAAACAGGACATAGATATTTAGAATGGACAGAGGATCAGGATGATAGTAATTGACTGAAACAGGACATAGATAATTAGAATGGACAGAGGATCAGGATGATAGTAATTGACTGAAGCAGGACATAGATAATTAGAATGTTCAGAGGATCAGGATGATAGTAATTGACTGAAACAGGACAAAGATAATTAGTATGGACAGAGGATCAGGATGATAGTAATTGACTCAAACAGGACATAGATATTTAGAATGGACAGAGGATCAGGATGATAGTAATTGACTGAAACAGGACATAGATAATTAGAATGGACAGAGGATCAGGATGATAGTAATTGACTGAAGCAGGACATAGATAATTAGAATGTTCAGAGGATCAGGATGATAGTAATTGACTGAAACAGGACATAGATAATTAGAATGGACAGAGGATCAGGATGATAGTAATTAACTGAAACAGGACATAGATCATGAGAATAGACAGAGGATCAGGATGATAGTAATTGACTGAAACAGGACATAGATAATTAGAATAGACAGAGAGTCAGGATGATAGTAATTGACTGAAACAGGACATAGAAAATTAGAATTGGCAGAGGATCAGGATGATAGTAATTAACTGAAACAGGACATAGATCATGAGAATAGACAGAGGATCAGGATGATAGTAATTGACTGAAACAGGACATAGATAATTAGAATAGACAGAGAGTCAGGATGATAGTAAGTGACTGAAACAGGACATAGATAATTAGAATGGACAGAGAGTCAGGATGATAGTAAGTGACTGAAACAGGACATAGATAATTAGAATGTTCAGAGGATCAGGATGATAACAATTGACTGAAACAGGACATAGATAATTAGAATAGACAGAGGATGAGGATGATAGTAAGTGACAGAAGCAGGAAATAGGAAATTAGAATGGACAGAGTATCAAGATGATAGTAATTGACTGAAACAGGACATAGATAATTAGATTGGACAGTGGATCAGGATGATACTAATTGACTGAAAGAGGTCATAGATAATTAGAATGTTCAGAGGATCAGGATGATAGTTATTGACTGAAACAGGACATAGATAATTAGAATGGAAAGAGGATCAGGATGATAGTAATTGACTGAGACAGGACATAGATAAATGGAATGGACAGAGGATCAGGATGATAGTAATTGACTGAAACAGGACATAGATAATTATAATGTTCAGAGGATCAGGATGATAGTAATTGACTGAAACAGGACATAGATAATTAGAATGGACAGAGGATCAGGATAATAGTAATTGACTGAAACAGGACATAGATAATTAGATTGGACAGTGGATCAGGATGATAGTAATTGACTGAAACAGGACATAGATAATTAGAATGTTCTGTGGATCAGGATGATAGTAATTGACTGAAACAGGACATAGATAATTAAAATGGACAGAGGATCAGGATGATAGTAATTGACTGAAACAGGACATAGATAATTATAATGTTCAGAGGATCAGGATGACAGTAATTGACTGAAACAGGACATAGATAATTATAATGTTCAGAGGATCAGGATGATAGTAATTGACTGAAATAGTACATAGATAATTAGAATGGACAGAGGATCAGGATGACAGTAATTGACTGAAACAGGACATAGATAATTATAATGTTCAGAGGATCAGGATGATAGTAATTGACTGAAACAGGACATAGATAATTAAAATGGACAGAGGATCAGGATGATAGTAATTGACTGAAACAGGACATAGATAATTATAATGTTCAGAGGATCAGGATGACAGTAATTGACTGAAACAGGACATAGATAATTATAATGTTCAGAGGATCAGGATGATAGTAATTGACTGAAACAGGACATAGATAATTAGAATAGACAGAGGATCAGGATGATAGCAATTGACTGAAACAGGACAGAGATAATTAAAATGGACAGAGGATCAGGATGATAGTAATTGACTGAAACAGGACATAGATAATTTGAATGGACAGAGGATCAGGATGATAGTAATTGACCGAAACAGGACATAGGTAATTAAAATGGACAGAGGATCAGGATGATAGTAATTGACTGAAACAGGACATAGATAATTAGAATGGACAGAGGATCAGGATGATAGTAATTGACTGAAACAGGACATAGATAATTAGAATGGACAGAGGATCAGGATGATAGTAATTGACTGAAACAGGACATAGATAATTAGAATGGACAGAGGATCAGGATGATAAAAATTGACTGAAGCAGGACATAGATAATTTGAATGGTCAGAGGATGAGGATGATAGTAACAGACTGAAACAGGACATAGATAATTAGAATGGTCAGACAGTCGGGATGATAGAAATTGACTGAAACAGGACATAGATAATTAGAATGGTCAGAGGATCAGGATGATAGTAATTGACTGAAACAGGACATAGATAATTAGAATGGTCAGAGGATCAGGATGATAGTAATTGACTGAAACAGGACATAGATAATTAGAATGGACAGAGGTTCAGAATGATGGTAATTGACTGAAAGAGGACATAGATAATTAGAGTAGACAGAGGATCAGGATGATAATAATTGACTGAAACAGGACATAGATAATTAGAATGGACTGAGGTTCAGAATGATGGTAATTGACTGAAACAGGACATAGATAATTAGAATGTACAGAGGATCAGGATGATAGTAATTGACAGAAGCAGGACATAGATAATTTGAATGGTCAGAGGTTCAGGATGATAGTAATTGACTGAAACAGGACATAGATAATTAGAATGGACAGAGGATCAGGATGATAAAAATTGACTGAAACAGGAGATAGATAATTAGAACGGACAGAGGATCAGGATGATAGTAATTGACAGAAGCAGCACATAGATAATTAGAATTTTCAGAGGATCAGGATGATAGTAATTGACTGAAACAGGACATAGATAATTAGAATGGACAGAGGATCAGGATGATAGCAAATGACTGAAACAGGACACAGATGATTTGAATGGTCAGAGGATCAGGATGATAAAAATTGACTGAAACAGGACATAGATAATTAGAATGGACAGAGGATCAGGATGATATTAAGTGACTGAAACAGGACATAGATAATTAGAATGGACAGAGGATCAGGATGATAGTAATTGACTGAAACAGGACATAGATAATTAGAATGGACAGAGGATCAGGACGATAGTAATTGACTGAAACAAGACAGAGAAATTTAGAAAGATCAGAGGATCAGGATGATAGTAAGTGACTTAAACAGGACATAGATAATTAGAATGTACAGAGGATCAGGATGATAGTAATTGACTGAAACAGGACATAGATAATTAGAATGGACAGAGGATCAGGATGATAGTAATTGACTGAAACAGGACATAGATAATTAGAATGGACAGAGGATCAGGATGACAGTAATTGACTGAAACAGGACATTGATAATTAGAATAGACAGAGGATCAGGTCGATAGTACTTGACTGAATTCAGGACATAGATAATCAGAATAGACAGAGTATCATGATGATAATAATTGACTGAATCAGGACATAGATAATTAGAAAAGACAGAGGATCATGATGATAGTAATTGTCTGAAATAGGACACAGATAATTAGAATGGTCAGAGGATCAGGATGATAGTAATTGACAGAAGCAGGACATAGATAATTTGAATGGTCAGAGGATCAGGATGATAGTAAGTGACTGAAACAGGACAAAGATAATCAGAATAGACAGAGGATCAGGATGATAGTAATTGACTGAAACAGGACATAGATAATTCGAATAGACAGAGGATCAGGATGATAGTAAGTGACTGAAACAGGACATAGATAATTAGAATGGACAGAGGATCAGGATGATAGTAATTGACTGAAACAGGACATAGATAATTAGAATGGACAGAGGATCAGGATGATAGTAATTGACTGAAACCGGATATAGATAATTAGAATGGAAAGAGGATCAGGATGATAGTAATTGACTGAAACAGGACATAGATGATTAGAATGGAGAGAGGATCAGGATGATAGTAATTGACTGAAACAGGACACAGATAATTAGAATGGACAGAGGATCAGGTTGATATTAATTGACTGAAACAGGACATAGATAATCAGAATAGACTGAGGATCAGGATGATAGTAATTGACTGAAACAGGACACAGATAATTAGAATAGACAGAGGATCAGGATGATAGTAATTGACTGAAACAGGACATAGATAATTAGAATGGACAGAGGATCAGGAAGATAACAATTGACTGAAACAGGACATAGATAATTAGAATGGACAGAGGATCAGGATGATAGTAATTGACTGAAGCAGGACATAGATAATTAGAATGGACAGAGGATCAGGATGATAGTAATTGACTCAAACAGGACATCGATATAGAGAATGGACAGAGGATCAGGATGATAGTAATTGACTGAAACAGGACATAGATAATTAGAATGTACAGAGGATCAGGATGATAGTAATTGACTGAAACAGGACATAGATAATTAGAATGTTCAGAGGATCAGGATGATAGTAATTGACTGAAACAGGACATAGATAATTAGAATGGACAGAGGATCAGGATGATAGTAATTGACTGAAACAGGACATAGAAAATTAGAATGGACAGAGGATCAGGATGATAGTAATTAACTGAAACAGGACATAGATCATGAGAATAGACAGAGGATCAGGATGATAGTAACTGACTGAAACAGGACATAGATAATTAGAATGGACAGAGGATCAGGATGATAGTAATTAACTGAAACAGGACATAGATCATGAGAATAGACAGAGGATCAGGATGATAGTAACTGACTGAAACAGGACATAGATAATTAGAATAGACAGAGCGTCAGGATGATAGTAAGTGACTGAAACAGGACATAGATAATTAGAATGGACAGAGGATCAGGATGATAACAATTGACTGAAACAGGACATAGATAATTAGAATAGACAGAGGATGAGGATGATAGTAAGTGACAGAAGCAGGAAATAGGAAATTCGAATGGACAGAGGATCATGATGATAGTAATTGACTGAAACAGGACATAGATATTTAGAATGGACAGAGGATCAGGATGATAGTAATTGACTGAAACAGGACATAGATAATTATAATGTTCAGAGGATCAGGATGATAGTAATTGACTGAAACAGGAAATAGATAATTAGAATGTTCAGAGGATCAGGATGATAGTAATTGACTGAAACAGGACATTGATAATTAGAATGGACAGAGGATCAGGATGATAGTAATTGACTGAACCAGGACATAGATAATTAGAATGGACAGAGGATCAGGACGATAGTAATTGACTGAAACAGGACATAGATAATTAGAATGTACAGAGGATCAGGATGATAGTAATTGACAGAAGCAGGACATAGATAATTTGAATGGTCAGAGGTTCAGGATGATAGTAATTGACTGAAACAGGACATAGATAATTAGAATGGACAGAGAATCAGGATGATAAAAATTGATTGAAACAGGACATAGATAATTAGAATGGACAGAGGATCAGGATGATAGTAATTGACTGAAACAGGACATAGATAATTAGAATGGACAGAGGATCAGGATGATAAAAATTGACTGAAACAGGACATAGATAATTAGAATGGACAGAGGATCAGGATGATAGCAATTGACTGAAACAGGACATAGATAATTTGAATGTTCAGAGGATCAGGATGATAAAAATTGACTGAAACAGGACATAGATAATTAGAATGGACAGAGGATCAGGATGATAGTAATTGACTGAAACAGGACATAGATAATTAGAATGGACTGAGGATCAGGATGATATTAAGTGACAGAAGCAGGACATAGATAATTAGAATGGACAGAGGATCAGGATGATAGTAAGTGACTGAAACAGGACCTAGATAATTAGAATAGACAGAGGATCAGGATGATAGTAATTGACTGAAACAGGACATAGATAATTAGAATGGTCAGAGGATCAGGATGATAGTAAGTGACAGAAGCAGGAAATAGGAAATTAGAATGGACAGAGGATCAGGATGATAGTAATTAACTGAAACAGGACATAGATCATTAGAACAGACAGAGGATCAGGATGATAGTAATTGACTGAAACAGGACATAGATAATTGGAATAGACATAGAGTCAGGATGATAGTAATTGACTGAAACAGGACATAGATAATTAGAATGGACTGAGGATCAGGATGATAACAATTGACTGAAACAGGACATAGATAATTAGAATGGACTGAGGATCAGGATGATAACAATTGACTGAAACAGGACATAGATAATTAGAATGGACAGAGGATCAGGATGATAGTAAGTGACTGAAACAGGACATAGATAATTAGAATGGACTGAGGATCAGGATGATAACAATTGACTGAAACAGGACATAGATAATTAGAATGGACAGAGGATCAGGATGACAGTAATTGACTGAAACAGGACATAGATAATTAGAATGGACAGAGAATCAGGATGATAGTAATTGACTGAAACAGGACATAGATAATTAGAATGTTCAGAGGATCAGGATGATAGTAATTGACTGAAACAGGACATAGATACTTAGAATGGACAGAGGATCAGGATGATAGTAATTGACTGAAACAGGACATAGATAATTAGAATGGACAGAGAATCAGGATGATAGCAATTGACTGAAACAGGACATAGATAATTAGAATGGACAGAGGATCAGGATGATAGTAATTGACTGAAACAGGACATAGATAATTAGAATGGACAGAGAATCAGGATGATAGCAATTGACTGAAACAGGACATAGATATTTAGAATGGACAGAGAATCAGGATGATAGTAATTAACTGAAACAGGACATAGATATTTAGAATGGACAGAGGATCAGGATGATAGTAATTGACTGAAACAGGACATAGATAATTAGAATGTTTAGAGGATCAGGATGATAGTAATTGACTGAAACAGGAAATAGATAATTAGAATGTTCAGAGGATCAGGATGATAGTAATTGACTGAAACAGGACATAGATAATTAGAATGGACAGAGAATCAGGATGATAGTAATTGACTGAAACAGGACATAGATATTTAGAATGGACAGAGGATCAGGATGATAGTAATTGACTGAAACAGGACATAGATAATTAGAATGTTTAGAGGATCATGATGATAGTAATTGACTGAAACAGGAAATAGATAATTAGAATGTTCAGAGGATCAGGATGATAGTAATTGACTGAAACAGGACATAGATAATTAGAATGGACAGAGAATCAGGATGATAGTAATTGACTGAAACAGGACATAGATATTTAGAATGGACAGAGGATCAGGATGATAGTAATTGACTGAAACAGGACATAGATAATTAGAATGTTTAGAGGATCAGGATGATAGTAATTGACTGAAACAGGACATAGATAATTAGAATGGACAGAGGATCAGGATGATAGTAATTGACTGAAACAGGACATAGATAATTAGAATGGACAGAGGATCAGGACGATAGTAATTGACTGAAACAGGACATAGATAATTAGAATGTACAGAGGTTCAGGATGATAGTAATTGACAGAAGCAGGACATAGATAATTTGAATGGTCAGAGGTTCAGGATGATAGTAATTGACTGAAACAGGACATAGATAATTAGAATGTTCAGAGGATCAGGATGATAAAAATTGACTGAAACAGGACATAGATAATTAGAATGGACAGAGGATCAGGATGGTAGTAATTGACTGAAACAGGACATAGATAATTAGAATGGACAGAGGATCAGGATGATAGTAATTGACTGAAACAGGACATAGATAATTAGAATAGACATAGAGTCAGGATGATAGTAAGTGACTGAAACAGGACATAGATAATTAGAATGGACTGAGGATCAGGATGATAACAATTGACTGAAACAGGACATAGATAATTAGAATGGACAGAGGATCAGGATGATAGTAATTGACTGAAACAGGACATAGATAATTAGAATGGACAGAGGATCAGGATGATAGTAATTGACTGAAACAGGACATAGATATTTAGAATGGACAGTGGATCAGGATGATAGTAATTGACTGAAACAGGACATAGATAATTAGAATGGACAGAGGATCAGGATGATAGTAATTGACTGAAACAGGACATAGATAATTAGAATGGACAGAGGATCAGGATGATAGTAATTGACTGAAACAGGACATAGATATTTAGAATGGACAGTGGATCAGGATGATAGTAATTGACTGAAACAGGACATAGATAATTAGAATGTTCAGAGGATCAGGATGATAGTAATTGACTGAAACAGGACATAGATAATTAGAATGGACAGAGGATCAGGATGATAGTAATTGACTGAAACAGGACATAGATAATTAGAATAGACAGAGGATCAGGACGATAGTAATTGACTGAAACAGGACATAGATAATTAGAATGTACAGAGGTTCAGGATGATAGCAATTGACAGAAGCAGGACATAGATAATTTGAATGGTCAGAGGTTCAGGATGATAGTAATTGACTGAAACAGGACATAGATAATTAGAATGTTCAGAGGATCAGGATGATAGTAATTGACTGAAACAGGACATAGATAATTAGAATAGACATAGAGTCAGGATGATAGTAAGTGACTGAAACAGGACATAGATAATTAGAATGGACTGAGGATCAGGATGATAACAATTGACTGAAACAGGACATAGATAATTAGAATGGACAGAGGATCAGGATGATAGTAATTGACTGAAACAGGACATAGATAATTAGAATGGACAGAGGATCAGGATGATAGTAATTGACTGAAACAGGACATAGATAATTAGAATGGACAGAGGATCAGGATGATAGTAATTGACTGAAACAGGACATAGATAATTAGAATGGACAGAGGATCAGGATGATAGTAATTGACTGAAACAGGACATAGATAATTAGAATGGACAGAGGATCAGGATGATAGTAATTGACTGAAACAGGACATAGATAATTAGAATGGACAGAGAATCAGGATGATAGCAATTGACTGAAACAGGACATAGATAATTAGAATGGACAGAGGATCAGGATGATAGTAATTGACTGAAACAGGACATAGATAATTAGAATGGACAGAGAATCAGGATGATAGCAATTGACTGAAACAGGACATAGATATTTAGAATGGACAGAGAATCAGGATGATAGTAATTGAATGAAACAGGACATAGATATTTAGAATGGACAGAGGATCAGGATGATAGTAATTGACTGAAACAGGACATAGATAATTAGAATGTTTAGACGATCAGGATGATAGTAATTGACTGAAACAGGAAATAGATAATTAGAATGTTCAGAGGATCAGGATGATAGTAATTGACTGAAACAGGACATAGATAATTAGAATGGACAGAGAATCAGGATGATAGTAATTGACTGAAACAGGACATAGATATTTAGAATGGACAGAGGATCAGGATGATAGTAATTGACTGAAACAGGACATAGATAATTAGAATGTTTAGAGGATCAGGATGATAGTAATTGACTGAAACAGGAAATAGATAATTAGAATGTTCAGAGGATCAGGATGATAGTAATTGACTGAAACAGGACATAGATAATTAGAATGGACAGAGAATCAGGATGATAGTAATTGACTGAAACAGGACATAGATATTTAGAATGGACAGAGGATCAGGATGATAGTAATTGACTGAAACAGGACATAGATAATTAGAATGTTTAGAGGATCAGGATGATAGTAATTGACTGAAACAGGAAATAGATAATTAGAATGTACAGAGGATCAGGATGATAGTAATTGACTGAAACAGGACATAGATAATTAGAATGGACAGAGGATCAGGATGATAGTAATTGACTGAAACAGGACATAGATAATTAGAATGGACAGAGGATCAGGACGATAGTAATTGACTGAAACAGGACATAGATAATTAGAATGTACAGAGGTTCAGGATGATAGTAATTGACAGAAGCAGGACAAAGATAATTTGAATGGTCAGAGGTTCAGGATGATAGTAATTGACTGAAACAGGACATAGATAATTAGAATGTTCAGAGGATCAGTATGATAAAAATTGACTGAAACAGGACATAGATAATTAGAATGGACAGAGGATCAGGATGATAGTAATTGACTGAAACATGACATAGATAATTAGAATGGACAGAGGATCAGGATGATAGTAATTGACTGAAACAGGACATAGATAATTAGAATAGACATAGAGTCAGGATGATAGTAAGTGACTGAAACAGGACATAGATACTTAGAATGGACTGAGGATCAGGATGATAACAATTGACTGAAACAGGACATAGATAATTAGAATGGACAGAGGATCAGGATGATAGTAATTGAGTGAAACAGGACATAGATAATTAGAATGGACAGAGGATCAGGATGATAGTAATTGACTGAAACAGGACATAGATATTTAGAATGGACAGTGGATCAGGACGATAGTAATTGACTGAAACAGGACATAGATAATTAGAATTTACAGAGGTTCAGGATGATAGTAATTGACAGAAGCAGGACATAGATAATTTGAATGGTCAGAGGTTCAGGATGATAGTAATTGACTGAAACAGGACATAGATAATTAGAATGTTCAGAGGATCAGGATGATAGTAATTGACTGAAACAGGACATAGATAATTAGAATAGACATAGAGTCAGGATGATAGTAAGTGACTGAAACAGGACATAGATAATTAGAATGGACTGAGGATCAGGATGATAACAATTGACTGAAACAGGACATAGATAATTAGAATGTACAGAGGTTCAGGATGATAGTAATTGACTGAAACAGGACATAGATAATTAGAATGGACAGAGGATCAGGATGATAGTAATTGACTGAAACAGGACATAGATAATTAGAATGGACAGAGGATCAGGATGATAGTAATTGACTGAAACAGGACATAGATAATTAGAATGGACAGAGGATCAGGATGATAGTAATTGACTGAAACAGGACATAGATAATTAGAATGGACAGAGGATCAGGATGATAGTAATTGACTGAAACAGGACATAGATAATTAGAATGGACAGAGAATCAGGATGATAGCAATTGACTGAAACAGGACATAGATAATTAGAATGGACAGAGGATCAGGATGATAGTAATTGACTGAAACAGGACATAGATAATTAGAATGGACAGAGAATCAGGATGATAGCAATTGACTGAAACAGGACATAGATATTTAGAATGGACAGAGAATCAGGATGATAGTAATTGAATGAAACAGGACATAGATATTTAGAATGGACAGAGGATCAGGATGATAGTAATTGACTGAAACAGGACATAGATAATTAGAATGTTTAGACGATCAGGATGATAGTAATTGACTGAAACAGGAAATAGATAATTAGAATGTTCAGAGGATCAGGATGATAGTAATTGACTGAAACAGGACATAGATAATTAGAATGGACAGAGAATCAGGATGATAGTAATTGACTGAAACAGGACATAGATATTTAGAATGGACAGAGGATCAGGATGATAGTAATTGACTGAAACAGGACATAGATAATTAGAATGTTTAGAGGATCAGGATGATAGTAATTGACTGAAACAGGAAATAGATAATTAGAATGTTCAGAGGATCAGGATGATAGTAATTGACTGAAACAGGACATAGATAATTAGAATGGACAGAGAATCAGGATGATAGTAATTGACTGAAACAGGACATAGATATTTAGAATGGACAGAGGATCAGGATGATAGTAATTGACTGAAACAGGACATAGATAATTAGAATGTTTAGAGGATCAGGATGATAGTAATTGACTGAAACAGGAAATAGATAATTGGAATGTACAGAGGATCAGGATGATAGTAATTGACTGAAACAGGACATAGATAATTAGAATGGACAGAGGATCAGGATGATAGTAATTGACTGAAACAGGACATAGATAATTAGAATGGACAGAGGATCAGGACGATAGTAATTGACTGAAACAGGACATAGATAATTAGAATGTACAGAGGTTCAGGATGATAGTAATTGACAGAAGCAGGACAAAGATAATTTGAATGGTCAGAGGTTCAGGATGATAGTAATTGACTGAAACAGGACATAGATAATTAGAATGTTCAGAGGATCAGTATGATAAAAATTGACTGAAACAGGACATAGATAATTAGAATGGACAGAGGATCAGGATGATAGTAATTGACTGAAACAGGACATAGATAATTAGAATGGACAGAGGATCAGGATGATAGTAATTGACTGAAACAGGACATAGATAATTAGAATAGACATAGAGTCAGGATGATAGTAAGTGACTGAAACAGGACATAGATACTTAGAATGGACTGAGGATCAGGATGATAACAATTGACTGAAACAGGACATAGATAATTAGAATGGACAGAGGATCAGGATGATAGTAATTGAGTGAAACAGGACATAGATAATTAGAATGGACAGAGGATCAGGATGATAGTAATTGACTGAAACAGGACATAGATATTTAGAATGGACAGTGGATCAGGATGATAGTAATTGACTGAAACAGGACATAGATAATTAGAATGTTCAGAGGATCAGGATGATAGTAATTGACTGAAACAGGAAATAGATAATTAGAATGTTCAGAGGATCAGGATGATAGTAATTGACTGAAACAGGACATAGATAATTAGAATGGACAGAGGATCAGGATGATAGTAATTGACTGAAACAGGACATAGATAATTAGAATGGACAGAGGATCAGGACGATAGTAATTGACTGAAACAGGACATAGATAATTAGAATGTACAGAGGTTCAGGATGATAGTAATTGACAGAAGCAGGACATAGATAATTTGAATGGTCAGAGGTTCAGGATGATAGTAATTGACTGAAACAGGACATAGATAATTAGAATGTTCAGAGGATCAGGATGATAGTAATTGACTGAAACAGGACATAGATAATTAGAATGGACAGAGGATCAGGATGATAGTAATTGACTGAAACAGGACATAGAAAATTAGAATGGACAGAGGATCAGGATGATAGTAATTAACTGAAACAGGACATAGATCATGAGAATAGACAGAGGATCAGGATGATAGTAACTGACTGAAACAGGACATAGATAATTAGAATAGACAGAGAGTCAGGATGATAGTAAGTGACTGAAACAGGACATAGATAATTAGAATGGACAGAGGATCAGGATGATAACAATTGACTGAAACAGGACATAGATAATTAGAATAGACAGAGGATGAGGATGATAGTAAGTGACAGAAGCAGGAAATAGGAAATTAGAATGGACAGAGGATCAGGATGATAGTAATTGACTGAAACAGGACATAGATTATTATAATGTTCAGAGGATCAGGATGATAGTAATTGACTGAAACAGGAAATAGATAATTAGAATGTTCAGAGGATCAGGATGATAGTAATTGACTGAAACAGGACATAGATAATTAGAATGGACAGAGGTTCAGGATGATAGTAATTGACTGAAACAGGACATAGATAATTAGAATGGACAGAGGATCAGGACGATAGTAATTGACTGAAACAGGACATAGATAATTAGAATGTACAGAGGATCAGGATGATAGTAATTGACAGAAGCAGGACATAGATAATTTGAATGGTCAGAGGTTCAGGATGATAGTAATTGACTGAAACAGGACATAGATAATTAGAATGGACAGAGGATCAGGATGATAGTAATTGACTGAAACAGGACATAGATAATTAGAATGGACAGAGGATCAGGATGATAGCAATTGACTGAAACAGGACATAGATAATTTGAATGGTCAGAGGATCAGGATGATAGTAATTGACTGAAACAGGACATAGATAATTAGAATGGACAGAGGATCAGGATGATAGTAATTGACTGAAACAGGACATAGATAATTAGAATGGACAGAGGATCAGGATGATAGTAATTGACTGAAACAGGAAATAGGAAATTAGAATGGACAGAGGATCAGGATGATAGTAATTAACTGAAACAGGACATAGATCATTAGAATAGACAGAGGATCAGGATGATAGTAATTGACTGAAACAGGACATAGATAATTAGAATAGACGGAGAGTCAGGATGATAGTAAGTGACTGAAACAGGACATTGATAATTAGAATGGACTGAGGATCAGGATGATAACAATTGACTGAAACAGGACATAGATAATTAGAATGGACAGAGGATCAGGATGATAGTAATTGACTGAAACAGGACATAGATAATTAGAATGGACAGAGGATCAGGATGATAGTAATTGACTGAAACAGGACATAGATATTTAGAATGGACAGAGGATCAGGATGATAGTAATTGACTGAAACAGGACATAGATAACTAGAATGTTCAGAGGATCAGGATGATAGTAATTGACTGAAACAGGAAATAGATAATTAGAATGTTCAGAGGATCAGGATGATAGTAATTGACTGAAACAGGACATAGATAATTAGAATGGACAGAGGATCAGGATGATAGTAATTGACTGAAACAGGACATAGATAATTAGAATGGACAGAGGATCAGGACGATAGTAATTGACTGAAACAGGACATAGATAATTGGAATGTACAGAGGATCAGGATGATAGTAATTGACAGAAGCAGGACATAGATAATTTGAATGGTCAGAGGTTCAGGATGATAGTAATTGACTGAAACAGGACATAGATAATTAGAATGGACAGAGGATCAGGATGATAAAAATTGACTGAAACAGGACATAGATAATTAGAATGGACAGAGGATCAGGATGATAGTAATTGACTGAAACAGGACATAGATAATTAGAATGGACAGAGGATCAGGATGATAGAAATTGACTGAAACAGGACATAGATAATTAGAATGGACAGAGGATCAGGATGATAGTAATTGACTGAAACAGGACATAGATAATTAGAATGGACAGAGGATCAGGATGATAGCAATTGACTGAAACAGGACATAGATAATTTGAATGGTCAGAGGATCAGGATGATAGTAATTGACTGAAACAGGACATAGATAATTAGAATGGACAGAGGATCAGGATGATAGTAATTGACTGAAACAGGACATAGATAATTAGAATGGACAGAGGATCAGGATGATAGTAATTGACTGAAACAGGAAATAGGAAATTAGAATGGACAGAGGATCAGGATGATAGTAATTAACTGAAACAGGACATAGATCATTAGAATAGACAGAGGATCAGGATGATAGTAATTGACTGAAACAGGACATAGATAATTAGAATAGACAGAGAGTCAGGATGATAGTAAGTGACTGAAACAGGACATTGATAATTAGAATGGACTGAGGATCAGGATGATAACAATTGAATGAAACAGGACATAGATAATTAGAATGGACAGAGGATCAGGATGATAGTAATTGACTGAAACAGGACATAGATAATTAGAATGGACAGAGGATCAGGATGATAGTAATTGACTGAAACAGGACATAGATATTTAGAATGGACAGAGGATCAGGATGATAGTAATTGACTGAAACAGGACATAGATAACTAGAATGTTCAGAGGATCAGGATGATAGTAATTGACTGAAACAGGAAATAGATAATTAGAATGTTCAGAGGATCAGGATGATAGTAATTGACTGAAACAGGACATAGATAATTAGAATGGACAGAGGATCAGGATGATAGTAATTGACTGAAACAGGACATAGATAATTAGAATGGACAGAGGATCAGGACGATAGTAATTGACTGAAACAGGACATAGATAATTGGAATGTACAGAGGATCAGGATGATAGTAATTGACAGAAGCAGGAAATAGATAATTTGAATGGTCAGAGGTTCAGGATGATAGTAATTGACTGAAACAGGACATAGATAATTAGAATGGACAGAGGATCAGGATGATAAAAATTGACTGAAACAGGACATAGATAATTAGAATGGACAGAGGATCAGGATGATAGTAATTGACTGAAACAGGACATAGATAATTAGAATGGACAGAGGATCAGGATGATTGAAATTGACTGAAACAGGACATAGATAATTAGAATGGACAGAGGATCAGGATGATAGCAATTGACTGAAACAGGACATAGATAATTTGAATGGTCAGAGGATCAGGATGATAAAAATTGACTGAAACAGGACATAGATAATTAGAATGGACAGTGGATCAGGATGATAGTAATTGACTGAAACAGGACATAGATAATTAGAATGGACTGAGGATCAGGATGATAGTAAGTGACTGAAACAGGACCTAGATAATTAGAATGTACTGAGGATCAGGATGATAACAATTGACAGAAGCAGGACATAGATAATTTGAATGGTCAGGGGTTCAGGATGATAGTAATTGACTGAAACAGGACATAGATAATTAGAATGTTCAGAGGATCAGGATGATAGTAATTGACTGAAACAGGACATAGATAATTAGAATGGACAGAGGATCAGGATGATAGTAATTGACTGAAACAGGACATAGAAAATTAGAATGGACAGAGGATCAGGATGATAGTAATTAACTGAAACAGGACATAGATCATGAGAATAGACAGAGGATCAGGATGATAGTAACTGACTGAAACAGGACATAGATAATTAGAATAGACAGAGAGTCAGGATGATAGTAAGTGACTGAAACAGGACATAGATAATTAGAATGGACAGAGGATCAGGATGATAACAATTGACTGAAACAGGACATAGATAATTAGAATAGACAGAGGATGAGGATGATAGTAAGTGACAGAAGCAGGAAATAGGAAATTCGAATGGACAGAGGATCAGGATGATAGTAATTGACTGAAACAGGACATAGATTATTATAATGTTCAGAGGATCAGGATGATAGTAATTGACTGAAACAGGAAATAGATAATTAGAATGTTCAGAGGATCAGGATGATAGTAATTGACTGAAACAGGACATAGATAATTAGAATGGACAGAGGATCAGGATGATAGTAATTGACTGAAACAGGACATAGATAATTAGAATGGACAGAGGATCAGGACGATAGTAATTGACTGAAACAGGACATAGATAATTAGAATGTACAGAGGATCAGGATGATAGTAATTGACAGAAGCAGGACATAGATAATTTGAATGGTCAGAGGTTCAGGATGATAGTAATTGACTGAAACAGGACATAGATAATTAGAATGGACAGAGGATCAGGATGATAGTAATTGACTGAAACAGGACATAGATAATTAGAATGGACAGAGGATCAGGATGATAGTAATTGACTGAAACAGGAAATAGGAAATTAGAATGGACAGAGGATCAGGATGATAGTAATTAACTGAAACAGTACATAGATCATTAGAATAGACAGAGGAGCAGGATGATAGTAATTGACTGAAACAGGACATAGATAATTAGAATAGACAGAGAGTCAGGATGATAGTAAGTGACTGAAACAGGACATAGATAATTAGAATGGACTGAGGATCAGGATGATAACAATTGACTGAAACAGGACATAGATAATTAGAATGGACAGAGGATCAGGATGATAGTAATTGACTGAAACAGGACATAGATAATTAGAATGGACAGAGGATCAGGATGATAGTAATTGACTGAAACAGGACATAGATATTTAGAATGGACAGAGGATCAGGATGATAGTAATTGACTGAAACAGGACATAGATAACTAGAATGTTCAGAGGATCAGGATGATAGTAATTGACTGAAACAGGAAATAGATAATTAGAATGTTCAGAGGATCAGGATGATAGTAATTGACTGAAACAGGACATAGATAATTAGAATGGACAGAGGATCAGGATGATAGTAATTGACTGAAACAGGACATAGATAATTAGAATGGACAGAGGATCAGGACGATAGTAATTGACTGAAACAGGACATAGATAATTAGAATGTACAGAGGATCAGGATGATAGTAATTGACAGAAGCAGGACATAGATAATTTGAATGGTCAGAGGTTCAGGATGATAGTAATTGACTGAAACAGGACATAGATAATTAGAATGGACAGAGGATCAGGATGATAAAAATTGACTGAAACAGGACATAGATAATTAGAATGGACAGAGGATCAGGATGATAGTAATTGACTGAAACAGGACATAGATAATTAGAATGGACAGAGGATCAGGATGATAGAAATTGACTGAAACAGGACATAGATAATTAGAATGGACAGAGGATCAGGATGATAGCAATTGACTGAAACAGGACATAGATAATTTGAATGGTCAGAGGATCAGGATGATAAAAATTGACTGAAACAGGACATAGATAATTAGAATGGACAGAGGATCAGGATGATAGTAATTGACTGAAACAGGACATAGATAATTAGAATGGACTGAGGATCAGGATGATAGTAAGTGACTGAAACAGGACCTAGATAATTAGAATGTACTGAGGATCAGGATGATAACAATTGACTGAAACAGGACATAGATAATTAGAATGGACAGAGGATTAGGATGATATTAAGTGACTGAAACAGGACACAGATAATTAGAATGGACAGAGGATCAGGATGATAGTAATTGACTGAAACAGGACATAGATAATTAAAATGGACAGAGGATCAGGATGATAGTAATTGACTGAAACATGACATAGATAGTTAGAATGGACACAGGATGAGGATGATAGTAATTGATTGAAACAGGACATAGATAATTAGAATGGACAGAGGATCAGGATGATAATAATTGACAGAAACAGGACATAGATAATTAGAATGTTCAGAGGATCAGGATGATAGTGATTGACTGAAACAGGACATAGATGTTTAGAATGGACAGAGGATCAGGATGATAGTAATTGACTGAAACAGGACATAGATAATTAGAATGTTCAGAGGATCAGGATGATAGTAATTGACTGAAACAGGACATAGATAATTAGAATGTTCAGAGGATCAGGATGATAGTAATTGACTGAAACAGGACATAGATAATTAGAATGGACAGAGGATCAGGATGATAGTGATTGACTGAAACAGGACATAGATAATTAGAATGGACAGAGGATCAGGATGATAGTAATTGACTGAAACAGGACATAGATAATTAGAATGTTCAGAGGATCAGGATGATAGTAATTGACTGAAACAGGACATAGATAATTAGAATGGACAGAGGATCAGGATGATAGTGATTGACTGAAACAGGACATAGATGTTTAGAATGGACAGAGGATCAGGATGATAGTAATTGACTGAAACAGGACATAGATAATTAGAATGTTCAGAGGATCAGGATGATAGTAATTGACTGAAACAGGACATAAATAATTAGAATGGACAGAGGATCAGGATGATAGTAATTGACTGAAACAGGAAATAGATAATTAGAATGTTCAGAGGATCAGGATGATAGTAATTGACTGAAACAGGACATAGATAATTAGAATGGACAGAGGATCAGGATGATAGTAATTGACTGAAACAGGACATAGATAATTAGAATGGACAGAGGATCAGGACGATAGTAATTGACTGAAACAGGACATAGATAATTAGAATGTACAGAGGATCAGGATGATAGTAATTGACAGTAGCAGGACATAGATAATTTGAATGGTCAGAGGTTCAGGATGATAGTAATTGACTGAAACAGGACATAGATAATTAGAATGGACAGAGGATCAGGATGATAAAAATTGACTGAAACAGGACATAGATAATTAGAATGGACAGAGGATCAGGATGATAGTAATTGACTGAAACAGGACATAGATAATTAGAATGGACAGAGGATCAGGATGATAAAAATTGACTGAAACAGGACATAGATAATTAGAATGGAGAGAGGATCAGGATGATAGCAATTGACTGAAACAGGACATAGATAATTTGAATGGTCAGAGGATCAGGATGATAAAAATTGACTGAAACAGGACATAGATAATTAGAATGGACAGAGGATCAGGATGATAGTAATTGACTGAAACAGGACATAGATAATTAGAATGGACTGAGGATCAGGATGATATTAAGTGACAGAAGCAGGACAAAGATAATTAGAATGGACAGAGGATCAGGATGATAGTAAGTGACTGAAACAGGACCTAGATAATTAGAATGTACAGAGGATCAGGATGATAACAATTGACTGAAACAGGACATAGATAATTAGAATGGACAGAGGATTAGGATGATATTAAGTGACTGAAACAGGACACAGATAATTAGAATGGACAGAGGGTCAGGATGATAGTAATTGACTGAAACAGGACATAGATAATTAGAATGGACAGAGGATCAGGACGATAGTAATTGACTGAAACAAGACAGAGAAATTTAGAATGATCAGAGGATCAGGATGATAGTAAGTGACTGAAACAGGACATAGATAATTAGAATGTACAGAGGATCAGGATGATAGTAATTGACTGAAACAGGACATAGATAATTAAAATGGACAGAGGATCAGGATGATAGTAATTGACTGAAACAGGACATAGATAATTAGAATGGACAGAGGATGAGGATGATAGTAATTGAGTGAAACAGGACATAGATAATTAGAATGGACAGAGGATCAGGATGATAATAATTGACTGAAACAGGACATAGATAATCAGCATGGACAGAGGATCAGGATGATAGTAATTGACTGAAACAGGACATAGATAATCAGCATGGACAGAGGAACAGGGTGATAGTAATTGACTGAAACAGGACATAGATAATTAGAATGGACAGAGGATCAGGATGATAGTACTTGACTGAAACAGGACATAGATAATCAGCATGGACAGAGGATCAGGATGATAGTAATTGACTGAAACAGGACATAGATAATTAGAATGGACAGAGGATGAGGATGATAGTAATTGAGTGAAACAGGACATAGATAATTAGAATGGACAGAGGATCAGGATGTTAGTAATTGACTGAAACAGGACATAGATAATCGGAATGGACAGAGGATCAGGATGATAGCAATTGACTGAAACAGGACATAGAGAATTAGAATAGACAGAGGATCAGGATGATAGTAATTGACTGAAACAGGACATAGATAATCGGAATGGACAGAGGATCAGGATGATAGTAATTGACTGAAACAGGACATAGATAATTAGAATGGAAAGAAGATCAGGATGATCGTAATTGACTGAAACAGTAAATATATAATTAGAATAGACAGAGGATCAGGATGATAGTAATTGACTAAAACAGGACATAGATAATCGGAATGGACAGAGGATCAGGATGATAGTAATTGACTGAAACAGGACATAGATAATTAGAATAGACAGAGGATCAGGATGATAGTAATTGACTGAAACAGGACATAGATAATTAGAATAGACAGAGGATCAGGATGATAGTAATTGACTGAAACAGGACATAGATAATTAGAATGGACAGAGGATCAGGATGATAGTAATTAACTGAAACAGGACATAGATCATTAGAATAGACAGAGGATCAGGATGATAGTAACTGACTGAAACAGGACATAGATAATTAGAATAGACAGAGAGTCAGGATGATAGTAAGTGACTGAAACAGGACATAGATAATTAGAATGGACAGAGGATCAGGATGATAACAATTGACTGAAACAGGACATAGATAATTAGAATAGACAGAGGATGAGGATGATAGTAAGTGACAGAAGCAGGAAATAGGAAATTAGAATGGACAGAGGATCAGGATGATAGTAATTGACTGAAACAGGACATAGATATTTAGAATGGACAGAGGATCAGGATGATAGTAATTGACTGAAACAGGACATAGATAATTATAATGTTCAGAGGATCAGGATGATAGTAATTGACTGAAACAGGAAATAGATAATTAGAATGTTCAGAGGATCAGGATGATAGTAATTGACTGAAACAGGACATAGATAATTAGAATGGACAGAGGATCAGGATGATAGTAATTGACTGAAACAGGACATAGATAATTAGAATGGACAGAGGATCAGGACGATAGTAATTGACTGAAACAGGACATAGATAATTAGAATGTACAGAGGATCAGGATGATAGTAATTGACAGAAGCAGGACATAGATAATTTGAATGGTCAGAGGCTCAGGATGATAGTAATTGACTGAAACAGGACATAGATAATTAGAATGGACAGAGGATCAGGTTGATAAAAATTGATTGAAACAGGAAATAGATAATTAGAATGGACAGAGGATCAGGATGATAGTAATTGACTGAAACAGGACATAGATAATTAGAATGGACAGAGGATCAGGATGATAACAATTGACTGAAACAGGACATAGATAATTAGAATGGACAGAGGATCAGGATGATAGCAATTGACTGAAACAGGACATAGATAGTTAGAATGGACAGAGGATCAGGATGATAGTAATTGACTGAAACAGGACATAGATGATTAGAATGGACAGAGGATCAGGATGATAGTAATTGACAGAAGCAGGACATAGATAATTAGAATGGACAGAGGATCAGGATGATATTAAGTGACAGAAGCAGGACATAGATAATTAGAATGGACAGAGGATCAGGATGACAGTAATTGACTGAAACAGGACATAGATAATTGGAATGTTCAGAGGATCAGGATGACAGTAATTGACTGAAACAGGACATAGATAATTGGAATGTTCAGAGGATCAGGATGACAGTAATTGACTGAAACTGGACATAGATAATTAGAATGGACAGAGGATCAGGATGATAGTAAGTGACAGAAGCAGGAAATAGGAAATTAGAATGGACAGAGGATCAGGATGATAGTAATTGACTGAAACAGGACATAGATAATTAGAATGGACTGAGGATCAGGATGATATTAAGTGACTGAAACAGGACATAGATAATTAGAATAGACAGAGAGTCAGGATGATAGTAAGTGACAGAAGCAGGAAATAGGAAATTAGAATGGACAGAGGATCAGGATGATAGTAATTGACTGAAACAGGACATAGATAATTAGAATGGACTGAGGATCAGGATGATATTAAGTGACTGAAACAGGACATAGATAATTAGAATAGACAGAGAGTCAGATTGATAGTAAGTGACAGAAGCAGGAAATAGGAAATTAGAATGGAAAGAGGATCAGGATGATAGTAATTGACTGAAACAGGACATAGATAATTAGAATGGACTGAGGATCAGGATGATATTAAGTGACTGAAACAGGACATAGATAATTAGAATAGACAGAGAGTCAGGATGATAGTAATTCACTGAAACTGGACATAGATAATTTGAATGGACAGAGGATCAGGATGATAGTAATTGACTGAAACAGGACATAGATAATTAGAATGGACAGAGGATCAGGATGATAGTAATTGACTGAAACAGGACATAGATAATTAGAATGGACAGAGGATCAGGATGATAGTAAGTGACAGAAGCAGGAAATAGGAAATTAGAATGGACAGAGGATCAGGATGATAGTAAGTGACAGAAGCAGGAAATAGGAAATTAGAATGGACAGAGGATCAGGATGATAGTAATTGACTGAAACAGGACATAGATAATTAGAATAGACAGAGGATCAGGATGATAGTAATTGACTGAAACAGGAAATAGATAATTAGAATAGACAGAGGATCAGGATGATAGTAATTGACTGAAACAGGACATAGAAAATTAGAATAGACAGAGGATCAGGATGATAGTAATTGACTGAAACAGGACATAGATAATTAGAATGTTCAGAGGATCAGGATGATAGTAATTGACTGAAACAGGACATAGATAATTAGAATGTTCAGAGGATCAGGATGATAGTAATTGACTGAAACAGGACATAGATAATTAGAATAGACAGAGAGTCAGGATGATAGTAATTGACTGAAACAGGACATAGATAATTAGAATGGACCGAGGATCAGGATGATAGTAATTGACTGAAACAGGACATAGATAATTAGAATAGACAGAGAGTCAGGATGATAGTAATTGACTGAAACAGGACATAGATAATTAGAATGGACAGAGGATCAGGATGATAGTAATTGACTGAAACAGGACATAGATAATTAGAATGGACAGAGGATCAGGATGATAGTAATTGACTGAAACAGGACATAGATAATTAGAATAGACAGAGAGTCAGGATGATAGTAATTGACTGAAACAGGACATAGATAATTAGAATGGACAGAGGATCAGGATGATAGTAATTGACTGAAACAGGACATAGATAATTAGAATAGACAGAGAGTCAGGATGATAGTAATTGACTGAAACAGGACATAGATAATTAGAATGGACAGTGGATCAGGATGATAGTAAGTGACAGAAGCAGGAAATAGGAAATTAGAATGGACAGAGGATCAGGATGATAGTAAGTGACAGAAGCAGGAAATAGGAAATTAGAATGGACAGAGGATCAGGATGATAGTAAGTGACAGAAGCAGGAAATAGGAAATTAGAATGGACAGAGGATCAGGATGATAGTAATTGACTGAAACAGGACATAGATAATTAGAATAGACAGAGAGTCAGGATGATAGTAATTGACTGAAACAGGACATAGATAATTAGAATGGACAGAGGATCAGGATGATAGAAAGTGACAGAAGCAGGAAATAGGAAATTAGAATGGACAGAGGATCAGGATGATAGTAATTGACTGAAACAGGACATAGATAATTAGAATGGACAGAGGATCAGGATGATAGTAAGTGACAGAAGCAGGAAATAGGAAATTAGAATGGACAGAGGATCAGGATGATAGTAATTGACTGAAACAGGACATAGATAATTAGAATGATCAGAGGATCAGGATGATAGTAATTGACTGAAACAGGACATAGATAATTAGAATGGACAGAGGATCAGGATGATAGTAAGTGACAGAAGCAGGAAATAGGAAATTAGAATGGACAGAGGATCAGGATGATAGTAATTGACTGAAACAGGACATAGATAATTAGAATGGACAGAGGATCAGGATGATAGTAATTGACTGAAACAGGACATAGATAATTAGAATGGACAGAGGATCAGGATGATAGTAAGTGACAGAAGCAGGAAATAGGAAATTAGAATGGACAGAGGATCAGGATGATAGTAAGTGACAGAAGCAGGAAATAGGAAATTAGAATGGACAGAGGATCAGGATGATAGTAATTGACTGAAACAGGACATAGATAATTAGAATGGACAGAGGATCAGGATGATAGTAAGTGACAGAAGCAGGAAATAGGAAATTAGAATGGACAGAGGATCAGGATGATAGTAAGTGACAGAAGCAGGAAATAGGAAATTAGAATGGACAGAGGATCAGGATGATAGTAATTGACTGAAACAGGACATAGATAATTAGAATGGACTGAGGATCAGGATGATAGTAATTGACTGAAACAGGACATAGATAATTAGAATGGACAGAGGATCAGGATGATAGTAAGTGACAGAAGCAGGAAATAGGAAATTAGAATGGACAGAGGATCAGGATGATAGTAAGTGACAGAAGCAGGAAATAGGAAATTAGAATGGACAGAGGATCAGGATGATAGTAAGTGACAGAAGCAGGAAATAGGAAATTAGAATGGACAGAGGATCAGGATGATAGTAATTGACTGAAACAGGACATAGATAATTAGAATGGACTGAGGATCAGGATGATAGTAATTGACTGAAACAGGACATAGATAATTAGAATGGACAGAGGATCAGGATGATAGTAAGTGACAGAAGCAGGAAATAGGAAATTAGAATGGACAGAGGATCAGGATGATAGTAAGTGACAGAAGCAGGAAATAGGAAATTAGAATGGACAGAGGATCAGGATGATAGTAAGTGACAGAAGCAGGAAATAGGAAATTAGAATGGACAGAGGATCAGGATGATAGTAATTGACTGAAACAGGACATAGATAATTAGAATGGACCGAGGATCAGGATGATGGTAAGTGACAGAAGCAGGAAATAGGAAATTAGAATGGACAGAGGATCAGGATGATAGTAATTGACTGAAACAGGACATAGATAATTAGAATGGACAGAGGATCAGGATGATAGTAATTGACTGAAACAGGACATAGATATTTAGAATGGACAGAGGATCAGGATGATAGTAATTGACTGAAACAGGACATAGATAATTATAATGTTCAGAGGATCAGGATGATAGTAATTGACTGAAACAGGAAATAGATAATTAGAATGATCAGAGGATCAGGATGATAGTAATTGACTGAAACAGGACATAGATAATTAGAATGGACAGAGGATCAGGATGATAGTAATTGACTGAAACAGGACATAGATAATTAGAATGGACAGAGGATCAGGACGATAGTAATTGACTGAAACAGGACATAGATAATTAGAATGTACAGAGGATCAGGATGATAGTAATTGACAGAAGCAGGACATAGATAATTTGAATGGTCAGAGGTTCAGGATGATAGTAATTGACTGAAACAGGACATAGATAATTAGAATAGACAGAGGATCAGGTTGATAAAAATTGATTGAAACAGGACATAGATAATTAGAATGGACAGAGGATCAGGATGATAGTAATTGACTGAAACAGGACATAGATAATTAGAATGGACAGAGGATCAGGATGATAGCAATTGACTGAAACAGGACATAGATAATTAGAATGGACAGAGGATCAGGTTGATAAAAATTGATTGAAACAGGACATAGATAATTAGAATGGACAGAGGATCAGGATGACAGTAATTGACTGAAACAGGACATAGATAATTAGAATGGACAGAGGATCAGGATGATAACAATTGACTGAAACAGGACATAGATAATTAGAATGGACAGAGGATCAGGATGATAGCAATTGACTGAAACAGGACATAGATAGTTAGAATGGACAGAGGATCAGGATGATAGTAATTGACTGAAACAGGACATAGATAATTAGAATGGACAGAGGATCAGGATGATAGTAATTGACAGAAGCAGGACATAGATAATTAGAATGGACAGAGGATCAGGATGATATTAAGTGACAGAAGCAGGACATAGATAATTAGAATGGACAGAGGATCAGGATGACAGTAATTGACTGAAACAGGACATAGATAATTGGAATGTTCAGAGGATCAGGATGACAGTAATTGACTGAAACAGGACATAGATAATTGGAATGTTCAGAGGATCAGGATGACAGTAATTGACTGAAACTGGACATAGATAATTAGAATGGACAGAGGATCAGGATGATAGTAAGTGACAGAAGCAGGAAATAGGAAATTGGAATGGACAGAGGATCAGGATGATAGTAATTGACTGAAACAGGACATAGATAATTAGAATAGACAGAGAGTCAGGATGATAGTAAGTGACAGAAGCAGGAAATAGGAAATTAGAATGGACAGAGGATCAGGATGATAGTAATTGACTGAAACAGGACATAGATAATTAGAATGGACTGAGGATCAGGATGATATTAAGTGACTGAAACAGGACATAGATAATTAGAATAGACAGAGAGTCAGGATGATAGTAAGTGACAGAAGCAGCAAATAGGAAATTAGAATGGACAGAGGATCAGGATGATAGTAATTGACTGAAACAGGACATAGATAATTAGAATGGACTGAGGATCAGGATGATATTAAGTGACTGAAACAGGACATAGATAATTAGAATAGACAGAGAGTCAGGATGATAGTAAGTGACAGAAGCAGGAAATATGAAAATAGAATGGACAGAGGATCAGGATGATAGTAATTGACTGAAACAGGACATAGATAATTAGAATGGACTGAGGATCAGGATGATATTAAGTGACTGAAACAGGACATAGATAATTAGAATAGACAGAGAGTCAGGATGATAGTAATTCACTGAAACTGGACATAGATAATTTGAATGGACAGAGGATCAGGATGATAGTAATTGACTGAAACAGGACATAGATAATTAGAATGGACAGAGGATCAGGATGATAGTAATTGACTGAAACAGGACATAGATAATTAGAATGGACAGAGGATCAGGATGATAGTAAGTGACAGAAGCAGGAAATAGGAAATTAGAATGGACAGAGGATCAGGATGATAGTAAGTGACAGAAGCAGGAAATAGGAAATTAGAATGGACAGAGGATCAGGATGATAGTAATTGACTGAAATAGGACATAGATAATTAGAATAGACAGAGGATCAGGATGATAGTAATTGACTGAAACAGGAAATAGATAATTAGAATAGACAGAGGATCAGGATGATAGTAATTGACTGAAACAGGACATAGAAAATTAGAATAGACAGAGGATCAGGATGATAGTAATTGACTGAAACAGGAAATAGATAATTAGAATGTTCAGAGGATCAGGATGATAGTAATTGTCTGAAACAGGACATAGATAATTAGAATGTTCAGAGGATCAGGATGATAGTAATTGACTGAAACAGGACATAGATAATTAGAATAGACAGAGAGTCAGGATGATAGTAATTGACTGAAACAGGACATAGATAATTAGAATGGACAGAGGATCAGGATGATAGTAATTGACTGAAACAGGACATTGATAATTAGAATAGACAGAGAGTCAGGATGATAGTAATTGACTGAAACAGGACATAGATAATTAGAATGGACAGAGGATCAGGATGATAGTAATTGACTGAAACAGGACATAGATAATTAGAATGGACAGAGGATCAGGATGATAGTAATTGACTGAAACAGGACATAGATAATTAGAATAGACAGAGAGTCAGGATGATAGTAATTGACTGAAACAGGACATAGATAATTAGAATGGACAGAGGATCAGGATGATAGTAATTGACTGAAACAGGACATAGATAATTAGAATAGACAGAGAGTCAGGATGATAGTAATTGACTGAAACAGGACATAGATAATTAGAATGGACAGAGGATCAGGATGATAGTAAGTGACAGAAGCAGGAAATAGGAAATTAGAATGGACAGAGGATCAGGATGATAGTAAGTGACAGAAGCAGGAAATAGGAAATTAGAATGGACAGAGGATCAGGATGATAGTAAGTGACAGAAGCAGGAAATAGGAAATTAGAATGGACAGAGGATCAGGATGATAGTAATTGACTGAAACAGGACATAGATAATTAGAATAGACAGAGAGTCAGGATGATAGTAATTGACTGAAACAGGACATAGATAATTAGAATGGACAGAGGATCAGGATGATAGTAAGTGACAGATGCAGGAAATAGGAAATTAGAATGGACAGAGGATCAGGATGATAGTAATTGACTGAAACAGGACATAGATAATTAGAATGGACAGAGGATCAGGATGATAGTAAGCGACAGAAGCAGGAAATAGGAAATTAGAATGGACAGAGGATCAGGATGATAGTAATTGACTGAAACAGGACATAGATAATTAGAATGATCAGAGGATCAGGATGATCGTAATTGACTGAAACAGGACATAGATAATTAGAATGGACAGAGGATCAGGATGATAGTAAGTGACAGAAGCAGGAAATAGGAAATTAGAATGTACAGAGGATCAGGATGATAGTAATTGACTGAAACAGGACATAGATAATTAGAATGGACAGAGGATCAGGATGATAGTAATTGACTGAAACAGGACATAGATAATTAGAATGGACAGAGGATCAGGATGATAGTAAGTGACAGAAGCAGGAAATAGGAAATTAGAATGGACAGAGGATCAGGATGATAGTAATTGACTGAAACAGGACATAGATAATTAGAATGGACAGAGGATCAGGATGATAGTAAGTGACAGAAGCAGGAAATAGGAAATTAGAATGGACAGAGGATCAGGATGATAGTAAGTGACAGAAGCAGGAAATAGGAAATTAGAATGGACAGAGGATCAGGATGATAGTAAGTGACAGAAGCAGGAAATAGGAAATTAGAATGGACAGAGGATCAGGATGATAGTAATTGACTGAAACAGGACATAGATAATTAGAATGGACTGAGGATCAGGATGATAGTAATTGACTGAAACAGGACATAGATAATTAGAATGGACAGAGGATCAGGATGATAGTAAGTGACAGAAGCAGGAAATAGGAAATTAGAATGGACAGAGGATCAGGATGATAGTAAGTGACAGAAGCAGGAAATAGGAAATTAGAATGGACAGAGGATCAGGATGATAGTAAGTGACAGAAGCAGGAAATAGGAAATTAGAATGGACAGAGGATCAGGATGATAGTAATTGACTGAAACAGGACATAGATAATTAGAATGGACAGAGGATCAGGATGATAGTAAGTGACAGAAGCAGGAAATAGGAAATTAGAATGGACAGAGGATCAGGATGATAGTAATTGACTGAAACAGGACATAGATAATTAGAATGGACTGAGGATCAGGATGATATTAAGTGACTGAAACAGGACATAGATAATTAGAATAGACAGAGTGTCAGGATGATAGTAATTGACTGAAACAGGACATAGATAATTAGAATGGACAGAGGATCAGGATGATAGTAATTGACTGAAACAGGACATAGATAATTAGAATGGATAGAGAGTCAGGATGATAGTAATTGACTGAAACAGGACATAGATAATTAGAATGTTCAGAGGTTCAGGATGATAGCAATTGACTGAAACAGGACATAGATAATTAGAATGTTCAGAGGATCAGGATGATATTAAGTGACTGAAGCAGGACATAGATAATTAGAATAGACAGAGAGTCAGGATGATAGTAATTGACTGAAACAGGACATAGATAATTAGAATGGACAGAGGATCAGGATGATAGTAATTGACTGAAACAGGACATAGATAATTAGAATAGACAGAGAGTCAGGATGATAGTATGTGACTGAAACAGGACATAGATAATTAGAATGTTCAGAGGATCAGGATGATAGTAATTGACTGAAACAGGAAATAGATAATTAGAATGTTCAGAGGATCAGGATGATAGTAATTGACTGAAACAGGACATAGATAATTAGAATGGACAGAGGATCAGGACGATAGTAATTGACTGAAACAGGACATAGATAATTAGAATGTAAAGAGGATCAGGATGATAGTAATTGACAGAAGCAGGACATAGATAATTTGAATGGTCAGAGGATCAGGATGATAGTAATTGACTGAAACAGGACATAGATTATTAGAATGGACAGAGGATCAGGACGATAGTAATTGACTGAAACAGGACATAGATAATTAGAATGTACAGAGGATCAGGATGATAGTAATTGACAGAAGCAGGACATAGATAATTTGAATGGTCAGAGGTTCAGGATGATAGTAATTGACTGAAACAGGACATAGATAATTAGAATGGACAGAGGATCAGGATGATAAAAATTGACTGAAACAGGACATAGATAATTAGAATGGACAGAGGATCAGGATGATAGTAATTGACTGAAACAGGACATAGATAATTAGAATGGACAGAGGATCAGGATGATAGAAATTGACTGAAACAGGACATAGATAATTAGAATGGACAGAGGATCAGGATGATAGCAATTGACTGAAACAGGACATAGATAATTTGAATGGTCAGAGGATCAGGATGATAAAAATTGACTGAAACAGGACATAGATAATTAGAATGGACAGAGGATCAGGATGATAGTAATTGACTGAAACAGGACATAGATAATTAGAATGGACTGAGGATCAGGATGATAGTAAGTGACTGAAACAGGACCTAGATAATTAGAATGCACTGAGGATCAGGATGATAACAATTGACTGAAACAGGACATAGATAATTAGAATGGACAGAGGATCAGGATGATAGTAATTGACTGAAACAGGACATAGATAATTAAAATGGACAGACGATCAGGATGATAGTAATTGACTGAAACATGACATAGATAGTTAGAATGGACACAGGATGAGGATGATAGTAATTGATTGAAACAGGACATAGATAATTAGAATGGACAGAGGATCAGGATGATAATAATTGACAGAAACAGGACATAGATAATCAGCATGGACAGAGGATCAGGATGATAGTAGTAGACTGAAACAGGACATAGATAATTAGAATGGACAGAGGATCAGGATGATAGTGATTGACTGAAACAGGACATAGATGTTTAGAATGGACAGAGGATCAGGATGATAGTAATTGACTGAAACAGGACATAGATAATTAGAATGTTCAGAGGATCAGGATGATAGTAATTGACTGAAACAGGACATAAATAATTAGAATGGACAGAGGATCAGGATGATAGTAATTGACTGAAACAGGAAATAGATAATTAGAATGTTCAGAGGATCAGGATGATAGTAATTGACTGAAACAGGACATAGATAATTAGAATGGACAGAGGATCAGGATGATAGTAATTGACTGAAACAGGACATAGATAATTAGAATGTACAGAGGATCAGGATGATAGTAATTGACAGTAGCAGGACATAGATAATTTGAATGGTCAGTGGTTCAGGATGATAGTAATTGACTGAAACAGGACATAGATAATTAGAATGGACAGAGGATCAGGATGATAGTAATTGACTGAAACAGGACATAGATAATTAGAATGTACAGAGGATCAGGATGATAGTAATTGACAGTAGCAGGACATAGATAATTTGAATGGTCAGAGGTTCAGGATGATAGTAATTGACTGAAACAGGACATAGATAATTAGAATGGACAGAGGATCAGGATGATAAAAATTGACTGAAACAGGACATAGATAATTAGAATGGACAGAGGATCAGGATGATAGTAATTGACTGAAACAGGACATAGATAATTAGAATGGACAGAGGATCAGGATGATAAAAATTGACTGAAACAGGACATAGATAATTAGAATGGAGAGAGGATCAGGATGATAGCAATTGACTGAAACAGGACATAGATAATTTGAATGGTCAGAGGATCAGGATGATAAAAATTGACTGAAACAGGACATAGATAATTAGAATGGACAGAGGATCAGGATGATAGTAATTGACTGAAACAAGACATAGATAATTAGAATGGACTGAGGATCAGGATGATATTAAGTGACAGAAGCAGGACAAAGATAATTAGAATGGACAGAGGATCAGGATGATAGTAAGTGACTGAAACAGGACCTAGATAATTAGAATGTACAGAGGATCAGGATGATAACAATTGACTGAAACAGGACATAGATAATTAGAATGGACAGAGGATTAGGATGATATTAAGTGACTGAAACAGGACACAGATAATTAGAATGGACAGAGGATCAGGATGATAGTAATTGACTGAAACAGGACATAGATAATTAGAATGGACAGAGGATCAGGATGATAGTAATTGACTGAAACAGGACATAGATAATTAGAATAGACTGAGGATCAGGACGATAGTAATTGACTGAAACAAGACAGAGAAATTTAGAATGATCAGAGGATCAGGATGATAGTAAGTGACTGAAACAGGACATAGATAATTAGAATGTACAGAGGATCAGGATGATAGTAATTGACTGAAACAGGACATAGATAATTAAAATGGACAGAGGATCAGGATGATAGTAATTGACTGAAACAGGACATAGATAATTAGAATGGACAGAGGATGAGGATGATAGTAATTGAGTGAAACAGGATATAGATAATTAGAATGGACAGAGGATCAGGATGTTAGTAATTGACTGAAACAGGACATAGATAATCGGAATGGACAGAGGATCAGGATGATAGCAATTGACTGAAACAGGACATAGAGAATTAGAATAGACAGAGGATCAGTATGATAGTAATTGACTGAAACAGGACATAGATAATCGGAATGGACAGAGGATCAGGATGATAGTAATTGACTGAAACAGGACATAGATAATTAGAATGGAAAGAGGATCAGGATGATCGTAATTGACTGAAACAGGACATAGATAATTAGAATAGACAGAGGATCAGGATGATAGTAATTGACTAAAACAGGACATAGATAATCGGAATGGACAGAGGATCAGGATGATAGTAATTGACTGAAACAGGACATAGATAATTAGAATAGACAGAGGATCAGGATGATAGTAATTGACTGAAACAGGACATAGATAATTAGAATAGACAGAGGATCAGGATGATAGTAATTGACTGAAACAGGACATAGATAATTAGAATGGACAGAGGATCAGGATGATAGTAATTAACTGAAACAGGACATAGATCATTAGAATAGACAGAGGATCAGGATGATAGTAATTGACTGAAACAGGACATAGATAATTAGAATAGACAGAGGATCAGGATGATAGTAATTGACTGAAACAGGACATAGATAATTAGAATGGACAGAGGATCAGGATGATAACAATTGACTGAAACAGGACATAGATAATTAGAATAGACAGAGGATCAGGATGATAGTAATTGACTGAAACAGGACATAGATAATCGGAATGGACAGAGGATCAGGATGATAGTAATTGACTGAAACAGGACATAGATAATTAGAATGGAAAGAGGATCAGGATGATCGTAATTGACTGAAACAGTAAATATATAATTAGAATAGACAGAGGATCAGGATGATAGTAATTGACTAAAACAGGACATAGATAATCGGAATGGACAGAGGATCAGGATGATAGTAATTGACTGAAACAGGACATAGATAATTAGAATAGACAGAGGATCAGGATGATAGTAATTGACTGAAACAGGACATAGATAATTAGAATAGACAGAGGATCAGGATGATAGTAATTGACTGAAACAGGACATAGATAATTAGAATGGACAGAGGATCAGGATGATAGTAATTAACTGAAACAGGACATAGATCATTAGAATAGACAGAGGATCAGGATGATAGTAATTGACTGAAACAGGACATAGATAATTAGAATAGACAGAGGATCAGGATGATAGTAATTGACTGAAACAGGACATAGATAATTAGAATGTTCAGAGGATCAGGATGATAACAATTGACTGAAACAGGACATAGATAATTAGAATGGACAGAGGATCAGGATGATAGTAATTGACTGAAACAGGACATAGATAATTAGAATGGACAGAGAATCAGGATGATAGTAATTGACTGAAACAGGACATAGATATTTAGAATGGACAGAGGATCAGGATGATAGTAATTGACTGAAACAGGAAATAGATAATTAGAATGTGCAGAGGATCAGGATGATAGTAATTGACTGAAACAGGACATAGATAATTAGAATGGACAGAGGATCTGGATGATAGTAATTGACTGAAACAGGACATAGATAATTAGAATGGACAGAGGATCAGGACGATAGTAATTGACTCAAACAGGACATAGATAATTAGAATGTACAGAGGATCAGGATGATAGTAATTGACAGTAGCAGGACATAGATAATTTGAATGGTCAGAGGTTCAGGATGATAGTAATTGACTGAAACAGGACATAGATAATTAGAATGGACAGAGGATCAGGATGATAAAAATTGACTGAAACAGGACATAGATAATTAGAATGGACAGAGGATCAGGATGATAGTAATTGACTGAAACAGGACATAGATAATTAGAATGGACAGAGGATCAGGATGATAAAAATTGACTGAAACAGGACATAGACAATTAGAATGGAGAGAGGATCAGGATGATAGCAATTGACTGAAACAGGACATAGATAATTTGAATGGTCAGAGGATCAGGATGATAAAAATTGACTGAAACAGGACATAGATAATTAGAATGGACAGAGGATCAGGATGATAGTAATTGACTGAAACAGGACATAGATAATTAGAATGGACTGAGGATCAGGATGATATTAAGTGACAGAAGCAGGACAAAGATAATTAGAATGGACAGAGGATCAGGATGATAGTAAGTGACTGAAACAGGACCTAGATAATTAGAATGTACAGAGGATCAGGATGATAACAATTGACTGAAGCAGGACATAGATAATTAGAATGGACAGAGGATTAGGATGATATTAAGTGACTGAAACAGGACACAGATAATTAGAATGGACAGAGGATCAGGATGATAGTAATTGACTGAAACAGGACATAGATAATTAGAATGGACAGAGGATCAGGACGATAGTAATTGACTGAAACAAGACAGAGAAATTTAGAATGATCAGAGGATCAGGATGATAGTAAGTGACTGAAACAGGACATAGATAATTAGAATGTACAGAGGATCAGGATGATAGTAATTGACTGAAACAGGACATAGATAATTAAAATGGACAGAGGATCAGGATGATAGTAATTGACTGAAACAGGACATAGATAATTAGAATGGACAGAGGATGAGGATGATAGTAATTGAGTGAAACAGGACATAGATAATTAGAATGGACAGAGGATCAGGATGATAATAATTGACTGAAACAGGACATAGATAATCAGCATGGACAGAGGATCAGGATGATAGTAATTGACTGAAACAGGACATAGATAATCAGCATGGACAGAGGATCAGGATGATAGTAATTGACTGAAACAAAACATAGATAATTAGAATGGACAGAGGATCAGGATGATAGTAATTGACTGAAACAGGACATAGATAATCAGCATGGACAGAGGATCAGGATGATAGTAATTGACTGAAACAGGACATAGATAATTAGAATGGACAGAGGATGAGGATGATAGTAATTGAGTGAAACAGGACATAGATAATTAGAATGGACAGAGGATCAGGATGTTAGTAATTGACTGAAACAGGACATAGATAATCGGAATGGACAGAGGATCAGGATGATAGCAATTGACTGAAACAGGACATAGAGAATTAGAATAGACAGAGGATCAGGATGATAGTAATTGACTGAAACAGGACATAGATAATCGGAATGGACAGAGGATCAGGATGATAGTAATTGACTGAAACAGGACATAGATAATTAGAATGGAAAGAGGATCAGGATGTTCGTAATTGACTGAAACAGTAAATATATAATTAGAATAGACAGAGGATCAGGATGATAGTAATTGACTAAAACAGGACATAGATAATCGGAATGGACAGAGGATCAGGATGATAGCAATTGACTGAAACAGGACATAGATAATTAGAATAGAAAGAGGATCAGGATGATAGTAATTGACTGAAACAGGACATAGATAATTAGAATAGACAGAGGATCAGGATGATAGTAATTGACTGAAACAGGACATAGATAATTAGAATGGACAGAGGATCAGGATGATAGTATTTAACTGAAACAGGACATAGATCATTAGAATAGACAGAGGATCAGGATGATAGTAATTGACTGAAACAGGACATAGATAATTAGAATAGACAGAGGATCAGGATGATAGTAATTGACTGAAACAGGACATAGATAATCGGAATGGACAGAGGATCAGGATGATAGTAATTGACTGAAACAGGACATAGATAATTATAAAAGACAGAGGATCAGGATGATAGTAATTGACTGAAACAGGACATAGATAATTAGAATAGACAGAGGATCAGGATGATAGTAATTGACTGAAACAGGACATAGATAATTAGAATGGACAGAGGATCAGGATGATAGTAATTAACAGATGCAGGACATAGATAATTAGAATGGAAAGAGGATCAGGATGATCGTAATTGACTGAAACAGTAAATATATAATTAGAATAGACAGAGGATCAGGATGATAGTAATTGACTAAAACAGGACATAGATAATCGGAATGGACAGAGGATCAGGATGATAGTAATTGACTGAAACAGGACATAGATAATTAGAATAGACAGAGGATCAGGATGATAGTAATTGACTGAAACAGGACATAGATAATTAGAATAGACAGAGGATCAGGATGATAGTAATTGACTGAAACAGGACATAGATAATTAGAATGGACAGAGGATCAGGATGATAGTAATTAACTGAAACAGGACATAGATCATTAGAATAGACAGAGGATCAGGATGATAGTAATTGACTGAAACAGGACATAGATAATTAGAATGGACAGAGGATCAGGATGATAGTAATTGACTGAAACAGGACATAGATATTTAGAATGGACAGAGGATCAGGATGATAGTAATTGACTGAAACAGGAAATAGATAATTAAAATGTGCAGAGGATCAGGATGATAGTAATTGACTGAAACAGGACATAGATAATTAGAATGGACAGAGGATCAGGATGATAGTAATTGACTGAAACAGGACATAGATAATTAGAATGGACAGAGGATCAGGACGATAGTAATTGACTCAAACAGGACATAGATAATTAGAATGTACAGAGGATCAGGATGATAGTAATTGACAGAAGAAGGACATAGATAATTTGAATGGTCAGAGGATCAGGATGATAGTAATTAACAGATGCAGGACATAGATAATTAGAATAGACAGAGGATCAGGATGATAAAAATTGACTGAAACAGGACATAGATAATTAGAATGGACAGAGGATCAGGATGATAGTAATTAACAGAAGCAGGACATAGATAATTAGAATGGTCAGAGGATCAGGATGATAGTAATTGACTGAAACAGGACATAGATAATCAGAACGGACAGAGGACCAGGATGATAAAAATTGACTGTAACAGGACATAGATAATTAGAATGGACAGAGGATCAGGATGATAGCAATTGACTGAAACAGGACATAGATAATTTGAATGGTCAGAGGATCAGGATGATAAAAATTGACTGAAACAGGACATAGATAATTAGAATGGACAGATGATCAGGATGATAGTAATTGACTGAAACAGGACATAGATAATTAGAATGGACAGAGGATCAGGACGATAGTAATAGACTGAAACAAGAAAGAGAAATTTAGTATGATCAGAGGATCAGGATGATAGTAAGTGACTGAAACAGGACATAGATAATTAGAATGGACAGAGGATCAGGATGAAGGTAATTGACTGAAACAGGACATAGATAATTAAAATGGACAGAGGATCAGGATGATAGTAATTGACTGAAACAGGACATAGATAATTAGAATGGACAGAGGATGAGGATGATAGTAATTGACTGAAACAGGACATAGATAATTAGAATGGACAGTGGATCAGGATGATAGTAATTGACTGAAACAGGACATAGATAATCGGAATGGACAGAGGATCAGGATGATAGTAATTGACTGAAACAGGACATAGATAATTAGAATGGACAGAGGATCAGGATGATAGTAATTGACTGAAACAGGACATAGATAATTAGAATGGACAGAGGATGAGGATGATATTAATTGACTGAAACAGGACATAGATAATTAGAATGGACAGAGGATCAGGATGATAGTAATTGACTGAAACAGGACATAGATAATCGGAATGGACAGAGGATCAGGATGATAGCAATTGACTGAAACAGGACATAGATAATTAGAATAGACAGAGGATCAGGATGATAGTAATTGACTGAAACAGGACATAGATAATCGGAATGGACAGAGGATCAGGATGATAGTAATTGACTGAAACAGGACATAGATAATTAGAATGGAAAGAGGATCAGGATGATAGTAATTGACTGAGACAGGACATAGATAAATGGAATGGACAGAGGATCAGGATGATATTAATTGACTGAAACAGGACATAGATAATTATAATGTTCAGAGGATCAGGATGATAGTAATTGACTGAAACAGGACATAGATAATTAGAATAGACAGAGGATCAGGATGATAGTAATTGACTGAAACAGGACATAGATGATTAGAATAGACAGAGTATCAGGATGATAGTAATTGACTGAAACAGGACACAGATAATTAAAATGGACAGATTATCAGGATGATAGTAATTGACTGAAACAGGACATAGATAATTTGAATGGACAGTGGGTCAGGATGATAGTAATTGACTGAAACAGGACATAGATAATTAGAATGTTCAGAGGATCAGGATAACAGTAATTGACTGAAACGGGACATAGATAATTAGAATGGACAGAGGATCAGGATGATAGTAATTGACTGAAACAGGACATAGATAATTAGAATGTTCAGAGGATCAGGATAACAGTAATTGACTGAAACGGGACATAGATAATTAGAATGGACAGAGGATCAGGATGATAGTAATTGACTGAAACAGGACATAGATAATTAGAATGTTCAGAGGATCAGGTTGATAGTAATTGACTGAAACAGGACACAGATAATTAGAATAGACAGAGGATCAGGATGATAGTAATTGACTGAAACAGGACATAGATAATTAGAATGGACAGAGGATCAGGATGATAGTAATTGCCTGAAACAGGACATAGATAATTAGAATGGACAGAGGATCAGGATGATAGTAATTGACTGAAACAGGACATAGATAATTAGAATAGACAGAGGATCAGGATGATAGTAATTGACTGAAACATGACTTAGATAATTAGAATGGACAGAGGATTAGGATGATAGTAATTGACTGAAACAGGACATAGATAATTAGAATGTTCAGAGGATCAGGATGATAGTAATTGACTGAAACAGGACATAGATAATTAGAATAGACAGAGGATCAGGATGATAGTAATTGACTGAAACAGGACATAGATAATTAGAATGGACAGAGGATCAGGCTGATAGTAATTGACTGAAACAGGACATAGATAATTAGAATGGAAAGAGGATCAGGATGATAGTAATTGACTGAAACAGGACATAGATAATTAGAATGGACAGAGGATCAGGCTGATAGTAAGTGACTGAAACAGGACACAGATGATTAGAATGGACAGAGGATCAGGATGATCGTAATTGACTGAAACAGGACATAGATAATTAGAATGGACAGAGGATCAGGCTGATAGTAAGTGACTGAAACAGGACATAGATGATTAGAATGTTCAGAGGATCAGGATAACAGTAATTGACTGAAACGGGACATAGATAATTAGAATGGACAGAGGATCAGGATGATAGTAATTGACTGAAACAGGACATAGATAATTTGAATGGACAGTGGGTCAGGATGATAGTAATTGACTGAAACAGGACATAGATAATTAGAATGGACAGAGGATCAGGATGATAGTAATTGACTGAAACAGGACATAGATAATTAGAATGGAAAGAGGATCAGGATGATAGTAATTGACTGAGACAGGACATAGATAAATGGAATGGACAGAGGATCAGGATGATATTAATTGACTGAAACAGGACATAGATAATTATAATGTTCAGAGGATCAGGATGATAGTAATTGACTGAAACAGGACATAGATAATTAGAATAGACAGAGGATCAGGATGATAGTAATTGACTGAAACAGGACATAGATGATTAGAATAGACAGAGTATCAGGATGATAGTAATTGACTGAAACAGGACACAGATAATTAAAATGGACAGATTATCAGGATGATAGTAATTGACTGAAACAGGACATAGATAATTTGAATGGACAGTGGGTCAGGATGATAGTAATTGACTGAAACAGGACATAGATAATTAGAATGTTCAGAGGATCAGGATAACAGTAATTGACTGAAACGGGACATAGATAATTAGAATGGACAGAGGATCAGGATGATAGTAATTGACTGAAACAGGACATAGATAATTAGAATGTTCAGAGGATCAGGATAACAGTAATTGACTGAAACGGGACATAGATAATTAGAATGGACAGAGGATCAGGATGATAGTAATTGCCTGAAACAGGACATAGATAATTAGAATGTTCAGAGGATCAGGTTGATAGTAATTGACTGAAACAGGACACAGATAATTAGAATAGACAGAGGATCAGGATGATAGTAATTGACTGAAACAGGACATAGATAATTAGAATGGACAGAGGATCAGGATGATAGTAATTGCCTGAAACAGGACATAGATAATTAGAATGGACAGAGGATCAGGATGATAGTAATTGACTGAAACAGGACATAGATAATTAGAATAGACAGAGGATCAGGATGATAGTAATTGACTGAAACATGACTTAGATAATTAGAATGGACAGAGGATTAGGATGATAGTAATTGACTGAAACAGGACATAGATAATTAGAATGTTCAGAGGATCAGGATGATAGTAATTGACTGAAACAGGACATAGATAATTAGAATAGACAGAGGATCAGGATGATAGTAATTGACTGAAACAGGACATAGATAATTAGAATGGACAGAGGATCAGGCTGATAGTAATTGACTGAAACAGGACATAGATAATTAGAATGGAAAGAGGATCAGGATGATAGTAATTGACTGAAACAGGACATAGATAATTAGAATGGACAGAGGATCAGGCTGATAGTAAGTGACTGAAACAGGACATAGATGATTAGAATGGACAGAGGATCAGGATGATCGTAATTGACTGAAACAGGACATAGATAATTAGAATGGACAGAGGATCAGGCTGATAGTAAGTGACTGAAACAGGACATAGATGATTAGAATGTTCAGAGGATCATGATAACAGTAATTGACTGAAATGGGACATAGATAATTAGAATGGACAGAGGATCAGGATGATAGTAATTGACTGAAACAGGACATAGATAATTTGAATGGACAGTGGGTCAGGATGATAGTAATTGACTGAAACAGGACATAGATAATTAGAATGTTCAGAGGATCAGGATAACAGTAATTGACTGAAACGGGACATAGATAATTAGAATGGACAGAGGATCAGGATGATAGTAATTGACTGAAACAGGACATAGATAATTAGAATGTTCAGAGGATCAGGATAACAGTAATTGACTGAAACGGGACATAGATAATTAGAATGGACAGAGGATCAGGATGATAGTAATTGACTGAAACAGGACATAGATAATTAGAATGTTCAGAGGATCAGGTTGATAGTAATTGACTGAAACAGGACACAGATAATTAGAATAGACAGAGGATCAGGATGATAGTAATTGACTGAAACAGGACATAGATAATTAGAATGGACAGAGGATCAGGATGATAGTAATTGCCTGAAACAGGACATAGATAATTAGAATGGACAGAGGATCAGGATGATACTAATTGACTGAAACAGGACATAGATAATGAGAATGTTCAGAGGATCAGGATGATAGTAATTGACTGAAACAGGACATAGATAATTAGAATAGACAGAGGATCAGGATGATAGTAATTGACTGAAACAGGACATAGATAATTAGAATGGACAGAGGATCAGGCTGATAGTAATTGACTGAAACAGGACATAGATAATTAGAATGGAAAGAGGATCAGGATGATAGTAATTGACTGAAACAGGACATAGATAATTAGAATGGACAGAGGATCAGGCTGATAGTAATTGACTGAAACAGGACATAGATAATTAGAATGTTCAGAGGATCAGGTTGATAGTAATTGACTGAAACAGGACACAGATAATTAGAATAGACAGAGGATCAGGATGATAGTAATTGACTGAAACAGGACATAGATAATTAGAATGGACAGAGGATCAGGATGATAGTAATTGCCTGAAACAGGACATAGATAATTAGAATGGACAGAGGATCAGGATGATACTAATTGACTGAAACAGGACATAGATAATTAGAATGTTCAGAGGATCAGGATGATAGTAATTGACTGAAACAGGACATTGATAATTAGAATAGACAGAGGATCAGGATGATAGTAATTGACTGAAACAGGACATAGATAATTAGAATGGACAGAGGATCAGGATGACAGTAATTGACTGAAACAGGACATAGATAATTAGAATGGACAGAGGATCAGGATGATAGTAATTGACTGAAACAGGACATAGATAATTAGAATGTTCAGAGGATCAGGATAACAGTAATTGACTGAAACGGGACATAGATAATTAGAATGGACAGAGGATCAGGATGATAGTAATTGACTGAAACAGGACATAGATAATTAGAATGTTCAGAGGATCAGGTTGATAGTAATTGACTGAAACAGGACACAGATAATTAGAATAGACAGAGGATCAGGATGATAGTAATTGACTGAAACAGGACATAGATAATTAGAATGGACAGAGGATCAGGATGATAGTAATTGCCTGAAACAGGACATAGATAATTAGAATGGACAGAGGATCAGGATGATACTAATTGACTGAAACAGGACATAGATAATGAGAATGTTCAGAGGATCAGGATGATAGTAATTGACTGAAACAGGACATAGATAATTAGAATAGACAGAGGATCAGGATGATAGTAATTGACTGAAACAGGACATAGATAATTAGAATGGACAGAGGATCAGGCTGATAGTAATTGACTGAAACAGGACATAGATAATTAGAATGGAAAGAGGATCAGGATGATAGTAATTGACTGAAACAGGACATAGATAATTAGAATGGACAGAGGATCAGGCTGATAGTAATTGACTGAAACAGGACATAGATAATTAGAATGTTCAGAGGATCAGGTTGATAGTAATTGACTGAAACAGGACACAGATAATTAGAATAGACAGAGGATCAGGATGATAGTAATTGACTGAAACAGGACATAGATAATTAGAATGGACAGAGGATCAGGATGATAGTAATTGCCTGAAACAGGACATAGATAATTAGAATGGACAGAGGATCAGGATGATACTAATTGACTGAAACAGGACATAGATAATTAGAATGTTCAGAGGATCAGGATGATAGTAATTGACTGAAACAGGACATTGATAATTAGAATAGACAGAGGATCAGGATGATAGTAATTGACTGAAACAGGACATAGATAATTAGAATGGACAGAGGATCAGGATGACAGTAATTGACTGAAACAGGACATAGATAATTAGAATGGACAGAGGATCAGGATGATAGTAATTGACTGAAACAGGACATAGATAATTAGAATGGACAGAGGATCAGGCTGATAGTAATTGACTGAAACAGGACATAGATAATTAGAATGGAAAGAGGATCAGGATGATAGTAATTGACTGAAACAGGACATAGATAATTAGAATGGACAGAGGATCAGGCTGATAGTAAGTGACTGAAACAGGACATAGATGATTAGAATGGACAGAGGATCAGGATGATCGTAATTGACTGAAACAGGTCATAGATAATTAGAATGGACAGAGGATCAGGCTGATAGTAAGTGACTGAAACAGGACATAGATGATTAGAATGGACAGAGGATCAGGATGATCGTAATTGACTGAAACGGGACAGAGATAATTAGAATGGACAGAGGATCAGGATGATAGTAATTGACTGAAACAGGGCATAGATAATTAGAATGGAGAGAGGATCATGATGATAGTAATTGACTGAAACAGGACATAGATAATTAGAATGGACAGAGGGCCAGGATGATAGTAATTGACTGAAACAGGACATAGATAATTAGAATGGTCAGAGGATCAGGATGATAGTAATTGACTGAAACAGGACATAGATAATTAGAATGGACAGAGGATCAGGATGATAGTAATTGACTGAAACAGGACATCGATAATTAGAATAGGCAGAGGATCAGGATGATAGTAATTGACTGAAACAGGACATAGATAATTGGAATGGACTGAGGATCAGGATGATATTAATTGTCTGAAACAGATCATAGATAATTATAGTAGACAGAGGATCAGGGTCATAGTATTTGACTGAAACTGGACACAGATATTTAGAATAGACAGAGGATCAGGATGATAGTAATTGACTGAAACAGGACATAGATAATTAGAATGGACAGAGGATCAGGATGATAGTAATTGACTGAAACAGGACATAGATAATTAGAATAGACAGAGGATCAGGATGATAGTAATTGACTGAAAGAGGACATAGATAATTGGAGTCGGCAGAGGATCAGGATGATAGTAATTGACTGAAACAGGACATAGATAATCAGAATGGACAGAGAGTCAGGATGATAGTAATTGACTGAAAAAGGACATAGATAATTAGAATAGACAGAGAGTCAGGATGATAGTAATTGACTGAAACGGGACTTAGATACTTAGAATACACAGAGGATCAGGATGATAGTAATTGACTGAAACATGACATAGATAATTAGAATGGACAGAGGATCAGGATGATAGTAATTGACTGAAACAGGACATAGATAATTAGAATGGACAGAGGATCAGGATGATAGTAATTGACTGAAACAGGACATAGATAATTTGAATAGACAGAGAGTAAGGATGATAGTAATTGACTGAAACGTGACATAGATAATTAGAATACACAGAGGATCAGGATGATAGTAATTGACTGAAACAGGACATAGATAATTAGAATAGACAGAGGATCAGGATGATAGTAATTGACTGAAACAGGACATAGATAATTAGAATAGACAGAGGATCAGGATGATAGTAATATTGACTGAAACAGGACATAGATAATTAGAATGGACAGATGATCAGGATGATAGTAATTGACTGAAACAGGACATAGATGATTAGAATAGACAGAGGATCAGGATGATAGTAATATTGACTGAAACAGGACATAGATAATTAGAATGGACAGAGGATCAGGATGATACTAATTGACTGAAACAGGACATAGATAATTAGAATGTTCAGAGGATCAGGATGATAGTAATTGACTGAAACAGGACATTGATAATTAGAATAGACAGAGGATCAGGATGATAGTAATTGACTGAAACAGGACATAGATAATTAGAATGGACAGAGGATCAGGATGACAGTAATTGACTGAAACAGGACATAGATAATTAGAATGGACAGAGGATCAGGATGATAGTAATTGACTGAAACAGGACATAGATAATTAGAATGGACAGAGGATCAGGCTGATAGTAATTGACTGAAACAGGACATAGATAATTAGAATGGAAAGAGGATCAGGATGATAGTAATTGACTGAAACAGGACATAGATAATTAGAATGGACAGAGGATCAGGCTGATTGTAAGTGACTGAAACAGGACATAGATGATTAGAATGGACAGAGGATCAGGATGATCGTAATTGACTGAAACAGGACATAGATAATTAGAATGGACAGAGGATCAGGCTGATAGTAAGTGACTGAAACAGGACATAGATGATTAGAATGGACAGAGGATCAGGATGATCGTAATTGACTGAAACGGGACAGAGATAATTAGAATGGACAGAGGATCAGGATGATAGTAATTGACTGAAACAGGGCATAGATAATTAGAATGGAGAGAGGATCATGATGATAGTAATTGACTGAAACAGGACATAGATAATTAGAATGGACAGAGGGCCAGGATGATAGTAATTGACTGAAACAGGACATAGATAATTAGAATGGTCAGAGGATCAGGATGATAGTAATTGACTGAAACAGGACATAGATAATTAGAATGGACAGAGGATCAGGATGATAGTAATTGACTGAAACAGGACATCGATAATTAGAATAGGCAGAGGATCAGGATGATAGTAATTGACTGAAACAGGACATAGATAATTGGAATGGACTGAGGATCAGGATGATATTAATTGTCTGAAACAGATCATAGATAATTATAGTAGACAGAGGATCAGGGTCATAGTATTTGACTGAAACTGGACACAGATATTTAGAATAGACAGAGGATCAGGATGATAGTAATTGACTGAAACAGGACATAGATAATTAGAATGGACAGAGGATCAGGATGATAGTAATTGACTGAAACAGGACATAGATAATTAGAATAGACAGAGGATCAGGATGATAGTAATTGACTGAAAGAGGACATAGATAATTGGAGTCGACAGAGGATCAGGATGATAGTAATTGACTGAAACAGGACATAGATAATCAGAATGGACAGAGAGTCAGGATGATAGTAATTGACTGAAAAAGGACATAGATAATTAGAATAGACAGAGAGTCAGGATGATAGTAATTGACTGAAACGGGACTTAGATACTTAGAATACACAGAGGATCAGGATGATAGTAATTGACTGAAACATGACATAGATAATTAGAATGGACAGAGGATCAGGATGATAGTAATTGACTGAAACAGGACATAGATAATTAGAATGGACAGAGGATCAGGATGATAGTAATTGACTGAAACAGGACATAGATAATTTGAATAGACAGAGAGTCAGGATGATAGTAATTGACTGAAACGTGACATAGATAATTAGAATACACAGAGGATCAGGATGATAGTAATTGACTGAAACAGGACATAGATAATTAGAATAGACAGAGGATCAGGATGATAGTAATTGACTGAAACAGGACATAGATAATTAGAATAGACAGAGGATCAGGATGATAGTAATATTGACTGAAACAGGACATAGATAATTAGAATGGACAGATGATCAGGATGATAGTAATTGACTGAAACAGGACATAGATGATTAGAATAGACAGAGGATCAGGATGATAGTAATATTGACTGAAACAGGACATAGATAATTAGAATGGACAGAGGATCAGGATGATAGTAATTGACTGAAACAGGACATAGATGATTAGAATGGACAGAGGATCAGGATGATAGTAATTGACTGAAACAGGACATAGATGATTAGAGTAGACAGAGGATCAGGATGATAGTAATTGACTGAAACAGGACATAGATAATTAGAATACACAGAGGATCAGGATGATAGTAATATTGACTGAAACAGGACACAGATAACTAGAATACACAGAGGATCAGGATGATAGTAATTGACTGAAACAGGACACAGATAATTAAAATGGACAGATTATCAGGATGATAGTAATTGACTGAAACAGGACATAGATAATTAGAATGGACAGAGGATCAGGATGATAGTAATTGACTGAAACAGGACATAGATGATTAGAATGGACAGAGGATCAGGATGATAGTAATTGACTGAAACAGGACATAGATGATTAGAGTAGACAGAGGATCAGGATGATAGTAATTGACTGAAACAGGACATAGATAATTAGAATGGACAGAGTATCAGGATGATAGTAATTGACTGAAACAGGACATAGATGATTAGAATGGACAGAGGATCAGGATGATAGTAATTGACTGAAACAGGACATAGATGATTAGAGTAGACAGAGGATCAGGATGATAGTAATTGACTGAAACAGGACATAGATAATTAGAATACACAGAGGATCAGGATGATAGTAATATTGACTGAAACAGGACACAGATGACTAGAATACACAGAGGATCAGGATGATAGTAATTGACTGAAACAGGACACAGATAATGAAAATGGACAGATTATCAGGATGATAGTAATTGACTGAAACAGGACATAGATAATTAGAATTGACAGAGGATCAGGATGATAGTAATTGACTGAAACAGGACATAGATAATTAGAATGGACAGAGGATCAGGATGATAGTAATTGACTGAAACAGGACATAGATGATTAGAATAGACAGAGGATCAGGATGATAGTAATTGACTGAAACAGGACACAGATAATTAAAATGGACAGATTATCAGGATGATAGTAATTGACTGAAACAGGACATAGATAATTAGAATGGACAGAGGATCAGGATAACAGTAATTGACCGAAACGGGACACAGATAATTAGAATGGACAGAGGATCAGGATGATAGTAATTGACTGAAACAGGACATAGATAATTAGAATGTTAAGAGGATCAGGATGATAGTAATTGACTGAAACAGGACATAGATAATTCGAAGAGACAGAGGATCAGGATGATAGTAATTGACTGAAACAGGACATAGATAATTAGAATGGTCAGAGGATCAGGATGATAGTAATTGACTGAAGCAGGACATAGGTAATTAGAATGTTCAGAGGATCAGGATAATAGTAATTGAATGAAACAGGACACAGATAATTAGAATGAACAGAGGTTCAGGATGATAGTAATTGACTGAAACAGGACATAGATAATTAGAATGTTCAGAGGATCAGGATGATAGTAATTGACAGAAACAGGACACAGATAATTAGAATAGACAGAGGATCAGGATGATACTAATTGACTGAAACAGGACATAGATAATTAGAATGTTAAGAGGATCAGGATGATAGTAATTGACTGAAACAGGACATAGATAATTCGAATAGACAGAGGATCAGGATGATAGTAATTGACTGAAACAGGACATAGATAAATTAGAATGGTCAGAGGATCAGGATGATAGTAATTGTCTGAAATAGGACATAGATAATTATAATGGACAGAGGAACAGGATGATAGCAATTGACTGAAACAGTACATAGATAATTAGAATAGACAGAGGATCAGGATGATAGTAATTGACTGAAACAGGACATAGATAATTAGAATAGACAGAGGATCAGGATGATAGTAATTGACTGAAACAGGACATAGCTAATTAGAATAGACAGAGGATCAGGATGATAGTAATTGACTGAAACATGACATTGCTAATTGGAATGGACAGAGGATCAGGATGATAGTAATTGACTGAAACAGGACATAGATAATTAGAATAGACAGAGGATCAGGATGATAGCAATTGACTGAAACAGGACATAGATAATTAGAATAGACAAAGGATCAGGATGATAATAATTGACTGAAACAGGACATTGCTAATTGGAATGGTCAGAGGATCAGGATGATAGTAATTGACTGAAACAGGACATAGATAATTAGAATAGACAGAGGATCAGGATGATAGCAATTGACTGAAACAGGACATAGATAATTAGAATAGACAAAGGATCAGGATGATAATAATTGACCGAAACTGGACATAATTAATTAGAATGGACAGAGGAAAAGGATGATAGTAATTGACAGAAACAGGACATAGATAAGTGGAATGGACAAAGGATCAGGATGATAGTAATTTACTGAAACAGGACATAGATAATTACAATGATCAGAGGATCAGGATGATAGTAATTGACTGAAACAGGACATAGATAATTAGAATAGACAGAGGATCAGGATGATAGTAATTGACTGAAACAGGACATAGATAATTAGAATGGTCAGAGGATCAGCATGATAGTAATTGACTGAAACAGGACATAGATAATTAGAATGGTCAGAGGATCAGGATGATAGTAATTGACTGAAACAGGACATAGATAATTAGAATGGGCAGAGGATCAGGATGATAGTAATTGACTGAAACAGGACATAGAAAATTAGAATAGACAGAGGATCAGGATGATAGTAATTGACTGAAACAGGAAATAGATAATTAGAATGTTCAGAAGATCAGGATGATAGTAATTGACTGAAACAGGACATGGATAATTAGAATGGGCAGAGGATCAGGATGATAGTAATTGACTGAAACAGGAAATAGATAATTAGAATAGACAGAGGATCAGGATGATAGTAATTGACTGAAACAGGACATAGAAAATTAGAATAGACAGAGGATCAGGATGATAGTAATTGACTGAAACAGGAAATAGATAATTAGAATGTTCAGAGGATCAGGATGATAGTAATTGACTGAAACAGGACATAGATAATTAGAATGGGCAGAGGATCAGGATGATAGTAATTGACTGAAACAGGACATAGATAATTAGAATGTTCAGAGGATCAGGATGATAGTAATTGACTGAAAGAGGAAATAGATAATTAGAATAGACAGAGGATCAGGATGATAGTAATTGACTGAAACAGGACATAGATAATTAGAATGGACAGAGGATCAGGATGATACTAATTGACCGAAAGTGGACATAATTAATTAGAATGGACAGAGGATCAGGATGATAGTAATTGACTGAAACAGGAAATAGATAATTAGAATAGACAGAGGAAAAGGATGATAGTAATTGACTGAAACAAGACATAGATAATTAGAATGGACAGAGGATCAGGATGATAGTAATTGACTGAAACAAGTCATAGATAATTAGAATGGACAGAGGATCAGGATGATAGTAATTGACTGAAACAGGACATCGATAATTAGAATGAACAGAGGATCAGGATGATAGTAATTGACTGAAACAGGACATAGATAATTAGAATGGACAGAGGATCAGGATGACAGTAATTGACTGAAACAGGACATAGATAATTAGAATGGACAGAGGATCAGGATGATAGTAATTGAATGAAACAGGACATAGATAATTAGAATGGACAGAGGATCAGGATGATAGTAATTGACTGAAACAAGTCATAGATAATTAGAATGGACAGAGGATTAGGATGATAGTAATTGACTGAAACAGGACATCGATAATTAGAATGGACAGAGGATCAGGATGATAGTAATTGACTGAAACAGGACATAGATAATTAGAATAGACAGAGGATCAGGATGATAGTAATTGACTGAAACAGGACATAGATAATTAGAATGGACAGAGGATCAGGATGACAGTAATTGACTGAAACAGGACATAGATAATTAGAATGGACAGAGGATCAGGATGATAGTAATTGACTGAAACAGGACATAGATAATTAGAATAGACAGAGGATCAGGATGATAGTAATTGACTGAAACAGGACATAGATAATTAGAATGGACAGAGGATCAGGATGACAGTAATTGACTGAAACAGGACATAGATAATTAGAATGGACAGAGGATCAGGATGATAGTAATTGACTGAAACAGGACATAGATAATCAGAATGGACAGAGAGTCAGGATGATAGTAATTGAGTGAAAAATGACATAGATAATTAGAATAGACAGAGAGTCAGGATGATAGTAATTGACTGAAACGGGACATAGATACATAGAATACACAGAGGATCAGGATGATAGTAATTGACTGAAACATGACATAGATAATTAGAATGGACAGAGGATCAGGATGATAGTAATTGACTGAAACAGGACATAGATAATTAGAATGGACAGAGGATCAGGATGATAGTAATTGACTGAAACAGGACATAGATAATTTGAATAGACAGAGAGTCAGGATGATAGTAATTGACTGAAACGTGACATAGATAATTAGAATACACAGAGGATCAGGATGATAGTAATTGACTGAAACAGGACATAGATAATTAGAATAGACAGAGGATCAGGATGATAGTAATTGACTGAAACAGGACATAGATAATTAGAATAGACAGAGGATCAGGATGATAGTAATATTGACTGAAACAGGACATAGATAATTAGAATGGACAGAGGATCAGGATGATAGTAATTGACTGAAACAGGACATAGATGATTAGAATGGACAGAGGATCAGGATGATAGTAATTGACTGAAACAGGACATAGATGATTAGAGTAGACAGAGGATCAGGATGATAGTAATTGACTGAAACAGGACATAGATAATTAGAATACACAGAGGATCAGGATGATATTAATATTGACTGAAACAGGACACAGATAACTAGAATACACAGAGGATCAGGATGATAGTAATTGACTGAAACAGGACACAGATAATTAAAATGGACAGATTATCAGGATGATAGTAATTGACTGAAGCAGGACATAGATAATTAGAATGGACAGAGGATCAGGATGATAGTAATTGACTGAAACAGGACATAGATGATTAGAATGGACAGAGGATCAGGATGATAGTAATTGACTGAAACAGGACATAGATGATTAGAGTAGACAGAGGATCAGGATGATAGTAATTGACTGAAACAGGACATAGATAATTAGAATGGACGGAGGATCAGGATGATAGTAATTGACTGAAACAGGACATAGATAATTAGAATGGACAGCGGGTCAGGATGATAGTAATTGACTGAAACAGGACATAGATGATTAGAGTAGACAGAGGATCAGGATGATAGTAATTGACTGAAACAGGACATAGATAATTAGAATACACAGAGGATCAGGATGATAGTAATATTGACTGAAACAGGACACAGATAACTAGAATACACAGAGGATCAGGATGACAGTAATTGACTGAAACAGGACACAGATAATTAAAATGGACAGATTATCAGGATGATAGTAATTGACTGAAACAGGACATAGATAATTAGAATGGACAGAGGATCAGGATGATAGTAATTGACTGAAACAGGACATAGATAATTAGAATGGACAGAGGATCAGTATGATAGTAATTGACTGAAACAGGACAAAGATGATTAGAATAGACAGAGGATCAGGATGATAGTAATTGACTGAAACAGGACACAGATAATTAAAATGGACAGATTATCAGGATGATAGTAATTGACTGAAACAGGACATAGATAATTAGAATGGACAGAGGATCAGGATAACAGTAATTGACCGAAACGGGACACAGATAATTAGAATGGACAGAGGATCAGGATGATAGTAATTGACTGAAACAGGACATAGATAATTAGAATGTTAAGAGGATCAGGATGATAGTAATTGACTGAAACAGGACATAGATAATTCGAATAGACAGAGGATCAGGATGATAGTAATTGACTGAAACAGGACATAGATAATTAGAATGGTCAGAGGATCAGGATGATAGTAATTGACTGAAACAGGACATAGATAATTAGAATGTTCAGAGGATCAGGATAATAGTAATTGACAGAAACAGGACACAGATAATTAGAATGAACAGAGGTTCAGGATGATAGTAATTGACTGAAACAGGACATAGATAATTAGAATGTTCAGAGGATCAGGATGATAGTAATTGACAGAAACAGGACACAGATAATTAGAATAGACAGAGGATCAGGATGATACTAATTGACTGAAACAGGACATAGATAATTAGAATGTTAAGAGGATCAGGATGATAGTAATTGACTGAAACAGGACATAGATAATTCGAATAGACAGAGGATCAGGATGATAGTAATTGACTGAAACAGGACATAGATAATTAGAATGGTCAGAGGATCAGGATGATAGTAATTGTCTGAAATAGGACATAGATAATTAGAATGGACAGAGGAACAGGATGATAGCAATTGACTGAAACAGTACATAGATAATTAGAATAGACAGAGGATCAGGATGATAGTAATTGACTGAAACAGGACATAGATAATTAGAATAGACAGAGGATCAGGATGATAGTAATTGACTGAAACAGGACATAGCTAATTAGAATAGACAGAGGATCAGGATGATAGTAATTGACTGAAACAGGACATTGCTAATTGGAATGGACAGAGGATCAGGATGATAGTAATTGACTGAAACAGGACATAGATAATTAGAATAGACAGAGGATCAGGATGATAGCAATTGACTGAAACAGGACATAGATAATTAGAATAGACAAAGGATCAGGATGATAATAATTGACTGAAACAGGACATTGCTAATTGGAATGGTCAGAGGATCAGGATGATAGTAATTGACTGAAACAGGACATAGATAATTAGAATAGACAGAGGATCAGGATGATAGCAATTGACTGAAACAGGACATAGATAATTAGAATAGACAAAGGATCAGGATGATAATAATTGACCGAAACTGGACATAATTAATTAGAATGGACAGAGGAAAAGGATGATAGTAATTGACAGAAACAGGACATAGATAAGTGGAATGGACAAAGGATCAGGATGATAGTAATTTACTGAAACAGGACATAGATAATTACAATGATCAGAGGATCAGGATGATAGTAATTGACTGAAACAGGACATAGATAATTAGAATAGACAGAGCATCAGGATGATAGTAATTGACTGAAACAGGACATAGATAATTAGAATGGTCAGAGGATCAGCATGATAGTAATTGACTGAAACAGGACATAGATAATTAGAATGGTCAGAGGATCAGGATGATAGTAATTGACTGAAACAGGACATAGATAATTAGAATGGGCAGAGGATCAGGATGATAGTAATTGACTGAAACAGGACATAGAAAATTAGAATAGACAGAGGATCAGGATGATAGTAATTGACTGAAACAGGAAATAGATAATTAGAATGTTCAGAGGATCAGGATGATAGTAATTGACTGAAACAGGACATAGATAATTAGAATGGGCAGAGGATCAGGATGATAGTAATTGACTGAAACAGGAAATAGATAATTAGAATAGACAGAGGATCAGGATGATAGTAATTGACTGAAACAGGACATAGAAAATTAGAATAGACAGAGGATCAGGATGATAGTAATTGACTGAAACAGGAAATAGATAATTAGAATGTTCAGAGGATCAGGATGATAGTAATTGACTGAAACAGGACACAGATAATTAGAATGGGCAGAGGATCAGGATGATAGTAATTGACTGAAACAGGACATAGATAATTAGAATGTTCAGAGGATCAGGATGATAGTAAATGACTGAAAGAGGAAATAGATAATTAGAATAGACAGAGGATCAGGATGATAGTAATTGACTGAAACAGGACATAGATAATTAGAATGGACAGAGGATCAGGATGATACTAATTGACCGAAAGTGGACATAATTAATTAGAATGGACAGAGGATCAGGATGATAGTAATTGACTGAAACAGGAAATAGATAATTAGAATAGACAGAGGAAAAGGATGATAGTAATTGACTGAAACAAGACATAGATAATTAGAATGGACAGAGGATCAGGATGATAGTAATTGACTGAAACAAGTCATAGATAATTAGAATGGACAGAGGATCAGGATGATAGTAATTGACTGAAACAGGACATCGATAATTAGAATGGACAGAGGATCAGGATGATAGTAATTGACTGAAACAGGACATAGATAATTAGAATGGACAGAGGATCAGGATGACAGTAATTGACTGAAACAGGACATAGATAATTAGAATGGACAGAGGATCAGGATGATAGTAATTGACTGAAACAGGACATAGATAATTAGAATGGACAGAGGATCAGGATGATAGTAATTGACTGAAACAAGTCATAGATAATTAGAATGGACAGAGGATCAGGATGATAGTAATTGACTGAAACAGGACATCGATAATTAGAATGGACAGAGGATCAGGATGATAGTAATTGACTGAAACAGGACATAGATAATTAGAATGGACAGAGGATCAGGATGACAGTAATTGACTGAAACAGGACATAGATAATTAGAATAGACAGAAGATCCGGATGATAGTAATTGACTGAAACAGGACATAGATAATTAGGATAGACAGAGGATCAGGATGATAGTAATTGACCGAAAGTGGACATAGTTAATTGGAATGGACAGAGGATCAGGATGACAGTAATTGACTGAAACAGGACATAGATAATTAGAATGGACAGAGGATCAGGATGACAGTAATTGACTGAAACAGGACATAGATAATTAGAATGGACAGAGGATCAGGATGACAGTAATTGACTGAAACAGGACATAGATAATTAGAATGGACAGAGGATCAGGATGACAGTAATTGACTGAAACAGGACATAGATAATTAGAATGGACAGAGGATCAGGATGACAGTAATTGACTGAAACAGGACATAGATAATTAGAATGGACAGAGGATCAGGATGATAGTAATTGACTGAAACAGGACATAGATTATTAGAATGGACAGAGGATCGGGATGATAGTAATTGACTGAAACAGGACAAAGATAATCAAAATGGACAGAGGATCAGGATGATAGTAATTGACTGAAACAGGACATAGATACTTAGAATGGACAGAGGATCAGGATGATGTTAATATTGACTGAAACAGGACATAGATAATTAGAATGGAAAGAGGATCAGGATGATAGTAACATTGACTGAAACAAGACATAGATAATTAGAATGGAAAGAGGATCAGGATGATCGTAATTGACTGAAACAGTAAATATATAATTAGAATAGACAGAGGATCAGGATGATAGTAATTGACTGAAACAGGACATAGATAATTAGAATGGACAGAGGATCAGGATGATAGTAATTGACTGAAACAGGACATAGATAATTAGAATAGACAGAGGATCAGGATGATAGTAATTGACTGAAACAGGACATAGATAATTAAAATAGACAGAGGATCAGGATGATAGTAATTGACTGAAACAGGACATAGATAATTAGAATGGACAGAGGATCAGGATGATAGTAATTAACTGAAACAGGACATAGATCATTTGAATAGACAGAGGATCAGGATGATAGTAATTGACTGAAACAGGACATAGATAATTAGAATAGACAGAGGATCAGGATGATAGTAATTGACTGAAACAGGACATAGATAATTAGAATGGACAGAGGATCAGGATGATAACAATTGACTGAAACAGGACATAGATAATTAGAATGGACAGAGGATCAGGATGATAGTAATTGACTGAAACAGGACATAGATAATTAGAATGGACAGAGGATCAGGATGATAGTAATTGACTGAAACAGGACATAGATATTTAGAATGGACAAGAGGATCAGGATGATAGTAATTGACTGAAACAGGAAATAGATAATTAGAATGTGCAGAGGATCAGGATGATAGTAATTGACTGAAACAGGACATAGATAATTAGAATGTTCAGAGGATCAGGATGATAGTAATTGACTGAAACAGGACATAGATAATTAGAATGGACAGAGGATCAGGACGATAGTAATTGACTCAAACAGGACATAGATAATTAGAATGTACAGAGGATCAGGATGATAGTAATTGACAGAAGAAGGACATAGATAATTTGAATGGTCAGAGGTTCAGGATGATAGTAATTGACTGAAACAGGACATAGATAATTAGAATGGACAGAGGATCAGGATGATAGTAATTAACAGATGCAGGACATAGATAATTAGAATAGACAGAGGATCAGGATGATAAAAATTGACTGAAACAGGACATAGATAATTAGAATGGACAGAGGATCAGGATGATAGTAATTGACTGAAACAGGACATAGATAATCAGAACTGACAGAGGACCAGGATGAAAAAAATTGACTGAAACAGGACATAGATAATTAGAATGGACAGAGGATCAGGATGATAGCAATTGACTGAAACAGGACATAGATAATTTGAATGGTCAGAGGATCAGGATGATAAAAATTGACTGAAACAGGACATAGATAATTAGAATGGACAGAGGATCAGGATGATAGTAATTGACTGAAACAGGACATAGATAATTAGAATGGACTGAGGATCAGGATGATATTAAGTGACAGAAGCAGGACATTGATAATTAGAATGGACAGAGGATCAGGATGATAGTAAGTGACTGAAACAGGACCTAGATAATTAGAATGTACAGAGGATCAGGATGATAACAATTGACTGAAACAGGACATAGATAATTAGAATGGACAGAGGATTAGGATGATATTAAGTGACTGAAACAGGACACAGATAATTAGAATGGACAGATGATCAGGATGATAGTAATTGACTGAAACAAGAAAGAGAAATTTAGTATGATCAGAGGATCAGGATGATAGTAAGTGACTGAAACAGGACATAGATAATTAGAATGTACAGAGGATCAGGATGATAGTAATTGACTGAAACAGGACATAGATAATTAAAATGGACAGAGGATCAGGATGATAGTAATTGACTGAAACAGGACATAGATAATTAGAATGGACAGAGGATGAGGATGATAGTAATTGACTGAAACAGGACATAGATAATTAGAATGGACAGAGGATCAGGATGATAGTAATTGACTGAAACAGGACATAGATAATCGGAATGGACAGAGGATCCGGATGATAGTAATTGACTGAAACAGGACATAGATAATCAGCATGGACAGAGGATCAGGATGATAGTAATTGACTGAAACAGGACATAGATAATTAGAATGGACAGAGGATGAGGATGATATTAATTGACTGAAACAGGACATAGATAATTAGAATGGACAGAGGATCAGGATGATAGTAATTGACTGAAACAGGACATAGATAATCGGAATGGACAGAGGATCAGGATGATAGCAATTGACTGAAACAGGACATAGATAATTAGAATAGACAGAGGATCAGGATGATAGTAATTGACTGAAACAGGACATAGATAATTAGAATGGACAGAGGATCAGGATGATAGTAATTGACTGAAACAGGACATAGATAATCAGCATGGACAGAGGATCAGGATGATAATAATTGACTGAAACAGGACATAGATAATCAGCATGGACAGAGGATCAGGATGATAGTAATTGACTGAAACAGGACATAGATAATTAGAATGGACAGAGGATGAGGATGATATTAATTGACTGAAACAGGACATAGATAATTAGAATGGACAGAGGATCAGGATGATAGTAATTGACTGAAACAGGACATAGATAATCGGAATGGACAGAGGATCAGGATGATAGCAATTGACTGAAACAGGACATAGATAATTAGAATAGACAGAGGATCAGGATGATAGTAATTGACTGAAACAGGACATAGATAATCGGAATGGACAGACGTTCAGGATGATAGTAATTGACTGAAACAGGACATAGATAATTAGAATGGAAAGAGGATCAGGATGATAGTAATTGACTGAGACAGGACATAGATAAATGGAATGGACAGAGGATCAGGATGATATTAATTGACTGAAACAGGACATAGATAATTATAATGTTCAGAGGATCAGGATGATAGTAATTGACTTAAACAGGACATGGATAATTAGAATGTTCAGAGGATCAGGATGATAGTAATTGACTGAAACAGGACATAGATGATTAGAATAGACAGAGTATCAGGATGATAGTAATTGACTGAAACAGGACACAGATAATTAAAATGGACAGATTATCAGGATGATAGTAATTGACTGAAACAGGACATAGATAATTTGAATGGACAGTGGGTCAGGATGATAGTAATTGACTGAAACAGGACATAGATAATTAGAATGTTCAGAGGATCAGGATAACAGTAATTGACTGAAACGGGACATAGATAATTAGAATGGACAGAGGATCAGGATGATAGTAATTGACTGAAACAGGACATAGATAATTAGAATGTTCAGAGGATCAGGTTGATAGTAATTGACTGAAACAGGACACAGATAATTAGAATAGACAGAGGATCAGGATGATACTAATTGACTGAAACAGGACATAGATAATTAGAATGTTCAGAGGATCAGGATGATAGTAATTGACTGAAACAGGACATAGATAATTAGAATAGACAGAAGATAAGGATGATACTAATTGACTGAAACAGGACATAGATAATTAGAATGTTCAGAGGATCAGGATGATAGTAATTGACTGAAACAGGACATAGATAATTAGAATAGACAGAGGATCAGGATGATAGTAATTGACTGAAACAGGACATAGATAATTAGAATGGACAGAGGATCAGGCTGATAGTAATTGACTGAAACAGGAGATAGATAATTAGAATGTTCAGAGGATCAGGATAACAGTAATGGACTGAAACGGGACATAGATAATTAGAATGGACAGAGGATCAGGATGATAGTAATTGACTGAAACAGGACATAGATAATTAGAATGTTCAGAGGATCAGGTTGATAGTAATTGACTGAAACAGGACACAGATAATTAGAATAGACAGAGGATCAGGATGATACTAATTGACTGAAACAGGACATAGATAATTAGAATGTTCAGAGGATCAGGATGATAGTAATTGACTGAAACAGGACATAGATAATTAGAATAGACAGAAGATAAGGATGATACTAATTGACTGAAACAGGACATAGATAATTAGAATGTTCAGAGGATCAGGATGATAGTAATTGACTGAAACAGGACATAGATAATTAGAATAGACAGAGGATCAGGATGATAGTAATTGACTGAAACAGGACATAGATAATTAGAATGGACAGAGGATCAGGATGATAGTAATTGACTGAAACAGGACATAGATAATTAGAATGGACAGAGGATCAGGCTGATAGTAAGTGACTGAAACAGGACATAGATGATTAGAATGGACAGAGGATCAGGATGATCGTAATTGACTGAAACAGGACATAGATAATTAGAATGGACAGAGGATCAGGCTGATAGTAAGTGACTGAAACAGGACATAGATGATTAGAATGGACAGAGGATCAGGATGATCGTAATTGACTGAAACGGGACAGAGATAATTAGAATGGACAGAGGATCAGGATGATAGTAATTGACTGAAACGGGGCATAGATAATTAGAATGGAGAGAGGATCATGATGATAGTAATTGACTGAAACAGGACATAGATAATTAGAATGGACAGAGGGCCAGGATGATAGTAATTGAATGAAACAGGACATAGATAATTAGAATGGACAGAGGATCAGGATGATAGTGATTGACTGGAACAGGACATAGATAATTAGAATAGACAGAGGATCAGGATGATAGTAATTGACTGAAACAGGACATAGATAATTATAGTAGACAGAGGATCAGGGTCATAGTATTTGACTGAAACTGGACATAGATATTTAGAATAGACAGAGGATCAGGATGATAGTAATTGACTGAAACAGGACATAGATAATTAGAATGGACAGAGGATCAGGATGATAGTAATTGACTGAAACAGGACATAGATAATTAGAATAGACAGAGGATCAGGATGATAGCAATTGACTGAAACAGGACATAGATAATTGGAGTCGACAGAGGATCAGGATGATAGTAATTGACTGAAACAGGACATAGATAATCAGAATGGACAGAGGATCAGGATGATCGTAATTGACTGAAACGGGACAGAGATAATTAGAATGGACAGAGGATCAGGATGATCGTAATTGACTGAAACTGGACATAGATATTTAGAATAGACAGAGGATCAGGATGATAGTAATTGACTGAAACAGGACATACATAATTAGAATGGACAGAGGATCAGGATGATAGTAATTGACTGAAACAGGACATAGATAATTAGAATAGACAGAGGATCAGGATGATAGTAATTGACTGAAACAGGACATAGATAATTGGAGTCGACAGAGGATCAGGATGATAGTAATTGACTGAAACAGGACATAGATAATCAGAATGGACAGAGGATCAGGATGATAGTAATTGACTGAAACAGGACATAGATGATTAGAGTAGACAGATTATCAGGATGATAGTAATATTGACTGAAACGTGACATAGATAATTAGAATACACAGAGGATCAGGATGATAGTAATTGACTGAAACAGGACATAGATAATTAGAATAGACAGAGGATCAGGATGATAGTAATATTGACTGAAACAGGACATAGATAATTAGAATGGACAGAGGATCAGGATGATAGTAATTGACTGAAACAGGACATAGTTGATTAGAGTAGACAGATTATCAGGATGATAGTAATTGACTGAAACAGGACATAGATAATTAGAATAGACAGAGGATCTGGATGATAGTAATATTGACTGAAACAGGACATAGATAATTAGAATGGACAGAGGATCAGGATGACAGTAATTGACTGAAACAGGACATAGATAATTAGAACAGACAGAGGATCAGGATGATAGTAATTGACTGAAACAGGACATAGATAATTAGAATGGACAGAGGATCAGGATGATAGTAATTGACTGAAATAGGACATAGATAATTAGAACAGACAGAGGATCAGGATGATAGTAATTGACTGAAACAGGACATAGATAATTAGAACAGACAGAGGATCAGGATGATAGTAATTGACTGAAACAGGACATAGATAATTAGAACAGACAGAGGATCAGGATGATAGTAATTGACTGAAACAGGACATAGATAATTAGAATGTTCAGAGGATCAGGATGATAGTAATTGACTGAAACAGGACATAGATGATTAGAGTAGACAGATTATCAGGATGATAGTAATATTGACTGAAACGTGACATAGATAATTAGAATAGACAGAGGATCAGGATGATAGTAATTGACTGAAACAGGACATAGATGATTAGAGTAGACAGATTATCAGGATGATAGTAATTGACTGAAACAGGATATAGATAATTAGAATACACAGAGGATCAGGATGATAGTAATTGACTGAAACAGGACATAGATAATTAGAATAGACAGAGGATCAGGATGATAGTAATATTGACTGAAACAGGACATAGATAATTAGAATGGACAGAGGATCAGGATGATAGTAATTGACTGAAACAGGACATAGATGATTAGAGTAGACAGATTATCAGGATGATAGTAATATTGACTGAAACAGGACACAGATAACTAGAATACACAGAGGATCAGGATGATAGTAATTGACTGAAACAGGACATAGATGATTAGAATAGACAGAGGATCAGGATGATAGTAATTGACTGAAACAGGACACAGATAATTAAAATGGACAGATTATCAGGATGATAGTAATTGACTGAAACAGGACATAGATAATTAGAATAGACAGAGGATCAGGATGATAGTAATTGACTGAAACAGGACATAGATAATTAGAATGGACAGAGGATCAGGCTGATAGTAATTGACTGAAACAGGACATAGATAATTAGAATGTTCAGAGGATCAGGATAACAGTAATTGACTGAAACGGGACATAGATAATTAGAATGGACAGAGGATCAGGATGATAGTAATTGACTGAAACAGGACATAGATAATTAGAATGTTCAGAGGATCAGGTTGATAGTAATTGACTGAAACAGGACACAGATAATTAGAATAGACAGAGGATCAGGATGATACTAATTGACTGAAACAGGACATAGATAATTAGAATGTTCAGAGGATCAGGATGATAGTAATTGACTGAAACAGGACATAGATAATTAGAATAGACAGAAGATAAGGATGATACTAATTGACTGAAACAGGACATAGATAATTAGAATGTTCAGAGGATCAGGATGATAGTAATTGACTGAAACAGGACATAGATAATTAGAATAGACAGAGGATCAGGATGATAGTAATTGACTGAAACAGGACATAGATAATTAGAATGGACAGAGGATCAGGCTGATAGTAATTGACTGAAACAGGACATAGATAATTAGAATGGACAGAGGATCAGGCTGAAAGTAAGTGACTGAAACAGGACATAGATAATTAGAATGGACAGAGGATCAGGATGATCGTAATTGACTGAAACAGGACACAGATAATTAGAATGGACAGAGGATCAGGCTGATAGTAAGTGACTGAAACAGGACATAGATGATTAGAATGGACAGAGGATCAGGATGATCGCAATTGACTGAAACGGGACAGAGATAATTAGAATGGACAGAGGATCAGGATGATAGTAATTGACTGAAACAGGGCATAGATAATTAGAATGGAGAGAGGATCATGATGATAGTAATTGACTGAAACAGGACATAGATAATTAGAATGGACAGAGGGCCAGGATGATAGTAATTGACTGAAACAGGACATAGATAATTAGAATGGACAGAGGATCAGGATGATAGTAATTGACTGAAACAGGACATAGATAATTAGAATGGACAGAGGATCAGGATGATAGTAATTGACTGAAACAGGACATCGATAATTAGAATAGGCAGAGGATCAGGGTGATAGTAATTGACTGAAACAGGACATAGATAATTGGAATGGACTGAGGATCAGGATGATATTAATTGTCTGAAACAGGTCATAGATAATTATAGTAGACAGAGGATCACGGTCATAGTATTTGACTGAAACTGGACATAGATATTTAGAATAGACAGAGGATCAGGATGATAGTAATTGACTGAAACAGGACATAGATAATTAGAATGGACAGAGGATCAGGATGATAGTAATTGACTGAAACAGGACATAGATAATTAGAATAGAAAGAGGATCAGGATGATAGTAATTGACTGAAACAGGACATAGATAATTGGAGTCGACAGAGGATCAGGATGATAGTAATTGACTGAAACAGGACATAGATAATCAGAATGGACAGAGGATCAGGATGATCGTAATTGACTGAAACGGGACAGAGATAATTAGAATGGACAGAGGATCAGGATGATCGTAATTGACTGAAACTGGACATAGATATTTAGAATAGACAGAGGATCAGGATGATAGTAATTGACTGAAACAGGACATAGATAATTAGAATGGACAGAGGATCAGGATGATAGTAATTGACTGAAACAGGACATAGATAATTAGAATAGACAGAGGATCAGGATGATAGTAATTGACTGAAACAGGACATAGATAATTGGAGCCGACAGAGGATCAGGATGATAGTAATTGACTGAAACAGGACATAGATAATCAGAATGGACAGAGGATCAGGATGATAGTAATTGACTGAAACAGGACATAGATGATTAGAGTAGACAGATTATCAGGATGATAGTAATATTGACTGAAACGTGACATAGATAATTAGAATACGCAGAGGATCAGGATGATAGTAATTGACTGAAACAGGACATAGATAATTAGAATAGACAGAGGATCAGGATGATAGTAATATTGACTGAAACAGGACATAGATAATTAGAATGGACAGAGGATCAGGATGATAGTAATTGACTGAAACGGGACATAGTTGATTAGAGTAGACAGATTATCAGGATGATAGTAATTGACTGAAACAGGACATAGATAATTAGAATAGACAGAGGATCAGGATGATAGTAATATTGACTGAAACAGGACATAGATAATTAGAATGGACAGAGGATCAGGATGACAGTAATTGACTGAAACAGGACATAGATAATTAGAACAGACAGAGGATCAGGATGATAGTAATTGACTGAAACAGGACATAGATAATTAGAATGGACAGAGGATCAGGATGATAGTAATTGACTGAAACAGGACATAGATAATTAGAACAGACAGAGGATCAGGATGATAGTAATTGACTGAAACAGGACATAGATAATTAGAACAGACAGAGGATCAGGATGATAGTAATTGACTGAAACAGGACATAGATAATTAGAATGTTCAGAGGATCAGGATGATAGTAATTGACTGAAACAGGACATAGATAATTCGAATAGACAGAGGATCAGGATGATAGTAATTGACTGAAACAGGACATAGATAATTAGAATGGTCAGAGGATCAGGATGATAGTAATTGTCTGAAATAGGACACAGATAATTAGAATGGACAGAGGAACAGGATGATAGCAATTGACTGAAACAGTACATAGATAATTAGAATAGACAGAGGATCAGGATGATAGTAATTGACTGAAACAGGACATAGATAATTAGAATGGTCAGAGGATCAGGATGATAGTAATTGACTGAAACAGGACATAGCTAATTAGAATAGACAGAGGATCAGGATGATAGTAATTGACTGAAACAGGACATTGCTAATTGGAATGGTCAGAGGATCAGGATGATAGTAATTGACTGAAATAGGACATAGATACTTACAATGATCAGAGGATCAGGATGATAGTAATTGACTGAAACAGGACATAGATACTTAGAATAGACAGAGGATCAGGATGATAGCAATTGACTGAAACAGGACATAGATAATTAGAATAGACAAAGGATCAGGATGATAATAATTGACCGAAACTGGACATAATTAATTAGAATGGACAGAGGAAAAGGATGATAGTAATTGACAGAAACAGGACATAGATAAGTGGAATGGACAAAGGATCAGGATGATAGTAATTTACTGAAACAGGACATAGATAATTACAATGATCAGAGGATCAGGATGATAGTAATTGACTGAAACAGGACATAGATAATTAGAATAGACAGAGGATCAGGATGATAGTAATTGACTGAAACAGGACATAGATAATTAGAATGGTCAGAGGATCAGGATGATAGTAATTGACTGAAACAGGACATAGATAATTAGAATGGGCAGAGGATCAGGATGATAGTAATTGACTGAAACAGGACATAGAAAATTAGAATAGACAGAGGATCAGGATGATAGTAATTGACTGAAACAGGAAATAGATAATTAGAATGTTCAGAGGATCAGGATGATAGTAATTGACTGAAACAGGACATAGATAATTAGAATGGGCAGAGGATCAGGATGATAGTAATTGACTGAAACAGGAAATAGATAATTAGAATAGACAGAGGATCAGGATGATAGTAATTGACTGAAACAGGACATAGAAAATTAGAATAGACAGTGGATCAGGATGATAGTAATTGACTGAAACAGGAAATAGATAATTAGAATGTTCAGAGGATCAGGATGATAGTAATTGACTGAAACAGGACATAGATAATTAGAATGGGCAGAGGATCAGGATGATAGTAATTGACTGAAACAGGACATAGATAATTAGAATGTTCAGAGGATCAGGATGATAGTAATTGACTGAAAGAGGAAATAGATAATTAGAATAGACAGAGGATCAGGATGATAGTAATTGACTGAAACAGGACATAGATAATTAGAATGGACAGAGGATCAGGATGATACTAATTGACCGAAAGTGGACATAATTAATTAGCATGGACAGAGGATCAGGATGATAGTAATTGACTGAAACAGGAAATAGATAATTAGAATAGACAGAGGAAAAGGATGATAGTAATTGACTGAAACAAGACATAGATAATTAGAATGGACAGAGGATCAGGATGATAGTAATTGACTGAAACAGGACATCGATAATTAGAATGGACAGAGGATCAGGATGATAGTAATTGACTGAAACAGGACATAGATAATTAGAATGGACAGAGGATCAGGATGACAGTAATTGACTGAAACAGGACATAGATAATTAGAATGGACAGAGGATCAGGATGATAGTAATTGACTGAAACAGGACATAGATAATTAGAATGGACAGAGGATCAGGATGATAGTAATTGACTGAAACAAGTCATAGATAATTAGAATGGACAGAGGATCAGGATGATAGTAATTGACTGAAACAGGACATCGATAATTAGAATGGACAGATGATCAGGATGATAGTAATTGACTGAAACAGGACATAGATAATTAGAATGGACAGAGGATCAGGATGACAGTAATTGACTGAAACAGGACATAGATAATTAGAATAGACAGAAGATCCGGATGATAGTAATTGACTGAAACAGGACATAGATAATTAGGATATACAGAGGATCAGGATGATAGTAATTGACCGAAAGTGGACATAGTTAATTGGAATGGACAGAGGAAAAGGATGATAGTAATTGACTGAAACAGGACATAGATAATTAGAATGGACAGAGGATCAGGATGATAGTAATTGACTGAAACAGGACATAGATTATTAGAATGGACAGAGGATCAGGATGATAGTAATTGACTGAAACAGGACAAAGATAATCAAAATGGACAGAGGATCAGGATGATAGTAATTGACTGAAACAGGACATAGATACTTAGAATGGACATAGGATCAGGATGATGTTAATATTGACTGAAACAGGACATAGATAATTAGAATGGACAGAGGATCAGGATGATAGTAACATTGACTGAAACAAGACATAGATAATTAGAATGGACAGCGGATCAGGATGACATCAAAAGACTGAAACAGCACACAGATGATTAGACTGGACTGAGGATCAGGATGATCGTAATATTGACTGAAACAAGACATAGATAATTAGAATGGACAGAGGATCAGGATGACAGAAATTGACTGAAACAGGACATAGATAATTAGAATGGACAGAGGATCAGGATGATAGTAATTGACTGAAACAGGACATAGATAATTAGAATGTTCAGAGGATCAGGATGATAGTAATTGACTGAAACAGGACATAGATAATTAGAATGGACAGAGGATCAGGATGATAGTAATTGACTGAAACAGGACATTGATAAATAGAATGTTCAGAGGATCAGGATGATAGTAATTGACTGATACAGGACATAGATAATTAGAATGGACAGAGAATCAGGATGATAGTAATTGACTGAAACAGGACATAGATAATTAGAATGTTCAGAGGATCAGGATGATAGTAATTGACTGAAACAGGACATAGATAATTAGAATGTTCAGAGGATCAGGATGATAGTAATTGACTGAAACAGGACATAGATAATTAGAATGGACAGAGGATCAGGATGATAGTAATTGACTGAAACAGGACATAGATAATTAGAATAGACAGAGGATCAGGATGATAGTAATTGACTGAAACAGGACATAGATAATTAGAATGTTCAGAGGATCAGGATGATAGTAATTGACTGAAACAGGACATAGATAATTAGAATAGACAGAGGATCAGGATGATAGTAATTGACTGAAACAGGACATAGATTATTAGAATGGACAGAGGATCAGGATGATAGTAATTGCCTGAAACAGGACATAGATAATTAGAATAGACAGAGAATCAGGATGATAGTAATTGACTGAAACAGGACATAGATAATTAGAATGGACAGAGGATCAGGATGATAGTAATTGACTGAAACAGGACATAGATAATTAGAATGTTCAGAGGATAAGGATGATTGTAATTGACTGAAACAGGACATAGATAATTAGAATGGACGGAGGATCAGGATGATAGTAATTGACTGAAACAGGACATAGATAATTAGAATGTTCAGAGGATCAGGATGATCGTAATTGACTGAAACAGGACATAGATAATTAGAATGGACAGAGGATCAGGATGATAGTAATTGACTGAAACAGGACATTGATAATTAGAATGTTCAGAGGATCAGGATGATAGTAATTGACTGAAACAGGACATAGATAATTAGAATGGACAGAGAATCAGGATGACAGTAATTGACTGAAACAGGACATAGATAATTAGAATGGACAGAGGATCAGGATGACAGTAATTGACTGAAACAGGACATAGATAATTAGAATGTTCAGAGGATCAGGATGATAGTAATTGACTGAAACAGGACATAGATAATTAGAATAGACAGAGGATCAGGATGATAGTAATTGACTGAAACAGGACATAGATAATTAGAATGTTCAGAGGATCAGGATGATAGTAATTGACTGAAAAAGGACATAGATAATTAGAATAGACAGAGGATCAGGATGATAGTAATTGACTGAAACAGGACATAGATTATTAGAATGGACAGAGGATCAGGATGATAGTAATTGCCTGAAACAGGACATAGATAATTAGAATAGACAGAGGATCAGGATGATAGTAATTGACTGAAACAGGACATAGATAATTAGAATGGACAGAGGATCAGGATGATAGTAATTGACTGAAACAGGACATAGATAATTAGAATGTTCAGAGGATAAGGATGATAGTAATTGACTGAAACTGGACATAGATAATTAGAATGGACGGAGGATCAGGATGATAGTAATTGACTGAAACAGGACATTGATAATTAGAATAGACAGAGGATCAGGATGATAGTAATTGACTGAAACAGGACATAGATAATTAGAATGTTCAGAGGATCAGGATGATAGTAATTGACTGAAACAGGACATTGATAATTAGAATAGGCAGAGGATCAGGATGATAGTAATTGACTGAAACAGGACATAGATTATTAGAATGGACAGAGGATCAGGATGATAGTAATTGCCTGAAACAGGACATAGATAATGAGAATAGACAGAGGATCAGAATGATAGTAATTGACTGAAACAGGACATAGATAATTAGAATGGACAGAGGATCAGGATGATAGTAATTGACTGAAACAGGACATAGATAATTAGAATGTTCAGAGGATCAGGATGAAAGTAATTGACTGAAACAGGACATAGATAATTAGAATGGACAGAGGATCAGGATGATAGTAATTGACTGAAACAGGACATAGATAATTAGAATGGACAGAGGATCAGGATGATAGTAATTGACTGAAACAGGACATAGATAATTAGAATGTTCAGAGGATCAGGATGATAGTAATTGACTGAAACAGGACATAGATAATTAGAATGGACAGAGGATCAGGATGACAGTAATTGACGGAAACAGGACATAGATAAATAGAATACACAGAGGATCAGGATGATAGTAATTGACTGAAACAGGACATAGATAATTTGAATGGACAGAGGATCAGGATGATAGTAATTGACTGAAACAGGACATAGATAATTAGAATGTTCAGAGGATCAGGATGATAGTAAGTGACTGAAACAGGACATAGATAATTAGAATGGACAGAGGATCAGGATGATAGTAATTGACTGAAACAGGACATAGATAATTAGAATGTTCAGAGGATCAGGATGATAGTAATTGACTGAAACAGGACATAGATAATTAGAATGCACAGAGGATCAGGATGATAGTAATTGACTGAAACAGAACATAGATAATTAGAATAGACAGAGGATCAGGATGATAGTAATTGACTGAAACAGGACATAGATAATTAGAATAGACAGAGGATCAGGATGATAGTAATTGACTGAAACAGGACATAGATAATTAGAATAGACAGAGGATCAGGATGATAGTAATTGACTGAAACAGGACATAGATAATTAGAATGTTCAGAGGATCAGGATGATAGTAATTGACTGAAACAGGACATAGATAATTAGAATGGACGGAGGATCAGGATGATAGTAATTGACTGAAACAGGACATAGATAATTAGAATGGACAGAGGATCAGGATGATAGTAATTGACTGAAACAGGACATAGATTATTAGAATGGACAGAGGATCAGGATGATAGTAATTGACTGAAACAGGACATAGATAATTAGAATAGACAGAGGATCAGGATGATAGTAATTGACTGAAACAGGACATAGATAATTAGAATGTTCAGAGGATCAGGATGATAGTAATTGACTGAAACAGGACATAGATAATTAGAATAGACAGAGGATCAGGATGATAGTAATTGACTGAAACAGGACATAGATTATTAGAATGGACAGAGGATCAGGATGATAGTAATTGCCTGAAACAGGACATAGATAATTAGAATAGACAGAGGATCAGGATGATAGTAATTGACTGAAACAGGACATAGATAATTAGAATGGACAGAGGATCAGGATGATAGTAATTGACTGAAACAGGACATAGATAATTAGAATGGACAGAGGATCAGGATGACAGTAATTGACTGAAACAGGACATAGATAATTAGAATGGACAGAGGATCAGGATGATAGTAATTGACTGAAACAGGACATAGATAATTAGAATGGACAGAGGATCAGGATGATAGTAATTGACTGAAACAAGTCATAGATAATTAGAATGGACAGAGGATCAGGATGATAGTAATTGACTGAAACAGGACATCGATAATTAGAATGGACAGATGATCAGGATGATAGTAATTGACTGAAACAGGACATAGATAATTAGAATGGACAGAGGATCAGGATGACAGTAATTGACTGAAACAGGACATAGATAATTAGAATGGACAGAGGATCAGGATGATAGTAATTGACTGAAACAGGACATCGATAATTAGAATGGACAGATGATCAGGATGATAGTAATTGACTGAAACAGGACATAGATAATTAGGATATACAGAGGATCAGGATGATAGTAATTGACCGAAAGTGGACATAGTTAATTGGAATGGACAGAGGAAAAGGATGATAGTAATTGACTGAAACAGGACATAGATAATTAGAATGGACAGAGGATCAGGATGATAGTAATTGACTGAAACAGGACATAGATTATTAGAATGGACAGAGGATCAGGATGATAGTAATTGACTGAAACAGGACAAAGATAATCAAAATGGACAGAGGATCAGGATGATAGTAATTGACTGAAACAGGACATAGATACTTAGAATGGACATAGGATCAGGATGATGTTAATATTGACTGAAACAGGACATAGATAATTAGAATGGACAGAGGATCAGGATGATAGTAACATTGACTGAAACAAGACATAGATAATTAGAATGGACAGCGGATCAGGATGACATCAAAAGACTGAAACAGCACACAGATGATTAGACTGGACTGAGGATCAGGATGATCGTAATATTGACTGAAACAAGACATAGATAATTAGAATGGACAGAGGATCAGGATGACAGAAATTGACTGAAACAGGACATAGATAATTAGAATGGACAGAGGATCAGGATGATAGTAATTGACTGAAACAGGACATAGATAATTAGAATGTTCAGAGGATCAGGATGATAGTAATTGACTGAAACAGGACATAGATAATTAGAATGGACAGAGGATCAGGATGATAGTAATTGACTGAAACAGGACATTGATAAATAGAATGTTCAGAGGATCAGGATGATAGTAATTGACTGATACAGGACATAGATAATTAGAATGGACAGAGAATCAGGATGATAGTAATTGACTGAAACAGGACATAGATAATTAGAATGTTCAGAGGATCAGGATGATAGTAATTGACTGAAACAGGACATAGATAATTAGAATGTTCAGAGGATCAGGATGATAGTAATTGACTGAAACAGGACATAGATAATTAGAATGGACAGAGGATCAGGATGATAGTAATTGACTGAAACAGGACATAGATAATTAGAATAGACAGAGGATCAGGATGATAGTAATTGACTGAAACAGGACATAGATAATTAGAATGTTCAGAGGATCAGGATGATAGTAATTGACTGAAACAGGACATAGATAATTAGAATAGACAGAGGATCAGGATGATAGTAATTGACTGAAACAGGACATAGATTATTAGAATGGACAGAGGATCAGGATGATAGTAATTGCCTGAAACAGGACATAGATAATTAGAATAGACAGAGAATCAGGATGATAGTAATTGACTGAAACAGGACATAGATAATTAGAATGGACAGAGGATCAGGATGATAGTAATTGACTGAAACAGGACATAGATAATTAGAATGTTCAGAGGATAAGGATGATTGTAATTGACTGAAACAGGACATAGATAATTAGAATGGACGGAGGATCAGGATGATAGTAATTGACTGAAACAGGACATAGATAATTAGAATGTTCAGAGGATCAGGATGATCGTAATTGACTGAAACAGGACATAGATAATTAGAATGGACAGAGGATCAGGATGATAGTAATTGACTGAAACAGGACATTGATAATTAGAATGTTCAGAGGATCAGGATGATAGTAATTGACTGAAACAGGACATAGATAATTAGAATGGACAGAGAATCAGGATGACAGTAATTGACTGAAACAGGACATAGATAATTAGAATGGACAGAGGATCAGGATGACAGTAATTGACTGAAACAGGACATAGATAATTAGAATGTTCAGAGGATCAGGATGATAGTAATTGACTGAAACAGGACATAGATAATTAGAATAGACAGAGGATCAGGATGATAGTAATTGACTGAAACAGGACATAGATAATTAGAATGTTCAGAGGATCAGGATGATAGTAATTGACTGAAAAAGGACATAGATAATTAGAATAGACAGAGGATCAGGATGATAGTAATTGACTGAAACAGGACATAGATTATTAGAATGGACAGAGGATCAGGATGATAGTAATTGCCTGAAACAGGACATAGATAATTAGAATAGACAGAGGATCAGGATGATAGTAATTGACTGAAACAGGACATAGATAATTAGAATGGACAGAGGATCAGGATGATAGTAATTGACTGAAACAGGACATAGATAATTAGAATGTTCAGAGGATAAGGATGATAGTAATTGACTGAAACTGGACATAGATAATTAGAATGGACGGAGGATCAGGATGATAGTAATTGACTGAAACAGGACATTGATAATTAGAATAGACAGAGGATCAGGATGATAGTAATTGACTGAAACAGGACATAGATAATTAGAATGTTCAGAGGATCAGGATGATAGTAATTGACTGAAACAGGACATTGATAATTAGAATAGGCAGAGGATCAGGATGATAGTAATTGACTGAAACAGGACATAGATTATTAGAATGGACAGAGGATCAGGATGATAGTAATTGCCTGAAACAGGACATAGATAATGAGAATAGACAGAGGATCAGAATGATAGTAATTGACTGAAACAGGACATAGATAATTAGAATGGACAGAGGATCAGGATGATAGTAATTGACTGAAACAGGACATAGATAATTAGAATGTTCAGAGGATCAGGATGAAAGTAATTGACTGAAACAGGACATAGATAATTAGAATGGACAGAGGATCAGGATGATAGTAATTGACTGAAACAGGACATAGATAATTAGAATGGACAGAGGATCAGGATGATAGTAATTGACTGAAACAGGACATAGATAATTAGAATGTTCAGAGGATCAGGATGATAGTAATTGACTGAAACAGGACATAGATAATTAGAATGGACAGAGGATCAGGATGACAGTAATTGACGGAAACAGGACATAGATAAATAGAATACACAGAGGATCAGGATGATAGTAATTGACTGAAACAGGACATAGATAATTTGAATGGACAGAGGATCAGGATGATAGTAATTGACTGAAACAGGACATAGATAATTAGAATGTTCAGAGGATCAGGATGATAGTAAGTGACTGAAACAGGACATAGATAATTAGAATGGACAGAGGATCAGGATGATAGTAATTGACTGAAACAGGACATAGATAATTAGAATGTTCAGAGGATCAGGATGATAGTAATTGACTGAAACAGGACATAGATAATTAGAATGCACAGAGGATCAGGATGATAGTAATTGACTGAAACAGAACATAGATAATTAGAATAGACAGAGGATCAGGATGATAGTAATTGACTGAAACAGGACATAGATAATTAGAATAGACAGAGGATCAGGATGATAGTAATTGACTGAAACAGGACATAGATAATTAGAATAGACAGAGGATCAGGATGATAGTAATTGACTGAAACAGGACATAGATAATTAGAATGTTCAGAGGATCAGGATGATAGTAATTGACTGAAACAGGACATAGATAATTAGAATGGACGGAGGATCAGGATGATAGTAATTGACTGAAACAGGACATAGATAATTAGAATGGACAGAGGATCAGGATGATAGTAATTGACTGAAACAGGACATAGATTATTAGAATGGACAGAGGATCAGGATGATAGTAATTGACTGAAACAGGACATAGATAATTAGAATAGACAGAGGATCAGGATGATAGTAATTGACTGAAACAGGACATAGATAATTAGAATGTTCAGAGGATCAGGATGATAGTAATTGACTGAAACAGGACATAGATAATTAGAATAGACAGAGGATCAGGATGATAGTAATTGACTGAAACAGGACATAGATTATTAGAATGGACAGAGGATCAGGATGATAGTAATTGCCTGAAACAGGACATAGATAATTAGAATAGACAGAGGATCAGGATGATAGTAATTGACTGAAACAGGACATAGATAATTAGAATGGACAGAGGATCAGGATGATAGTAATTGACTGAAACAGGACATAGATAATTAGAATGTTCAGAGGATAAGGATGATAGTAATTGACTGAAACAGGACATAGATAATTAGAATGGACGGAGGATCAGGATGATAGTAATTGACTGAAACAGGCCATAGATAATTAGAATAGACAGAGGATCAGGATGATAGTAATTGACTGAAACAGGACATAGATAATTAGAATGTTCAGAGGATCAGGATGATAGTAATTGACTGAAACAGGACATTGATAATTAGAATAGACAGAGGATCAGGATGATAGTAATTGACTGAAACAGGACATAGATTATTAGAATGGACAGAGGATCAGGATGATAGTAATTGCCTGAAACAGGACATAGATAATTAGAATAGACAGAGGATCAGGATGATAGTAATTGACTGAAACAGGACATAGATAATTAGAATGGACAGAGGATCAGGATGATAGTAATTGACTGAAACAGGACATAGATAATTAGAATGTTCAGAGGATCAGGATGATAGTAATTGACTGAAACAGGACATAGATAATTAGAATGGACAGAGGATCAGGATGATAGTAATTGACTGAAACAGGACATAGATTATTAGAATGGACAGAGGATCAGGATGATAGTAATTGACTGAAACAGGACATAGATAATTAGAATGTTCAGAGGATCAGGATGATAGTAATTGACTGAAACAGGACATAGATAATTAGAATGGACAGAGGATCAGGATGACAGTAATTGACGGAAACAGGACATAGATAATTAGAATACACAGAGGATCAGGATGATAGTAATTGACTGAAACAGGACATAGATAATTTGAATGGACATAGGATCAGGATGATAGTAAGTGACTGAAACAGGACATAGATAATTAGAATGGACAGAGGATCAGGATGATAGTAATTGACTGAAACAGGACATAGATAATTAGAATGTTCAGAGGATCAGGATGATAGTAATTGACTGAAACAGGACATAGATAATTAGAATGGACAGAGGATCAGGATGATAGTAATTGACTGAAACAGGACATAGATAATTAGAATGGACAGAGGATCAGGATGATAGTAATTGACTGAAACAGGACATAGATAATTAGAATGGACAGAGGATCAGGATGATAGCAATTGACTGAAACAGGACATAGATAATTAGAATGTTCAGAGGATCAGGATGATAGTAATTGACTGAAACAGGACATTGATAATTAGAATGGACAGAGGATCAGGATGACAGTAATTGACGGAAACAAGACATAGATAATTAGAATACACAGAGGATCAGGATGATAGTAATTGACTGAAACAGGACATAGATAATTTGAATGGACATAGGATCAGGATGATAGTCAGTGACTGAAACAGGACATAGATAATTAGAATGGACAGAGGATCAGGATGATAGTAATTGACTGAAACAGGACATAGATAATTAGAATAGACAGAGGATCAGGATGATAGTAATTGACTGAAACAGGACATAGATAATTAGAATAGACAGAGGATCAGGATGATAGTAATTGACTGAAACAGGACATAGATTATTAGAATGGACAGAGGATCAGGATGATAGTAATTGACTGAAACAGGACATAGATAATTAGAATAGACAGAGGATCAGGATGATAGTAATTGACTGAAACAGGACATAGATAATTAGAATGGACAGAGGATCAGGATGATAGTAATTGACTGAAACAGGACATAGATAATTAGAATGTTCAGAGGATCAGGATGATAGTAATTGACTGAAACAGGACACAGATAATTAGAATGGACAGAGGATCAGGATGATAGTAATTGACTGAAACAGGACATAGATAATTAGAATGGACAGAGGATCAGGATGATAGTAATTGACTGAAACAGGACATAGATAATTAGAATGGACAGAGGATCAGGATGATAGTAATTGACTGAAACAGGACATAGATAATTAGAATGGACAGATGATCAGGATGATAGTAATTGACTGAAACAGGACATAGATTATTAGAATAGACAGAGGATCAGGATGATATTAAGTGACTGAAACAGGACATAGATAATTAGAATGGACAGAGGATCAGGATGATAATTATTGACTGAAACAGGATATAGATAATTAGAATGGACAGAGGATCAGGATGATCGTAATATTGACTGAAACAAGACATAGATAATTAGAATGGACAGAGGATCAGGATGACAGAAATTGACTGAAACAGGGCATAGATAATTAGAATGGACAGAGGATCAGGATGATAGTAATTGACTGAAACAGGACATAGATAATTAGAATGGACAGAGGATCAGGATGATAATAATTGACTGAAACAGGACATAGATAATTAGAATGTTCAGAGGATCAGGATGATAGTAATTGACTGAAACAGGACATAGATAATTAGAATGGACAGAGGATCAGGATGATAGTAATTGACTGAAACAGGACATTGATAATTAGAATGTTCAGAGGATCAGGATGATAGTAATTGACTGAAACAGGACATAGATAATTAGAATGGACAGAGAATCAGGATGATAGTAATTTACTGAAACAGGACATAGATAATTAGAATATTCAGAGGATCAGGATGATAGTAATTGACTGAAACAGGACATAGATAATTAGAATAGACAGAGGATCAGGATGATAGTAATTGACTGAAACAGGACATAGATAATTAGAATGTTCAGAGGATCAGGATGACAGTAATTGACTGAAACAGGACATAGATAATTAGAATAGACAGAGGATCAGGATGATAGTAATTGACTGAAACAGGACATAGATAATTAGAATGTTCAGAGGATCAGGATGATAGTAATTGACTGAAACAGCACATAGATAATTAGAATAGACAGAGGATCAGGATGATAGTAATTGACTGAAACAGGACATAGATTATTAGAATGGACAGAGGATCAGGATGAGAGTAATTGCCTGAAACAGGACACAGATAATTAGAATAGACAGAGGATCAGGATAATAGTAATTGACTGAAACAGGACATAGATAATTAGAATGGACAGAGGATCAGGATGATAGTAATTGACTGAAACAGGACATAGATAATTAGAATGTTCAGAGGATCAGGATGATAGTAATTGACTGAAACAGGACATAGATAATTAGAATGGACAGAGGATCAGGATGATAGTAATTGACTGAAACAGGACATAGATAATTAGAATGGACAGAGGATCAGGATGATAGTAATTGACTGAAACAGGACATAGATAATTAGAATGTTCAGAGGATCAGGATGATAGTAATTGACTGAAACAGGACATAGTTAATTAGAATGGACAGAGGATCAGGATGATAGTAATTGACTGAAACAGGACATAGATAATTAGAATAGACAGAGGATCAGGATGATAGTAATTGACTGAAACAGGACATAGATTATTAGAATGGACAGAGGATCAGGATGATAGTAATTGACTGAAACAGGACATAGATAATTAGAATAGACAGAGGATCAGGATGATAGTAATTGACTGAAACATGACATAGATAATTAGAATGGACAGAGGATCAGGATGATAGTAATTGACTGAAACAGGACATAGATAATTAGAATGTTCAGAGGATCAGGATGATAGTAATTGACTGAAACAGGACATAGATAATTAGAATGGACAGAGGATCAGGATGATAGTAATTGACTGAAACAGGACATAGAAAATTAGAATGTTCAGAGGATCAGGATGATAGTAATTGACTGAAACAGGACATAGATAATTAGAATGGATAGAGGATCAGGATGATAGTAATTGACTGAAACAGGACATAGATAATTAGAATGGACAGATGATCAGGATGATAGTAATTGACTGAAACAGGACATAGATAATTAGAATAGACAGAGGATCAGGATGATATTAAGTGACTGAAACAGGACATAGATAATTAGAATGGACAGAGGATCAGGATGATAATTATTGACTGAAACAGGATATAGATAATTAGAATGGACAGAGGATCAGGATGATCGTAATATTGACTGAAACAAGACATAGATAATTAGAATGGACAGAGGATCAGGATGACAGAAATTGACTGAAACAGGGCATAGATAATTAGAATGGACAGAGGATCAGGATGATAGTAATTGACTGAAACAGGACATAGATAATTAGAATGGACAGAGGATCAGGATGATAGTAATTGACTGAAACAGGACATAGATAATTAGAATGTTCAGAGGATCAGGATGATAGTAATTGACTGAAACAGGACATAGATAATTAGAATGGACAGAGGATCAGGATGATAGTAATTGACTGAAACAGGACATTGATAATTAGAATGTTCAGAGGATCAGGATGATAGTAATTGACTGAAACAGGACATAGATAATTAGAATGGACAGAGAATCAGGATGATAGTAATTTACTGAAACAGGACATAGATAATTAGAATATTCAGAGGATCAGGATGATAGTAATTGACTGAAACAGGACATAGATAATTAGAATAGACAGAGGATCAGGATGATAGTAATTGACTGAAACAGGACATAGATAATTATAATGTTCAGAGGATCAGGATGATAGTAATTGACTGAAACAGGACATAGATAATTAGAATAGACAGAGGATCAGGATGATAGTAATTGACTGAAACAGGACATAGATAATTAGAATGTTCAGAGGATCAGGATGATAGTAATTGACTGAAACAGCACATAGATAATTAGAATAGACAAGGATCAGGATGATAGTAATTGACTGAAACAGGACATAGATTATTAGAATGGACAGAGGATCAGGATGATAGTAAATGCCTGAAACAGGACATAGATAATTAGAATAAACAGAGGATCAGGATAATAGTAATTGACTGAAACAGGACATAGATAATTAGAATGGACAGAGGATCAGGATGATAGTAATTGACTGAAACAGGACATAGATAATTAGAATGTTCAGAGGATCAGGATGATAGTAATTGACTGAAACAGGACATAGATAATTAGAATGGACAGAGGATCAGGATGATAGTAATTGACTGAAACAGGACATAGATAATTAGAATGGACAGAGGATCAGGATGATAGTAATTGACTGAAACAGGACATAGATAATTAGAATGTTCAGAGGATCAGGATGATAGTAATTGACTGAAACAGGACATAGTTAATTAGAATGGACAGAGGATCAGGATGATAGTAATTGACTGAAACAGGACATAGATAATTAGAATAGACGGAGGATCAGGATGATAGTAATTGACTGAAACAGGACATAGATTATTAAAATGGACAGAGGATCAGGATGATAGTAATTGACTGAAACAGGACATAGATAATTAGAATAGACAGAGGATCAGGATGATAGTAATTGACTGAAACATGACATAGATAATTAGAATGGACAGAGGATCAGGATGATAGTAATTGACTGAAACAGGACATAGATAATTAGAATGTTCAGAGGATCAGGATGATAGTAATTGACTGAAACAGGACATAGATAATTAGAATGGACAGAGGATCAGGATGATAGTAATTGACTGAAACAGGACATAGAAAATTAGAATGTTCAGAGGATCAGGATGATAGTAATTGACTGAAACAGGACATAGATAATTAGAATGGACAGAGGATCAGGATGATAGTAATTGACTGAAACAGGACATAGATAATTAGAATGGACAGAGGATCAGGATGATAGTAATTGACTGAAACAGGACATAGATAATTAGAATGGACAGAGGATCAGGATGATAGTAATTGACTGAAACAGGACATAGATAATTAGAATGGACAGAGGATCAGGATGATAGTAATTGACTGAAACAGGACATAGATAATTAGAATGGACAGAGGATCAGGATGACAGTAATTGACGGAAACAGGACATAGATAATTAGAATACACAGAGGATCAGGATGATAGTAATTGACTGAAACAGGACATAGATAATTTGAATGGACATAGGATCAGGATGATAGTAAGTGACTGAAACAGGACATAGATAATCAGCATGGACAGAGGATCAGGATGATAGTAATTGACTGAAACAGGACATAGATAATTAGAATGTGCAGAGGATCAGGATGATAGTAATTGACTGAAACAGGACATAGATAATTAGAATGTTCAGAGGATCAGGATGATAGTAATTGACTGAAACAGCACATAGATAATTAGAATGTTCAGAGGATCAGGATGATAGTAATTGACTGAAACAGGACATAGATAATTAGAATGGAAAGAGGATCAGGATGATAGTAATTGACTGAAACAGGACATAGATAATTAGAATGTTCAGAGGATCAGGATGATAGTAATTGACTGAAACAGGACATAGATAATTAGAATGTTCAGAGGATCAGGATGATAGTAATTGACTGAAACAGCACATAGATAATTAGAATAGACAGAGGATCAGGATGATAGTAATTGACTGAAACAGAACATAGATTATTAGAATGGACAGAGGATCAGGATGATAGTAATTGCCTGAAACAGGACATAGATAATTAGAATAGACAGAGGATCAGGATAATAGTAATTGACTGAAACAGGACATAGATAATTAGAATGGACAGAGGATCAGGATGATAGTAATTGACTGAAACAGGACATAGATAATTGGAATGTTCAGAGGATCAGGATGATAGTAATTGATTGAAACAGCACATAGATAATTAGAATAGACAGAGGATCAGGATGATAGTAATTGACTGAAACAGGACATAGATTATTAGAATGGACAGAGGATCAGGATGATAGTAATTGCCTGAAACAGGACATAGATAATTAGAATGGACAGAGGATCAGGATGATAGTAATTGACTGAAACAGGACATAGATAATTAGAATGTTCAGAGGATCAGGATGATAGTAATTGACTGAAACAGGACATAGATAATTAGAATGGACAGAGGATCAGGATGATAGTAATTGACTGAAACAGGACATAGATAATTTGAATTTTCAGAGGATCAGGATGATAGTAATTGACTGAAACAGGACATAGATAATTAGAATGGACAGAGGATCAGGATGATAGTAATTGACTGAAACAGGACATAGATAACTAGAATGGACAGAGGATCAGGATGATAGTAATTGACTGAAACAGGACATAGATAATTAGAATGGACAGAGGATCAGGATGATAGTAATTGACTGAGACAGGACATAGATAATTAGAATGTTCAGAGGATCAGGATGATAGTAATTGACTGAAACAGGACATAGATAATTAGAATGGACAGAGGATCAGGATGACAGTAATTGACGGAAACAGGACATAGATAATTAGAATACACAGAGGATCAGGATGATAGTAATTGACTGAAACAGGACATAGATAATTAGAATGGTCAGAGGATCAGGATGATACTAATTGACTGAAACAGGACATAGATAATTTGAATTTTCAGAGGATCAGGATGATAGTAATTGACTGAAACAGGACATAGATAATTAGAATGGACAGAGGATCAGGATGACAGTAATTGACGGAAACAGGACATAGATAATTAGAATACACAGAGGATCAGGATGATAGTAATTGACTGAAACAGGACATAGATAATTAGAATGGACATAGGATCAGGATGATAGTAATTGACTGAAACAGGACATAGATAATTAGAATGGACAGAGGATCAGGATGATAGTAAGTGACTGAAACAGGACATCGATAATTAGAATGTTCAGAGGATCAGGAAGATAGTAATTGACTGAAACAGGACATAGATAATTAGAATGGACAGTGGATCAGGATGATAGTAATTGACTGAAACAGGACATAGATAATTAGAATGGACAGAGGATCAGGATGATAGTAATTGACTGAAACAGGACATAGATAATTAGAATGGACAGAGGATCAGGATGATAGTAATTGACTGAAACAGGACATAGATAATTAGAATGGACAGAGGATCAGGATGACAGTAATTGACGGAAACAGGACATAGATAATTAGAATACACAGAGGATCAGGATGATAGTAATTGACTGAAACAGGACATAGATAATTTGAATGGACATAGGATCAGGATGATAGTAAGTGACTGAAACAGGACATAGATAATCAGCATGGACAGAGGATCAGGATGATAGTAATTGACTGAAACAGGACATAGATAATTAGAATGTGCAGAGGATCAGGATGATAGTAATTGACTGAAACAGGACATAGATAATTAGAATGTTCAGAGGATCAGGATGATAGTAATTGACTGAAACAGCACATAGATAATTAGAATGTTCAGAGGATCAGGATGATAGTAATTGACTGAAACAGGACATAGATAATTAGAATGGAAAGAGGATCAGGATGATAGTAATTGACTGAAACAGGACATAGATAATTAGAATGTTCAGAGGATCAGGATGATAGTAATTGACTGAAACAGGACATAGATAATTAGAATGTTCAGAGGATCAGGATGATAGTAATTGACTGAAACAGCACATAGATAATTAGAATAGACAGAGGATCAGGATGATAGTAATTGACTGAAACAGAACATAGATTATTAGAATGGACAGAGGATCAGGATGATAGTAATTGCCTGAAACAGGACATAGATAATTAGAATAGACAGAGGATCAGGATAATAGTAATTGACTGAAACAGGACATAGATAATTAGAATGGACAGAGGATCAGGATGATAGTAATTGACTGAAACAGGACATAGATAATTGGAATGTTCAGAGGATCAGGATGATAGTAATTGATTGAAACAGCACATAGATAATTAGAATAGACAGAGGATCAGGATGATAGTAATTGACTGAAACAGGACATAGATTATTAGAATGGACAGAGGATCAGGATGATAGTAATTGCCTGAAACAGGACATAGATAATTAGAATAGACAGAGGATCAGGATAATAGTAATTGACTGAAACAGGACATAGATAATTAGAATGGACAGAGGATCAGGATGATAGTAATTGACTGAAACAGGACATAGATAATTAGAATGTTCAGAGGATCAGGATGATAGTAATTGACTGAAACAGGACATAGATAATTAGAATGGACAGAGGATCAGGATGATAGTAATTGACTGAAACAGGACATAGATAATTTGAATTTTCAGAGGATCAGGATGATAGTAATTGACTGAAACAGGACATAGATAATTAGAATGGACAGAGGATCAGGATGATAGTAATTGACTGAAACAGGACATAGATAACTAGAATGGACAGAGGATCAGGATGATAGTAATTGACTGAAACAGGACATAGATAATTAGAATGGACAGAGGATCAGGATGATAGTAATTGACTGAGACAGGACATAGATAATTAGAATGTTCAGAGGATCAGGATGATAGTAATTGACTGAAACAGGACATAGATAATTAGAATGGACAGAGGATCAGGATGACAGTAATTGACGGAAACAGGACATAGATAATTAGAATACACAGAGGATCAGGATGATAGTAATTGACTGAAACAGGACATAGATAATTAGAATGGTCAGAGGATCAGGATGATACTAATTGACTGAAACAGGACATAGATAATTAGAATGTTAAGAGGATCAGGATGATAGTAATTGACTGAAACAGGACATAGATAATTCGAATAGACAGAGGATCAGGATGATAGTAATTGACTGAAACATGACATAGATAATTAGAATGGTCAGAGGATCAGGATGATAGTAATTGTCTGAAATTGGACATAGATAATTATAATGGACAGAGGAACAGGATGATAGCAATTGACTGAAACAGTACATAGATAATTAGAATAGACAGAGGATCAGGATGATAGTAATTGACTGAAACAGGACATAGATAATTAGAATAGACAGAGGATCAGGATGATAGTAATTGACTGAAACAGGACATAGCTAATTAGAATAGACAGAGGATCAGGATGATAGTAATTGACTGAAACAGGACATTGCTAATTGGAATGGACAGAGGATCAGGATGATAGTAATTGACTGAAACAGGACATAGATAATTAGAATAGACAGAGGATCAGGATGATAGCAATTGACTGAAACAGGACATAGATAATTAGAATAGACAAAGGATCAGGATGATAATAATTGACTGAAACAGGACATTGCTAATTGGAATGGACAGAGGATCAGGATGATAGTAATTGACTGAAACAGGACATAGATAATTAGAATAGACAGAGGATCAGGATGATAGCAATTGACTGAAACAGGACATAGATAATTAGAATAGACAAAGGATCAGGATGATAATAATTGACCGAAACTGGACATAATTAATTAGAATGGACAGAGGAAAAGGATGATAGTAATTGACAGAAACATGACATAGATAAGTGGAATGGACAAAGGATCAGGATGATAGTAATTTACTGAAACAGGACATAGATAATTACAATGATCAGATGATCAGGATGATAGTAATTGACTGAAACAGGACATAGATAATTAGAATAGACAGAGGATCAGGATGATAGTAATTGACTGAAACAGGACATAGATAATTAGAATGGTCAGAGGATCAGCATGATAGTAATTGACTGAAACAGGACATAGATAATTAGAATGGTCAGAGGATCAGGATGATAGTAATTGACTGAAACAGGACATAGATAATTAGAATGGGCAGAGGATCAGGATGATAGTAATTGACTGAAACAGGACATAGAAAATTAGAATAGACAGAGGATCAGGATGATAGTAATTGACTGAAACAGGACATAGATAATTAGAATAGACAAAGGATCAGGATGATAATAATTGACTGAAACAGGACATTGCTAATTGGAATGGACAGAGGATCAGGATGATAGTAATTGACTGAAACAGGACATAGATAATTAGAATAGACAAAGGATCAGGATGATAATAATTGACTGAAACAGGACATTTGTAATTGGAATGGACAGAGGATCAGGATGATAGTAATTAACTGAAACAGGACATAGATAATTAGAATAGACAGAGGATCAGGATGATAGCAATTGACTGAAACAGGACATAGATAATTAGAATAGACAAAGGATCAGGATGATAATAATTGACCGAAACTGGACATAATTAATTAGAATGAACAGAGGAAAAGGATGATAGTAATTGACAGAAACAGGACATAGATAAGTGGAATGGACAAAGGATCAGGATGATAGTAATTTACTGAAACAGGACATAGATAATTACAATGATCCGAGGATCAGGATGATAGTAATTGACTGAAACAGGACATAGATAATTAGAATAGACAGAGGATCAGGATGATAGTAATTGACTGAAACAGGACATAGATAATTAGAATGGTCAGAGGATCAGCATGATAGTAATTGACTGAAACAGGACATAGATAATTAGAATGGTCAGAGGATCAGGATGATAGTAATTGACTGAAACAGGACATAGATAATTAGAATGGGCAGAGGATCAGGATGATAGTAATTGACTGAAACAGGACATAGAAAATTAGAATAGACAGAGGATCAGGATGTTAGTAATTGACTGAAACAGGAAATAGATAATTAGAATGTTCAGAGGATCAGGATGATAGTAATTGACTGAAACAGGACATAGATAATTAGAATGGGCAGAGGATCAGGATGAAAGTAATTGACTGAAACAGGAAATAGATAATTAGAATAGACAGAGGATCAGGATGATAGTAATTGACTGAAACAGGACATAGAAAATTAGAATAGACAGAGGATCAGGATGATAGTAATTGACTGAAACAGGAAATAGATAATTAGAATGTTCAGAGGATCAGGATGATAGTAATTGACTGAAACAGGACATAGATAATTAGAATGGTCAGAGGATCAGCATGATAGTAATTGACTGAAACAGGACATAGATAATTAGAATGGTCAGAGGATCAGGATGATAGTAATTGACTGAAACAGGACATAGATAATTAGAATGGGCAGAGGATCAGGATGATAGTAATTGACTGAAACAGGACATAGAAAATTAGAATAGACAGAGGATCAGGATGATAGTAATTGACTGAAACAGGACATAGATAATTAGAATAGACAAAGGATCAGGATGATAATAATTGACTGAAACAGGACATTGCTAATTGGAATGGACAGAGGATCAGGATGATAGTAATTGACTGAAACAGGACATAGATAATTAGAATAGACAAAGGATCAGGATGATAATAATTGACTGAAACAGGACATTTGTAATTGGAATGGACAGAGGATCAGGATGATAGTAATTGACTGAAACAGGACATAGATAATTAGAATAGACAGAGGATCAGGATGATAGCAATTGACTGAAACAGGACATAGATAATTAGAATAGACAAAGGATCAGGATGATAATAATTGACCGAAACTGGACATAATTAATTAGAATGGACAGAGGAAAAGGATGATAGTAATTGACAGAAACAGGACATAGATAAGTGGAATGGACAAAGGATCAGGATGATAGTAATTTACTGAAACAGGACATAGATAATTACAATGATCAGAGGATCAGGATGATAGTAATTGACTGAAACAGGACATAGATAATTAGAATAGACAGAGGATCAGGATGATAGTAATTGACTGAAACAGGACATAGATAATTAGAATGGTCAGAGGATCAGCATGATAGTAATTGACTGAAACAGGACATAGATAATTAGAATGGTCAGAGGATCAGGATGATAGTAATTGACTGAAACAGGACATAGATAATTAGAATGGGCAGAGGATCAGGATGATAGTAATTGACTGAAACAGGACATAGAAAATTAGAATAGACAGAGGATCAGGATGTTAGTAATTGACTGAAACAGGAAATAGATAATTAGAATGTTCAGAGGATCAGGATGATAGTAATTGACTGAAACAGGACATAGATAATTAGAATGGGCAGAGGATCAGGATGAAAGTAATTGACTGAAACAGGAAATAGATAATTAGAATAGACAGAGGATCAGGATGATAGTAATTGACTGAAACAGGACATAGAAAATTAGAATAGACAGAGGATCAGGATGATAGTAATTGACTGAAACAGGAAATAGATAATTAGAATGTTCAGAGGATCAGGATGATAGTAATTGACTGAAACAGGACATAGATAATTAGAATGGGCAGAGGATCAGGATGATAGTAATTGACTGAAACAGGACATAGATAATTAGAATGTTCAGAGGATCAGGATGATAGTAATTGACTGAAAGAGGAAATAGATAATTAGAATAGACAGAGGATCAGGATGATAGTAATTGACTGAAACAGGACATAGATAATTAGAATGGACAGAGGATCAGGATGATACTAATTGACCGAAAGTGGACATAGATAATTAGAATGGACAGAGGATCAGGATGATAGTAATTGACTGAAACAAGTCATAGATAATTAGAATGGACAGAGGATCAGGATGATAGTAATTGACTGAAACAGGACATCGATAATTAGAATGGACAGAGGATCAGGATGATAGTAATTGACTGAAACAGGACATAGATAATTAGAATGGACAGAGGATCAGGATGACAGTAATTGACTGAAACAGGACATAGATAATTAGAATGGACAGAGGATCAGGATGATAGTAATTGACTGAAACAGGACATAGATAATTAGAATGGACAGAGGATCAGGATGATAGTAATTGACTGAAACAAGTCATAGATAATTAGAATGGACAGAGGATCAGGATGTTAGTAATTGACTGAAACAGGACATCGATTATTAGAATGGACAGAGGATCAGGATGATAGTAATTGACTGAAACAGGACATAGATAATTAGAATGGACAGAGGATCAGGATGACAGTAATTGACTGAAACAGGACAAAGATAATCAAAATGGACAGAGGATCAGGATGATAGTAATTGACTGAAACAGGACATAGATAATTAGAATGGACAGAGGATCAGGATGATGTTAATATTGACTGAAACAGGACATAGATAATTAGAATGGACAGAGGATCAGGATGATCGTAATTGACTGAAACAGTACATAGATAATCGGAATGGACAGAGGATCAGGATGATAGTAATTGACTGAAACAGGACATAGATAATTAGAATAGACAGAGGATCAGGATGATAGTAATTGACTGAAACAGGACATAGATAATTAGAATAGACAGAGGATCAGGATGATAGTAATTGACTGAAACAGGACATAGATAATTAGAATAGACAGAGGATCAGGATGATAGTAATTGACTGAAACAGGACATAGATAATTAGAATAGACAGAGGATCAGGATGATAGTAATTGACTGAAACAGGACATAGATAATTAGGATAGACAGAGGATCAGGATGATAGTAATTGACTGAAACAGGACATAGATAATTAGAATGTTCAGAGGATCAGGATGATAGTAATTGACTAAAACAGGACATAGATAATTAGAATAGACAGAGGATCAGGATGATAGTAATTGACTGAAACAGGACATAGATAATTAGATTAGACAGAGGATCAGGATGATAGTAATTGACTGAAACAGGACATAGATAATTAGGATAGACAGAGGATCAGGATGATAGTAATTGACTGAAACAGGACATAGATAATTAGAATGTTCAGAGGATCAGGATGTTAGTAATTGACTAAAACAGGACATAGATAATTAGAATAGACAGAGGATCAGGATGATAGTAATTGACTAAAACAGGACATAGATAATTAGAATGGACAGAGGATCAGGATGATAGTAATTGACTGAAACAGGACATATATAATTAAAATAGACAGAGGATCAGGATGATAGTAATTGACTGAAACAGGACATAGATAATTAAAATAGACAGAGGATCAGGATGATAGTAATTAACTGAAACAGGACATAGATCATTAGAATAGACAGAGGATCAGGATGATAGTAATTGACTGAAACAGGACATAGATAATTAGAATAGACAGAAGATCAGGATGATAGTAATTGACTGAAACAGGACATAGATAATTAGAATGGACAGATGATCAGGATGATAGTAATTGACTGAAACAGGACATAGATAATTAAAATAGACAGAGGATCAGGATGATAGTAATTAACTGAAACAGGACATAGATCATTTGAATAGACAGAGGATCAGGATGATAGTAATTGACTGAAACAGGACATAGATAATTAGAATAGACAGAGGATCAGGATGATAGTAATTGACTGAAACAGGACATAGATAATTAGAATGGACAGAGGATCAGGATGATAACAATTGACTGAAACAGGACATAGATAATTAGAATAGACAGAGGATCAGGATGATAGTAATTGACTGAAACAGGACATAGATAATCGGAATGGACAGAGGATCAGGATGATAGTAATTGACTGAAACAGGACATAGATAATTAGAATGGAAAGAGGATCAGGATGATCGTAATTGACTGAAACAGTAAATATATAATTAGAATAGACAGAGGATCAGGATGATAGTAATTGACTGAAACAGGACATAGATAATTAGAATGGAAAGAGGATCAGGATGATAGTAATTGACTGAAACAGGACATAGATAATTAAAATAGACAGAGGATCAGGATGATAGTAATTCACTGAAACAGGACATGGATAATTAGAATGGACAGAGGATCAGGATGATAGTAATTAACTGAAACAGGACATAGATCATTAGAACAGACAGAGGATCAGGATGATAGTAATTGACTGAAACAGGACATAGATAATTAGAATAGACAGAGGATCAGGATGATAGTAATTGACTGAAACAGGACATAGATAATTAGAATGGACAGAGGATCAGGATGATAACAATTGACTGAAACAGGACATAGATAATTAGAATGGACAGAGGATCAGGATGATAGTAATTGACTGAAACAGGACATAGATAATTAGAATGGACAGAGGATCAGGATGACAGTAATTGACTGAAACAGGACATAGATATTTAGAATGGACAGAGGATCAGGATGATAGTAATTGACTGAAACAGGAAATAGATAATTAGAATGTGCAGAGGATCAGGATGATAGTAATTGACTGAAACAGGACATAGATAATTAGAATGGACAGAGGATCAGGATGATAGTAATTGACTGAAACAGGACATAGATAATTAGAATGGACAGAGGATCAGGACGATAGTAATTGACTCAAACAGGACATAGATAATTAGAATGCACAGAGGATCAGGATGATAGTAATTGACAGAAGAAGGACATAGATAATTTGAATGGTCAGAGGTTCAGGATGATAGTAATTGACTGAAACAGGACATAGATAATTAGAATGGACAGAGGATCAGGATGATAGTAATTAACAGATGCAGGACATAGATAATTAGAATAGACAGAGTATCAGGATGATAAAAATTGACTGAAACAGGACATAGATAATTAGAATGGACAGAGGATCAGGATGATAGTAATTGACTGAAACAGGACATAGATAATCAGAACGGACAGAGGACCAGGATGATAAAAATTGACTGAAACAGGACATAGATAATTAGAAAGGACAGAGGATCAGGATGATAGCAATTGACTGAAACAGGACATAGATAATTTGAATGGTCAGAGGATCAGGATGATAAAAATTGACTGAAACAGGACATAGATAATTAGAATGGACAGAGGATCAGGATGATAGTAATTGACTGAAACAGGACATAGATAATTAGAATGGACTGAGGATCAGGATGATATTAAGTGACAGAAGCAGGACATTGATAATTAGAATGGACAGAGGATCAGGATGATAGTAATTGACTGAAACAGGACCTAGATAATTAGAATGTACAGAGGATCAGGATGATAACAATTGACTGAAACAGGACATAGATAATTAGAATGGACAGAGGATTAGGATGATATTAAGTGACTGAAACAGGACACAGATAATTAGAATGGACAGATGATCAGGATGATAGTAATTGACTGAAACAGGACATAGATAATTAGAATGGACAGAGGATCAGGACGATAGTAATTGACTGAAACAAGAAAGAGAAATTTAGTATGATCAGAGGATCAGGATGATAGTAAGTGACTGAAACAGGACATAGATAATTAGAATGTACAGAGGATCAGGATGATAGTAATTGACTGAAACAGGACATAGATAATTAAAATGGACAGAGGATCAGGATGATAGTAATTGACTGAAACAGGACATAGATAATTAGAATGGACAGAGGATGAGGATGATAGTAATTGACTGAAACAGGACATAGATAATTAGAATGGACAGAGGATCAGGATGATAGTAATTGACTGAAACAGGACATAGATAATCGGAATGGACAGAGGATCAGGATGATAGTAATTGACTGAAACAGGACATAGATAATCAGCATGGACAGAGGATCAGGATGATAGTAATTGACTGAAACAGGACATAGATAATTAGAATAGACAGAGGATCAGGATGATAGTAATTGACTGAAACAGGACATAGATAATCGGAATGGACAGAGGATCAGGATGATAGCAATTGACTGAAACAGGACATAGATAATTAGAATGGACAGAGGATCAGGATGATATTAATTGACTGAAACAGGACATAGATAATTAGAATGGACAGAGGATCAGGATGATAGTAATTGACTGAAACAGGACATAGATAATCGGAATGGACAGAGGATCAGGATGATAGCAATTGACTGAAACAGGACATAGATAATTAGAATAGACAGAGGATCAGGATGATAGTAATTGACTGAAACAGGACATAGATAATTAGAATGGACAGAGGATCAGGATGATAGTAATTGACTGAAACAGGACATAGATAATCAGCATGGACAGAGGATCAGGATGATAGTAATTGACTGAAACAGGACATAGATAATCAGCATGGACAGAGGATCAGGATGATAGTAATTGACTGAAACAGGACATAGATAATTAGAATGGACAGAGGATCAGGATGATATTAATTGACTGAAACAGGACATAGATAATTAGAATGGACAGAGGATCAGGATGATAGTAATTGCCTGAAACAGGGCATAGATAATCGGAATGGACAGAGGATCAGGAGGATAGCAATTGACTGAAACAGGACATAGATAATTAGAATAGACAGAGGATCAGGATGATAGTAATTGACTGAAACAGGACATAGATAATCGGAATGGACAGAGGATCAGGATGATAGTAATTGACTGAAACAGGACATAGATAATTAGAATGGAAAGAGGATCAGGATGATAGTAATTGACTGAGACAGGACATAGATTAATGGAATGGACAGAGGATCAGGATGATATTAATTGACTGAAACAGGACATAGATAATTATAATGTTCAGAGGATCAGGATGATAGTAATTGACTTAAACAGGACATAGATAATTAGAATGTTCAGAGGATCAGGATGATAGTAATTGACTGAAACAGGACATAGATGATTAGATTAGACAGAGTATCAGGATGATAGTAATTGACTGAAACAGGACACAGATAATTAAAATGGACAGATTATCAGGATGATAGTAATTGACTGAAACAGGACATAGATAATTTGAATGGACAGTGGGTCAGGATGATAGTAATTGACTGAAACAGGACATAGATAATTAGAATGTTCAGAGGATCAGGATAACAGTAATTGACTGAAACGGGACATAGATAATTAGAATGGACAGGGGATCAGGATGATAGTAATTGACTGAAACAGGACATAGACAATTAGAATGGACAGAGGGTCAGGATGATAGTAATTGACTGAAACAGGACATAGATAATTAGAATGTTCAGAGGATCAGGTTGATAGTAATTGACTGAAACAGGACACAGATAATTAGAATGGACAGAGGATCAGGATGATAGTAATTGACTGAAACAGGACATAGATAATTAGAATAGACAGAGGATCAGGATGATACTAATTGACTGAAACAAGACATAGATAATTAGAATGTTCAGAGGATCAGGATGATAGTAATTGACTGAAACAGGACATAGATAATTAGAATAGACAGAAGATAAGGATGATACTAATTGACTGAAACAGGACATAGATAATTAGAATGTTCAGAGGATCAGGATGATAGTAATTGACTGAAACAGGACATAGATAATTAGAATAGACAGAGGATCAGGATGATAGTAATTGACTGAAACAGGACATAGATAATTAGAATGGACAGAGGATCAGGCTGATAGTAATTGACTGAAACAGGACATAGATAATTAGAATGGAAAGAGGATCAGGATGATAGTAATTGACTGAAACAGGACATAGATAATTAGAATGGACAGAGGATCAGGCTGATAGTAAGTGACTGAAACAGGACATAGATGATTAGAATGGACAGAGGATCAGGATGATCGTAATTGACTGAAACAGGACATAGATAATTAGAATGGACAGAGGATCAGGCTGATAGTAAGTGACTGAAACAGGACATAGATGATTAGAATGGACAGAGGATCAGGATGATCGTAATTGACTGAAACGGGACAGAGATAATTAGAATGGACAGAGGATCAGGATGATAGTAATTGACTGAAACAGGGCATAGATAATTAGAATGGAGAGAGGATCATGATGATAGTAATTGACTGAAACAGGACATAGATAATTAGAATGGACAGAGGGCCAGGATGATAGTAATTGACTGAAACAGGACATAGATAATTAGAATGGACAGAGGATCAGGATGATAGTAATTGACTGAAACAGGACATAGATAATTAGAATGGACAGAGGATCAGGATGATAGTAATTGACTGAAACAGGACATCGATAATTAGAATAGGCAGAGGATCAGGATGATAGTAATTGACTGAAACAGGACATAGATAATTGGAATGGACTGAGGATCAGGATGATATTAATTGTCTGAAACAGGTCATAGATAATTATAGTAGACAGAGGATCAGGGTCATAGTATTTGACTGAAACAGGACATAGATAATTAGAATAGACAGAGGATCAGGATGATAGTAATTGACTGAAACAGGACATAGATAATTGGAGTCGACAGAGGATCAGGATGATAGTAATTGACTGAAACAGGACATAGATAATCAGAATGGACAGAGGATCAGGATGATCGTAATTGACTGAAACGGGACAGAGATAATTAGAATGGACAGAGGATCAGGATGATCGTAATTGACTGAAACTGGACATAGATATTTAGAATAGACAGAGGATCAGGATGATAGTAATTGACTGAAACAGGACATAGATAATTAGAATGGACAGAGGATCAGGATGATAGTAATTGACTGAAACAGGACATAGATAATTAGAATAGACAGAGGATCAGGATGATAGTAATTGACTGAAACAGGACATAGATAATTGGAGTCGACAGAGGATCAGGATAATAGTAATTGACTGAAACAGGACATCGATAATTAGAATAGGCAGAGGATCAGGATGATAGTAATTGACTGAAACAGGACATAGATAATTGGAATGGACTGAGGATCAGGATGATATTAATTGTCTGAAACAGGTCATAGATAATTATAGTAGACAGAGGATCAGGGTCATAGTATTTGACTGAAACTGGACATAGATATTTAGAATAGACAGAGGATCAGGATGATAGTAATTGACTGAAACAGGACATAGATAATTAGAATGGACAGAGGATCAGGATGATAGTAATTGACTGAAACAGGACATAGATAATTAGAATAGACAGAGGATCAGGATGATAGTAATTGACTGAAACAGGACATAGATAATTGGAGTCGACAGAGGATCAGGATGATAGTAATTGACTGAAACAGGACATAGATAATCAGAATGGACAGAGGATCAGGATGATCGTAATTGACTGAAACGGGACAGAGATAATTAGAATGGACAGAGGATCAGGATGATCGTAATTGACTGAAACTGGACAGAGATATTTAGAATAGACAGAGGATCAGGATGATAGTAATTGACTGAAACAGGACATAGATAATTAGAATGGACAGAGGATCAGGATGATAGTAATTGACTGAAACAGGACATAGATAATTAGAATAGACAGAGGATCAGGATGATAGTAATTGACTGAAACAGGACATAGATAATTGGAGTCGACAGAGGATCAGGATGATAGTAATTGACTGAAACAGGACATAGATAATCAGAATGGACAGAGGATCAGGATGATAGTAATTGACTGAAACAGGACATAGATGATTAGAGTAGACAGATTATCAGGATGATAGTAATATTGACTGAAACGTGACATAGATAATTAGAATACACAGAGGATCAGGATGATAGTAATTGACTGAAACAGGACATAGATAATTAGAATAGACAGAGGATCAGGATGATAGTAATATTGACTGAAACAGGACATAGATAATTAGAATGGACAGAGGATCAGGATGATAGTAATTGACTGAAACAGGACATAGATGATTAGAGTAGACAGATTATCAGGATGATAGTAATTGACTGAAACAGGACATAGATAATTAGAATAGACAGAGGATCAGGATGATAGTAATATTGACTGAAACAGGACATAGATAATTAGAATGGACAGAGGATCAGGATGACAGTAATTGACTGAAACAGGACATAGATAATTAGAACAGACAGAGGATCAGGATGATAGTAATTGACTGAAACAGGACATAGATAATTAGAATGGACAGAGGATCAGGATGATAGTAATTGACTGAAACAGGACATAGATAATTAGAACAGACAGAGGATCAGGATGATAGTAATTGACTGAAACAGAACATAGATAATTAGATCAGACAGAGGATCAGGATGATAGTAATTGACTGAAACAGGACATAGATAATTAGAACAGACAGAGGATCAGGATGATAGTAATTGACTGAAACAGGACATAGATAATTAGAATGTTCAGAGGATCAGGATGATAGTAATTGACTGAAACAGGACATAGATGATTAGAGTAGACAGATTATCAGGATGATAGTAATATTGACTGAAACGTGACATAGATAATTAGAATGGACAGAGGATCAGGATGATAGTAATTGACTGAAACAGGACATAGATGATTAGAGTAGACAGATTATCAGGATGATAGTAATTGACTGAAACAGGATATAGATAATTAGAATACACAGAGGATCAGGATGATAGTAATTGACTGAAACAGGACATAGATAATTAGAATAGACAGAGGATCAGGATGATAGTGATATTGACTGAAACAGGACATAGATAATTAGAATGGACAGAGGATCAGGATGATAGTAATTGACTGAAACAGGACATAGATGATTAGAGTAGACAGATTATCAGGATGATAGTAATATTGACTGAAACAGGACACAGATAACTAGAATACACAGAGGATCAGGATGATAGTAATTGACTGAAACAGGACATAGATGATTAGAATAGACAGAGGATCAGGATGATAGTAATTGACTGAAACAGGACATAGATAATTAAAATGGACAGAGGATCAGGATGATAGTAATTGACTGAAACAGGACATAGATAATTAGAATGTTAAGAGGATCAGGATGATAGTAATTGACTGAAACAGGACATAGATAATTCGAATAGACAGAGGATCAGGATGATAGTAATTGACTGAAACGGGACACAGATAATTAGAATGGACAGAGGATCAGGATGATAGTAATTGACTGAAACAGGACATAGATAATTAGAATGTTAAGAGGATCAGGATGATAGTAATTGACTGAAACAGGACATAGATAATTAGAATGGACAGAGGATCAGGATAACAGTAATTGACCGAAACGGGACACAGATAATTAGAATGGACAGAGGATCAGGATGATAGTAATTGACTGAAACAGGACATAGATAATTAGAATGTTAAGAGGATCAGGATGATAGTAATTGACTGAAACAGGACATAGATAATTAGAATAGACAGAGGATCAGGATGATAGTAATTGACTGAAACAGGACATAGATAATTAGAATGGTCAGAGGATCAGGATGATAGTAATTGACTGAAACAGGACATAGATAATTAGAATGTTCAGAGGATCAGGATAATAGTAATTGACAGAAACAGGACACAGATAATTAGAATGAACAGAGGTTCAGGATGATAGTAATTGACTGAAACAGGACATAGATAATTAGAATGTTCAGAGGATCAGGATGATAGTAATTGACAGAAACAGGACACAGATATTTAGAATAGACAGAGGATCAGGATGATACTAATTGACTGAAACAGGACATAGATAATTAGAATGTTAAGAGGATTAGGATGATAGTAATTGACTGAAACAGGACATAGATAATTCGAATAGACAGAGGATCAGGATGATAGTAATTGACTGAAACAGGACATAGATAATTAGAATGGTCAGAGGATCAGGATGATAGTAATTGTCTGAAATAGGACATAGATAATTATAATGGACAGAGGAACAGGATGATAGCAATTGACTGAAACAGTACATAGATAATTAGAATAGACAGAGGATCAGGATGATAGTAATTGACTGAAACAGGACATAGATAATTAGAATGGTCAGAGGGTCAGGATGATAGTAATTGACTGAAACAGGACATAGCTAATTAGAATAGACAGAGGATCAGGATGATAGTAATTGACTGAAACAGGACATTGCTAATTGGAATGGTCAGAGGATCAGGATGATAGTAATTGACTGAAACAGGACATAGATGATTAGAATGGACAGAGGATCAGGATGATAGCAATTGACTGAAACAGGACATAGATAATTAGAATAGACAAAGGATCAGGATGATAATAATTGACCGAAACTGGACATAATTAATTAGAATGGACAGAGGAAAAGGATGATAGTAATTGACAGAAACAGGACATAGATAAGTGGAATGGACAAAGGATCAGGATGATAGTAATTTACTGAAACAGGACATAGATAATTACAATGATCAGAGGATCAGGATGATAGTAATTGACTGAAACAGGACATAGATAATTAGAATAGACAGAGGATCAGGATGATAGTAATTGACTGAAACAGGACATAGATAATTAGAATGGTCAGAGGATCAGGATGATAGTAATTGACTGAAACAGGACATAGATAATTAGAATGGGCAGAGGATCAGGATGATAGTAATTGACTGAAACAGGACATAGAAAATTAGAATAGACAGAGGATCAGGATGATAGTAATTGACTGAAACAGGAAATAGATAATTAGAATGTTCAGAGGATCAGGATGATAGTAATTGACTGAAACAGGACATAGATAATTAGAATGGGCAGACGATCAGGATGATAGTAATTGACTGAAACAGGAAATAGATAATTAGAATAGACAGAGGATCAGGATGATAGTAATTGACTGAAACAGGACATAGAAAATTAGAATAGACAGAGGATCAGGATGATAGTAATTGACTGAAACAGGAAATAGATAATTAGAATGTTCAGAGGATCAGGATGATAGTAATTGACTGAAACAGGAAATAGATAATTAGAATAGACAGAGGAAAAGGATGATAGTAATTGACTGAAACAAGACATATATAATTAGAATGGACAGAGGATCAGGATGATAGTAATTGACTGAAACAAGTCATAGATAATTAGAATGGACAGAGGATCAGGATGATAGTAATTGACTGAAACAGGACATCGATAATTAGAATGGACAGAGGATCAGGATGATAGTAATTGACTGAAACAGGACATAGATAATTAGAATGGACAGAGGATCAGGATGACAGTAATTGACTGAAACAGGACATAGATAATTAGAATGGACAGAGGATGAGGATGATAGTAATTGACTGAAACAGGACATAGATAATTAGAATGGACAGAGGATCAGGATGATAGTAATTGACTGAAACAAGTCATAGATAATTAGAATGGACAGAGGATCAGGATGATAGTAATTGACTGAAACAGGACATCGATAATTAGAATGGACAGAGGATCAGGATGATAGTAATTGACTGAAACAGCACACAGATGATTAGACTGGACTGAGGATCAGGATGATCGTAATATTGACTGAAACAAGACATAGATAATTAGAATGGACAGAGGATCAGGATGACAGAAATTGACTGAAACAGGACATAGATAATTAGAATGGACAGAGGATCAGGATGATAGTAATTGACTGAAACAGGACATAGATAATTAGAATGTTCAGAGGATCAGGATGATAGTAATTGACTGAAACAGGACATAGATAATTAGAATGGACAGAGGATCAGGATGATAGTAATTGACTGAAACAGGACATTGATAATTAGAATGTTCAGAGGATCAGGATGATAGTAATTGACTGAAACAGGACATAGATAATTAGAATGGACCGAGAATCAGGATGATAGTAATTGACTGAAACAGGACATAGATAATTAGAATGTTCAGAGGATCAGGATGATAGTAATTGACTGAAACAGGACATAGATAATTAGAATGTTCAGAGGATCAGGATGATAGTAATTGACTGAAACAGGACATAGATAATTAGAATGTTCAGAGGATCAGGATGATAGTAATTGACTGAAACAGGACATAGATAATTAGAATAGACAGAGGATCAGGATGATAGTAATTGACTGAAACAGGACATAGATTATTAGAATGGACAGAGGATCAGGATGATAGTAATTGACTGAAACAGGACATAGATAATTAGAATAGACAGAGAATCAGGATGATAGTAATTGACTGAAACAGGACATAGATAATTAGAATGGACAGAGGATCAGGATGATAGTAATTGACTGAAACAGGACATAGATAATTAGAATGTTCAGAGGATAAGGATGATTGTAATTGACTGAAACAGGACATAGATAATTAGAATGGACGGAGGATCAGGATGATAGTAATTGACTGAAACAGGACATAGATAATTAGAATGTTCAGAGGATAAGGATGATTGTAATTGACTGAAACAGGACATAGATAATTAGAATGGACGGAGGATCAGGATGATAGTAATTGACTGAAACAGGACATAGATAATTAGAATGTTCAGAGGATCAGGATGATCGTAATTGACTGAAACAGGACATAGATAATTAGAATGGACAGAGGATCAGGATGATAGTAATTGACTGAAACAGGACATTGATAATTAGAATGTTCAGAGGATCAGGATGATAGTAATTGACTGAAACAGGACATAGATAATTAGAATAGACAGAGGATCAGGATGATAGTAATTGACAGAAACAGGACATAGATAATTAGAATGTTCAGAGGATCAGGATGATAGTAATTGACTGAAACAGGACATAGATAATTAGAATAGACAGAGGATCAGGATGATAGTAATTGACTGAAACAGGACATAGATTATTAGAATGGACAGAGGATCAGGATGATAGTAATAGCCTGAAACAGGACATAGATAATTAGAATAGACAGAGGATCAGGATGATAGTAATTGACTGAAACAGGACATAGATAATTAGAATAGACAGAGGATCAGGATGATAGTAATTGACTGAAACAGGACATAGATAATTAGAATGTTCAGAGGATCAGGATGATAGTAATTGACTGAAACAGGACATTGATAATTAGAATAGACAGAGGATCAGGATGATAGTAATTGACTGAAACAGGACATAGATTATTAGAATGGACAGAGGATCAGGATGATAGTAATTGCCTGAAACAGGACATAGATAATTAGAATAGACAGAGGATCAGGATGATAGTAATTGACTGAAACAGGACATAGATAATTAGAATGGACAGAGGATCAGGATGATAGTAATTGACTGAAACAGGACATAGATAATTAGAATGTTCAGAGGATCAGGATGATATTAATTGACTGAAACAGGACATAGATAATTAGAATGGACGGAGGATCAGGATGATAGTAATTGACTGAAACAGGACATAGATAATTAGAATGGACAGAGGATCAGGATGATAGTAATTGACTGAAACAGGACATAGATAATTAGAATGGACGGAGGATCAGGATGATAGTAATTGACTGAAACAGGACATAGATAATTAGAATGTTCAGAGGATCAGGATGATCGTAATTGACTGAAACAGGACATAGATAATTAGAATGGACAGAGGATCAGGATGATAGTAATTGACTGAAACAGGACATTGATAATTAGAATGTTCAGAGGATCAGGATGATAGTAATTGACTGAAACAGGACATAGATAATTAGAATGGACAGAGAATCAGGATGACAGTAATTGACTGAAACAGGACATAGATAATTAGAATGGACAGAGGATCAGGATGACAGTAATTGACTGAAACAGGACATAGATAATTAGAATGTTCAGAGGATCAGGATGATAGTAATTGACTGAAACAGGACATAGATAATTAGAATGGACAGAGGATCAGGATGATAGTAATTGACTGAAACAGGACATAGATAATTAGAATAGACAGAGGATCAGGATGATAGTAATTGACTGAAACAGGACATAGATTATTAGAATGGACAGAGGATCAGGATGATAGTAATTGCCTGAAACAGGACATAGATAATTAGAATAGACAGAGGATCAGGATGATAGTAATTGACTGAAACAGGACATAGATAATTAGAATGGACAGAGGATCAGGATGATAGTAATTGACTGAAACAGGACATAGATAATTAGAATGTTCAGAGGATCAGGATGATAGTAATTGACTGAAACAGGACATAGATAATTAGAATGGACGGAGGATCAGGATGATAGTAATTGACTGAAACAGGACATAGATAATTAGAATGGACAGAGGATCAGGATGATAGTAATTGACTGAAACAGGACATAGATAATTAGAATGGACAGAGGTTCAGGATGATAGTAATTGACTGAAACAGGACATAGATAATTAGAATGGACAGAGGATCAGGATGATAGTAATTGACTGAAACAGGACATAGATAATTAGAATGGACAGAGGATCAGGATGATAGTAATTGACTGAAACAGGACATAGATAATTAGAATACACAGAGGATCAGGATGATAGTAATTGACTGAAACAGGACATAGATTATTAGAATGGACAGAGGATCAGGATGATAGTAATTGCCTGAAACAGGACATAGATAATTAGAATAGACAGAGGATCAGGATGATAGTAATTGACTGAAACAGGACATAGATAATTAGAATGGACAGAGGATCAGGATGATAGTAATTGACTGAAACAGGACATAGATAATTAGAATGTTCAGAGGATCAGGATGATAGTAATTGACTGAAACAGGACATAGATAATTAGAATGGACGGAGGATCAGGATGATAGTAATTGACTGAAACAGGACATAGATAATTAGAATGGACAGAGGATCAGGATGATAGTAATTGACTGAAACAGGACATAGATAATTAGAATGGACAGAGGTTCAGGATGATAGTAATTGACTGAAACAGGACATAGATAATTAGAATGGACAGAGGATCAGGATGATAGTAATTGACTGAAACAGGACATAGATAATTAGAATGTTCAGAGGATCAGGATGATAGTAATTGACTGAAACAGGACATAGATAATTAGAATGGACAGAGGATCAGGATGACATTAATTGACGGAAACAGGACATAGATAATTAGAATACACAGAGGATCAGGATGATAGTAATTGACTGAAACAGGACATAGATAATTTGAATGGACATAGGATCAGGATGATAGTAAGTGACTGAAACAGGACATAGATAATTAGAATGGACAGAGGATCAGGATGATAGTAATTGACTGAAACAGGACATAGATAATTAGAATGTTCAGAGGATCAGGATGATAGTAATTGACTGAAACAGGACATAGATAATTAGAATGGACAGAGGATCAGGATGATAGTAATTGACTGAAACAGGACATAGATAATTAGAATGGACAGAGGATCAGGATGATAGTAATTGACTGAAACAGGACATAGATAATTAGAATGGACAGAGGATCAGGATGATAGTAATTGACTGAAACAGGACATAGATAATTAGAATGTTCAGAGGATCAGGATGATAGTAATTGACTGAAACAGGACATAGATAATTAGAATGGACAGAGGATCAGGATGACAGTAATTGACGGAAACAGGACATAGATAATTAGAATACACAGAGGATCAGGATGATAGTAATTGACTGAAACAGGACATAGATAATTTGAATGGACATAGGATCAGGATGATAGTAAGTGACTGAAACAGGACATAGATAATTAGAATGGACAGAGGATCAGGATGATAGTAATTGACAGAAACAGGACATAGATAATTAGAATGTTCAGAGGATCAGGATGATAGTAATTGACTGAAACAGGACATAGATAATTAGAATGGACAGAGGATCAGGATGATTGTAATTGACTGAAACAGGACATAGATAATTAGAATAGACAGAGGATCAGGATGATAGTAATTGACTGAAACAGGACATAGATTATTAGAATGGACAGAGGATCAGGATGATAGTAATTGACTGAAACAGGACATAGATAATTAGAATAGACAGAGGATCAGGATGATAGTAATTGACTGAAACAGGACATAGATAATTAGAATGGACAGAGGATCAGGATGATAGTAATTGACTGAAACAGGACATAGATGATTAGAATGTTCAGAGGATCAGGATGATAGTAATTGACTGAAACAGGACATCGATAATTAGAATGGACAGAGGATCAGGATGATAGTAATTGACTGAAACAGGACATAGATAATTAGAATGGACAGAGGATCAGGATGATAGTAATTGACTGAAACAGGACATAGATAATTAGAATGGACAGAGGATCAGGATGATAGTAATTGACTGAAGCAGGACATAGATAATTAGAATGGACAGATGATCAGGATGATAGTAATTGACTGAAACAGGACATAGATAATTAGAATAGACAGAGGATCAGGATGATATTAAGAAACTGAAACAGGACATAGATAATTAGAATGGACAGAGGATCAGGATGATAATTATTGACTGAAACAGGATATAGATAATTAGAATGGACAGAGGATCAGGATGATCGTAATATTGACTGAAACAAGACATAGATAATTAGAATGGACAGAGGATCAGGATGACAGAAATTGACTGAAACAGGGCATAGATAATTAGAATGGACAGAGGATCAGGATGATAGTAATTGACTGAAACAGGACATAGATAATTAGAATGGACAGAGGATCAGGATGATAGTAATTGACTGAAACAGGACATAGATAATTAGAATGTTCAGAGGATAAGGATGATAGTAATTGACTGAAACAGGACATAGATAATTAGAATGGACGGAGGATCAGGATGATAGTAATTGACTGAAACAGGACATAGATAATTAGAATAGACAGAGGATCAGGATGATAGTAATTGACTGAAACAGGACATAGATAATTAGAATGTTCAGAGGATCAGGATGATAGTAATTGACTGAAACAGGACATTGATAATTAGAATAGACAGAGGATCAGGATGATAGTAATTGACTGAAACAGGACATAGATTATTAGAATGGACAGAGGATCAGGATGATAGTAATTGCCTGAAACAGGACATAGATAATTAGAATAGACAGAGGATCAGGATGATAGTAATTGACTGAAACAGGACATAGATAATTAGAATGGACAGAGGATCAGGATGATAGTAATTGACTGAAACAGGACATAGATAATTAGAATGTTCAGAGGATCAGGATGATAGTAATTGACTGAAACAGGACATAGATAATTAGAATGGACGGAGGATCAGGATGATAGTAATTGACTGAAACAGGACATAGATAATTAGAATGTTCAGAGGATAAGGATGATAGTAATTGACTGAAACAGGACATAGATAATTAGAATGGACGGAGTATCAGGATGATAGTAATTGACTGAAACAGGACATAGATAATTAGAATAGACAGAGGATCAGGATGATAGTAATTGACTGAAACAGGACATAGATAATTAGAATTTTCAGAGGATCAGGATGATAGTAATTGACTGAAACAGGACATAGATAATTAGAATGGACGGAGGATCAGGATGATAGTAATTGACTGAAACAGGACATAGATAATTAGAATAGACAGAGGATCAGGATGATAGTAATTGACTGAAACAGGACATAGATAATTAGAATGTTCAGAGGATCAGGATGATAGTAATTGACTGAAACAGGACATTGATAATTAGAATAGACAGAGGATCAGGATGATAGTAATTGACTGAAACAGGACATAGATTATTAGAATGGACAGAGGATCAGGATGATAGTAATTGCCTGAAACAGGACATAGATAATTAGAATAGACAGAGGATCAGGATGATAGTAATTGACTGAAACAGGACATAGATAATTAGAATGGACAGAGGATCAGGATGATAGTAATTGACTGAAACAGGACATAGATAATTAGAATGTTCAGAGGATCAGGATGATAGTAATTGACTGAAACAGGACATAGATAATTAGAATGGACGGAGGATCAGGATGATAGTAATTGACTGAAACAGGACATAGATAATTAGAATGGACAGAGGATCAGGATGATAGTAATTGACTGAAACAGGACATAGATAATTAGAATGGACAGAGGTTCAGGATGATAGTAATTGACTGAAACAGGACATAGATAATTAGAATGGACAGAGGATCAGGATGATAGTAATTGACTGAAACAGGACATAGATAATTAGAATGGACAGAGGATCAGGATGATAGTAATTGACTGAAACAGGACATAGATAATTAGAATGGACAGAGGATCAGGATGACATTAATTGACGGAAACAGCACATAGATAATTAGAATACACAGAGGATCAGGATGATAGTAATTGACTGAAACAGGACATAGATAATTTGAATGGACATAGGATCAGGATGATAGTAAGTGACTGAAACAGGACATAGATAATTAGAATGGACAGAGGATCAGGATGATAGTAATTGACTGAAACAGGACATAGATAATTAGAATGTTCAGAGGATCAGGATGATAGTAATTGACTGAAACAGGACATAGATAATTAGAATGGACAGAGGATCAGGATGATAGTAATTGACTGAAACAGGACATAGATAATTAGAATGGACAGAGGATCAGGATGATAGTAATTGACTGAAACAGGACATAGATAATTAGAATGGACAGAGGATCAGGATGATAGTAATTGACTGAAACAGGACATAGATAATTAGAATGTTCAGAGGATCAGGATGATAGTAATTGACTGAAACAGGACATAGATAATTAGAATGGACAGAGGATCAGGATGACAGTAATTGACGGAAACAGGACATAGATAATTAGAATACACAGAGGATCAGGATGATAGTAATTGACTGAAACAGGACATAGATAATTTGAATGGACATAGGATCAGGATGATAGTAAGTGACTGAAACAGGACATAGATAATTAGAATGGACAGAGGATCAGGATGATAGTAATTGACTGAAACAGGACATAGATATTTAGAATGGACAGAGGATCAGGATGATAGTAATTGACTGAAACAGGACATAGATATTTAGAATGGACAGAGGATCAGGATGATAGTAATTGACTGAAACAGGACATAGATAATTAGAATAGACAGAGGATCAGGATGATAGTAATTGACTGAAACAGGACATAGATTATTAGAATGGACAGAGGATCAGGATGATAGTAATTGACTGAAACAGGACATAGATAATTAGAATAGACAGAGAGTCAGGATGATAGTAATTGACTGAAACAGGACATAGATAATTAGAATAGACAGAGGATCAGGATGATAGTAATTGACTGAAACAGGACATAGATAATTAGAATGGACAGAGGATCAGGATGATAGTAATTGACTGAAACAGGACATAGATAATTAGAATGTTCAGAGGATCAGGATGATAGTAATTGACTGAAACAGGACATAGATAATTAGAATGGACAGAGCATCAGGATGATAGTAATTGACTGAAACAGGACATAGATAATTAGAATGGACAGAGGATCAGGATGATAGTAATTGACTGAAACAGGACATAGATAATTAGAATGGACAGAGGATCAGGATGATAGTAATTGACTGAAGCAGGACATAGATAATTAGAATGGACAGATGATCAGGATGATAGTAATTGACTGAAACAGGACATAGATAATTAGAATAGACAGAGGATCAGGATGATATTAAGAAACTGAAACAGGACATAGATAATTAGAATGGACAGAGGATCAGGATGATAATTATTGACTGAAACAGGATATAGATAATTAGAATGGACAGAGGATCAGGATGATCGTAATATTGACTGAAACAAGACATAGATAATTAGAATGGACAGAGGATCAGGATGACAGAAATTGACTGAAACAGGGCATAGATAATTAGAATGGACAGAGGATCAGGATGATAGTAATTGACTGAAACAGGACATAGATAATTAGAATGGACAGAGGATCAGGATGATAGTAATTGACTGAAACAGGACATAGATAATTAGAATGTTCAGAGGATCAGGATGATAGTAATTGACTGAAACAGGACATAGATAATTAGAATGGACAGAGGATCAGGATGATAGTAATTGACTGAAACAGGCCATTGATAATTAGAATGTTCAGAGGATCAGGATGATAGTAATTGACTGAAACAGGACATAGATAATTAGAATGGACAGAGAATCAGGATGATAGTAATTTACTGAAACAGGACATAGATAATTAGAATGTTCAGAGGATCAGGATGATAGTAATTGACTGAAACAGGACATAGATAATTAGAATGGACAGAGGATCAGGATGATAGTAATTGACTGAAACAGGACATAGATAATTAGAATGTTCAGAGGATCAGGATGATAGTAATTGACTGAAACAGGACATAGATAATTAGAATGGACAGAGGATCAGGATGATAGTAATTGACTGAAACAGGACATTGATAATTAGAATGTTCAGAGGATCAGGATGATAGCAATTGACTGAAACAGGACATAGATAATTAGAATGGACAGAGAATCAGGATGATAGTAATTTACTGAAACAGGACATAGATAATTAGAATGTTCAGAGGATCAGGATGATAGTAATTGACTGAAACAGGACATAGATAATTAGAATAGACAGAGGATCAGGATGATAGTAATTGACTGAAACAGGACATAGATAATTAGAATGTTCAGAGGATCAGGATGATAGTAATTGACTGAAACAGCACATAGACAATTAGAATAGACAGAGGATCAGGATGATAGTAATTGACTGAAACAGGACATAGATTATTAGAATGGACAGAGGATCAGGATGATAGTATTTGCCTGAAACAGGACATAGATAATTAGAATAGACAGAGGATCAGGATAATAGTAATTGACTGAAACAGGACATAGATAATTAGAATGGACAGAGGATCAGGATGATAGTAATTGACTGAAACAGGACATAGATAATTAGAATGTTCAGAGGATCAGGATGATAGTAATTGACTGAAACAGGACATAGATAATTAGAATGGACAGAGGATCAGGATGATAGTAATTGACTGAAACAGGACATAGATAATTAGAATTTTCAGAGGATCAGGATGATAGTAATTGACTGAAACAGGACATAGATAATTAGAATGGACAGAGGATCAGGATGATAGTAATTGACTGAAACAGGACATAGATAATTAGAATGGACAGAGGATCAGGATGATAGTAATTGACTGAAACAGGACATAGATAATTAGAATGGACAGAGGATCAGGATGATAGTAATTGACTGAGACAGGACATAGATAATTAGAATGTTCAGAGGATGAGGATGATAGTAATTGACTGAAACAGGACATAGATAATTAGAATGGACAGAGGATCAGGATGACAGTAATTGACGGAAACAGGACATAGATAATTAGAATACACAGAGGATCAGGATGATAGTAATTGACTGAAACAGGACATAGATAATTTGAATGGACATAGGATCAGGATGATAGTAAGTGACTGAAACGGGACATAGATAATTAGAATGGACAGAGGATCAGGATGATAGTAATTGACTGAAACAGGACATAGATAATTAGAATGTTCAGAGGATCAGGATGATAGTAATTGACTGAAACAGGACATAGATAATTAGAATGGACAGAGGATCAGGATGATAGTAATTGACTGAAACAGGACATAGATAATTAGAATAGACAGAGGATCAGGATGATAGTAATTGACTGAAACAGGACATAGATTATTAGAATGGACAGAGGATCAGGATGATAGTAATTGCCTGAAACAGGACATAGATAATTAGAATGTTCAGAGGATCAGGATGATAGTAATTGACTGAAACAGGACATAGATAATTAGAATGGACAGAGGATCAGGATGATAGTAATTGACTGAAACAGGACATAGATAATTAGAATTTTCAGAGGATCAGGATGATAGTAATTGACTGAAACAGGACATAGATAATTAGAATGGACAGAGGATCAGGATGATAGTAATTGACTGAAACAGGACATAGATAATTAGAATGGACAGAGGATCAGGATGATAGTAATTGACTGAAACAGGACATAGATAATTAGAATGGACAGAGGATCAGGATGACAGTAATTGACGGAAACAGGACATAGATAATTAGAATACACAGAGGATCATGATGATAGTAATTGACTGAAACAGGACATAGATAATTTGAATGGACATAGGATCAGGATGATAGTAAGTGACTGAAACAGGACATAGATAATTAGAATGGACAGAGGATCAGGATGATAGTAATTGACTGAACCAGGACCTAGATAATTAGAATGTGCAGAGGATCAGGATGATAGTAATTGACTGAAACAGGACATAGATAATTAGAATGGACAGAGGATCAGGATGATAGTAATTGACTGAAACAGGACATAGATAATTAGAAGAGACAGAGGATCAGGATGATAGTAATTGACTGAAACAGGACATAGATAATTAGAAGAGACAGAGGATCAGGATGATAGTAATGGACTGAAACAGGACATAGATAATTAGAATGGACAGAGGATCAGGATGATAGTAATTGACTGAAACAGGACATAGATAATTAGAATGGACAGAGGATCAGGATGATAGTAATTGACTGAAACAGGACATAGATAATTAGAAGAGACAGAGGATCAGGATGATAGTAATTGACTGAAACAGGACATAGATAATTAGAAGAGACAGAGGATCTTTCTTTTCTTTTGGGCCTCCTTATCTCGAGAGACAATGGATACGCGCCTGGAGGTGGTCAGTGGTTTGTGAAGCAGCGCCTGGAGTGGCTATAAAGGCCAATTCTGGAGTGACAGGCTCTTCCACAGGTGCTGCAGAGAAATTTGTTTGTTGGGGCTGTTGCACAGTTGGCTCTCCCCTTGCGCCTCTGTCTTTTTTCCTGCCAACTACTAAGTCTCTTCGACTCGCCACAATTTAGCCCTGTCTTTATGGCTGCCCGCCAGCTCTGGCGAATGCTGGCAACTGACTCCCACGACTTGTGATCAATGTCACACGATTTCATGTCGCGTTTGCAGACGTCTTTATAACGGAGACATGGACGGCCGGTGGGTCTGATACCAGTGGCGAGCTCGCTGTACAATGTGTCTTTGGGGATCCTGCCATCTTCCATGCGGCTCACATGGCCAAGCCATCTCAAGCGCCGCTGACTCAGTAGTGTGTATAAGCTGGGGATGTTGGCCGCTTCAAGGACTTCTGTGTTGGAGATATAGTCCTGCCACCTGATGCCAAGTATTCTCCGAAGGCAGCGAAGATGGAATGAATTGAGACGTCGCTCTTGGCTGGCATACGTTGTCCAGGCCTCGCTGCCGTAGAGCAAGGTACTGAGGACACAGGCCTGATACACTCGGACTTTTGTGTTCCGTGTCAGTGCGCCATTTTCCCACACTCTCTTGGCCAGTCTGAACATAGCAGTGGAAGCCTTACCCATGCGCTTGTTGATTTCTGCATCTAGAGACAGGTTACTGGTGATAGTTGAGCCTAGGTAGGTGAACTCTTGAACCACTTCCAGAGCGTGGTCGCCAATATTGATGGATGGAGCATTTCTGACATCCTGCCCCATGATGTTCGTTTTCTTGAGGCTGATGGTTAGGCCAAATTCATTGCAGGCAGACGCAAACCTGTCGATGAGACTCTGCAGGCATTCTTCAGTGTGAGATGTTAAAGCAGCATCGTCAGCAAAGAGGAGTTCTCTGATGAGGACTTTCCGTACTTTGGACTTCGCTCTTAGACGGGCAAGGTTGAACAACCTGCCCCCTGATCTTGTGTGGAGGAAAATTCCTTCTTCAGAGGATTTGAACGCATGTGAAAGCAGCAGGGAGAAGAAAATCCCAAAAAGTGTGCGTGCGAGAACACAGCCCTGTTTCACACCACTCAGGATAGGAAAGGGCTCTGATGAGGAGCCACCATGTTGAATTGTGCCTTTCATATTGTCATGGAATGAGGTGATGATACTTAGTAGCTTTGGTGGACATCCGATCTTTTCTAGTAGTCTGAAGAGACCACGTCTGCTGACGAGGTCAAAGGCTTTGGTGAGATCAATGAAAGCAATGTAGAGGGGCATCTGTTGTTCACGGCATTTCTCCTGTATCTGACGAAGGGAGAACAGCATGTCAATAGTCGATCTCTCTGCACGAAAGCCACAATGTGCCTCAGGGTAGACGCGCTCGGCCAGCTTCTGGAGCCTGTTCAGAGCGACTCGAGCAAAGACTTTCCCCACTATGCTGAGCAGGGAGATTCCACGGTAGTTGTTGCTATCAGGATGATAGTAATGGACTGAAACAGGACATAGATAATTAGAATGGACAGAGGATCAGGATGATAGTAATTGACTGAAACAGGACATAGATAATTAGAATGTTCAGAGGATCAGGATGATAGTAATTGACTGAAACAGGACATAGATAATTAGAATGGACAGAGGATCAGGATGATAGTAATTGACTGAAACAGGACATGGATAATTAGAATGTTCAGAGGATCAGGATGATAGTAATTGACTGAAACAGGACATAGATAATTAGAATGGACAGAGGATCAGGATGATAGTAATTGACTGAAACAGGACATAGATAATTAGAATGGCCAGAGGATCAGGATGATAGTAATTGACTGAAACAGGACATAGATAATTAGAATGGACAGAGGATCAGGATGATAGTAATTGACTGAAACAGGACATAGATAATTAGAATGTTCAGAGGATCAGGATGATAGTAATTGACTGAAACAGGACATAGATAATTAGAATGGACAGAGGATCAGGATGACAGTAATTGACGGAAACAGGACATAGATAATTAGAATACACAGAGGATCAGGATGATAGTAATTGACTGAAACAGGACATAGATAATTAGAATGGACATAGGATCAGGATGATAGTAATTGACTGAAACAGGACATTGATAATTAGAATGGACAGAGGATCAGGATGATAGTAATTGACTGAAACAGGACATAGATAATTAGAATGTTCAGAGGATCAGGATGATAGTAAGTGACTGAAACAGGACATAGATAATTAGAATGGACAGAGGATCAGGATGATAGTAATTGACTGAAACAGGACATAGATAAGTAGAATGTTCAGAGGATCAGGATGATAGTAATTGACTGAAACAGGACATAGATAATTGGAATGGACAGAGGATCAGGATGATAGTAATTGACTGAAACAGGACATAGATACTTAGAATAGACAGAGGATCAGGATGATAGTAATTGACTGAAACAGGACATAGATTATTAGAATGGACAGAGGATCAGGATGATAGTAATTGACTGAAACAGGACATAGATAATTAGAATAGACAGAGGATCAGGATGATAGTAATTGACTGAAACAGGACATAGATAATTAGAATGGACAGAGGATCAGGATGATAATAATTGACTGAAACAGGACATAGATAATTAGAGTGTTCAGAGGATCAGGATGATAGTAATTGACTGAAACAGGACATAGATAATTAGAATGGACAGAGGATCAGGATGATAGTAATTGACTGAAACAGGACATAGATAATTAGAATGTTCAAAGGATCAGGATGATAGTAATTGACTGAAACAGGACATAGATAATTAGAATGGACAGAGGATCAGGATGATAGTAATTGACTGAAACAGGACATAGATAATTAGAATGGACAGAGGATCAGGATGATAGTAATTGACTGAAACAGGATATAGATAATTAGAATGGACAGAGGATCAGGATGATAGTAATTGACTGAAACAGGACATAGATAATTAGAATGTTCAGAGGATCAGGATGATAGTAATTGACTGAAACAGGACATAGATAATTAGAATGGACAGAGGATCAGGATGACAGTAATTGACGGAAACAGGACATAGATAATTAGAATACACAGAGGATCAGGATGATAGTAATTGACTGAAACAGGACATAGATAATTAGAATGGACATAGGATCAGGATGATAGTAATTGACTGTAACAGGACATAGATAATTAGAATGGACAGAGCATCAGGATGATAGTAATTGACTGAAACAGGACATAGATAATTAGAATGGACTGAGGATCAGGATGACAGTAATTGACGGAAACAGGACATAGATAATTAGAATGTTCAGAGGATCAGGATGATAGTAATTGACTGAAACAGGACATAGATAATAAGAATGGACAGAGGATCAGGATGATAGTAATTGACTGAAACAGGACATAGATAATTAGAATGTTCAGAGGATCAGGATGATAGTAATTGACTGAAACAGGACATAGATAATTAGAATAGACAGAGGATCAGCATGATAGTAATTGACTGAAACAGGGCATAGATAATTAGAATGGACAGAGGATCAGGATGATAGTAATTGACTGAAACAGGACGTAGATAATTAGAATGGACAGAGGATCAGGATGATAGTAATTGACTGAAACAGGACATAGATAATTAGAATGGACAGAGGATCAGGATGATAGTAATTGACTGAAACAGGACATAGATAATTAGAATGGACAGAGGATCAGGATGATAGTAATTGACTGAAACAGGACATAGATAATTAGAATAGGCAGGGGATCAGGATGATAGTAATTGACTGAAACAGGACATAGATAATTAGAATGTTCAGAGGATCAGGATGATAGTAATTGACTGAAACAGGACATAGATAATTAGAATGGACAGAGGATCAGGATGACAGTAATTGACGGAAACATGACATAGATAATTAGAATACACAGAGGATCAGGATGATAGTAATTGAATGAAACAGGACATAGATAATTAGAATGGACATAGGATCAGGATGATAGTAATTGACTGAAACAGGACATAGATAATTAGAATGGACAGAGGATCAGGATGATAGTAAGTGACTGAAACAGGACATCGATAATTAGAATGTTCAGAGGATCAGGAAGATAGTAATTGACTGAAACAGGACATAGATAATTAGAATGGACAGTGGATCAGGATGATAGTAATTGACTGAAACAGGACATAGATAATTAGAATAGACAGAGGATCAGGATGATAGGAATTGACTGAAACAGGACATAGATTATTAGAATGGACAGAGGATCAGGATGATAGTAATTGCCTGAAAGAGGACATAGATAATTATAATAGACAGAGGATCAGGATGATAGTAATTGACTGAAACAGGACATAGATAATTAGAATGGACAGAGGATCAGGATGATAGTATTTGACTGAAACAGGACATTGATAATTAGAATGTTCAGAGGATCAGGATGATAGTAATTGACTGAAACAGGACATAGATAATTAGAATGGACAGAGGATCAGGATGATAGTAATTGACTGAAACAGGACATAGATAATTTGAATGTTCAGAGGATCAGGATGATAGCAATTGACTGAAACAGGACATAGATAATTAGAATGTTCAGAGGATCAGAATGATAGTAATTGACTGAAACAGGACATAGATAATTAGAATGGACAGAGGATCAGGATGACAGTAATTGACGGAAACAGGACATAGATAATTAGAATACACAGAGGATCAGGATGATAGTAATTGACTGAAACAGGACATAGATAATTAGAATGGACATAGGATCAGGATGATAGTAATTGACTGTAACAGGACATAGATAATTAGAATGGACAGAGCATCAGGATGATAGTAATTGACTGAAACAGGACATAGATAATTAGAATGTTCAGAGGATCAGGATGATAGTAATTGACTGAAACAGGACATAGATAATTAGAATGGACAGAGGATCAGGATGATAGTAATTGACTGAAACAGGACATAGATAATTAGAATGTTCAGAGGATCAGGATGATAGTAATTGACTGAAACAGGACATAGATAATTAGAATGGACAGAGGATCAGGATGATAGTAATTGACTGAAACAGGACATAGATAATTAGAATGTTCAGAGGATCAGGATGATAGTAATTGACTGAAACAGGACGTAGATAATTAGAATGGACAGAGGATCAGGATGATAGTAATTGACTGAAACAGGACATAGATAATTAGAATGGTCAGAGGATCAGGATGATAGTAATTGACTGAAACAGGACATAGATAATTAGAATAGACAGGGGATCATGATGATAGTAATTGACTGAAACAGGACATAGATAATTAGAATGTTCCGAGGATCAGGATGATAGTAATTGACTGAAACAGGACATAGATAATTAGAATGTTCAGAGGATCAGGATGATAGTAATTGACTGAAACAGGACATAGATAATTAGAATGGACAGAGGATCAGGATGACAGTAATTGACGGAAACATGACATAGATAATTAGAATACACAGAGGATCAGGATGATAGTAATTGACTGAAACAGGACATAGATAATTAGAATGGACATAGGATCAGGATGATAGTAATTGACTGAAACAGGACATAGATAATTAGAATGGACAGAGGATCAGGATGATAGTAAGTGACTGAAACAGGACATCGATAATTAGAATGTTCAGAGGATCAGGAAGATAGTAATTGACTGAAACAGGACATAGATAATTAGAATGGACAGTGGATCAGGATGATAGTAATTGACTGAAACAGGACATAGATAATTAGAATAGACAGAGGATCAGGATGATAGGAATTGACTGAAACAGGACATAGATTATTAGAATGGACAGAGGATCAGGATGATAGTAATTGCCTGAAACAGGACATAGATAATTATAATAGACAGAGGATCAGGATGATAGTAATTGACTGAAACAGGACATAGATAATTAGAATGGACAGAGGATCAGGATGATAGTAATTGACTGAAACAGGACATTGATAATTAGAATGTTCAGAGGATCAGGATGATAGTAATTGACTGAAACAGGACATAGATAATTAGAATGGACAGAGGATCAGGATGATAGTAATTGACTGAAACAGGACATAGATAATTAGAATGTTCAGAGGATCAGGATGATAGTAATTGACTGAAACAGGACATAGATAATTAGAATGGACAGAGGATCAGGATGATAGTAATTGACTGAAGCAGGACATAGATAATTAGAATGTTCAGAGGATCAGGATGATAGTAATTGACTGAAACAGGACATAGATAATTAGAATGTTCAGAGGATCAGGATGAGAGTAATTGACTGAAACAGGACATAGATAATTAGAATAGACAGAGGATCAGGATGATAGTAATTGACTGAAACAGGACATTGATAATTAGTATGTTCAGAGGATCAGGATGATAGTAATTGACTGAAACAGGACATAGATAATTAGAATGGAAAGAGGATCAGGATGATAGTAATTGACTGAAACAGGACATAGATAATTAGAATAGACAGAGGATCAGGATGATAGTAATTGACTGAAACAGGACATAGATAATTAGAATGGACAGAGGATCAGGATGATAGTAATTGACTGAAACAGGACATAGATAATTAGAATGTACAGAGGATCAGGATGATAGTAAGTGACTGAAACAGGACATAGATAATTAGAATGGACAGAGGATCAGGATGATAGTAATTGACTGAAACAGGACATAGATAATTAGAATGTTCAGAGGATCAGGATGATAGTAAGTGACTGAAACAGGACATAGATAATTAGAATGGACAGAGGATCAGGATGATAGTAATTGACAGAAACAGGACATAGATAATTAGAATGTTCAGAGGATCAGGATGAGAGTAATTGACTGAAACAGGACATAGATAATTAGAATGTTCAGAGGATCAGGATGAGAGTAATTGACTGAAACAGGACATAGATAATTAGAATAGACAGAGGATCAGGATGATAGTAATTGACTGAAACAGGACATTGATAATTAGTATGTTCAGAGGATCAGGATGATAGTAATTGACTGAAACAGGACATAGATAATTAGAATGGACAGAGGATCAGGATGATAGTAATTGACTGAAACAGGACATAGATAATTAGAATGTTCAGAGGATCAGGATGATAGTAATTGACAGAAACAGGACATAGATAATTAGAATGGACAGAGGATCAGGATGATAGTAATTGACTGAAACAGGACATAGATAATTAGAATGGACAGAGGATCAGGATGATAGTAATTGACTGAAACAGGACATAGATAATTAGAATGGACAGAGGATCAGGATGACAGTAATTGACGGAAACAGGACATAGATAATTAGAATAGACAGAGGATCAGGATGATAGTAATTGACTGAAACAGGACATAGATAATTAGAATGGACACAGGATCAGGATGATAGTAATTGACTGAAACAGGACATAGATAATTAGAATGGACAGAGGATCAGGATGATAGTAATTGACTGAAACAGGACATAGATAATTAGAATGTTCAGAGGATCAGGATGATAGTAATTGACTGAAACAGGACATAGATAATTAGAATGGACAGAGGATCAGGATGATAGTAATTGACTGAAACAGGACATAGATAATTAGAATGGACAGAGGATCAGGATGATAGTAATTGACTGAAACAGGACATAGATAATTAGAATGTTCAGAGGATCAGGATGATAGTAATTGACTGAAACAGGACATAGATAATTAGAATAGACAGAGGATCAGGATGATAGTTATTGACTGAAACAGGGCATAGATAATTAGAATGGAAAGAGGATCAGGATGATAGTAATTGACTGAAACAGGACGTAGATAATTAGAATGGACAGAGGATCAGGATGATAGTAATTGACTGAAACAGGACATAGATAATTAGAATGGACAGAGGATCAGGATGATAGTAATTGACTGAAACAGGACATAGATAATTAGAAGGGTCAGAGGATCAGGATGATAGTAATTGACTGAAACAGGACATAGATAATTAGAATAGACAGAGGATCAGGATGATAGTAATTGACTGAAACAGGACATAGATAATTAGAATGGACAGAGGATCAGGATGATAGCAATTGACTGAAACAGGACATAGATAATTAGAATGTTCAGAGGATCAGGATGATAGTAATTGACTGAAACAGGACATAGATAATTAGAATGGACAGAGGATCAGGATCATAGTAATTGACTGAAACAGGGCATAGATAATTAGAATGGACAGAGGATCAGGATGATAGTAATATTGACTGAAACAGGACATTGATAATTAGAATAGACAGAGGATCAGGATGATAGTAATTGACTGAAACAGGACATAGATAATTAGAATGGACAGAGGATCAGGATGATAATAATTGACTGAAACAGGACATAGATAATTAGAATGGACAGAGGATCAGGATGATAGTAATTGACTGAAACAGGACATAGATATTTAGAATATTCAGAGGATCAGGATGATAGTAATTGACTGAAACAGGACATAGATAATTAGAATGGACAGAGGATCAGGATGATAGTAATTGACTGAAACAGGACATAGATAATTAGAATAGACAGAGGATCAGGATGATAGTAATTGACTGAAACAGGACATAGATAATTAGAATGGACAGAGGATCAGGATGATAGTAATTGACTGAAACAGGACATAGATAATTAGAATGTTCAGAGGATCAGGATGATAGTAATTGACTGAAACAGGACATAGATAATTAGAATGGACAGAGGATCAGGATCATAGTAATTGACTGAAACAGGGCATAGATAATTAGAATGGACAGAGGATCAGGATGATAGTAATATTGACTGAAACAGGACATTGATAATTAGAATAGACAGAGGATCAGGATGATAGTAATTGACTGAAACAGGACATAGATAATTAGAATGGACAGAGGATCAGGATGATAGTAATTGACTGAAACAGGACAGAGATAATTAGAATGGACAGAGGATCAGGATGATAGTAATTGACTGAAACAGGACATAGATATTTAGAATATTCAGAGGATCAGGATGATAGTAATTGACTGAAACAGGACATAGATAATTAGAATGGACAGAGGATCAGGATGATAGTAATTGACTGAAACAGGACATAGATAATTAGAATGGACAGAGGATCAGGATGATAGTAATTGACTGAAACAGGACATAGATAATTAGAATGGACAGAGGATCAGGATGACAGTAATTGACGGAAACAGGACATAGATAATTAGAATACACAGAGGATCAGGATGATAGTAATTGACTGAAACAGGACATAGATAATTAGAATGGACATAGGATCAGGATGATAGTAATTGACTGAAACAGGACATAGATAATTAGAATGGACAGAGGATCAGGATGATAGTAATTGACTGAAACAGGACATAGATAATTAGAATGTTCAGAGGATCAGGATGATAGTAATTGACTGAAACAGGACACAGATAATTAGAATGGACAGAGGATCAGGATGATAGTAATTGACTGAAACAGGACATAGATAATTAGAATGGACAGAGGATCAGGATGATAGTAATTGACTGAAACAGGACATAGATAATTAGAATGTTCAGAGGATCAGGATGATAGTAATTGACTGAAACAGGACATAGATAATTAGAATAGACAGAGGATCAGGATGATAGTAATTGACTGAAACAGGACATAGATAATTACAATGGAAAGAGGATCAGGATGATAGTAATTGACTGAAACAGGACGTAGATAATTAGAATGGACAGAGGATCAGGATGATAGTAATTGACTGAAACAGGACATAGATAATTAGAATGGACAGAGGATCAGGATGATAGTAATTGACTGAAACAGGACATGGATAATTAGAATGGACAGAGGATCAGGATGATAGTAATTGACTGAAACAGGACATAGATATTTAGAATGTTCAGAAGATCAGGATGATAGTAATTGACTGAAACAGGACATAGATAATTAGAATGGACAGAGGATCAGGATCATAGTAATTGACTGAAACAGGACATAGATAATTAGAATGGACAGAGGATCAGGATGATAGTAATTGACTGAAACAGGACATTGATAATTAGAATGGACAGAGGATCAGGATGATAGTAATTGACTGAAACAGGACATAGATAATTAGAATGGACAGAGGATCAGGATGATAGTAATTGACTGAAACAGGACATAGATAATTAGAGTGGACAGAGGATCAGGATGATAGTAATTGACTGAAACAGGACATAGATAATTAGAATGGACAGAGGATCAGGATGATAGTAATTGACTGAAACAGGACATAGATATTTAGAATGTTCAGAGGATCAGGATGATAGTAATTGACTGAAACAGGACATAGATAATTAGAATGGACAGAGGATCAGGATGATAGTAATTGACTGGAACAGGACATAGATAATTAGAGTGTTCAGAGGATCAGGATGATAGTAATTGACTGAAACAGGACATAGATAATTAGAATAGACAGAGAATCAGGATGATAGTAATTGACTGAAACAGGACATAGATAAATAGAATGTTCAGAGGATCAGGATGATAGTAATTGACTGAAACAGGACATAGATAATTAGAATGGACAGAGGATCAGGATGATAGTAATTGACTGAAACAGGACATAGATAATTAGAATGGACAGAGGATCAGGATGATAGTAAATGACTGAAACAGGACATAGATAATTAGAATGTTTTGAGGATCAGGATGATAGTAATTGACTGAAACAGGACATAGATAATTAGAATAGACAGAGGATCAGGATGACAGTAATTGACTGAAACAGGGCATAGATAATTAGAATGGAAAGAGGATCAGGATGATAGTAATTGACTGAAACAGGACGTAGATAATTAGAATGGACAGAAGATCAGGATGATAGTAATTGACTGAAACAGGACATAGATAATTAGAATGTTCAGAGGATGAGGATGATAGTAATTGACTGAAACAGGACATAGATAATTAGAATGGACAGAGGATCAGGATGATAGTAATTGACTGAAACAGGACATAGATAATTAGAATGGACAGAGGATCAGGATGATAGTAATTGACTGAAACAGGACATAGATAATTAGAATGGACAGAGGATCAGGATGATAGTAATTGACTGAAACAGGACATAGATAATTAGAATGTTCAGAGGATCAGGATGATAGTAATTGTCTGAAACAGGACATAGATAATTAGAATGGACAGAGGATCAGGATGATAGTAATTGACTGAAACAGGACATAGATAATTAGAATGGACAGAGGATCAGGATGATAGTAATTGACTGAAACAGGACATAGATAATTAGAATACACAGAGGATCAGGATGATAGTAATTGACTGAAACAGGACATAGATAATTAGAACGGACATAGGATCAGGATGATAGTAATTGACTGAAACAGGACATAGATAATTAGAATGGACAGAGGATCAGGATGATAGTAATTGACTGAAACAGGACATAGATAAATAGAATGTTCAGAGGATCAGGATGATAGTAATTGACTGAAACAGGACATAGATAATTAGAATGGACAGAGGATCAGGATGATAGTAATTGACTGAAACAGGACATAGATAATTAGAATGGACAGAGGATCAGGATGATAGTAAATGACTGAAACAGGACATAGATAATTAGAATGTTTTGAGGATCAGGATGATAGTAATTGACTGAAACAGGACATAGATAATTAGAATAGACAGAGGATCAGGATGATAGTAATTGACTGAAACAGGGCATAGATAATTAGAATGGAAAGAGGATCAGGATGATAGTAATTGACTGAAACAGGACGTAGATAATTAGAATGGACAGAAGATCAGGATGATAGTAATTGACTGAAACAGGACATAGATAATTAGAATGGACAGAGGATCAGGATGATAGTAATTGACTGAAACAGGACATAGATAATTAGAATGGTCAGAGGATCAGGATGAGAGCAATTGACTGAAACAGGACATAGATAATTAGAATAGACAGGGCATCTTGATGATAGTAATTGACTGAAACAGGACATAGATAATTAGAATGGACAGAGGATGAGCATGATAGTAATTGACTGAAACAGGACATTGATAATTAGAATGTTCAGAGGATCAGGATGATAGTAATTGACTGAAACAGGACATAGATAATTAGAATGGACAGAGGATCATGATGATAGTAATTGACTGAAACAGGACATAGATAATTAGAATGGACAGAGGATCAGGATCATAGTAATTGACTGAAACAGGACATAGATAATTAGAATGGACAGAGGATCAGGATGATAGTAATTGACTGAAACAGGACATTGATAATTAGAATGGACAGAGGATCAGGATGATAGTAATTGACTGAAACAGGACATAGATAATTAGAATGGACAGAGGATCAGGATGATAGTAATTGACTGAAACAGGACATAGATAATTAGAGTGGACAGAGGATCAGGATGATAGTAATTGACTGAAACAGGACATAGATAATTAGAATGGACAGAGGATCAGGATGATAGTAATTGACTGAAACAGGACATAGATATTTAGAATGTTCAGAGGATCAGGATGATAGTAATTGACTGAAACAGGACATAGATAATTAGAATGGACAGAGGATCAGGATGATAGTAATTGACTGGAACAGGACATAGATAATTAGAGTGTTCAGAGGATCAGGATGATAGTAATTGACTGAAACAGGACATAGATAATTAGAATAGACAGAGAATCAGGATGATAGTAATTGACTGAAACAGGACATAGATAAATAGAATGTTCAGAGGATCAGGATGATAGTAATTGACTGAAACAGGACATAGATAATTAGAATGGACAGAGGATCAGGATGATAGTAATTGACTGAAACAGGACATAGATAATTAGAATGGACAGAGGATCAGGATGATAGTAAATGACTGAAACAGGACATAGATAATTAGAATGTTTTGAGGATCAGGATGATAGTAATTGACTGAAACAGGACATAGATAATTAGAATAGACAGAGGATCAGGATGACAGTAATTGACTGAAACAGGGCATAGATAATTAGAATGGAAAGAGGATCAGGATGATAGTAATTGACTGAAACAGGACGTAGATAATTAGAATGGACAGAAGATCAGGATGATAGTAATTGACTGAAACAGGACATAGATAATTAGAATGTTCAGAGGATGAGGATGATAGTAATTGACTGAAACAGGACATAGATAATTAGAATGGACAGAGGATCAGGATGATAGTAATTGACTGAAACAGGACATAGATAATTAGAATGGACAGAGGATCAGGATGATAGTAATTGACTGAAACAGGACATAGATAATTAGAATGGACAGAGGATCAGGATGATAGTAATTGACTGAAACAGGACATAGATAATTAGAATGTTCAGAGGATCAGGATGATAGTAATTGTCTGAAACAGGACATAGATAATTAGAATGGACAGAGGATCAGGATGATAGTAATTGACTGAAACAGGACATAGATAATTAGAATGGACAGAGGATCAGGATGATAGTAATTGACTGAAACAGGACATAGATAATTAGAATACACAGAGGATCAGGATGATAGTAATTGACTGAAACAGGACATAGATAATTAGAACGGACATAGGATCAGGATGATAGTAATTGACTGAAACAGGACATAGATAATTAGAATGGACAGAGGATCAGGATGATAGTAATTGACTGAAACAGGACATAGATAAATAGAATGTTCAGAGGATCAGGATGATAGTAATTGACTGAAACAGGACATAGATAATTAGAATGGACAGAGGATCAGGATGATAGTAATTGACTGAAACAGGACATAGATAATTAGAATGGACAGAGGATCAGGATGATAGTAAATGACTGAAACAGGACATAGATAATTAGAATGTTTTGAGGATCAGGATGATAGTAATTGACTGAAACAGGACATAGATAATTAGAATAGACAGAGGATCAGGATGATAGTAATTGACTGAAACAGGGCATAGATAATTAGAATGGAAAGAGGATCAGGATGATAGTAATTGACTGAAACAGGACGTAGATAATTAGAATGGACAGAAGATCAGGATGATAGTAATTGACTGAAACAGGACATAGATAATTAGAATGGACAGAGGATCAGGATGATAGTAATTGACTGAAACAGGACATAGATAATTAGAATGGTCAGAGGATCAGGATGAGAGCAATTGACTGAAACAGGACATAGATAATTAGAATAGACAGGGCATCTTGATGATAGTAATTGACTGAAACAGGACATAGATAATTAGAATGGACAGAGGATGAGCATGATAGTAATTGACTGAAACAGGACATTGATAATTAGAATGTTCAGAGGATCAGGATGATAGTAATTGACTGAAACAGGACATAGATAATTAGAATGGACAGAGGATCATGATGATAGTAATTGACTGAAACAGGACAGAGATAATTAGAATGGAGAGAGGATCAGGATGATAGTAATTGACTGAAACAGGACAGAGATAATTAGAATGGACAGAGGATCAGGATGATAGTAATTGACTGAAACAGGACATAGATAATTAGAATAGACAGAGGATCAGGATGACAGTAATTGACTGAAACGGGACATAGATAATTAGAATGGACAGAGGATCAGGATGACAGTAATTGACTGAAACAGGACATAGATGATTAGAATGTTCAGAGGATCAGGATGACAGTAATTGACTGAAACGGGACATAGATAATTAGAATGGACAGAGGATCAGGATGATAGTAATTGACGGAAACAGGACATAGATAATTAGAATGGACTGAGGATCAGGATGATAGTAATTGACTCAAACGGGACATAGAGAATTAGAATGGACAGAGGATTAGAATGATAGTAATTGACTGAAACAGGACATAGATGATTAGAATGTTCAGAGGATCAGGATGACAGTAATTGACTGAAACGGGACATAGATAATTAGAATGGACAGAGGATCAGGATGATAGTATTTGACTGAAACAGGACATAGATAATTAGAATGGACAGAGGATCAAGATGATAGTAATTGGCTGAAACAGGACATAGATAATTAGAATGGACAGAGGATCAGGATGATAGTAATTGACTGAAACAGGACATAGATAATTAGAATAGACAGAGGATCAGGATGACAGTAATTGACTGAAACGGGACATAGATAATTAGAATGGACAGAGGATCAGGATGACAGTAATTGACTGAAACAGGAAATAGATAATTAGAATGGACAGAGGATCAGGATGATAGTAATTGACTGAAACAGGACATAGATATTTAGAATGTTCAGAAGATCAGGATGATAGTAATTGACTGAAACGGGACATAGATAATTAGAATGGACAGAGGATCAGGATCATAGTAATTGACTGAAACAGCACATAGATAATTAGAATGGACAGAGGATCAGGATGATAGTAATTGACTGAAACAGGACATTGATAATTAGAATGGACAGAGGATCAGGATGATAGTAATTGACTGAAACAGGACATAGATAATTAGAATGGACAGAGGATCAGGATGATAGTAATTGACTGAAACAGGACATAGATAATTAGAATGGACAGAGGATCAGGATGATAGTAATTGACTGAAACAGGACATAGATATTTAGAATGTTCAGAGGATCAGGATGATAGTAATTGACTGAAACAGAACATAGATAATTAGGATGGACAGAGGATCAGGATGATAGTAATTGACTGAAACAGGACATAGATAATTAGAGTGTTCAGAGGATCAGGATGATAGTAATTGACTGAAACAGGACATAGATAATTAGAATAGACAGAGAATCAGGATGATAGTAATTGACTGAAACAGGACATAGATAATTAGAATGTTCAGAGGATCAGGATGACAGTAATTGACTGAAACAGGACATTGATAATTAGAATGTTCAGAGGATGAGGATGATAGTAATTGACTGAAACAGGACATAGATAATTAGAATGGACAGAGGATCAGGATGATAGTAATTGACTGAAACAGGACATAGATAATTAGAATGTTCAGAGGATCAGGATGACAGTAATTGTCTGAAACAGGACATAGATAATTAGAATGGACAGAGGATCAGGATGATAGTAATTGACTGAAACAGGACATAGATAATTAGAATGGACAGAGGATCAGGATGATAGTAATTGACTGAAACAGGACATAGATAATTAGAATACACAGAGGATCAGGATGATAGTAATTGACTGAAACAGGACATAGATAATTAGAACGGACATAGGATCAGGATGATAGTAATTGACTGATACAGGACATAGATAATTAGAATGTTCAGAGGATCAGGATGACAGTAATTGACTGAAACAGGACATAGATAATTAGAATGGACAGAGGATCAGGATGATAGTAATTGACTGAAACAGGACATAGATAATTAGAATGTTCAGAGGATCAGGATGATAGTAATTGTCTGAAACAGGACATAGATAATTAGAATGGACAGAGGATCAGGATGATAGTAATTGACTGAAACAGGACATAGATAATTAGAATGGACAGAGGATCAGGATGATAGTAATTGACTGAAACAGGACATAGATAATTAGAATACACAGAGGATCAGGATGATAGTAATTGACTGAAACAGGACATAGATAATTAGAACGGACATAGGATCAGGATGATAGTAATTGACTGATACAGGACATAGATAATTAGAATGTTCAGAGGATCAGGATGACAGTAATTGACTGAAACAGGACATTGATAATTAGAATGTTCAGAGGATGAGGATGATAGTAATTGACTGAAACAGGACATAGATAATTAGAATGGACAGAGGATCAGGATGATAGTAATTGACTGAAACAGGACATAGATAATTAGAATGGTCAGAGGATCAGGATGACAGTAATTGACGGAAACAGGACATAGATAATTAGAATACACAGAGGATCAGGATGATAGTAATTGACTGAAACAGGACATAGATAATTAGAACGGACATAGGATCAGGATGATAGTAATTGACTGAAACAGGACATAGATAATTAGAATGGACAGAGGATCAGGATGATAGTAATTGACTGAAACAGGACATAGATAAATAGAATGTTCAGAGGATCAGGATGATAGTAATTGACTGAAACAGGACATAGATAATTAGAATGGACAGACGATCAGGATGATAGTAATTGACTGAAACAGGACATAGATAATTAGAATGGACAGAGGATCAGGATGATAGTAATTGACTGAAACAGGACATAGATAATTAGAATGTTTTGAGGATCAGGATGATAGTAATTGACTGAAACAGGACATAGATAATTAGAATAGACAGAGGATCAGGATGATAGTAATTGACTGAAACAGGGCATAGATAATTGGAATGGAAAGAGGATCAGGATGATAGTAATTGACTGAAACAGGACGTAGATAATTAGAATGGACAGAAGATCAGGATGATAGTAATTGACTGAAACAGGACATAGATAATTAGAATGGACAGAGGATCAGGATGATAGTAATTGACTGAAACTGGACATAGATAATTAGAATGGTCAGAGGATCAGGATGAGAGTAATTGACTGAAACAGGACATAGATAATTAGAATAGACAGGGGATCTTGATGATAGTAATTGACTGAAACAGGACATAGATAATTAGAATGGACAGAGGATGAGGATGATAGTAATTGACTGAAACAGGACATTGATAATTAGAATGTTCAGAGGATCAGGATGATAGTAATTGACTGAAACAGGACGTAGATAATTAGAATGGACAGAAGATCAGGATGATAGTAATTGACTGAAACAGGACATAGATAATTAGAATGGACAGAGGATCAGGATGATAGTAATTGACTGAAACAGGACATAGATAATTAGAATGGTCAGAGGATCAGGATGAGAGTAATTGACTGAAACAGGACATAGATAATTAGAATAGACAGGTGATCTTGATGATAGTAATTGACTGAAACAGGACATAGATAATTAGAATGGACAGAGGATGAGGATGATAGTAATTGACTGAAACAGGACATTGATAATTAGAATGTTCAGAGGATCAGGTTGATAGTAATTGACTGAAACAGGACATTGATAATTAGAATGTTCAGAGGATCAGGTTGATAGTAATTGACTGAAACAGGACATAGATAATTAGAATGGACAGAGGATCATGATGATAGTAAATGACTGAAACAGGACAGAGATAATTAGAATGGAGAGAGGATCAGGATGATAGTAATTGACTGAAACAGGACATAGATAATTAGAATGGACAGAGGATCAGGATGATAGTAATTGACTGAAACAGGACATAGATAATTAGAGTGTTCAGAGGATCAGGATGATAGTAATTGACTGAAACAGGACATAGATAATTAGAATAGACAGAGGATCAGGATGATAGTAATTGACTGAAACAGGACATAGATAATTAGAATGTTCAGAGGATCAGGATGACAGTAATTGACTGAAACGGGACATAGATAATTAGAATGGACTGAGGATCAGGATGATAGTAATTGACTCAAACGGGACATAGAGAATTAGAATGGACAGAGGATTAGAATGATAGTAATTGACTGAAACAGGACATAGATGATTAGAATGTTCAGAGGATCAGGATGACAGTAATTGACTGAAACGGGACATAGATAATTAGAATGGACAGAGGATCAGGATGATAGTATTTGACTGAAACAGGACATAGATAATTAGAATGGACAGAGGATCAAGATGATAGTAATTGGCTGAAACAGGACATAGATAATTAGAATGGACAGAGGATCAGGATGATAGTAATTGACTGAAACAGGACATAGATAATTAGAATAGACAGAGGATCAGGATGACAGTAATTGACTGAAACGGGACATAGATAATTAGAATGGACAGAGGATCAGGATGACAGTAATTGACTGAAACAGGAAATAGATAATTAGAATGGACAGGGGATCAGGATGATAGTAATTGACTGAAACAGGACATAGATATTTAGAATGTTCAGAAGATCAGGATGATAGTAATTGACTGAAACAGGACATAGATAATTAGAATGGACAGAGGATCAGGATCATAGTAATTGAGTGAAACAGGACATAGATAATTAGAATGGACAGAGGATCAGGATGATAGTAATTGACTGAAACAGGACATTGATAATTAGAATGGACAGAGGATCAGGATGATAGTAATTGACTGAAACAGGACATAGATAATTAGAATGGACAGAGGATCAGGATGATAGTAATTGACTGAAACAGGACATAGATAATTAGAATGGACAGAGGATCAGGATGATAGTAATTGACTGAAACAGGACATAGATATTTAGAATGTTCAGAGGATCAGGATGATAGTAATTGACTGAAACAGGACATAGATAATTAGAATGGACAGAGGATCAGGATGATAGTAATTGACTGAAACAGGACATAGATAATTAGAGTGTTCAGAGGATCAGGATGATGGTAATTGACTGAAACAGGACATAGATAATAAGAATAGACAGAGAATCAGGATGATAGTAATTGACTGAAACAGGACATAGATAATTAGAATGTTCAGAGGATCAGGATGACAGTAATTGACTGAAACAGGACATTGATAATTAGAATGTTCAGAGGATGAGGATGATAGTAATTGACTGAAACAGGACATAGATAATTAGAATGGACAGAGGATCAGGATGATAGTAATTGACCGAAACAGGACATAGATAATTAGAATGGACAGAGGATCAGGATGATAGTAATTGACTGAAACAGGACATAGATAATTAGAATGTTCAGAGGATCAGGATGATGGTAATTGTCTGAAACAGGACATAGATAATTAGAATGGACAGAGGATCAGGATGATAGTAATTGACTGAAACAGGACATAGATAATTAGAATGGACAGAGGATCAGGATGATAGTAATTGACTGAAACAGGACATAGATAATTAGAATAAACAGAGGATCAGGATGATAGTAATTGACTGAAACAGGACATAGATAATTGGAACGGACATAGGATCAGGATGATAGTAATTGACTGATACAGGACATAGATAATTAGAATGGACAGAGGATCAGGATGACAGTAATTGACGGAAACAGGACATAGATAATTAGAATACACAGAGGATCAGGATGATAGAAATTGACTGAAACAGGACATAGATAATTAGAACGGACATAGGATCAGGATGATAGTAATTGACTGAAACAGGACATAGATAATTAGAATGGACAGAGGATCAGGATGATAGTAATTGACTGAAACAGGACATAGATAAATAGAATGTTCAGAGGATCAGGATGATAGTAATTGACTGAAACAGGACATAGATAATTAGAATGGACAGAGGATCAGGATGATAGTAATTGACTGAAACAGGACATAGATAATTAGAATGGACAGAGGATCAGGATGATAGTAATTGACTGAAACAGGACATAGATAATTAGAATGTTTTGAGGATCAGGATGATAGTAATTGACTGAAACAGGACATAGAGAATTAGAATAGACAGAGGATCAGGATGATAGTAATTGACTGAAACAGGGCATAGATAATTGGAATGGAAAGAGGATCAGGATGATAGTAATTGACTGAAACAGGACGTAGGTAATTAGAATGGACAGAAGATCAGGATGATAGTAATTGACTGAAACAGGACATAGATAATTAGAATGGACAGAGGATCAGGATGATAGTAATTGACTGAAACAGGACATAGATAATTAGAATGGTCAGAGGATCAGGATGAGAGTAATTGACTGAAACAGGACATAGATAATTAGAATAGACAGGGGATCTTGATGATAGTAATTGACTGAAACAGGACATAGATAATTAGAATGGACAGAGGATGAGGATGACAGTAATTGACTGAAACAGGACATTGATAATTAGAATGTTCAGAGGATCAGGATGATAGTAATTGACTGAAACAGGACATAGATAATTAGAATGGACAGAGGATCATGATGATAGTAATTGACTGAAACAGGACAGAGATAATTAGAATGGAGAGAGGATCAGGATGATAGTAATTGACTGAAACAGGACATAGAAAATTAGAATGGACAGAGGATCAGGATGATAGTAATTGACTGAAACAGGACATAGATAATTAGAGTGTTCAGAGGATCAGGATGATAGTAATTGACTGAAACAGGACATAGATAATTAGAATGGACAGAGGATTAGAATGATAGTAATTGACTGAAACAGGACATAGATGATTAGAATGTTCAGAGGATCAGGATGACAGTAATTGACTGAAACGGGACATAGATAATTAGAATGGACAGAGGATCAGGATGATAGTATTTGACTGAAACAGGACATAGATAATTAGAATGGACAGAGGATCAAGATGATAGTAATTGGCTGAAACAGGACATAGATAATTAGAATGGACAGAGGATCAGGATGATAGTAATTGACTGAAACAGGACATAGATAATTAGAATAGACAGAGGATCAGGATGACAGTAATTGACTGAAACGGGACATAGAAATTAGAATGGACAGAGGATCAGGATGATAGTAATTGACTGAAACAGGACATAGATAATTAGAATAGACAGAGGATCAGGATGACAGTAATTGACTGAAACGGGACATAGATAATTAGAATGGACAGAGGATCAGGATGACAGTAATTGACTGAAACAGGAAATAGATAATTACAATGTACAGAAGATCATGATGATAGTAATTGACTGAAACAGGACATAGATAATTACAATGGACAGAGGAAAAGGATGATAGTAATTGACTGAAACGGGACATAGATAATTAGAATGGACAGAGGATCAGGATGACAGTAATTGACTGAAACAGGACATTGATAATTAGAATGGACAGAGGATCAGGATGACAGCAATTGACGGAAACAGGACATAGATAATTAGAATACACAGAGGATCAGGATGATAGTAATTGACTGAAACAGGACATAGATAATTAGAATGGACATAGGATCAGGATGATAGTAATTGACTGAAACAGGACATAGATAATTAGAATGGACAGAGGATCAGGATGATAGTAATTGACTGAAACAGGACATAGATATTTAGAATGTTCAGAGGATCAGGATGATAGTAATTGACTGAAACAGGACATAGATAATTAGAATGGACAGAGGATCAGGATGACAGTAATTGACTGAAACAGGACATAGATAATTAGAATAGACAGAGGATCAGGATGATAGTAATTGACTGAAACAGGGCATAGATAATTAGAATGGACAGAGGATCAGGATGATAGTAATTGACTGAAACAGGACATAGATAATTAGAATGTTCAGAGGATCAGGATGATAGTAATTGACTGAAACAGGACATAGATAATTAGAATAGACAGAGGATCAGGATGATAGTAATTGACTGAAACAGGGCATAGATAATTAGAATGGAAAGAGGATCAGGATGATAGTAATTGACTGAAACAGGACACAGATAATTAGAATGGACAGAGGATCAGGATGATAGTAATTGACTGAAACAGGACATAGATAATTAGAATGGACAGAGGATCAGGATGATAGTAATTGACTGAAACAGGACGTAGATAATTAGAAAGGACAGAGGATCAGGATGATAGTAATTGACTGAAACAGGACATAGATAATTTGAATGGACAGAGGATCAGGATGATAGTAATTGACTGAAACAGGACATAGATAATTAGAATGGACAGAGGATCAGGATGATAGTAATTGACTGAAACAGGACATAGATAATTAGAATGGACAGAGGATCAGGATGATAGTAATTGACTGAAACAGGACATAGATAATTAGAATGGTCAGAGGATCAGGATGATAGTAATTGACTGAAACAGGACATAGATAATTAGAATAGACAGGGGATCACAATGATAGTAATTGACTGAAACAGGACATAGATAATTAGAATGGACAGATGATGAGGATGATAGTAATTGACTGAAACAGGACATAGATAATTAGAATGGACAGAGGATCAGGATGATAGTAATTGACTGAAACAGGACATAGATAATTAGAATGGACAGAGGATCAGGATGATAGTAATTGACTGAAACAGGACATAGATAATTAGAATGTTCAGAGGATCAGGATGATAGTAATTGACTGAAACAGGACATAGATAATTAGAGTGTTCAGAGGATCAGGATGATAGTAATTGACTGAAACAGGACATAGATGATTAGAATGGACAGAGGATCAGGATGATTGTAATTGACTGAAACAGGACATAGATAATTAGAATGGACAGAGGATCAGGATGATAGTAATTGACAGAAACAGGACATAGATAATTTGAATGGACAGAGGATCAGGATGATAGTAATTGGCTGAAACAGGACATAGATAATTAGAATGTTCAGAGGATCAGGATGATAGTAATTGACTGAAACAGGACATAGATAATTAGAATGGACAGAGGATCAGGATGATAGTAATTGACTGAAACAGGACATAGATAATTGGAATGGACAGAGGATCAGGATGATAGTAATTGACTGAAACAGGACATAGATAATTAGAATTTTCAGAGGATCAGGATGATAGTAATTGACTGAAACAGGACATAGATAATTAGAATGGACAGAGGATCAGGATGATAGTAATTGACTGAAACAGGACATAGATAATTAGAGTGTTCAGAGGATCAGGATGATAGTAATTGACTGAAACAGGACATAGATGATTAGAATGGACAGAGGATCAGGATGATAGTAATTGACTGAAACAGGACATAGATAATTAGAATGTTCAGAGGATCAGGATGATAGTAATTGACTGAAACAGGACATAGATAATTTGAATGGACAGAGGATCAGGATGATAGTAATTGGCTGAAACAGGACATAGATAATTAGAATGGACAGAGGATCATGATGATAGTAATTGACTGAAACAGGACATAGATAATTAGAATGTTCAGAGGATCAGGATGACAGTAATTGACTGAAACGGGACATAGATAATTAGAATGGACAGAGGATCAGGATGACAGTAATTGACTGAAACAGGACATAGATAATTAGAATGTTCAGAGGATCAGGATGATAGTAATTGACTGAAACAGGACATAGATAATTTGAATGGACAGAGGATCAGGATGATAGTAATTGGCTGAAACAGGACATAGATAATTAGAATGGACAGAGGATCATGATGATAGTAATTGACTGAAACAGGACATAGATAATTAGAATGTTCAGAGGATCAGGATGAAAGTAATTGACTGAAACGGGACATAGATAATTAGAAAGGACAGAGGATCAGGATGATAGTAATTGACTGAAACAGGACATAGATAATTTGAATGGACAGAGGATCAGGATGATAGTAATTGGCTGAAACAGGACATAGATAATTAGAATGGACAGAGGATCATGATGATAGTAATTGACTGAAACAGGACATAGATAATTAGAATGTTCAGAGGATCAGGATGACAGTAATTGACTGAAACGGGACATAGATAATTAGAATGGACAGAGGATCAGGATGATAGTAATTGACTGAAACAGGAAATAGATAATTACAATGTACAGAGGATCATGATGATAGTAATTGACTGAAACAGGACATAGATAATTACAATGGACAGAGGAAAAGGATGATAGTAATTGACTGAAACGGGACATAGATAATTAGAATGGACAGAGGATCAGGATGACAGTAATTGACTGAAACAGGACATTGATAATTAGAATGGACAGAGGATCAGGATGACAGCAATTGACGGAAACAGGACATAGATAATTAGAATACACAGAGGATCAGGATGATAGTAATTGACTGAAACAGGACATAGATAATTAGAATGGACATAGGATCAGGATGATAGTAATTGACTGAAACAGGACATAGATAATTAGAATGGACAGAGGATCAGGATGATAGTAATTGACTGAAACAGGACATAGATAATTAGAATGTTCAGAGGATCAGGATGATAGTAATTGACTGAAACAGGACATAGATAATTAGAATGGACAGAGGATCAGGATGATAGTAATTGACTGAAACAGGACATAGATAATTAGAATAGACAGAGGATCAGGATGATAGTAATTGACTGAAACAGGGCATAGATAATTAGAATGGACAGAGGATCAGGATGATAGTAATTGAATGAAACAGGACATAGATAATTAGAATGTTCAGAGGATCAGGATGATAGTAATTGACTGAAACAGGACATAGATAATTAGAATGGACAGAGGATCAGGATGATAGTAATTGACTGAAACAGGGCATAGATAATTAGAATGGAAAGAGGATCAGGATGATAGTAATTGACTGAAACAGGACGTAGATAATTAGAATGGACAGAGGATCAGGATGATAGTAATTGACTGAAACAGGACATAGATAATTAGAATGGACAGAGGATCAGGATGATAGTAATTGACTGAAACAGGACATAGATAATTAGAATGGACAGAGGATCAGGATGATAGTAATTGACTGAAACAGGACATAGATAATTAGAATGGACAGAGGATCAGGATGATAGTAATTGACTGAAACAGGACATAGATAATTAGAATGGACAGAGGATCAGGATGATAGTAATTGACTGAAACAGGACATAGATAATTAGAATGGACAGAGGATCAGGATGATAGTAATTGACTGAAACAGGACATAGATAATTAGAATGGTCAGAGGATCAGGATGATAGTAATTGACTGAAACAGGACATAGATAATTAGAATAGACAGGCGATCACAATGATAGTAATTGACTGAAACAGGACATAGATAATTAGAATGGACAGATGATGAGGATGATAGTAATTGACTGAAACAGGACATAGATAATTAGAATGGACAGAGGATCAGGATGATAGTAATTGACTGAAACAGGACATAGATAATTAGAATGGACAGAGGATCAGGATGATAGTAATTGACTGAAACAGGACATAGATAATTAGAATGTTCAGAGGATCAGGATGATAGTAATTGACTGAAACAGGACATAGATAATTAGAATGGACAGAGGATCAGGATGATAGTAATTGACTGAAACAGGACATAGATAATTAGAGTGTTCAGAGGATCAGGATGATAGTAATTGACTGAAACAGGACATAGATGATTAGAATGGACAGAGGATCAGGATGATAGTAATTGACTGAAACAGGACATAGATAATTAGAATGTTCAGAGGATCAGGATGATAGTAATTGACAGAAACAGGACATAGATAATTTGAATGGACAGAGGATCAGGATGATAGTAATTGGCTGAAACAGGACATAGATAATTAGAATGTTCAGAGGATCAGGATGATAGTAATTGACTGAAACAGGACATAGATAATTAGAATGGACAGAGGATCAGGATGATAGTAATTGACTGAAACAGGACATAGTTAATTGGAATGGACAGAGGATCAGGGTGATAGTAATTGACTGAAACAGGACATAGATAATTAGAATTTTCAGAGGATCAGGATGATAGTAATTGACTGAAACAGGACATAGATAATTAGAATGGACATAGGAAGAGGATGATAGTAATTGACTGAAACAGGACATAGATAATTAGAGTGTTCAGAGGATCAGGATGATAGTAATTGACTGAAACAGGACATAGATGATTAGAATGGACAGAGGATCAGGATGATAGTAATTGACTGAAACAGGACATAGATAATTAGAATGTTCAGAGGATCAGGATGATAGTAATTGACTGAAACAGGAAATAGATAATTTGAATGTACAGAGGATCAGGATGATAGTAATTGGCTGAAACAGGACATAGATAATTAGAATGGACAGAGGATCATGATGATAGTAATTGACTGAAACAGGACATAGATAATTAGAATGTTCAGAGGATCAGGATGACAGTAATTGACTGAAACGGGACATAGATAATCAGAAAGGACAGAGGATCAGGATGATAGTAATTGACTGAAACAGGACATAGATAATTAGAATGTTCAGAGGATCAGGATGATAGTAATTGACTGAAACAGGACATAGATAATTTGAATGGACAGAGGATCAGGATGATAGTAATTGGCTGAAACAGGACATAGATAATTAGAATGGACAGAGGATCATGATGATAGTAATTGACTGAAACAGGACATAGATAATTAGAATGTTCAGAGGATCAGGATGACAGTAATTGACTGAAACAGGACATAGATAATTAGAATGGACAGAGGATCAGGATGATAGTAATTGACTGAAACAGGAAATAGATAATTAGAATGGACAGAGGATCATGATGATAGTAATTGACTGAAACAGGACATAGATAATTAGAATGTTCAGAGGATCAGGATGACAGTAATTGACTGAAACGGGACATAGATAATTAGAAAGGACAGAGGATCAGGATGATAGTAATTGACTGAAACAGGACATAGATAATTTGAATGGACAGAGGATCAGGATGATAGTAATTGGCTGAAACAGGACATAGATAATTAGAATGGACAGAGGATCATGATGATAGTAATTGACTGAAACAGGACATAGATAATTAGAATGTTCAGAGGATCAGGATGACAGTAATTGACTGAAACGGGACATAGATAATTAGAATGGACAGAGGATCAGGATGATAGTAATTGACTGAAACAGGAAATAGATAATTAGAATGGACAGAGCATCAGGATGATAGTAATTGACTGAAACAGGACATAGATAATTAGAATGGACAGAGGAAAAGGATGATAGTAATTGACTGAAACAGGACATAGATAATTAGAATGGACAGAGGAAAAGCATGATAGTTATTGACTGAAACGGGACATAGATAATTAGAATGGACAGAGGATCAGGATGATAGTAATTGACTGAAACAGGAAATAGATAATTACAATGTACAGAGGATCATGATGATAGTAATTGACTGAAACAGGACATAGATAATTACAATGGACAGAGGAAAAGGATGATAGTAATTGACTGAAACGGGACATAGATAATTAGAATGGACAGAGGATCAGGATGACAGTAATTGACTGAAACAGGACATTGATAATTAGAATGGACAGAGGATCAGGATGACAGCAATTGACGGAAACAGGACATAGATAATTAGAATACACAGAGGATCAGGATGATAGTAATTGACTGAAACAGGACATAGATAATTAGAATGGACATAGGATCAGGATGATAGTAATTGACTGAAACAGGACATAGATAATTAGAATGGACAGAGGATCAGGATGATAGTAATTGACTGAAACAGGACATAGATAATTAGAATGTTCAGAGGATCAGGATGATAGTAATTGACTGAAACAGGACATAGATAATTAGAATGGACAGAGGATCAGGATGATAGTAATTGACTGAAACAGGACATAGATAATTAGAATAGACAGAGGATCAGGATGATAGTAATTGACTGAAACAGGGCATAGATAATTAGAATGGACAGAGGATCAGGATGATAGTAATTGACTGAAACAGGACATAGATAATTAGAATGTTCAGAGGATCAGGATGATAGTAATTGACTGAAACAGTACATAGATAATTAGAATAGACAGAGGATCAGGATGATAGTAATTGACTGAAACAGGGCATAGATAATTAGAATGGAAAGAGGATCAGGATGATAGTAATTGACTGAAACAGGACGTAGATAATTAGAATGGACAGAGGATCAGGATGATAGTAATTGACTGAAACAGGACATAGATAATTAGAATGGACAGAGGATCAGGATGATAGTAATTGACTGAAACAGGACATAGATAATTAGAATGGACAGAGGATCAGGATGATAGTAATTGACTGAAACAGGACATAGATAATTAGAATGGACAGAGGATCAGGATGATAGTAATTGACTGAAACAGGACATAGATAATTAGAATGGACAGAGGATCAGGATGATAGTAATTGACTGAAACAGGACATAGATAATTAGAATGGACAGAGGATCAGGATGATAGTAATTGACTGAAACAGGACATAGATAATTAGAATGGTCAGAGGATCAGGATGATAGTAATTGACTGAAACAGGACATAGATAATTAGAATAGACAGGGGATCACAATGATAGTAATTGACTGAAACAGGACATAGATAATTAGAATGGACAGATGATGAGGATGATAGTAATTGACTGAAACAGGACATAGATAATTAGAATGGACAGAGGATCAGGATGATAGTAATTGACTGAAACAGGACATAGATAATTAGAATGGACAGAGGATCAGGATGATAGTAATTGACTGAAACAGGACATAGATAATTAGAATGTTCAGAGGATCAGGATGATAGTAATTGACTGAAACAGGACATAGATAATTAGAATGGACAGAGGATCAGGATGATAGTAATTGACTGAAACAGGACATAGATAATTAGAGTGTTCAGAGGATCAGGATGATAGTAATTGACTGAAACAGGACATAGATGATTAGAATGGACAGAGGATCAGGATGATAGTAATTGACTGAAACAGGACATAGATAATTAGAATGTTCAGAGGATCAGGATGATAGTAATTGACAGAAACAGGACATAGATAATTTGAATGGACAGAGGATCAGGATGATAGTAATTGGCTGAAACAGGACATAGATAATTAGAATGTTCAGAGGATCAGGATGATAGTAATTGACTGAAACAGGACATAGATAATTAGAATGGACAGAGGATCAGGATGATAGTAATTGACTGAAACAGGACATAGATAATTGGAATGGACAGAGGATCAGGGTGATAGTAATTGACTGAAACAGGACATAGATAATTAGAATTTTCAGAGGATCAGGATGATAGTAATTGACTGAAACAGGACATAGATAATTAGAATGGACATAGGATCAGGATGATAGTAATTGACTGAAACAGGACATAGATAATTAGAGTGTTCAGAGGATCAGGATGATAGTAATTGACTGAAACAGGACATAGATGATTAGAATGGACAGAGGATCAGGATGATAGTAATTGACTGAAACAGGACATAGATAATTAGAATGTTCAGAGGATCAGGATGATAGTAATTGACTGAAACAGGAAATAGATAATTTGAATGGACAGAGGATCAGGATAATAGTAATTGGCTGAAACAGGACATAGATAATTAGAATGGACAGAGGATCATGATGATAGTAATTGACTGAAACAGGACATAGATAATTAGAATGTTCAGAGGATCAGGATGACAGTAATTGACTGAAACGGGACATAGATAATTAGAAAGGACAGAGGATCAGGATGATAGTAATTGACTGAAACAGGACATAGATAATTTGAATGGACAGAGGATCATGATGATAGTAATTGACTGAAACAGGACATAGATAATTAGAATGTTCAGAGGATCAGGATGACAGTAATTGACTGAAACGGGACATAGATAATTAGAAAGGACAGAGGATCAGGATGATAGTAATTGACTGAAACAGGACATAGATAATTTGAATGGACAGAGGATCAGGATGATAGTAATTGGCTGAAACAGGACATAGATAATTAGAATGGACAGAGGATCATGATGATAGTAATTGACTGAAACAGGACATAGATAATTAGAATGTTCAGAGTATCAGGATGACAGTAATTGACTGAAACAGGACATAGATAATTAGAATGGACAGAGGATCAGGATGATAGTAATTGACTGAAACAGGAAATAGATAATTAGAATGGACAGAGGATCATGATGATAGTAATTGACTGAAACAGGACATAGATAATTAGAATGTTCAGAGGATCAGGATGACAGTAATTGACTGAAACGGGACATAGATAATTAGAAAGGACAGAGGATCAGGATGATAGTAATTGACTGAAACAGGACATAGATAATTTGAATGGACAGAGGATCAGGATGATAGTAATTGGCTGAAACAGGACATAGATAATTAGAATGGACAGAGGATCATGATGATAGTAATTGACTGAAACAGGACATAGATAATTAGAATGTTCAGAGGATCAGGATGACAGTAATTGACTGAAACGGGACATAGATAATTAGAATGGACAGAGGATCAGGATGATAGTAATTGACTGAAACAGGAAATAGATAATTAGAATGGACAGAGCATCAGGATGATAGTAATTGACTGAAACAGGACATAGATAATTAGAATGGACAGAGGAAAAGGATGATAGTAATTGACTGAAACAGGACATAGATAATTAGAATGGACAGTGGAAAAGCATGATAGTTATTGACTGAAACGGGACATAGATAATTAGAATGGACAGAGGATCAGGATGACAGTAATTGACTGAATCAGGAAATAGATAATTAGAATGTACAGAGGATCAGGATGATAGTAATTGACTGAAACAGGACATAGATAATTAAAATGTACAGAGGATCAGGATGATACTAATTGACTGAAACAGGACATAGATAATTAGAATGGACAGAGGATCAGGATGATAGTAATTGACTGAAACAGGACATAGATAATCAGAATGAACAGAGGAAAGGGATGATAGTAATTGACTGAAACAGGACATAGATAATTAGAATGGACAGAGGATCAGGATGATAGTAATTGACTGAAACAGGACATAGATAGTTAGAATGGACAGAGGATCAGGATGATAGTAATTGACTGAAACAGGACATAGATAATTAGAATGGACAGAGGATCAGGATGATAGTAATTGACTGAAACAGGACATAGATAATTAGAATAGCCAGAGGATCAGGATGATAGTAATTGACTGAAACAGGACATAGATAATTAGAATGTACAGAGGATCAGGATGATAGTAATTGACTGAAACAGGACATAGATAATTAGAATGGACAGAGGATCAGGATGATAGTAATTGACTGAAACAGGACATAGATAATTAGAATGGACAGAGCATCAGGATGATAGTAATTGACTGAAACGGGCCATAGATAATTAGAATGGACAGAGGATGAGGATTATAGTAATTGACTGAAACAGGACATAGATAATTAGAATGGACAGAGGATCAGGATGATAGTAATTGACTGAAACAGGACATAGATAATTAGAATGTTCAGAGGATCAGGATGACAGTAATTGACTGAAACAGGACATAGATAATTAGAATGGACAGAGGATCAGGATGTTTGTAATCGACTGAAACAGGACATAGATAATTAGAATGGACAGAGTGTCAGGATGATAGTAATTGACTGAAACAGGACATAGATAATTAGAATAGACAGAGGATCAGGAAGTCAGTAATTGACTGAAACAGGACATAGATAATTAGAATAGACAGAGGATCAGGATGACAGTAATTGACTGAAACAGGACATAGATAATTAGAATAGACAGAGGATCAGGATGAAAGTAATTGACTGAAACGGGACATAGATAATTAGAATGGACAGAGGATCAGGATGATAGTAATTGACTGAAACAGGACATAGATAATTAGAATAGACAGAGGATCAGGACGACAGTAATTGACTGAAACGGGACATAGATAATTAGAATGGACAGAGGATCAGGATGATAGTAATTGACTGAAACAGGACATAGATAATTAGAATAGACAGAGGATCAGGACGACAGTAATTGACTGAAACGGGACATAGATAATTAGAATGGACAGAGGATCAGGATGATAGTAATTGACTGAAACAGGACATAGATAATTAGAATAGACAGAGGATCAGGATGACAGTAATTGACTGAAACAGGAAATAGATAATTAGAATGGACAGAGGATCAGGATGATAGTAATTGACTGAAACAGGACATAGATAATTAGAATAGACAGAGGATCAGGATGATAGTAATTGACTGAAACAGGACATAGATAATTAGAATGTTCAGAGCATCAGGATGACAGTAATTGACTGAAACGGGACATAGATAATTAGAATAGACAGAGGATCAGGATGATAGTAATTGACTGAAACAGGACATAGATAATTAGAATGTTCAGAGGATCAGGATGATAGTAATTGACTGAAACAGGACATAGATAATTAGAATGTACAGAGGATCAGGATGATACTAATTGACTGAAACTGGACATAGATAATTAGAATGGACAGAGGATCAGGATGATAGTAATTGACTGAAACAGGACATAGATAATCAGAATGGACAGAGGAAAAGGATGATAGTAATTGACTGAAACAGGACATAGATAATTAGAATGGACAGAGGATCAGGATGATAGTAATTGACTGAAACAGGACATAGATAGTTAGAATGGACAGAGGATCAGGATGATAGTAATTGACTGAAACAGGACATAGATAATTAGAATGGACAGAGGATCAGGATGATAGTAATTGACTGAAACAGGACATAGATAATTAGAATAGCCAGAGGATCAGGATGATAGTAATTGACTGAAACAGGACATAGATCATTAGAATAGCCAGAGGATCAGGATGATAGTAATTGACTGAAACAGGACATAGATAATTAGAATGGACAGAGGATCAGGATGATAGTAATTGACTGAAACAGGACATAGATAATTAGAATGGACAGAGCATCAGGATGATAGTAATTGACTGAAACGGGCCATAGATAATTAGAATGGACAGAGGATGAGGATTATAGTAATTGACTGAAACAGGACATAGATAATTAGAATGGACAGAGGATCAGGATGATAGTAATTGACTGAAACAGGACATAGATAATTAGAATGTTGAGAGGATCAGGATGACAGTAATTGACTGAAACAGGACATAGATAATTAGAATGGACAGAGGATCAGGAAGTCAGTAATTGACTGAAACAGGACATAGATAATTAGAATAGACAGAGGATCAGGATGACAGTAATTGACTGAAACAGGACATGGATAATTAGAATAGACAGAGGATCAGGATGAAAGTAATTGACTGAAACGGGACATAGATAATTAGAATGGACAGAGGATCAGGATGATGGTAATTGACTGAAACAGGACATAGATAATTAGAATACACAGAGGATCAGGACGACAGTAATTGACTGAAACGGGACATAGATAATTAGAATGGACAGAGGATCAGGATGATAGTAATTGACTGAAACAGGACATAGATAATTAGAATGTTCAGAGGATCAGGATGATAGTAATTGACTGAAACAGGACATAGATAATTAGAATGGACAGAGGATCAGGATGATAGCAATTGACTGAAACAGGACATAGATAATTAGAATAGACAGAGGATCAGGATGACAGTAATTGACTGAAACAGGAAATAGATAATTAGAATGGACAGAGGATCAGGATGACAGTAATTGACTGAAACAGGACATAGATAATTAGAATGGACAGAGGATCAGGATGATAGTAATTGACTGAAACAGGACATAGATAATTAGAATAGACAGAGGATCAGGACGACAGTAATTGACTGAAACGGGACATAGATAATTAGAATGGACAGAGGATCAGGATGATAGTAATTGACTGAAACAGGACATAGATAATTAGAATAGACAGAGGATCAGGATGACAGTAATTGACTGAAACAGGAAATAGATAATTAGAATGGACAGAGGATCAGGATGATAGTAATTGACTGAAACAGGACATAGATAATTAGAATAGACAGAGGATCAGGATGATAGTAATTGACTGAAACAGGACATAGATAATTAGAATGTTCAGAGCATCAGGATGACAGTAATTGACTGAAACGGGACATAGATAATTAGAATAGACAGAGGATCAGGATGATAGTAATTGACTGAAACAGGACATAGATAATTAGAATGTTCAGAGGATCAGGATGATAGTAATTGACTGAAACAGGACATAGATAATTAGAATGTACAGAGGATCAGGATGATACTAATTGACTGAAACTGGACATAGATAATTAGAATGGACAGAGGATCAGGATGATAGTAATTGACTGAAACAGGACATAGATAATCAGAATGGACAGAGGAAAAGGATGATAGTAATTGACTGAAACAGGACATAGATAATTAGAATGGACAGAGGATCAGGATGATAGTAATTGACTGAAACAGGACATAGATAGTTAGAATGGACAGAGGATCAGGATGATAGTAATTGACTGAAACAGGACATAGATAATTAGAATGGACAGAGGATCAGGATGATAGTAATTGACTGAAACAGGACATAGATAATTAGAATAGCCAGAGGATCAGGATGATAGTAATTGACTGAAACAGGACATAGATCATTAGAATAGCCAGAGGATCAGGATGATAGTAATTGACTGAAACAGGACATAGATAATTAGAATGGACAGAGGATCAGGATGATAGTAATTGACTGAAACAGGACATAGATAATTAGAATGGACAGAGCATCAGGATGATAGTAATTGACTGAAACGGGCCATAGATAATTAGAATGGACAGAGGATGAGGATTATAGTAATTGACTGAAACCGGACATAGATAATTAGAATGGACAGAGGATCAGGTTGATAGTAATTGACTGAAACAGGACATAGATAATTAGAATGTTGAGAGGATCAGGATGACAGTAATTGACTGAAACAGGACATAGATAATTAGAATGGACAGAGTGTCAGGATGATAGTAATTGACTGAAACAGGACATAGATAATTAGAATAGACAGAGGATCAGGAAGTCAGTAATTGACTGAAACAGGACATAGATAATTAGAATAGACAGAGGATCAGGATGACAGTAATTGACTGAAACAGGACATGGATAATTAGAATAGACAGAGGATCAGGATGAAAGTAATTGACTGAAACGGGACATAGATAATTAGAATGGACAGAGGATCAGGATGATAGTAATTGACTGAAACAGGACATAGATAATTAGAATGGACAGAGGATCAGGATGATAGTAATTGACTGAAACAGGACATAGATAATCAGAATGGACAGAGGAAAAGGATGATAGTAATTGACTGAAACAGGACATAGATAATTAGAATGGACAGAGGATCAGGATGATAGTAATTGACTGAAACAGGACATAGATAGTTAGAATGGACAGAGGATCAGGATGATAGTAATTGACTGAAACAGGACATAGATAATTAGAATGGACAGAGGATCAGGATGATAGTAATTGACTGAAACAGGACATAGATAATTAGAATAGCCAGAGGATCAGGATGATAGTAATTGACTGAAACAGGACATAGATCATTAGAATAGCCAGAGGATCAGGATGATAGTAATTGACTGAAACAGGACATAGATAATTAGAATGGACAGAGGATCAGGATGATAGTAATTGACTGAAACAGGACATAGATAATTAGAATGGACAGAGCATCAGGATGATAGTAATTGACTGAAACGGGCCATAGATAATTAGAATGGACAGAGGATGAGGATTATAGTAATTGACTGAAACAGGACATAGATAATTAGAATGGACAGAGGATCAGGTTGATAGTAATTGACTGAAACAGGACATAGATAATTAGAATGTTGAGAGGATCAGGATGACAGTAATTGACTGAAACAGGACATAGATAATTAGAATGGACAGAGTGTCAGGATGATAGTAATTGACTGAAACAGGACATAGATAATTAGAATAGACAGAGGATCAGGAAGTCAGTAATTGACTGAAACAGGACATAGATAATTAGAATAGACAGAGGATCAGGATGACAGTAATTGACTGAAACAGGACATGGATAATTAGAATAGACAGAGGATCAGGATGAAAGTAATTGACTGAAACGGGACATAGATAATTAGAATGGACAGAGGATCAGGATGATAGTAATTGACTGAAACAGGACATAGATAATTAGAATAGACAGAGGATCAGGACGACAGTAATTGACTGAAACGGGACATAGATAATTAGAATGGACAGAGGATCAGGATGATAGTAATTGACTGAAACAGGACATAGATAATTAGAATGTTCAGAGGATCAGGATGATAGTAATTGACTGAAACAGGACATAGATAATTAGAATGGACAGAGGATCAGGATGATAGCAATTGACTGAAACAGGACATAGATAATTAGAATAGACAGAGGATCAGGATGACAGTAATTGACTGAAACAGGAAATAGATAATTAGAATGGACAGAGGATCAGGATGACAGTAATTGACTGAAACAGGACATAGATAATTAGAATGGACAGAGGATCAGGATGATAGTAATTGACTGAAACAGGACATAGATAATTAGAATAGACAGAGGATCAGGATGATAGTAATTGACTGAAACAGGAAATAGATAATTAGAATGGACAGAGGATCAGGATGACAGTAATTGACTGAAACAGGAAATAGATAATTAGAATGGACAGAGGATCAGGATGACAGTAATTGACTGAAACCGGAAATAGATAATTAGAATGGACAGAGGATCAGGATGACAGTAATTGACTGAAACAGGAAATAGATAATTAGAATGGACAGAGGATCAGGATGACAGTAATTGACTGAAACAGGACATAGATAATTAGAATAGACAGAGGATCAGGATGATAGTAATTGACTGAAACAGGACATAGATAATTATAAAAGACAGAGGATCAGGATGATAGTAATTGACTGAAACGGGACATAGATAATTAGAATAGACAGAGGATCAGGATGATAGTAATTGACTGAAACGGGACATAGATAATTAGAATGGACAGAGGATCAGGATGATAGTAATTGACTGAAACAGGACATAGATAATTAGAATAGACAGAGGATCAGGATGATAGTAATTGACTGAAACAGGAAATAGATAATTGGAATGGACAGAGGATCAGGATGATAGTAATTGACTGAAACAGGACATAGATAATTAGAATAGACAGAGGATCAGGATGATAGTAATTGACTGAAACGGGACATAGATAATTAGAATAGACAGAGGATCAGGATGATAGTAATTGACTGAAACAGGACATAGATAATTAGAATGGACAGAGGATCAGGATGATAGTAATTGACTGAAACAGGACAATAGATAATTATAAAAGACAGAGGATCAGGATGATAGTAATTGACTGAAACGGGACATAGATAATTAGAATGATCAGAGGATCAGGATGATAGTAATTGACTGAAACAGGACATTGATAATTAGAATGGACAGAGGATCAGGATGATAGTAATTGACTGAAACAGGACATAGATAATTAGAATGGACAGAGGATCAGGATGATAGTAATTGACTGAAACAGGACAAAGATAATTAGAATGGACAGAGGATCAGGATGATAGTAATTGACTGAAACAGGACATAGATAATTAGAATGGACAGAGGATCAGGATGATAGTAATTGACTGAAACAGGACAATAGATAATTATAAAAGACAGAGGATCAGGATGATAGTAATTGACTGAAACGGGACATAGATAATTAGAATGATCAGAGGATCAGGATGATAGTAGTTGACTGAAACAGGACATAGATAATTAGAATGGACAGAGGATCAGGATGATAGTAATTGACTGAAACAGGACATAGATAATTAGAATGGACAGAGGATCAGGATGATAGTAATTGACTGAAACAGGACATAGATAATTATAATGTTCAGAGAATCAGGATGACAGTAATTGACTGAAACGGGACATAGATAATTAGAATGATCAGAGGATCAGGATGATAGTAGTTGACTGAAACAGGACATAGATAATTAGAATGGACAGAGGATCAGGATGATAGTAATTGACTGAAACAGGACATAGATAATTATAATGTTCAGAGAATCAGGATGACAGTAATTGACTGAAACGGGACATAGATAATTAGAATGATCAGAGGATCAGGATGATAGTAGTTGACTGAAACAGGACATAGATAATTAGAATGGACAGAGGATCAGGATGATAGTAATTGACTGAAACAGGACATAGATAATTAGAATGGACAGAGGATCAGGTGGTAGTAATTGACTGAAACAGGACATAGATAATTAGAATGGACAGAGGATCAGGATGATAGTAATTGACTGAAACAGGACATAGATAATTAGAATGTTCAGAGGATCAGGATGATAGTAATTGACTGAAACAGGACATAGATAATTAGAATAGACAGGGGATCACAATGATAGTAATTGACTGAAACAGGACATAGATAATTAGAATAGACAGAGGATCAGGATGATAGTAATTGACTGAAACAGGGCATAGATAATTAGAATGGAAAGAGGATCAGGATGATAGTAATTGACTGAAACAGGACGTAGATAATTAGAATGGACAGAGGATCAGGATGATAGTAATGGACTGAAACAGGACATAGATAATTAGAATGGACAGAGGATCAGGATGATAGTAATTGACTGAAACAGGACATAGATAATTAGAATGGACAGAGAATCAGGATGATAGTAATTGACTGAAACGGGCCATAGATAATTGGAATGGACAGAGGATGAGGATTATAGTAATTGACTGAAACAGGACATAGATAATTAGAATGGACAGAGGATCAGGATGATATTAATTGACTGAAACGGGACATAGATAATTAGAATGTTCAGAGGATCAGGATGATAGTATTTGACTGAAACAGGACATAGATAATTAGAATGGACAGAGGATCAGGATGTTTGTAATCGACTGAAACAGGACATAGATAATTAGAATGGACAGAGTGTCAGGATGATAGTAATTGACTGAAACAGGACATAGATAATTAGAATAGACAGAGGATCAGGAAGATAGTAATTGACTGAAACAGGGCATAGATAATTAGAATAGACAGAGGATCAGGATGACAGTAATTGACTGAAACAGGACACAAATAATTAGAATAGACAGAGGATCAGGATGACAGTAATTGACTGAAACGGGACATAGATAATTAGAATGGACAGAGGATCAGGATGATAGTAATTGACTGAAACAGGACATAGATAATTAGAATAGACAGAGGATCAGGACGGCAGTAATTGACTGAAAAGGGACATAGATAATTAGAATGGACAGAGGATCAGGATGATAGTAATTGAATGAAACAGGACATAGATAATTAGAATAGACAGAGGATCAGGATGATAGTAATTGACTGAAACAGGACATAGATAATTAGAATGTTCAGAGGATCAGGATGACAGTAATTGACTGAAACGGGACATAGATAATTATAATGTTCAGAGAATCAGGATGACAGTAATTGACTGAAACGGGACACAGATAATTAGAATGATCAGAGGATCAGGATGATAGTAGTTGACTGAAACAGGACATAGATAATTAGAATGGACAGAGGATCAGGATGATAGTAATTGACTGAAACAGGACATAGATAATTAGAATGGACAGAGGATCAGGATGATAGTAATTGACTGAAACAGGACATAGATAATTAGAATGGACAGAGGATCAGGATGATAGTAATTGACTGAAACAGGACATAGATAATTAGAATATTCATAGGATCAGGATGACAGTAATTGACTGAAACGGGACATAGATAATTATAATGTTCAGAGAATCAGGATGACAGTAATTGACTGAAACGGGACACAGATAATTAGAATGATCAGAGGATCAGGATGATAGTAGTTGACTGAAACAGGACATAGATAATTAGAATGGACAGAGGATCAGGCTAATAGTAATTGACTGAAACAGGACATAGATAATTATAAAAGACAGAGGATCAGGATGATAGTAATTGACTGAAATAGGACATAGATAATTAGAATGGACAGAGGATCAGGATGATAGCAATTGACTGAAACAGGACATGTATAATTAGAATGGACAGAGGATCAGGATGATAGCAATTGACTGAAACAGGACATGTATAATTAGAATAGACAGAGGATCAGGATGACAGTAATTGACTGAAACGGGACATAGATAATTAGAATGGACAGAGGATCAGGATGATAGTAATTGACTGAAACAGGACATAGATAATTAGAATAGACAGAGGATCAGGATGGCAGTAATTGACTGAAACAGGAAATAGATAATTAGAATGGACAGAGGATCAGGATGATAGTAATTGACTGAAACAGGACATAGATAATTAGAATAGACAGAGGATCAGGATGATAGTAATTGACTGAAACAGGACATAGATAATTAGAATGTTCAGAGGATCAGGATGACAGTAATTGACTGAAACGGGACATAGATAATTAGAATAGACAGAGGATCAGGATGATAGTAATTGACTGAAACAGGACATAGATAATTAGAATGGACAGAGGATCAGGATGATAGTAATTGACTGAAACAGGACATAGATAATCAGAATGGACAGAGGATCAGGATGATAGTAATTGACTGAAACAGGACATAGATAATTAGAGTCGACAGAAGATCAGGATGATAGTAATTGACTGAAACAGGACATAGATAATTATAATGTTCTGAGAATCAGGATGACATTAATTGACTGAAACGGGACATAGATAATTAGAATAGACAGAGGATCAGGATGACAGTAATTGACTGAAACAGGAAATAGATAATTAGAATGGACAGAGGATCAGGATGATAGTAATTGACTGAAACAGGACATAGATAATTAGAATGGACAGAGGATCAGGATGATAGTAATTGACTGAAACAGGACATAGATAATTATAATGTTCTGAGAATCAGGATGATAGTAATTGACTGAAACAGGACATAGATAATTAGAATGTACAGAGGATCAGGATGATAGTAATTGACTGAAACAGGACATAGATAATTATAATGTTCTGAGAATCAGGATGACAGAAATTGACTGAAACGGGACATAGATAATTAGAATGATCAGAGGATCAGGAAGATAGTAGTTGACTGAAACAGGACATAGATAATTAGAATGGACAGAGGATCAGGATGATAGTAATTGACTGAAACAGGACATAGATAATTATAATGTTCAGAGAATCAGGATGATAGTAATTGACTGAAACGGGACATAGATAATTAGAATGATCAGAGGATCAGGATGATAGTAGTTGACTGAAACAGGACATAGATAATTAGAATGGACAGAGGATCAGGATGATAGTAATTGACTGAAACAGGACATAGATAATTTGAATGGACAGAGGATCAGGATGATAGTAATTGACTGAAACAGGACATAGATAATTTGAATGGACAGAGGATCAGGATGATAGTAATTGACTGAAACAGGACATAGATAATTAGAATGGACAGAGGATCAGGATGATAGTAATTGACTGAAACAGGACATAGATAATTATAATGTTCAGAGAATCAGGATGACAGTAATTGACTGAAACGGGACATAGATAATTAGAATGATCAGAGGATCAGGATGATAGTAGTTGACTGAAACAGGACATAGATAATTAGAATGGACAGAGGATCAGGATGATAGTAATTGACTGAAACAGGACATAGATAATTTGAATGGACAGAGGATCAGGATGATAGTAATTGACTGAAACAGGACATAGATAATTTGAATGGACAGAGGATCAGGATGATAGTAATTGACTGAAACAGGGCATAGATAATTAGAATGGACAGAGGATCAGGATGATAGTAATTGACTGAAACAGGACATAGATAATTAGAATGTTCAGAGGATCAGGATGATAGTAATTGACTGAAACAGGACATAGATAATTAGAATAGACAGAGGATCAGGATGATAGTAATTGACTGAAACAGGGCATAGATAATTAGAATGGAAAGAGGATCAGGATGATAGTAATTGACTGAAACAGGAAGTAGATAATTAGAATGGACAGAGGATCAGGCTGATAGTAATTGACTGAAACAGGACATAGATAATTAGAATGGTCAGAGGATCAGGATGATAGTAATGGATTGAAACAGGACATAGATAATTAGAATGGACAGAGGATCAGGATGATAGTAATTGACTGAAACAGGACATAGATAATTAGAATGGACAGAGTATCAGGATGATAGTAATTGACTGAAACAGGACAGAGATAATTAGAATAGACAGGGGATCACAATGATAGTAATTGACTGAAACAGGACATAGATAATTAGAATGGACAGATGATGAGGATGATAGTAATTGACTGAAACAGGACATAGATAATTAGAATGTTCAGAGGATCAGGATGATAGTAATTGACTGAAACAGGACATAGATAATTAGTATGGACAGAGGATCAGGATGATAGTAATTGACTGAAACAGGACAGAGATAATTAGAATGGACAGAGGATCAGGATGATAGTAATTGACTGAAACAGGACATAGATAATTAGAATGTTCAGAGGATCAGGATGATAGTAATTGACTGAAACAGGACATAGATAATTAGAATGGACAGAGAGTCAGGATGATAGTAATTGACTGAAACAGGACACAGATAATTAGAATAGACAGAGGATCAGGATGATAGTAATTGACTGAAACAGGACATAGATAATTAGAATGTTCAGAGGATCAGGATGACAGTAATTGACTGAAACGGGACATAGATAATTAGAATAGACAGAGGATCAGGATGATAGTAATTGACTGAAACAGGACATAGATAATTAGAATGGACAGAGGATAAGGATGATAGTAATTGACTGAAACAGGACATAGATAATTAGAATGGACAGAGGATCAGGATGATAGTAATTGACTGAAACAGGACATAGATAATTATAAAAGACAGAGGATCAGGATGATAGTAATTGACTGAAACGGGACATAGATAATTAGAATGATCAGAGGATCAGGATGATAGTAGTTGACTGAAACAGGACATAGATAATTATAAAAGACAGAGGATCAGGATGATAGTAATTGACTGAAACGGGACATAGATAATTAGAATGATCAGAGGATCAGGATGATAGTAGTTGACTGAAACAGGACATAGATAATTAGAATGTTCAGAGGATCAGGATGATAGTAATTGACTGAAACAGGACATAGATAATTAGAATGTTCAGAGGATCAGGATGATAGTAATTGACTGAAACAGGACACAGATAATTAGAATAGACAGAGGATCAGGATGATAGTAATTGACTGAAACAGGACATAGATAATTAGAATGTTCAGAGGATCAGGATGACAGTAATTGACTGAAACGGGACATAGATAATTAGAATAGACAGAGGATCAGGATGATAGTAATTGACTGAAACAGGACATAGATAATTAGAATGGACAGAGGATAAGGATGATAGTAATTGACTGAAACAGGACATAGATAATTAGAATGGACAGAGGATCAGGATGATAGTAATTGACTGAAACAGGACATAGATAATTATAAAAGACAGAGGATCAGGATGATAGTAATTGACTGAAACGGGACATAGATAATTAGAATGATCAGAGGATCAGGATGATAGTAGTTGACTGAAACAGGACATAGATAATTAGAATGTTCAGAGGATCAGGATGATAGTAATTGACTGAAACAGGACATAGATAATTAGAATAGACAGAGGATCAGGATGATAGTAATTGACTGAAACAGGGCATAGATAATTAGAATGGAAAGAGGATCAGGATGATAGTAATTGACTGAAACAGGAAGTAGATAATTAGAATGGACAGAGGATCAGGCTGATAGTAATTGACTGAAACAGGACATAGATAATTAGAATGGTCAGAGGATCAGGATGATAGTAATGGATTGAAACAGGACATAGATAATTAGAATGGACAGAGGATCAGGATGATAGTAATTGACTGAAACAGGACATAGATAATTAGAATGGACAGAGTATCAGGATGATAGTAATTGACTGAAACAGGACAGAGATAATTAGAATAGACAGGGGATCACAATGATAGTAATTGACTGAAACAGGACATAGATAATTAGAATGGACAGATGATGAGGATGATAGTAATTGACTGAAACAGGACATAGATAATTAGAATGTTCAGAGGATCAGGATGATAGTAATTGACTGAAACAGGACATAGATAATTAGAATGGACAGAGGATCAGGATGATAGTAATTGACTGAAACAGGACATAGATAATTAGAATGGACAGAGGATCAGGATGATAGTAATTGACTGAAACAGGACAGAGATAATTAGAATGGACAGAGGATCAGGATGATAGTAATTGACTGAAACAGGACATAGATAATTAGTATGGACAGAGGATCAGGATGATAGTAATTGACTGAAACAGGACAGAGATAATTAGAATGGACAGAGGATCAGGATGATAGTAATTGACTGAAACAGGACATAGATAATTAGAATGTTCAGAGGATCAGGATGATAGTAATTGACTGAAACAGGACATAGATAATTAGAATGGACAGAGAGTCAGGATGATAGTAATTGACTGAAACAGGACACAGATAATTAGAATAGACAGAGGATCAGGATGATAGTAATTGACTGAAACAGGACATAGATAATTAGAATGTTCAGAGGATCAGGATGACAGTAATTGACTGAAACGGGACATAGATAATTAGAATAGACAGAGGATCAGGATGATAGTAATTGACTGAAACAGGACATAGATAATTAGTATGGACAGAGGATCAGGATGATAGTAATTGACTGAAACAGGACAGAGATAATTAGAATGGACAGAGGATCAGGATGATAGTAATTGACTGAAACAGGACATAGATAATTAGAATGTTCAGAGGATCAGGATGATAGTAATTGACTGAAACAGGACATAGATAATTAGAATGGACAGAGAGTCAGGATGATAGTAATTGACTGAAACAGGACACAGATAATTAGAATAGACAGAGGATCAGGATGATAGTAATTGACTGAAACAGGACATAGATAATTAGAATGTTCAGAGGATCAGGATGACAGTAATTGACTGAAACGGGACATAGATAATTAGAATAGACAGAGGATCAGGATGATAGTAATTGACTGAAACAGGACATAGATAATTAGAATGGACAGAGGATCAGGATGATAGTAATTGACTGAAACAGGACATAGATAATTAGAATGGACAGAGGATCAGGATGATAGTAATTGACTGAAACAGGACATAGATAATTATAAAAGACAGAGGATCAGGATGATAGTAATTGACTGAAACGGGACATAGATAATTAGAATGATCAGAGGATCAGGATGATAGTAGTTGACTGAAACAGGACATAGATAATTAGAATAGACAGAGGATCAGGATGATAGTAATTGACTGAAACAGGACATAGATAATTAGAATGGACAGAGGATCAGGATGATAGTAATTGACTGAAACAGGACATAGATAATTATAAAAGACAGAGGATCAGGATGATAGTAATTGACTGAAACGGGACATAGATAATTAGACTGATCAGAGGATCAGGATGATAGTAGTTGACTGAAACAGGACATAGATAATTAGAATGGACAGAGGATCAGGATGATAGTAATTGACTGAAACAGGACATAGATAATTAGAATGGACAGAGGATCAGGATGATAGTAATTGACTGAAACAGGACATAGATAATTATAATGTTCTGAGAATCAGGATGACAGTAATTGACTGAAACGGGACATAGATAATTAGAATGATCAGAGGATCAGGAAGATAGTAGTTGACTGAAACAGGACATAGATAATTAGAATGGACAGAGGATCAGGATGATAGTAATTGACTGAAACAGGACATAGATAATTATAATGTTCAGAGAATCAGGATGACAGTAATTGACTGAAACGGGACATAGATAATTAGAATGATCAGAGGATCAGGATGATAGTAGTTGACTGAAACAGGACATAGATAATTAGAATGGACAGAGGATCAGGATGATAGTAATTGACTGAAACAGGACATAGATAATTTGAATGGACAGAGGATCAGGATGATAGTAATTGACTGAAACAGGACATAGATAATTAGAATGGACAGAGGATCAGGATGATAGTAATTGACTGAAACAGGGCATAGATAATTAGAATGGACAGAGGATCAGGATGATAGTAATTGACTGAAACAGGACATAGATAATTAGAATGTTCAGAGGATCAGGATGATAGTAATTGACTGAAACAGGACATAGATAATTAGAATAGACAGAGGATCAGGATGATAGTAATTGACTGAAACAGGGCATAGATAATTAGAATGGAAAGAGGATCAGGATGATAGTAATTGACTGAAACAGGACGTAGATAATTAGAATGGACAGAGGATCAGGCTGATAGTAATTGACTGAAACAGGACATAGATAATTAGAATGGTCAGAGGATCAGGATGATAGTAATGGATTGAAACAGGACATAGATAATTAGAATGGACAGAGGATCAGGATGATAGTAATTGACTGAAACAGGACATAGATAATTAGAATGGTCGGAGGATCAGGATGATAGTAATTGACTGAAACAGGACATAGATAATTAGAATAGACAGGGGATCACAATGATAGTAATTGACTGAAACAGGACATAGATAATTAGAATGGACAGATGATGAGGATGATAGTAATTGACTGAAACAGGACATAGATAATTAGAATGGACAGAGTATCAGGATGATAGTAATTGACTGAAACAGGACAGAGATAATTAGAATAGACAGGGGATCACAATGATAGTAATTGACTGAAACAGGACATAGATAATTAGAATGGACAGATGATGAGGATGATAGTAATTGACTGAAACAGGACATAGATAATTAGAATGTTCAGAGGATCAGGATGATAGTAATTGACTGAAACAGGACATAGATAATTAGTATGGACAGAGGATCAGGATGATAGTAATTGACTGAAACAGGACAGAGATAATTAGAATGGACAGAGGATCAGGATGATAGTAATTGACTGAAACAGGACATAGATAATTAGAATGTTCAGAGGATCAGGATGATAGTAATTGACTGAAACAGGACATAGATAATTAGAATGGACAGAGGATCAGGATGATAGTAATTGACTGAAACAGGACATAGATGATTTGAATGGACAGAGGATCAGGATGATAGTAATTGACTGAAACAGGACATAGATAATTAGAATGGTCAAAGGATCAGGATGGCAGTAATTGACTGAAACAGGACATAGATAATTAGAATGGACAGAGGATCAGGATGATAGTAATTGACTGAAACAGGACATTGATGATTTGAATGGACAGAGGATCAGGATGATAGTAATTGACTGAAACAGGACATAGATAATTAGAATGTTCAGAGGATCAGGATGACAGTAATTGACTGAAACGGGACATAGATAATTAGAATGGACAGAGGATCAGGATGATAGTAATTGACTGAAACAGGACATAGATAATTTGAATGGACAGAGGATCAGGATGATAGTAATTGGCTGAAAGAGGACATAGATAATTAGAATGGACAGAGGATCATGATGATAGTAATTGACTGAAACAGGACATAGATAATTAGAATGGACCGACGATCAGAATGACAGTAATTGACTGAAACAGGAAATAGATAATTAGAATGGACAGAGCATCAAGATGATAGTAATTGACTGAAACAGGACATAGATAATTTGAATGGACAGAGGATCAGGATGATAGTAATTGGCTGAAAGAGGACATAGATAATTAGAATGTTCAGAGGATCAGGATGACAGTAATTGACTGAAACGGGACATAGATAATTAGAATGGACAGACGATCAGAATGACAGTAATTGACTGAAACAGGAAATAGATAATTAGAATGGACAGAGCATCAGGATGATAGTAATTGACTGAAACAGGACATAGATAATTAGAATGGACAGACGATCAGAATGACAGTAATTGACTGAAACAGGAAATAGATAATTAGAAAGGACAGAGCATCAGGATGATAGTAATTGACTGAAACAGGACATAGATAATTAGTATGGACAGAGGAAAAGGATGATAGTAATTGACTGAAACAGGACATAGATAATTAGAATGGACAGAGGAAAAGGATGATATTAATTGACTGAAACGGGACATAGATAATTAGAATGGACAGAGGATCAGGATGACAGTAATTGACTGATTCAGGAAATAGATAATTAGAATGCACAGAGGATCAGGATGATAGTAATTGACTGAAACAGGACATAGATAATCAGAATGGACAGAGGAAAATGATGATAGTAATTGACTGAAACAGGACATAGATAATTAGAATGGACAGAGGATCAGGATGATAGTAATTGACTGAAACAGGACATAGATAGTTAGAATGGACAGAGGATCAGGATGATAGTAATTGACTGAAACAGGACATAGATAATTAGAATGGACAGAGGATCAGGATGATAGTAATTGACTGAAACGGGACATAGATAATTAGAATGGACAGAGGATGAGGATTATAGTAATTGAATGAAACAAGACATAGATAGTTAGAATGGACAGAGGATCAGGATGATAGTAATTGACTGAAACAGGACATAGATAATTAGAATGGACAGAGCATCAGGATGATAGTAATTGACTGAAACGGGACATAGATAATTAGAATGGACAGAGGATGAGGATTATAGTAATTGACTGAAACAGGACATAGATAATTAGAATGGACAGAGGATCAGGATGATAGTAATTGACTGAAACAGGACATAGATAATTAGAATGTTCAGAGGATCAGGATGATAGTATTTGACTGAAACAGGACATAGATAATTAGAATGGACAGAGGATCAGGATGATAGTAATTGACTGAAACAGGACATAGATAATTAGAATGGACAGAGGATGAGGATTATAGTAATTGACTGAAACAGGACATAGATAATTAGAATGGACAGAGGATCAGGATGATAGTAATTGACTGAAACAGGACATAGATAATTAGAATGTTCAGAGGATCAGGATGATAGTATTCGACTGAAACAGGACATAGATAATTAGAAAGGACAGAGGATCAGGATGTTTGTAATCGACTGAAACAGGACATAGATAAGTAGAATGGACAGAGTGTCAGGATGATAGTAATTGACTGAAACAGGACATAGATAATTAGAATAGACAGAGGATCAGGATGATAGTAATTGACTGAAACAGAACATAGATAATTAGAATGGACAGAGGATCAGGATGATAGTAATTGACTGAAACAGGACATAGATAATTTGAATGGACAGATGATCAGTATGATAGTAATTGACTGAAACAGGACATAGATAATTAGAATGGACAGAGGATCAGGAAGACAGTAATTGACTGAAACAGGACATAGATAATTAGAATAGACTGAGGATCAGGATGACAGTAATTGACTGAAACAGGACACAGATAATTAGAATAGACAGAGGATCAGGATGACAGTAATTGACTGAAACGGGACATAGATAATTAGAATGGACAGAGGATCAGGATGATAGTAATTGAAAGAAACAGGACACAGATAATTAGAATAGACAGAGGATCAGGATGACAGTAATTGAGTGAAACAGGAAATAGATAATTAGAATGGACAGAGGATCAGGATGATAGTAATTTACTGAAACAGGACATAGATAATTAGAATAGACAGAGGATCAGGATGATAGTAATTGACTGAAACAGGACATAGATAATTAGAATGGACAGAGGATCAGGATGATAGTAATTGACTGAAACAGGACATAGATAATTAGAATGGACAGAGGATCAGGATGATAGTAATTGACTGAAACAGGACATAGATAATTAGAATAGACAGAGGATCAGGATGATAGTAATTGACTGAAACAGGACATAGATAATTAGAATGTTCAGAGGATCAGGATGACAGTAATTGACTGAAACGGGACATCGATAATTATAATGTTCAGAGAATCAGGATGACAGTAATTGACTGAAACGGGACACATATAATTAGAATGATCAGAGGATCAGGATGATAGTAGTTGACTGAAACAGGACATAGATAATTAGAATGGACAGAGGATCAGGATGATAGTAATTGACTGAAACAGGACATAGATAATTAGAATGGACAGAGGATCAGGATGATAGTAATTGACTGAAACAGGACATAGATAATTTGAATGGACAGAGGATCAGTATGATAGTAATTGACTGAAACAGGACATAGATAATTAGAATGTTCAGAGGATCAGGATGACAGTAATTGACTGAAACGGGACATAGATAATTATAATGTTCAGAGGATCAGGATGATAGCAATTGACTGAAACAGGACATGTATAATTAGAATGGACAGAGGATCAGGATGATAGTAATTGACTGAAGCAGGACATGGATAATTAGAATGGACAGAGGATCAGGATGATAGTAATTGACTGAAACAGGACATAGATAATTAGAATAGACAGGGAATCAGGATGATAGTAATTGACTGAAACAGGACATAGATAATTAGAATGTACAGAGGATCAGGATGATAGCAATTGACTGAAACAGGACATGTATAATTAGAATGGACAGAGGATCAGGATGATAGTAATTGACTGAAGCAGGACATGGATAATTAGAATGGACAGAGGATCAGGATGATAGTAATTGACTGAAACAGGACATAGATAATTAGAATAGCCAGGGAATCAGGATGATAGTGATTGACTGAAACAGGACATAGATTATTAGAATGGACAGAGGATCAGGATGATAGTAATTGACTGAAACAGGACATAGATAATTAGAATGGACAGAGGATCAGGATGATAGTAATTGACTGAAACAGGACATAGATAATTAGAAAGAACAGAGGATCAGAATGACAGTAATTGACTGATACAGGAAATAGATAATTAGAATGGACAGAGCATCAGGATGATAGTAATTGACTGAAACAGGACATAGATAATTAGAATGGACAGAGGAAAAGGATGATAGTAATTGACTGAAACAGGACATAGATAATTAGAATGGACAGAGGAAAAGGATGATAGTAATTGACTGAAACGGGACATAGATAATTAGAATGGACAGAGGATCAGGATGACAGTAATTGACTGAAACAGGAAATAGATAATTAGAATGTACAGAGGATCAGGATGATAGTAATTGACTGAAACAGGACATAGATAATCAGAATGGACAGAGGAAAAGGATGATAGTAATTGACTGAAACAGGACATAGATAATTCGAATGGACAGAGGATCAGGATGATAGTAATTGACTGAAACAGGACATCGATAGTTAGAATGGACAGAGGATCAGAATGATAGTAATTGACTGAAACAGGACATAGATAATTAGAATGGACAGAGGATCAGGATGATAGTAATTGACTGAAATAGGACATAGATAATCAGAATGGACAGAGGAAAAGGATGATAGTAATTGACTGAAACAGGACATAGATAGTTAGAATGGACAGAGGATCAGGATGATAGTAATTGACTGAAACGGGACATAGATAATTAGAATGGACAGAGGATCAGGATGATTGTAATTGACTGAAACAGGACATAGATAATTAGAATGGACAGAGGATCAGGATGATAGCAATTGACTGAAACAGGACATAGATAATTAGAATGTTCAGAGGATCAGGATGATAGTAATTGACTGAAACAGGACATAGATAATTAGAATAGACAGAGTTTCAGGATGACAGTAATTGACTTAAAAAGGACATAGATAATTAGAATAGACAGAGGATCAGGATGACAGTAATTGACTGAAACAGGACATAGATAATTAGAATAGACAGAGGATCAGGATGACAGTAATTGACTGAAACAGGACATAGATAATTAGAATGTTCAGAGGATCAGGATGATAGTAGTTGACTGAAACAGGACATAGATAATTAGAATGGACAGAGGATCAGGATGATAGTAATTGACTGAAACGGGACAGAGATAATTAGAATGGACAGAGGATCAGGATGATAGTAATTGGCAGAAACAGGACATAGATAATTAGAATGTTCAGAGGATCAGGATGACAGTAATTGACTGAAACAGGACATAGATAATTAGAATGGACAGAGGATCAGGATGATAGTAATTGACTGAAACAGGTCATAGATAATTAGAATAGACAGAGGATCAGGAAGACAGTAATTGACTGAAACAGGACATAGATAATTAGAATAGACAGAGGATCAGGATGACAGTAATTGACTTAAAAAGGACATAGATAATTAGAATAGACAGAGGATCAGTATGACAGTAATTGACTGAAACAGGACATAGATAATTAGAATAGACAGAGGATCAGGATGACAGTAATTGACTGAAACAGGACATAGATAATTAGAATGGACTGAGGATCAGGATGACAGTAATTGACTTAAAAAGGACATAGATAATTAGAATAGACAGAGGATCAGGATGACAGTAATTGACTTAAAAAGGACATAGATAATTAGAATAGACAGAGGATCAGGATGACAGTAATTGACTGAAACAGGACATAGATAATTAGAATAGACAGAGGATCAGGATGACAGTAATTGACTGAAACAGGACATAGATAATTAGAATAGACAGAGGATCAGGATGACAGTAATTGACTTAAAAAGGACATAGATAATTAGAATAGACAGAGGATCAGGATGACAGTAATTGACTGAAACAGGACATAGATAATTAGAATAGACAGAGGATCAGGATAACAGTAATTGACTGAAACAGGACATAGATAATTAGAATGGACAGAGGATCAGGATGACAGTAATTGACTGAAACAGGACATAGATAATTAGAATGATCAGAGGATCAGGATGATAGTAGTTGACTGAAACAGGACATAGATAATTAGAATGGACAGAGGATCAGGATGATAGTAATTGACTGAAACAGGACATAGATAATTTGAATGGACAGAGGATCAGGATGATAGTAATTGACTGAAACGGGACATAGATAATTAGAATGATCAGAGGATCAGGATGATAGTAGTTGACTGAAACAGGACATAGATAATTAGAATGGACAGAGGATCAGGATGATAGTAATTGACTGAAACAGGACATAGATAATTTGAATGGACAGAGGATCAGGATGATAGTAATTGACTGAAACAGGACATAGATAATTTGAATGGACAGAGGATCAGGATGATAGTAATTGACTGAAACAGGACATAGATAATTAGAATGGACAGAGGATCAGGATGATAGTAATTGACTGAAACAGGACATAGATAATTATAATGTTCAGAGAATCAGGATGACAGTAATTGACTGAAACGGGACATAGATAATTAGAATGATCAGAGGATCAGGATGATAGTAGTTGACTGAAACAGGACATAGATAATTAGAATGGACAGAGGATCAGGATGATAGTAATTGACTGAAACAGGACATAGATAATTTGAATGGACAGAGGATCAGGATGATAGTAATTGACTGAAACAGGACATAGATAATTTGAATGGACAGAGGATCAGGATGATAGTAATTGACTGAAACAGGGCATAGATAATTAGAATGGACAGAGGATCAGGATGATAGTAATTGACTGAAACAGGACATAGATAATTAGAATGTTCAGAGGATCAGGATGATAGTAATTGACTGAAACAGGACATAGATAATTAGAATAGACAGAGGATCAGGATGATAGTAATTGACTGAAACAGGGCATAGATAATTAGAATGGAAAGAGGATCAGGATGATAGTAATTGACTGAAACAGGAAGTAGATAATTAGAATGGACAGAGGATCAGGCTGATAGTAATTGACTGAAACAGGACATAGATAATTAGAATGGTCAGAGGATCAGGATGATAGTAATGGATTGAAACAGGACATAGATAATTAGAATGGACAGAGGATCAGGATGATAGTAATTGACTGAAACAGGACATAGATAATTAGAATGGACAGAGTATCAGGATGATAGTAATTGACTGAAACAGGACAGAGATAATTAGAATAGACAGGGGATCACAATGATAGTAATTGACTGAAACAGGACATAGATAATTAGAATGGACAGATGATGAGGATGATAGTAATTGACAGAAACAGGACATAGATAATTAGTATGGACAGAGGATCAGGATGATAGTAATTGACTGAAACAGGACAGAGATAATTAGAATGGACAGAGGATCAGGATGATAGTAATTGACTGAAACAGGACATAGGTAATTAGAATGTTCAGAGGATCAGGATGATAGTAATTGACTGAAACAGGACATAGATAATTAGAATGGACAGAGAGTCAGGATGATAGTAATTGACTGAAACAGGACACAGATAATTAGAATAGACAGAGGATCAGGATGATAGTAATTGACTGAAACAGGACATAGATAATTAGAATGTTCAGAGGATCTGGATGACAGTAATTGACTGAAACGGGACATAGATAATTAGAATAGACAGAGGATCAGGATGATAGTAATTGACTGAAACAGGACATAGATAATTAGAATGGACAGAGGATAAGGATGATAGTAATTGACTGAAACAGGACATAGATGATTTGAATGGACAGAGGATCAGGATGATAGTAATTGACTGAAACAGGACATAGATAATTAGAATGGTCAAAGGATCAGGATGGCAGTAATTGACTGAAACAGGACATAGATAATTAGAATGGACAGAGGATCAGGATGATAGTAATTGACTGAAACAGGACATTGATGATTTGAATGGACAGAGGATCAGGATGATAGTAATTGACTGAAACAGGACATAGATAATTAGAATGTTCAGAGGATCAGGATGACAGTAATTGACTGAAACGGGACATAGATAATTAGAATGGACAGAGGATCAGGATGATAGTAATTGACTGAAACAGGACATAGATAATTTGAATGGACAGAGGATCAGGATGATAGTAATTGGCTGAAAGAGGACATAGATAATTAGAATGGACAGAGGATCATGATGATAGTAATTGACTGAAACAGGACATAGATAATTAGAATGGACCGACGATCAGAATGACAGTAATTGACTGAAACAGGAAATAGATAATTAGAATGGACAGAGCATCAAGATGATAGTAATTGACTGAAACAGGACATAGATAATTTGAATGGACAGAGGATCAGGATGATAGTAATTGGCTGAAAGAGGACATAGATAATTAGAATGTTCAGAGGATCAGGATGACAGTAATTGACTGAAACGGGACATAGATAATTAGAATGGACAGACGATCAGAATGACAGTAATTGACTGAAACAGGAAATAGATAATTAGAATGGACAGAGCATCAGGATGATAGTAATTGACTGAAACAGGACATAGATAATTAGAATGGACAGACGATCAGAATGACAGTAATTGACTGAAACAGGAAATAGATAATTAGAAAGGACAGAGCATCAGGATGATAGTAATTGACTGAAACAGGACATAGATAATTAGTATGGACAGAGGAAAAGGATGATAGTAATTGACTGAAACAGGACATAGATAATTAGAATGGACAGAGGAAAAGGATGATATTAATTGACTGAAACGGGACATAGATAATTAGAATGGACAGAGGATCAGGATGACAGTAATTGACTGATTCAGGAAATAGATAATTAGAATGCACAGAGGATCAGGATGATAGTAATTGACTGAAACAGGACATAGATAATCAGAATGGACAGAGGAAAATGATGATAGTAATTGACTGAAACAGGACATAGATAATTAGAATGGACAGAGGATCAGGATGATAGTAATTGACTGAAACAGGACATAGATAGTTAGAATGGACAGAGGATCAGGATGATAGTAATTGACTGAAACAGGACATAGATAATTAGAATGGACAGAGGATCAGGATGATAGTAATTGACTGAAACGGGACATAGATAATTAGAATGGACAGAGGATGAGGATTATAGTAATTGAATGAAACAAGACATAGATAGTTAGAATGGACAGAGGATCAGGATGATAGTAATTGACTGAAACAGGACATAGATAATTAGAATGGACAGAGCATCAGGATGATAGTAATTGACTGAAACGGGACATAGATAATTAGAATGGACAGAGGATGAGGATTATAGTAATTGACTGAAACAGGACATAGATAATTAGAATGGACAGAGGATCAGGATGATAGTAATTGACTGAAACAGGACATAGATAATTAGAATGTTCAGAGGATCAGGATGATAGTATTTGACTGAAACAGGACATAGATAATTAGAATGGACAGAGGATCAGGATGATAGTAATTGACTGAAACAGGACATAGATAATTAGAATGGACAGAGGATGAGGATTATAGTAATTGACTGAAACAGGACATAGATAATTAGAATGGACAGAGGATCAGGATGATAGTAATTGACTGAAACAGGACATAGATAATTAGAATGTTCAGAGGATCAGGATGATAGTATTCGACTGAAACAGGACATAGATAATTAGAAAGGACAGAGGATCAGGATGTTTGTAATCGACTGAAACAGGACATAGATAAGTAGAATGGACAGAGTGTCAGGATGATAGTAATTGACTGAAACAGGACATAGATAATTAGAATAGACAGAGGATCAGGATGATAGTAATTGACTGAAACAGAACATAGATAATTAGAATGGACAGAGGATCAGGATGATAGTAATTGACTGAAACAGGACATAGATAATTTGAATGGACAGATGATCAGTATGATAGTAATTGACTGAAACAGGACATAGATAATTAGAATGGACAGAGGATCAGGAAGACAGTAATTGACTGAAACAGGACATAGATAATTAGAATAGACTGAGGATCAGGATGACAGTAATTGACTGAAACAGGACACAGATAATTAGAATAGACAGAGGATCAGGATGACAGTAATTGACTGAAACGGGACATAGATAATTAGAATGGACAGAGGATCAGGATGATAGTAATTGAAAGAAACAGGACACAGATAATTAGAATAGACAGAGGATCAGGATGACAGTAATTGAGTGAAACAGGAAATAGATAATTAGAATGGACAGAGGATCAGGATGATAGTAATTTACTGAAACAGGACATAGATAATTAGAATAGACAGAGGATCAGGATGATAGTAATTGACTGAAACAGGACATAGATAATTAGAATGGACAGAGGATCAGGATGATAGTAATTGACTGAAACAGGACATAGATAATTAGAATGGACAGAGGATCAGGATGATAGTAATTGACTGAAACAGGACATAGATAATTAGAATAGACAGAGGATCAGGATGATAGTAATTGACTGAAACAGGACATAGATAATTAGAATGTTCAGAGGATCAGGATGACAGTAATTGACTGAAACGGGACATCGATAATTATAATGTTCAGAGAATCAGGATGACAGTAATTGACTGAAACGGGACACATATAATTAGAATGATCAGAGGATCAGGATGATAGTAGTTGACTGAAACAGGACATAGATAATTAGAATGGACAGAGGATCAGGATGATAGTAATTGACTGAAACAGGACATAGATAATTAGAATGGACAGAGGATCAGGATGATAGTAATTGACTGAAACAGGACATAGATAATTTGAATGGACAGAGGATCAGTATGATAGTAATTGACTGAAACAGGACATAGATAATTAGAATGTTCAGAGGATCAGGATGACAGTAATTGACTGAAACGGGACATAGATAATTATAATGTTCAGAGGATCAGGATGATAGCAATTGACTGAAACAGGACATGTATAATTAGAATGGACAGAGGATCAGGATGATAGTAATTGACTGAAGCAGGACATGGATAATTAGAATGGACAGAGGATCAGGATGATAGTAATTGACTGAAACAGGACATAGATAATTAGAATAGACAGGGAATCAGGATGATAGTAATTGACTGAAACAGGACATAGATAATTAGAATGTACAGAGGATCAGGATGATAGCAATTGACTGAAACAGGACATGTATAATTAGAATGGACAGAGGATCAGGATGATAGTAATTGACTGAAGCAGGACATGGATAATTAGAATGGACAGAGGATCAGGATGATAGTAATTGACTGAAACAGGACATAGATAATTAGAATAGCCAGGGAATCAGGATGATAGTGATTGACTGAAACAGGACATAGATTATTAGAATGGACAGAGGATCAGGATGATAGTAATTGACTGAAACAGGACATAGATAATTAGAATGGACAGAGGATCAGGATGATAGTAATTGACTGAAACAGGACATAGATAATTAGAAAGAACAGAGGATCAGAATGACAGTAATTGACTGATACAGGAAATAGATAATTAGAATGGACAGAGCATCAGGATGATAGTAATTGACTGAAACAGGACATAGATAATTAGAATGGACAGAGGAAAAGGATGATAGTAATTGACTGAAACAGGACATAGATAATTAGAATGGACAGAGGAAAAGGATGATAGTAATTGACTGAAACGGGACATAGATAATTAGAATGGACAGAGGATCAGGATGACAGTAATTGACTGAAACAGGAAATAGATAATTAGAATGTACAGAGGATCAGGATGATAGTAATTGACTGAAACAGGACATAGATAATCAGAATGGACAGAGGAAAAGGATGATAGTAATTGACTGAAACAGGACATAGATAATTCGAATGGACAGAGGATCAGGATGATAGTAATTGACTGAAACAGGACATCGATAGTTAGAATGGACAGAGGATCAGAATGATAGTAATTGACTGAAACAGGACATAGATAATTAGAATGGACAGAGGATCAGGATGATAGTAATTGACTGAAATAGGACATAGATAATCAGAATGGACAGAGGAAAAGGATGATAGTAATTGACTGAAACAGGACATAGATAGTTAGAATGGACAGAGGATCAGGATGATAGTAATTGACTGAAACGGGACATAGATAATTAGAATGGACAGAGGATCAGGATGATTGTAATTGACTGAAACAGGACATAGATAATTAGAATGGACAGAGGATCAGGATGATAGCAATTGACTGAAACAGGACATAGATAATTAGAATGTTCAGAGGATCAGGATGATAGTAATTGACTGAAACAGGACATAGATAATTAGAATAGACAGAGTTTCAGGATGACAGTAATTGACTTAAAAAGGACATAGATAATTAGAATAGACAGAGGATCAGGATGACAGTAATTGACTGAAACAGGACATAGATAATTAGAATAGACAGAGGATCAGGATGACAGTAATTGACTGAAACAGGACATAGATAATTAGAATGTTCAGAGGATCAGGATGATAGTAGTTGACTGAAACAGGACATAGATAATTAGAATGGACAGAGGATCAGGATGATAGTAATTGACTGAAACGGGACAGAGATAATTAGAATGGACAGAGGATCAGGATGATAGTAATTGGCAGAAACAGGACATAGATAATTAGAATGTTCAGAGGATCAGGATGACAGTAATTGACTGAAACAGGACATAGATAATTAGAATGGACAGAGGATCAGGATGATAGTAATTGACTGAAACAGGTCATAGATAATTAGAATAGACAGAGGATCAGGAAGACAGTAATTGACTGAAACAGGACATAGATAATTAGAATAGACAGAGGATCAGGATGACAGTAATTGACTTAAAAAGGACATAGATAATTAGAATAGACAGAGGATCAGTATGACAGTAATTGACTGAAACAGGACATAGATAATTAGAATAGACAGAGGATCAGGATGACAGTAATTGACTGAAACAGGACATAGATAATTAGAATGGACTGAGGATCAGGATGACAGTAATTGACTTAAAAAGGACATAGATAATTAGAATAGACAGAGGATCAGGATGACAGTAATTGACTTAAAAAGGACATAGATAATTAGAATAGACAGAGGATCAGGATGACAGTAATTGACTGAAACAGGACATAGATAATTAGAATAGACAGAGGATCAGGATGACAGTAATTGACTGAAACAGGACATAGATAATTAGAATAGACAGAGGATCAGGATGACAGTAATTGACTTAAAAAGGACATAGATAATTAGAATAGACAGAGGATCAGGATGACAGTAATTGACTGAAACAGGACATAGATAATTAGAATAGACAGAGGATCAGGATAACAGTAATTGACTGAAACAGGACATAGATAATTAGAATGGACAGAGGATCAGGATGACAGTAATTGACTGAAACAGGACATAGATAATTAGAATGATCAGAGGATCAGGATGATAGTAGTTGACTGAAACAGGACATAGATAATTAGAATGGACAGAGGATCAGGATGATAGTAATTGACTGAAACAGGACATAGATAATTTGAATGGACAGAGGATCAGGATGATAGTAATTGACTGAAACGGGACATAGATAATTAGAATGATCAGAGGATCAGGATGATAGTAGTTGACTGAAACAGGACATAGATAATTAGAATGGACAGAGGATCAGGATGATAGTAATTGACTGAAACAGGACATAGATAATTTGAATGGACAGAGGATCAGGATGATAGTAATTGACTGAAACAGGACATAGATAATTTGAATGGACAGAGGATCAGGATGATAGTAATTGACTGAAACAGGACATAGATAATTAGAATGGACAGAGGATCAGGATGATAGTAATTGACTGAAACAGGACATAGATAATTATAATGTTCAGAGAATCAGGATGACAGTAATTGACTGAAACGGGACATAGATAATTAGAATGATCAGAGGATCAGGATGATAGTAGTTGACTGAAACAGGACATAGATAATTAGAATGGACAGAGGATCAGGATGATAGTAATTGACTGAAACAGGACATAGATAATTTGAATGGACAGAGGATCAGGATGATAGTAATTGACTGAAACAGGACATAGATAATTTGAATGGACAGAGGATCAGGATGATAGTAATTGACTGAAACAGGGCATAGATAATTAGAATGGACAGAGGATCAGGATGATAGTAATTGACTGAAACAGGACATAGATAATTAGAATGTTCAGAGGATCAGGATGATAGTAATTGACTGAAACAGGACATAGATAATTAGAATAGACAGAGGATCAGGATGATAGTAATTGACTGAAACAGGGCATAGATAATTAGAATGGAAAGAGGATCAGGATGATAGTAATTGACTGAAACAGGAAGTAGATAATTAGAATGGACAGAGGATCAGGCTGATAGTAATTGACTGAAACAGGACATAGATAATTAGAATGGTCAGAGGATCAGGATGATAGTAATGGATTGAAACAGGACATAGATAATTAGAATGGACAGAGGATCAGGATGATAGTAATTGACTGAAACAGGACATAGATAATTAGAATGGACAGAGTATCAGGATGATAGTAATTGACTGAAACAGGACAGAGATAATTAGAATAGACAGGGGATCACAATGATAGTAATTGACTGAAACAGGACATAGATAATTAGAATGGACAGATGATGAGGATGATAGTAATTGACAGAAACAGGACATAGATAATTAGTATGGACAGAGGATCAGGATGATAGTAATTGACTGAAACAGGACAGAGATAATTAGAATGGACAGAGGATCAGGATGATAGTAATTGACTGAAACAGGACATAGGTAATTAGAATGTTCAGAGGATCAGGATGATAGTAATTGACTGAAACAGGACATAGATAATTAGAATGGACAGAGAGTCAGGATGATAGTAATTGACTGAAACAGGACACAGATAATTAGAATAGACAGAGGATCAGGATGATAGTAATTGACTGAAACAGGACATAGATAATTAGAATGTTCAGAGGATCTGGATGACAGTAATTGACTGAAACGGGACATAGATAATTAGAATAGACAGAGGATCAGGATGATAGTAATTGACTGAAACAGGACATAGATAATTAGAATGGACAGAGGATAAGGATGATAGTAATTGACTGAAACAGGACATAGATAATTAGAATGGACAGAGGATCAGGATGATAGTAATTGACTGAAACAGGACATAGATAATTATAAAAGACAGAGGATCAGGATGATAGTAATTGACTGAAACGGGACATAGATAATTAGAATGATCAGAGGATCAGGATGATAGTAGTTGACTGAAACAGGACATAGATAATTAGAATGTTCAGAGGATCAGGATGATAGTAATTGACTGAAACAGGACATAGATAATTAGAATAGACAGAGGATCAGGATGATAGTAATTGACTGAAACGGGACATAGATAATTAGAATGATCAGAGGATCAGGATGATAGTAGTTGACTGAAACAGGACATAGATAATTAGAATAGACAGAGGATCAGGATGACAGTAATTGACTGAAACAGGACATAGATAATTAGAATAGACAGAGGATCAGGATGACAGTAATTGACTGAAACAGGACATAGATAATTAGAATAGACAGAGGATCAGGATGACAGTAATTGACTTAAAAAGGACATAGATAATTAGAATAGACAGAGGATCAGGATGACAGTAATTGACTGAAACAGGACATAGATAATTAGAATAGACAGAGGATCAGGATAACAGTAATTGACTGAAACAGGACATAGATAATTAGAATGGACAGAGGATCAGGATGACAGTAATTGACTGAAACAGGACATAGATAATTAGAATGATCAGAGGATCAGGATGATAGTAGTTGACTGAAACAGGACATAGATAATTAGAATGGACAGAGGATCAGGATGATAGTAATTGACTGAAACAGGACATAGATAATTTGAATGGACAGAGGATCAGGATGATAGTAATTGACTGAAACGGGACATAGATAATTAGAATGATCAGAGGATCAGGATGATAGTAGTTGACTGAAACAGGACATAGATAATTAGAATGGACAGAGGATCAGGATGATAGTAATTGACTGAAACAGGACATAGATAATTTGAATGGACAGAGGATCAGGATGATAGTAATTGACTGAAACAGGACATAGATAATTTGAATGGACAGAGGATCAGGATGATAGTAATTGACTGAAACAGGACATAGATAATTAGAATGGACAGAGGATCAGGATGATAGTAATTGACTGAAACAGGACATAGATAATTATAATGTTCAGAGAATCAGGATGACAGTAATTGACTGAAACGGGACATAGATAATTAGAATGATCAGAGGATCAGGATGATAGTAGTTGACTGAAACAGGACATAGATAATTAGAATGGACAGAGGATCAGGATGATAGTAATTGACTGAAACAGGACATAGATAATTTGAATGGACAGAGGATCAGGATGATAGTAATTGACTGAAACAGGACATAGATAATTTGAATGGACAGAGGATCAGGATGATAGTAATTGACTGAAACAGGGCATAGATAATTAGAATGGACAGAGGATCAGGATGATAGTAATTGACTGAAACAGGACATAGATAATTAGAATGTTCAGAGGATCAGGATGATAGTAATTGACTGAAACAGGACATAGATAATTAGAATAGACAGAGGATCAGGATGATAGTAATTGACTGAAACAGGGCATAGATAATTAGAATGGAAAGAGGATCAGGATGATAGTAATTGACTGAAACAGGAAGTAGATAATTAGAATGGACAGAGGATCAGGCTGATAGTAATTGACTGAAACAGGACATAGATAATTAGAATGGTCAGAGGATCAGGATGATAGTAATGGATTGAAACAGGACATAGATAATTAGAATGGACAGAGGATCAGGATGATAGTAATTGACTGAAACAGGACATAGATAATTAGAATGGACAGAGTATCAGGATGATAGTAATTGACTGAAACAGGACAGAGATAATTAGAATAGACAGGGGATCACAATGATAGTAATTGACTGAAACAGGACATAGATAATTAGAATGGACAGATGATGAGGATGATAGTAATTGACTGAAACAGGACATAGATAATTAGAATGTTCAGAGGATCAGGATGATAGTAATTGACAGAAACAGGACATAGATAATTAGTATGGACAGAGGATCAGGATGATAGTAATTGACTGAAACAGGGCATAGATAATTAGAATGGACAGAGGATCAGGCTGATAGTAATTGACTGAAACAGGACATAGATAATTAGAATGGTCAGAGGATCAGGATGATAGTAATGGATTGAAACAGGACATAGATAATTAGAATGGTCAGAGGATCAGGATGATAGTAATGGATTGAAACAGGACATAGATAATTAGAATGGACAGAGGATCAGGATGATAGTAATTGACTGAAACAGGACATAGATAATTAGAATGGACAGAGTATCAGGATGATAGTAATTGACTGAAACAGGACAGAGATAATTAGAATAGACAGGGGATCACAATGATAGTAATTGACTGAAACAGGACATAGATAATTAGAATGGACAGATGATGAGGATGATAGTAATTGACTGAAACAGGACATAGATAATTAGAATGTTCAGAGGATCAGGATGATAGTAATTGACAGAAACAGGACATAGATAATTAGTATGGACAGAGGATCAGGATGATAGTAATTGACTGAAACAGGACAGAGATAATTAGAATGGACAGAGGATCAGGATGATAGTAATTGACTGAAACAGGACATAGATAATTAGAATGTTCAGAGGATCAGGATGATAGTAATTGACTGAAACAGGACATAGATAATTAGAATGGACAGAGAGTCAGGATGATAGTAATTGACTGAAACAGGACACAGATAATTAGAATAGACAGAGGATCAGGATGATAGTAATTGACTGAAACAGGACATAGATAATTAGAATGTTCAGAGGATCTGGATGACAGTAATTGACTGAAACGGGACATAGATAATTAGAATAGACAGAGGATCAGGATGATAGTAATTGACTGAAACAGGACATAGATAATTAGAATGGACAGAGGATAAGGATGATAGTAATTGACTGAAACAGGGCATAGATAATTAGAATGGAAAGAGGATCAGGATGATAGTAATTGACTGAAACAGGAAGTAGATAATTAGAATGGACAGAGGATCAGGCTGATAGTAATTGACTGAAACAGGACATAGATAATTAGAATGGTCAGAGGATCAGGATGATAGTAATGGATTGAAACAGGACATAGATAATTAGAATGGACAGAGGATCAGGATGATAGTAATTGACTGAAACAGGACATAGATAATTAGAATGGACAGAGTATCAGGATGATAGTAATTGACTGAAACAGGACAGAGATAATTAGAATAGACAGGGGATCACAATGATAGTAATTGACTGAAACAGGACATAGATAATTAGAATGGACAGATGATGAGGATGATAGTAATTGACTGAAACAGGACATAGATAATTAGAATGTTCAGAGGATCAGGATGATAGTAATTGACAGAAACAGGACATAGATAATTAGTATGGACAGAGGATCAGGATGATAGTAATTGACTGAAACAGGACAGAGATAATTAGAATGGACAGAGGATCAGGATGATAGTAATTGACTGAAACAGGACATAGATAATTAGAATGTTCAGAGGATCAGGATGATAGTAATTGACTGAAACAGGACATAGATAATTAGAATGGACAGAGAGTCAGGATGATAGTAATTGACTGAAACAGGACACAGATAATTAGAATAGACAGAGGATCAGGATGATAGTAATTGACTGAAACAGGACATAGATAATTAGAATGTTCAGAGGATCTGGATGACAGTAATTGACTGAAACGGGACATAGATAATTAGAATAGACAGAGGATCAGGATGATAGTAATTGACTGAAACAGGACATAGATAATTAGAATGGACAGAGGATAAGGATGATAGTAATTGACTGAAACAGGACATAGATAATTAGAATGGACAGAGGATCAGGATGATAGTAATTGACTGAAACAGGACATAGATAATTATAAAAGACAGAGGATCAGGATGATAGTAATTGACTGAAACGGGACATAGATAATTAGAATGATCAGAGGGTCAGGATGATAGTAGTTGACTGAAACAGGACATAGATAATTAGAATGTTCAGAGGATCAGGATGATAGTAATTGACTGAAACAGGACATAGATAATTAGAATAGACAGAGGATCAGGATGATAGTAATTGACTGAAACAGGGCATAGATAATTAGAATGGAAAGAGGATCAGGATGATAGTAATTGACTGAAACAGGAAGTAGATAATTAGAATGGACAGAGGATCAGGCTGATAGTAATTGACTGAAACAGGACATAGATAATTAGAATGGTCAGAGGATCAGGATGATAGTAATGGATTGAAACAGGACATAGATAATTAGAATGGACAGAGGATCAGAATGATAGTAATTGACTGAAACAGGACATAGATAATTAGAATGGACAGAGTATCAGGATGATAGTAATTGACTGAAACAGGACAGAGATAATTAGAATAGACAGGGGATCACAATGATAGTAATTGACTGAAACAGGACATAGATAATTAGAATGGACAGATGATGAGGATGATAGTAATTGACTGAAACAGGACATAGATAATTAGAATGTTCAGAGGATCAGGATGATAGTAATTGACTGAAACAGGACATAGATAATTAGTATGGACAGAGGATCAGGATGATAGTAATTGACTGAAACAGGACAGAGATAATTAGAATGGACAGAGGATCAGGATGATAGTAATTGACTGAAACAGGACATAGATAATTAGAATGTTCAGAGGATCAGGATGATAGTAATTGACTGAAACAGGACATAGATAATTAGAATGGACAGAGAGTCAGGATGATAGTAATTGACTGAAACAGGACACAGATAATTAGAATAGACAGAGGATCAGGATGATAGTAATTGACTGAAACAGGACATAGATAATTAGAATGTTCAGAGGATCAGGATGATAGTAATTGACTGAAACAGGACATAGATAATTAGTATGGACAGAGGATCAGGATGATAGTAATTGACTGAAACAGGAGAGAGATAATTAGAATGGACAGAGGATCAGGATGATAGTAATTGACTGAAACAGGACATAGATAATTAGAATGTTCAGAGGATCAGGATGACAGTAATTGACTGAAACGGGACATAGATAATTAGAATAGACAGAGGATCAGGATGATAGTAATTGACTGAAACAGGACATAGATAATTAGAATGGACAGAGGATCAGGATGATAGTAATTGACTGAAACAGGACATAGATAATTAGAATGGACAGAGGATCAGGATGATAGTAATTGACTGAAACAGGACATAGATAATTATAAAAGACAGAGGATCAGGATGATAGTAATTGACTGAAACGGGACATAGATAATTAGAATGATCAGAGGATCAGGATGATAGTAGTTGACTGAAACAGGACATAGATAATTAGAATAGACAGAGGATCAGGATGATAGTAATTGACTGAAACAGGACATAGATAATTAGAATGGACAGAGGATCAGGATGATAGTAATTGACTGAAACAGGACATAGATAATTATAAAAGACAGAGGATCAGGATGATAGTAATTGACTGAAACGGGACATAGATAATTAGACTGATCAGAGGATCAGGATGATAGTAGTTGACTGAAACAGGACATAGATAATTAGAATGGACAGAGGATCAGGATGATAGTAATTGACTGAAACAGGACATAGATAATTAGAATGGACAGAGGATCAGGATGATAGTAATTGACTGAAACAGGACATAGATAATTATAATGTTCTGAGAATCAGGATGACAGTAATTGACTGAAACGGGACATAGATAATTAGAATGATCAGAGGATCAGGAAGATAGTAGTTGACTGAAACAGGACATAGATAATTAGAATGGACAGAGGATCAGGATGATAGTAATTGACTGAAACAGGACATAGATAATTATAATGTTCAGAGAATCAGGATGACAGTAATTGACTGAAACGGGACATAGATAATTAGAATGATCAGAGGATCAGGATGATAGTAGTTGACTGAAACAGGACATAGATAATTAGAATGGACAGAGGATCAGGATGATAGTAATTGACTGAAACAGGACATAGATAATTTGAATGGACAGAGGATCAGGATGATAGTAATTGACTGAAACAGGACATAGATAATTAGAATGGACAGAGGATCAGGATGATAGTAATTGACTGAAACAGGGCATAGATAATTAGAATGGACAGAGGATCAGGATGATAGTAATTGACTGAAACAGGACATAGATAATTAGAATGTTCAGAGGATCAGGATGATAGTAATTGACTGAAACAGGACATAGATAATTAGAATAGACAGAGGATCAGGATGATAGTAATTGACTGAAACAGGGCATAGATATATAGAATGGAAAGAGGATCAGGATGATAGTAATTGACTGAAACAGGACGTAGATAATTAGAATGGACAGAGGATCAGGCTGATAGTAATTGACTGAAACAGGACATAGATAATTAGAATGGTCAGAGTATCAGGATGATAGTAATGGATTGAAACAGGACATAGATAATTAGAATGGACAGAGGATCAGGATGATAGTAATTGACTGAAACAGGACATAGATAATTAGAATGGTCGGAGGATCAGGATGATAGTAATTGACTGAAACAGGACATAGATAATTAGAATAGACAGGGGATCACAATGATAGTAATTGACTGAAACAGGACATAGATAATTAGAATGGACAGATGATGAGGATGATAGTAATTGACTGAAACAGGACATAGATAATTAGAATGGACAGAGTATCAGGATGATAGTAATTGACTGAAACAGGACAGAGATAATTAGAATAGACAGGGGATCACAATGATAGTAATTGACTGAAACAGGACATAGATAATTAGAATGGACAGATGATGAGGATGATAGTAATTGACTGAAACAGGACATAGATAATTAGAATGTTCAGAGGATCAGGATGATAGTAATTGACTGAAACAGGACATAGATAATTAGTATGGACAGAGGATCAGGATGATAGTAATTGACTGAAACAGGACAGAGATAATTAGAATGGACAGAGGATCAGGATGATAGTAATTGACTGAAACAGGACATAGATAATTAGAATGTTCAGAGGATCAGGATGATAGTAATTGACTGAAACAGGACATAGATAATTAGAATGGACAGAGGATCAGGATGATAGTAATTGACTGAAACAGGACATAGATAATTAGAGTGTTCAGAGGATCAGGATGATAGTAATTGACTGAAACAGGACATAGATGATTTGAATGGACAGAGGATCAGGATGATAGTAATTGACTGAAACAGGACATAGATAATTAGAATGTTCAAAGGATCAGGATGGCAGTAATTGACTGAAACAGGACATAGATAATTAGAATGGACAGAGGATCAGGATGATAGTAATTGACTGAAACAGGACATTGATGATTTGAATGGACAGAGGATCAGGATGATAGTAATTGACTGAAACAGGACATAGATGATTAGAATGTTCAGAGGATCAGGATGACAGTAATTGACTGAAACGGGACATAGATAATTAGAATGGACAGAGGATCAGGATGATAGTAATTGACTGAAACAGGACATAGATAATTTGAATGGACAGAGGATCAGGATGATAGTAATTGGCTGAAAGAGGACATAGATAATTAGAATGGACAGAGGATCATGATGATAGTAATTGACTGAAACAGGACTTAGATAATTAGAATGGACAGACGATCAGAATGACAGTAATTGACTGAAACAGGAAATAGATAATTAGAATGGACAGAGCATCAAGATGATAGTAATTGACTGAAACAGGACATAGATAATTTGAATGGACAGAGGATCAGGATGATAGTAATTGGCTGAAAGAGGACATAGATAATTAGAATGTTCAGAGGATCAGGATGACAGTAATTGACTGAAACGGGACATAGATAATTAGAATGGACAGACGATCAGAATGACAGTAATTGACTGAAACAGGAAATAGATAATTAGAATGGACAGAGCATCAGGATGATAGTAATTGACTGAAACAGGACATAGATAATTAGAATGGACAGACGATCAGAATGACAGTAATTGACTGAAACAGGAAATAGATAATTAGAATGGACAGAGCATCAGGATGATAGTAATTGACTGAAACAGGACATAGATAATTAGTATGGACAGAGGAAAAGGATGATAGTAATTGACTGAAACAGGACATAGATAATTAGAATGGACAGAGGAAAAGGATGATATTAATTGACTGAAACGGGACATAGATAATTAGAATGGACAGAGGATCAGGATGACAGTAATTGACTGATTCAGGAAATAGATAATTAGAATGCACAGAGGATCAGGATGATAGTAATTGACTGAAACAGGACATAGATAATCAGAATGGACAGAGGAAAAGGATGATAGTAATTGACTGAAACAGGACATAGATAATTAGAATGGACAGAGGATCAGGATGATAGTAATTGACTGAAACAGGACATAGATAGTTAGAATGGACAGAGGATCAGGATGATAGTAATTGACTGAAACAGGACATAGATAATTAGAATGGACAGAGGATCAGGATGATAGTAATTGACTGAAACGGGACATAGATAATTAGAATGGACAGAGGATGAGGATTATAGTAATTGAATGAAACAAGACATAGATAGTTAGAATGGACAGAGGATCAGGATGATAGTAATTGACTGAAACAGGACATAGATAATTAGAATGGACAGAGCATCAGGATGATAGTAATTGACTGAAACGGGACATAGATAATTAGAATGGACAGAGGATGAGGATTATAGTAATTGACTGAAACAGGACATAGATAATTAGAATGGACAGAGGATCAGGATGATAGTAATTGACTGAAACAGGACATAGATAATTAGAATGTTCAGAGGATCAGGATGATAGTAATTGACTGAAACAGGACATAGATAATTAGAATGGACAGAGGATCAGGATGATAGTAATTGACTGAAACAGGACATAGATAATTAGAATGGACAGAGGATGAGGATTATAGTAATTGACTGAAACAGGACATAGATAATTGGAATTGACAGAGGATCAGGATGATAGTAATTGACTGAAACAGGACATAGATAATTAGAATGTTCAGAGGATCAGGATGATAGTATTTGACTGAAACAGAACATAGATAATTAGAATGGACAGAGGATCAGGATGTTTGTAATCGACTGAAACAGGACATAGATAAGTAGAATGGACAGAGTGTCAGGATGATAGTAATTGACTGAAACAGGACATAGATAATTAGAATAGACAGAGGATCAGGATGATAGTAATTGACTGAAACAGAACATAGATAATTAGAATGGACAGAGGATCAGGATGATAGTTATTGACTGAAACAGGACATAGATAATTTGAATGGACAGAGGATCAGTATGATAGTAATTGACTGAAACAGGACATAGATAATTAGAATGGACAGAGGATCAGGATGATAGTAATTGGCAGAAACAGCACATAGATAATTAGAATAGACTGAGGATCAGGATGACAGTAATTGACTGAAACAGGACACAGATAATTAGAATAGACAGAGGATCAGGATGACAGTAATTGACTGAAACGGGACATAGATAATTAGAATGGACAGAGGATCAGGATGATAGTAATTGACTGAAACAGGACATAGATAATTAGAATAGACAGAGGATCAGGATGACAGTAATTGAGTGAAACAGGAAATAGATAATTAGAATGGACAGAGGATCAGGATGATAGTAATTTACTGAAACAGGACATAGATAATTAGAATAGACAGAGGATCAGGATGATAGTAATTGACTGAAACAGGACATAGATAATTAGAATGGACAGAGGATCAGGATGATAGTAATTGACTGAAACAGGACATAGATAATTAGAATGGACAGAGGATCAGGATGATAGTAATTGACTGAAACAGGACATAGATAATTAGAATAGACAGAGGATCAGGATGATAGTAATTGACTGAAACAGGACATAGATAATTAGAATGTTCAGAGGATCAGGATGACAGTAATTGACTGAAACGGGACATCGATAATTATAATGTTCAGAGAATCAGGATGACAGTAATTGACTGAAACGGGACACAGATAATTAGAATGATCAGAGGATCAGGATGATAGTAGTTGACTGAAACAGGACATAGATAATTAGAATGGACAGAGGATCAGGATGATAGTAATTGACTGAAACAGGACATAGATAATTAGAATGGACAGAGGATCAGGATGATAGTAATTGACTGAAACAGGACATAGATAATTTGAATGGACAGAGGATCAGTATGATAGTAATTGACTGAAACAGGACATAGATAATTAGAATGTTCAGAGGATCAGGATGACAGTAATTGACTGAAACGGGACATAGATAATTATAATGTTCAGAGGATCAGGATGATAGCAATTGACTGAAACAGGACATGTATAATTAGAATGGACAGAGGATCAGGATGATAGTAATTGACTGAAGCAGGACATGGATAATTAGAATGGACAGAGGATCAGGATGATAGTAATTGACTGAAACAGGACATAGATAATTAGAATAGACAGGGAATCAGGATGATAGTAATTGACTGAAACAGGACATAGATAATTAGAATGTACAGAGGATCAGGATGATAGCAATTGACTGAAACAGGACATGTATAATTAGAATGGACAGAGGATCAGGATGATAGTAATTGACTGAAGCAGGACATGGATAATTAGAATGGACAGAGGATCAGGATGATAGTAATTGACTGAAACAGGACATAGATAATTAGAATAGCCAGGGAATCAGGATGATAGTAATTGACTGAAACAGGACATAGATTATTAGAATGGACAGAGGATCAGGATGATAGTAATTGACTGAAACGGGACATAGATAATTAGAATGGACAGAGGATCAGGATGATAGTAATTGACTGAAACAGGACATAGATAATTAGAATGAACAGAGGATCAGAATGACAGTAATTGACTGATACAGGAAATAGATAATTAGAATGGACAGAGCATCAGGATGATAGTAATTGACTGAAACAGGACATAGATAATTAGAATGGACAGAGGAAAAGGATGATAGTAATTGACTGAAACAGGACATAGATAATTAGAATGGACAGAGGAAAAGGATGATAGTAATTGACTGAAACGGGACATAGATAATTAGAATGGACAGAGGATCAGGATGACAGTAATTGACTGAAACAGGAAATAGATAATTAGAATGTACAGAGGATCAGGATGATAGTAATTGACTGAAACAGGACATAGATAATCAGAATGGACAGAGGAAAAGGATGATAGTAATTGACTGAAACAGGACATAGATAATTAGAATGGACAGAGGATCAGGATGATAGTAATTGACTGAAACAGGACATCGATAGTTAGAATGGACAGAGGATCAGGATGATAGTAATTGACTGAAACAGGACATAGATAATTAGAATGGACAGAGGATCAGGATGATAGTAATTGACTGAAACAGGACATAGATAATCAGAATGGACAGAGGAAAAGGATGATAGTAATTGACTGAAACAGGACATAGATAGTTAGAATGGACAGAGGATCAGGATGATAGTAATTGACTGAAACGGGTCATAGATAATTAGAATGGACAGAGGATCAGGATGATTGTAATTGACTGAAACAGGACATAGATAATTAGAATGGACAGAGGATCAGGATGATAGTAATTGACTGAAACAGGACATAGATAATTAGAATGTTCAGAGGATCAGGATGACAGTAATTGACTGAAACAGGACATAGATAATTAGAATGGACAGAGGATCAGGATGATAGTAATTGACTGAAACAGGTCATAGATAATTAGAATAGACAGAGGATCAGAAAGACAGTAATTGACTGAAACAGGACATAGATAATTAGAATAGACAGAGGATCAGGATGACAGTAATTGACTTAAAAAGGACATAGATAATTAGAATAGACAGAGGATCAGGATGACAGTAATTGACTGAAACAGGACATAGATAATTAGAATAGACAGAGGATCAGGATGACAGTAATTGACTGAAACAGGACATAGATAATTAGAATGGACAGAGGATCAGGATGATAGTAATTGACTGAAACGGGACAGAGATAATTAGAATGGACAGAGGATCAGGATGATAGTAATTGGCAGAAACAGGACATAGATAATTAGAATGTTCAGAGGATCAGGATGACAGTAATTGACTGAAACAGGACATAGATAATTAGAATGGACAGAGGATCAGGATGATAGTAATTGACTGAAACAGGTCATAGATAATTAGAATAGACAGAGGATCAGGAAGACAGTAATTGACTGAAACAGGACATAGATAATTAGAATAGACAGAGGATCAGGATGACAGTAATTGACTTAAAAAGGACATAGATAATTAGAATAGACAGAGGATCAGGATGACAGTAATTGACTGAAACAGGACATAGATAATTAGAATAGACAGAGGATCAGGATGACAGTAATTGACTGAAACAGGACATAGATAATTAGAATGGACTGAGGATCAGGATGACAGTAATTGACTTAAAAAGGACATAGATAATTAGAATAGACAGAGGATCAGGATGACAGTAATTGACTTAAAAAGGACATAGATAATTAGAATAGACAGAGGATCAGGATGACAGTAATTGACTGAAACAGGACATAGATAATTAGAATAGACAGAGGATCAGGATGACAGTAATTGACTGAAACAGGACATAGATAATTAGAATAGACAGAGGATCAGGATGACAGTAATTGACTTAAAAAGGACATAGATAATTAGAATAGACAGAGGATCAGGATGACAGTAATTGACTGAAACAGGACATAGATAATTAGAATAGACAGAGGATCAGGATGACAGTAATTGACTGAAACAGGACATAGATAATTAGAATGGACAGAGGATCAGGATGACAGTAATTGACTGAAACAGGACATAGATAATTAGAATAGACAGAAGATATAGATGATAGTAATTGACTGAAACAGGAAATAGATAATTAGAATAGACAGAGGATCAGGATGACAGTAATTGACTGAAACAGGAAATAGATAATTAGAAAGGACAGAGGATCAGGACGACAGTAATTGACTGAAACGGGACATAGATAATTAGAATGGACAGAGGATCAGGATGATAGTAATTGACTGAAACAGGAAATAGATAATTAGAATAGACAGAGGATCAGGATGACAGTAATTGACTGAAACAGGAAATAGATAATTAGAATGGACAGAGGATCAGGATGACAGTAATTGACTGAAACAGGACATAGATAATTAGAATAGACAGATGATCAGGATGACAGTAATTGAATGAAACGGGACATAGATAATTAGAATGGACAGAGGATCAGGATGATAGTAATTGATTGAAACAGGACATAGATAATTAGAATGTTCAGAGGATCAGGATGATAGTAGTTGACTGAAACAGGACATAGATAATTAGAATGGACAGAGGATCAGGATGATAGTAATTGACTGAAACGGGACAGAGATAATTAGAATGGACAGAGGATCAGGATGATAGTAATTGGCAGAAACAGGACATAGATAATTAGAATGTTCAGAGGATCAGGATGATAGTAGTTGACTGAAACAGGACATAGATAATTAGAATGGACAGAGGATCAGGATGATAGTAATTGACTGAAACAGGACATAGATAATTAGAATGGGCAGAGGATCAGGATGATAGTAATTGACTGAAACAGGACATAGATAATTATAAAATACAGAGGATCAGGATGATAGTAATTGACTGAAATAGGACACAGATAATTATAAAAGACAGAGGATCAGGATGATAGTAATTGACTGAAACAGGACATAGATTATTAGAATGTTCAGAGGATCAGGATGATAGTAATTGACTGAAATAGGACATAGATAATTAGAATGGACAGAGGATCAGGATGATAGCAATTGACTGAAACAGGACATAGATAATTAGAATGGACAGAGGATCAGGATGATAGTAATTGACTGAAACAGGACATGGATAATTAGAATGGACAGAGGATCAGGATGATAGTAATTGACTGAAGCAGGACATGGATAATTAGAATGGACAGAGGATCAGGATGATAGTAATTGACTGAAACAGGACATAAATAATTAGAATGGACAGAGGATCAGGATGATAGTAATTGACTGAAACAGGACATAGATAATTAGAATAGACAGAGGATCAGGATGATAGTAATTGACTGAAACAGGACATAGATAATTAGAATGTTCAGAGGATCATGATGATAGTAATTCACTGAAACAGGACACAGATAATTAGAATAGACAGAGAGTCAGGATGATAGTAATTGACTGAGACAGGACATATTTCCAGGAGCTGCCTGTTTCCTACATTACAAGAATGACTTCGCTTTCTATGATTCCAAGACGCAACCCAGGCAATGTTGAAAGAGGAGGTAAGTCCGACACTAGTGGGGTTTAAAATTGATTAAGAGGAAGTATTGGATAGGCTGTCTGGACTTAAATTGAATAAGGCTCCAGGAAAAGATGAGATGCATCCAAGGATACTGAGGGAAGTAAGTGTGGAAATCGCACAGGCACTGGCCATAATTTTTCCGTCTTCCTTAGACTTGAGGGTGATGCAAGAGGGCTGGCGAATTGTAAATGTTACACCCTTGTTCAAAAAGAGTGTAAAGATAAGGCCAGCAACTACATGCCTGTCAGTTTAATTTCGGTGGTGGGAAAACTTCTAGAAAGAAATAATCTTGGACAAAGCTAATAGTCACATGGACAAATGCGAGTTAATTAAACAAGCCAGCATGTATTTCTTGAGAGAACATCATGTTTAACTAATTTGCTGGAGATGTTTGAGGTGGTATCATAGAAAGTTGATGAGAGCAATTCTGTTGATGTGGTGTACATTGACTTTCATATAACGGTCTATTCAGTTTCAAATGAACCTGCCTCCACCATTCTCAAGCAGTGCATTCCAGACATTTAACTATTCCCTGCATGCAAAAACCTTTTGATACAAAGCCGCACAACAGACCTGTGAGCAAACATGTAGCTCATGGAATAAAAGGGACGGTAGCAACATGGATACGATATTAGCTAAGTGACAGGAAACAAACATTAATGATTAATGGATGTTTTGCAGTCTGGAGGAAGGTTTGTTGTGGAGTTCCCCAGACATCCTTGCTTTTCCTGATATATATTAAGGACCGAAACCTGGGTATGCAGGCACAATTTCAAAGTTTGCAGCTGATACGAAAGTTGGAAGCATTGTGAACTGTGAGGAGGATAGTGTAGAACTTCAAAAGGACACACACAAGTTGGTGGAATGGGCAGGCAGGTGGCAGATGAAGTTCAATACAGAGAAATGTGAAGTGATTCATGTTGATAGGAAGAACATGGGGAGACAATATACAATAAAGGATACAATTCTATAGGGTGTGCAGGAGCAGAGGGACCTGTGTGTATATGTGCAGAAGTCATCGAAGGCGGCAGGACAGGTTGAGAAAGTGTTTAATTAAGCATACAGTATCCTGGGCTTTATTAATAGGGGCATAGAGTACAAGAGCAAGGAAGTTATGTTGAACTTATATAATACACTATTTCAGCCTCAGCTGTGACATTGCGTCCAGTTCTGGGTGCCACACTTGAGGAAAGACGTGAGGGCATTGGAGAGAGTACAGAAAATATTCACGTGAATGATTCCCGGGATGAGGATTTTCTGTTATGAAGATAGGCTGGAGAAGTTAGGACTGTTTTCCTCGGAGAAGGCTGAGAGGTGCTTAATTAGATGTTTCAAAAATCATGAGGTTTCTGGACAGAGCAGATAGAGAGAAACAGTTCCCACTCTTGAAAGGATCGAGAACGAAAGGGCACAGATTTAAAGTCATGGGTAAAAGAAGCAAAGACGACCCGAGGAAAATATTTTTTCACACAGTGAGTGGTTAGAGTCTGGAATTCACTGCCTGAGAGTGTGGTGGAGGCAGGTTCAATTGAAGCTGAATCGACTGTTCTATGAGAAGGAAGAATGTTCTGGGTTGCATGGAGAGTGCAGGGAACGGCATTCGGAGAATTGCTCATTCGGAGAGCCAGTGCAGACACGAAAGGCTAAATTGGTCCTTCTGTGCTGTAATAATTCTCTGATGTTTATATTACAGGATGCTGACCAAGGTGACACTGTGATGGGGCGTCTCAGATGGGTGTAATGGTGGAGAATGGGGGATCCATGGTGGGGAAGGGAAGTTGTCCTATGGGAACTGGAATCTTAGCAGGGACTCTCCGACAGCCTGTCCGGGTCGAAGGCATCGAGGAAATATCTTCCCTCCCACCACCTCCTGAGGTGGCCTCCGGATTCCTGGTGCCAATGACTGTGTTCACATGCTGCTGACGATATGAAGCGTGCAGCAGAACACCATGAGCTCAGACACCTTCTCCAATGTGTACTGGAGGGCTCTCCCCGAGCGGTTCTGGCATCGGAAGCATTGCTTCATCACACCGATGGTTTGTTCCACCATGCTCCTGGTGACTCCATTGCTCACATAACACACGTTAATTGCGTAACTAACAGTTGACGGTGGGAGGTGGTTTGGGGGTGTAGAAACATGAGCTGTGTCTAGAGGGGGTTCATTTGTCTCCAAGGAGCCACATTCTGGTTCTGCATGGAGCCCCGAAGTGTTGGGACCGGCTGACTGCTTCAGAATGAATGTATGGTGTCTGCTGCCAGGATAGTGGACATTCACCAGCATGATGTACTGGGCATGCTCACACACCAACTGTACATTAATGGAGTGAGAGTTCTTCCAGTTCCTGTACCTCAACCCATTGACATGGGGGCCCCGCAGATCAACCGAAACCATCAGGAATCCCGCTATCCTGACAAAGCCACAGGATCTCTCATCCTGCTTCTTCCTGCTGAGGGAGATATTGATGACATAGATGGTCACACTCACTTCCCAGAATTATCAATGGACAACACACAGGCCTCGCAACTACTGGCCAGTTAGTTTAACATCAGTGGTGAGTAAGGTTTTAGAAACAATAATCAGGGCAAAAGGACAACACACACTTGGAGAGATTGAGTTAATTAAGGACTGTCAGCACGGATTTCTGAAAGGCAGATCATGCATGATGAACTAATTGAATTTATTCGGAAAATGAGAGAAGGTTGATGAAGGGAATGTGGTGGATGCTGTCTACGTGGACTTTATGAAATTATTTGATGATGAACAACACAGAAGCTTGGTTGATAAAATTGAACCTCATGGAATAGCATCCAATTGGAAAAAAATTGTCCAGATGACAAGAAAAAGAGCAATGTGTTAAATGGTTGTTTTTCAGACCGGAGGATGGTAGACAGTGATGTTCCCCAAGGTTCAGTGCTTAGGACCACTGTTTTTCTTTTTTTTTAGAACATTACAGCGCAGTACAGGCCCTTCGGCCCTCGATGTTGCGCCGATCATCTGACCTACACTATTCCATTTACATTCATATGTCTATCCAATGACCACTTCAATGCCCTTAAATTTGGCGAGTCTACTACTGTTGCAGGCAGGGCGTTCCACGCCCCTACTACTCTCTGCGTAAAGAAACGACCTCTGACATCTGTCCTATATCTTTCACCCCTCAACTTAAAGCTATGTCCCCTCGTGTTTGCCATCCTCATCCGAGGAAAAAGACTCTCACTATCCACCCTATCTAACCCTCTGATTATCTTGTCTGTCTCTATTATGTCACCTCTCCTCCTCCTTCTCTCGAACGAAAACAACCCCAAGTCCCTCAGCCTTTCCTCGTAAGACCTTCCTTCCATACCAGGCAACATCCTAGTAAATCTCCTCTGCACCCTTTCCAAAGCTTCGACATCCTTCCTATAATGCGGTGACCAGAACTGCACGCAATACTCCAGGTGCAGTCTCACCAGAGTTTTGTACAGCTGCAGCATGACCTCGTGGCTCCGAAACTCGATCCCCCTACTAATAAAAGCTAACACACCATATGCCTTCTTAACAGCCCTATTAACCTGGGTAGCAACTTTCAGGGATTTATGTACCTGGATACCAAGATCTCTCTGCTCATCTACACTACCAAGAATCTTCCCATTAGCCCAGTACTCTGCATTGCTGTTACTCCTTCCAAAGTGAATCACCTCACACTTCTCCGCATTAAACTCCATTTGCCATCTCTCAGCCCAGCTCTGCAGCCTATCTATGTCCCTCTGTACCCTACAACACCCTTCGACACTATCCACAACTCCACCGACCTTCGTGTCATCCGCAAATTTACTAACCCACCCTTCTACACCCTCATCCAGGTCGTTTATAAAAATGACAAACAGCAGTGGCCCCAAAACAGAACCTTGCGGTACACCACTAGTAACTAAACTCCAGGATGAACATTTGCCATCAACCACCACCCTCTGTCTTCTTTCAGCTAGCCAATTTCTGATCCAAAGCTCTAAATCACCTTCAACCCCATACTTCCGTATTTTCTGCAATAGCCTACCGTGGGGAACCTTATCAAACGCCTTACTAAAATCCATATACACCACATCCACGGCTTTACCCTCATCCACCTGTTTGGTCACCTTCTCGAAAAACTCAATAAGGTTTGTGAGGAACGACCTACCTTTCACAAAACCGTGCTGACTATCGCAAATGAACTTATTCTTTTCAAGATGATTATAAATCCTGTCTCTCATAACCTTTTCCAACATTTTACCCACAACCGAAGTAAGGCTCACAGGTCTATAATTACCAGGGCTGTCTCTACTCCCCTTCTTGAACAAGGGGACAACATTTGCTATCCTCCAGTCCTCCGGCACTACTCCTGTCGACAATGACGACATAATGATCAACAACAACGGCTCTGCAATCTCCTCCCTGGCTTCCTAGAGAATCCTAGGATAAATCCCATCTGGCCCAGGGGACTTATCTATTTTCACTCTTTCCAAAATTGCTAACACCTCCTCCTTGTGAATCTCAATCCCATCTAGCCTAGTAGGCTGTATCTCAGTAAACTCCTCGGCAACATTTTCTTTTTCTACTGTAAATACTGACGAAAAATATTCATTTAACGCTTCCCCTATCTCCTCTGATTCCGCACACAACTTCCCACTACTATGCTTGATTGGCCCTGTTCTAACTCTTGTCATTCGTTTATTCCTGATATACCTATAGAAAGCCTTAGGGTTTTCTTTGATCCTATCCGCCAATGACTTCTCGTGTCCTCTCCTTGCTCTTCTTAGCCCTCCCTTTAGATCCTTCCTGGCTAGCTTGTAACTCTCAAGCGCCCTAACTGAGCCTTCACGTCTCATCCTAACATAAGCCGCCCTCTTCCTCTTGACAAGCTCTTCAACTTCTTGAGTAAACCACGGCTCCCTCGCTCGACAATTTCCTCCCTGCCTGACAGGTACATACTTATCAAGGACATGCATTCGCTGCTCCTTGAATAAGCTCCACATTTCGTTTGTGCCCATCCCCTGCAGTTTCCTTCCCCATCCTACACATCCTAAATCTTGCCTAATCGCGTCATAATTTCCTTTCCCCCAGCTATAATTCTTGCCCTGTGGTATATACCTGTCCCAGCCCATCGCTAAGGTAAACCTAACCGAATTGTGATCACTATCGCCAAAGTGCTCACCTACATCTAAATCGAACACCTGGCCGGGTTCATTACCCAGTACCAAATCCAATGTGGCATCGCCCCTGGTTGGCCTGTCCACATACTGTGTCAGAAAACCCTCCTGCACACACTGGACAAAAACAGACCCATCTTAAGTACTCGAACTATAGTATTTCCAGTCAATATTTGGAAAGTTAAAGTCCCCCTATATATAAATGGCATGGCTCTTGGAATACAGAGTAGAATTTCAATAATTTCCGATGATACCAATCTTGGAGGTGTGGTAAACAGTGAGGATGTTACAAACCACCTGTAGCTGGATACAGATAGGCTAGCAGAATGGACAGAGAAGTGGCAGGTGGAATTTCATACAGAGGAGTCTGAGGTGATGTATTTTGTCAGAAGGCATAGGAAGGTAATATAGACTTAATGACAGAGTTCTCAAGATTGTGCACGAACAGAGGGACCTGGGGCTGCATATGCATTGATATTTGATGTTGGCAGGACATATTAGGAGCGTGTTTAGAGAAGCATGTCAGATCTTGGGCTTCATCATTCGAGGCAATTACTTCAAAAGGATACTGGCTGGACACCCGAAGGAGATGATCTTGCAGGGATACGGGTACTGACTGGGAGAGTGGGACTGACTGGATTGCTCCACAGGGAGCGGGCACCGAGGGGCCGAATGGCCTTCTTCTATGTCATAAATGTATCTATCACTCTCTATGACTCTATGTTGGATATGTCTCCTGCTGCTGCCTGGAAAGATTCAGATACAGAGAAGATCAATGAAACTGTGACCTTAACAGCCACTGACAACTCCGTCCTCACCCTGGTGTGAGGATCCAGGTTGTGTTACAGGAGGTGACGCAGCTCTGTGACCACCTCCTTATTGAATCAGAGTTACCTCACACACTGCTCCTGGGTTAGGTGCAGATAGGAAAAGTGTTCCTGGAAAACCCGGGGTGGGTAGGGCAGAGCCCACTCCTCCTCCCTCTTGACAGAGCTTCCCTTCTCTGCAGCCTCTGCTCCATGTGTTGGTCATGTTACAGACCCAGAGACACTGTAACTACAGTCCCCGTACCTCGTCCAGAGTTGGGTCACCAAATCCTCTGTCCTCCCTGAATGTCTGAAGCAGCTCACAACACAACCTCCAGGAAACCATCCACAGCACCTCCACTAACTTTACAATAGCAGAAGTAAGCCAGAAGCCCCTCACCTGTAAGTTGAATGCCTGGTACTTTTAAATAACACTGAAGGGAGTTCCTCGTGCTGCTGAATGTATATCAGCTGAGAGTGACTAACACAGGCGGTCAGTGGACATGCACAGACCAAGTTTCAAAGACGTACATCAAAGTTCCCGGTATGGTACATTGACATCACTTTCAACTCCATGCTCAAAGGCACAACAGAGATATGGTACGATTGAGCTAGAGCCCTGCCCAGATTGGGACACTGTGCAGGCCACTCTAGAATTGGCCAGCTGTGAAGACCACACGAATGGAACATAGATGATACGAGTTTGCTGGAGCCCTGCCCAGCATGGGGTATTGTGCACTAGCAGTGGTCGGCTCTGCGGTTCTCATCATTTTATGGATCCCAGCATCTGTAACGTCAGCACCAGTAGTGCTGCAGAGTCTAAAATCGGGGCTTGGGACAGATACAGAGGGAAATAAATTCACTTTATCAGGAGAACTGAAAAAAAGATTGAAGTCAAAAGAGTTGCAGGAATCTGGGAAATGGACAGGGAAATGGGACTAACTGGAGGGGTGGGCCATGGAGAGATTCAAACACAGGAATGAGAATATTAAAATTAAGGAGCTGCCAGACCGGGAGCCAATGTAGATCAGTGAGCACAGGTGTGATGGGTGATCAGGATTTGGTGTGTGTTCGAATACAGGCAGCAGAGTGCTGGATGAACTGTGGTTTATGGGGGTATATAACTGGGAGGGTGACCAGGATAGAATTGGAATAGTCAACTGTGGATCTAACAGTGACACGGATGAGGGTTTATGCAGCAGATGGGCTGAGGCAGGAGTGGAGATGGGTGATATTACAAAGGTGTTAGTAGGCAGGGTTGGTGATGGAAAGAATATGGAGATGACCTCAGCTCAGGTTTAAATATAAGCGGGCAGAACCCGCTCCTCATCCCTCTTTACAGAGATTCCCCTTTCTGCAGCCTCTGCTCCATTTGGTGATCACGTTACAGACCCAGGGACATTGTAACTACAGTCAAGAACAAAGAACAAAGAACAGTACAGCACAGGAACAGGCCATTCGGCCCTCCAAGCCTGCGCCAATCTTGATGCCTGCCGAAACTAACACCTTCTTCACTTCCGGGGCCCATATCCCTCTATTCCCTTCCTATTCATGTATTTGTCAAGATGTCTCTTAAACGTCGCTATCGTATCTGCTTCCACCATGTCCCCCGGCAGCAAGTTCCAGGCACTCACCACCCTCTGTGTAAAAAACCTGCCTCGCACATCCCCTCTAACTTTTACCCCTCGCACCTTAAACCTATGTCCCCTAGTAACTGACTCTTCCACCCTGGGAAAAAGCTTCTGACTATCCACTCTGTCCATGCCGCTCATAACTTTGTAAACGTCTATTATGTCGCACCTCCGTCGTTCCAGTGAAAACAATCCGAGTTTTTCCAACCTCTCCTCATAGCTAATGCCCTCCAGACCAGGCAACATCCTGGTAAACCTCCTCTGCACCCTCTCCAATGCCTCCACATCCTTCTGGTAGTGTAGTGACCAGAATTGCATACAATATTCCAAGTGTGGTCTAACTAAGGTTCTGTACAGCTGCAACACGACTTGCCAATTTTTATACTCTGCGCCCCGACCCATGAAGATAAGCATGCCGTATGCCTTCTTGACTACCTTATCCACCTGTGTTGCCACTTTCAGTGACCTGTGGACCTGTACGCCCAGATCTCTCTGCCTGTCAATACTCCTAAGGGTTCTGCCATTTACTGCATACCTCCCACCTGCAATCGACCTTCCAAAATGCATTACCTCACATTTTTCCGGATTAAACTCCATCTGCCATTTCTCCGCCCAAGTCTCCACCTGATCTATATCCTGCTGTATCCTCTGACAATCCTCATCATTATCCGCAACTCCACCAACCTTTGTGTCGTTCGCAAACTTACTAATCAGAGCAGCTACATTTTCCTCCAAATCATTTATATATACTACAAACAGCAAAGGTCCCAGCAGTGATCCCTGCGGAACACCACTAATCACATCCCGCCATTCAGAAAAATGCCCATCCACTGTTACCCTCTGTCTTCTCTGACCGAGCCAGTTCTGTATCCATCTTGCCAGCTCACCTCTGATCCCGTGTGACTTCACCTTTCGTACCAGTCTGCCATGCGGGACCTTGTCAAAGGCTTTAGTAAAGTCCATACAGATAACATCCACTGCCCTTTCTTCATCAATCATCTTCGTCAATTCCTCAAAAAACTCAATCAAATTAGTGACACACGACCTCCCCTTCACAAAACCATGCTGCCTCTCGCTAATGAGTTCGTTTGTTTCCAAATGGGAGTAAATCATGTCCGGAATAATAATCTCTAATTGTTTCCCTACCACTGATGTAAGGCTCACCAGCCCATAATTTCGTGGATTATCCTTGCCACCCTTCTTAAACAAAGGAACAACATTGACTATTCTCCAGTCCTCTGGAACCACAACTGTCGCAAATGAGGATGCAAAGATTTCTGTCAAGGCGCCAGCAATTTCTTCCCTTGCCTCCCTCAGTATTCTAGGGTAGATCCCATCAGGCCCTGGAGACTTATCTACCTTAATGCTTTGCAAGACACCCAACACCTCCTCCATATTGATAATGAAATGACTGAGACTATCTGCACTCCCTTCTCTAGGCTCATCATCCACCAAGTCCTTCACTTTGGTGAATACTGATGCAAAGTACTCATTTAGCACCTCGCCCACTTCCTCTGGCTCCACACATAGATTGCCATCTCTGTCCTTGAGTGGGCCAACCCTTTCCCTGGTTACACTCTTGCTCTTGATATATGTATAAAAATCCTTGGGATTTTCCTTAATCCTGTTTGCCAATGACTTTTCATGACCCCTTTTAGTCTTCCTTGCTTAAGTTCATTCCTACTGTCTTTATATTCCTCAAGTGCTTCGTCTGTTCCTAGCCTTCCAGCCCTTACAAATGCTTCCTTTTCCTTTTTGACTAGGCTCACAATATCCCGTGTTATCCAAGCTTCCCGAAACTTGCCAAACTTGTCTTTCTTCCAGAACATGCTGGTCCTGGATTCTAATCAGCTGACGTTTGAAAGACTCCCACATTTCAGATGTTGATTTACCCTCAAACAGACGCCCCCAATCTAAATTCTTCAGATCCTGCCATATATTGTTATAATTGGCCTTCCCCCAATTTAGCACCTTCACCCGAGGACTACTCTTATCCTTATCCACAAGTACCTTCACACTTATGGAACTATGGTCACTGTTCCCGAAATGCTCCCCCACGGCAACGTCGACCACCTTGCCGGGCTCATTCCACAATACCAGGTCCAGAATGGCCCCATCCCTAGTTGGACTATCTACATACTGTTTCAAGAAGCCCTCCTGGATTCTCCTCAGACATTCTGCCCCATCCAAGCCGCACAAAGCGAATCCCAGTCAATATTGGGGAAGTTAAAATCACCCACCACCACAACCCTGTTACCTTTACATCTTTCCAAAATCTGTCTACATATCTGCTCCTCTCCCTCCCGCTGGCTGTTGGGAGGCCTGTAGTAAACCCCCAACATCGTGACTGCAACCTTCCTATTCCTGAGCTCCACTCATATTGCCTCGCTGCATGACCCCTCTGAGGTGTCCTCCCGCAGTACAACTTTGATATTCTCCTTAAGCAGTAATGCAGCTCCCCCACCCCTTTTACATTCCCCTCTATCCCGCCTGAAACTTCTAAAGCCTGCAACATTTAGCTGCCAATCCTGCCCTTCCCTCAACCAAGTCTCTGTAATAGCAACAACATCAGATTTCCAAGTACTAATCCAAGTTCTAAGTTCATCTGCCTTACCTGTTATATTTGTGGCATTGAAACAAAAGCACTTCAGACCACCAGTCACGCTGTACTCAGCAACATCTCAGTGCCTGCTCTTCCTCTTCGTCCTACTGGTCTTATTTACTATGTCCTCCTCATTTATTTCACTAGCTGTCCTCCTGCTCTGGTCCCCCCCCCCCCCCACCCCCCTGCAACAGTAGTTTAAACCCTTCCGAGTGACGCTTGCAAACCTTGCAGCCAGGATATTTTTGCCCTTCCAGTTCAGATGCAACCCGTCCTTCTTGTACAGGTCCCATCTGTCCCTGAACAGAGCCCAATGGTCCAGATATCTGAAACCCTCCATCCGGCACCAGCTGCTCAGCCACGTGTTTAGCTGCACTATCTTCCTATTTCTAGCCTCACTGGCACGTGGCACAGGGAGGAATCCAGCGATTACAACCCTCGAGGTCTTGTTTTGTAACTTACTCCCTAACTTCCTAAACTCCCCCTGCAGGACCTCATCACTCTTCCTGCCTATGTCATTGCTACCGATGTGTACCACAACCTCTGGCTGTTCACCCTCCCCCTTCAGAATGCCCCCTGTCCGTTCAGAGACATCCTTGACCCTGGCACCAGGGAGGTAACATACCATCCTGGAGTCTCGTTCACGTCCACTGAAGGGCATATCTGTGCCCCTGACTATAAAGTCCCCTACAACTATTGCTCTTCTGCGCTTTGTCCCTCCCTGCTGAGCAACAGTGCCAGCCGTGGTGCCACTGCTCTGGCTGCTGCTGTTTTCCCCTGATAGGCCATACCTCGTGCAGAGTTGGGTCACCAAATCCTCTGTCCTCCCTGAATGTCTGCAGCAGCTCACAACACAACCTCCAACATACCATCCACAGCACCTCCACTAACTTTACAATAATAGAAGTAAGTCAAAAGCCCCTCACCTGTAAGTTGGATGCCTGGTCCTTTTAAATAATACTAGATGTTATGTTATGCATAATCCTCATGCTGCTGAATATATGTTCAGCTGAGAGTGACTAACACAAGCAGTCAGCGGACATGCACAGACCAAGTTTCAAAGACGTACATCAAAGCTGCCGGTTTGGTATATTGACATCACATTTAAAACCATCCTCAGCGCAACAACACATACATGGTACGATTGAACTAGATCCCTGCCCAGCATGGGGCACTGTGCAGGCCGCACTGGAAGTGCCTGGCTGAGCAGCTCACATCTCTCTATGGATCCCAGCTTCTGTACCGTCAGCACCAGTAGTGCTATAGAGTCTAAATAGTGGCTCGGGACAGATACAGAGGGAAAGGAATTCACTTGAAAAGGAGAAATGAGAAAAGATTGAAGTCAAAACATTTTCAGGAATATGAGAATGGGCAGGAGAATGGGACTAATTGGAGGGGTGAGGCCATGGAGGGATTCAAACACAAGGATGAGAATATTAAAATTAAGGTGCTGCCAGACCGGGAGCCAATGTAGATCAGTGAGCACAGGGGTGATGGGTGATCGGGATTTGGTGTGAGTTAGGATACAGGCAGCAGAGATCTGGATGGGCTGTGGTTTATGGAGGTTTATAACTGGGAGGGTGACCAGGATAGAATTGGAATAGTCAAGTGTGGATTTAACAAAGGTACAGGTGAGGGTTTATGCAGCAGATTGGCTGAGACAGAGGTGGAGATGGGGGATATGACAGAGGTGGTCGTAGACAGGGTTGGTAATGGAGAGAATATGGAGATGGACTCAGCTCAGGTTTAAATAGAACACACCGATTGCAAACAATCTGGTTCAGCCTCAGTATTGGGCAGGGTGGTGTATTTGTTTGACAGATAGGGGATGGACTTTGTGATGGAGACCAATGACACTGGCTTCAGTCTTCCCAAACTTTACATAACAGAACAGTATTTCAGTAAAACAGGGTTTACAGATCTCCTAGACGGAAATAGAGACAGCAAGGGCAGCAAAGATGAGAGATTAAATGACAAGAAATACCAATAAAGTTGGCAATGGTTTTTCGAGCTGATAGCTGGACATATTCACCAGGAATACAACGGCAGCAAAAAGTGCAGAGTAAATTACAGGAGCAGTAATGCTGTTAAACTTGGTTTATAGAATTAATAGCTAGATACAGAGACTTACCAGGGACACCAATAATAGCCAATATGGGATAGTAAATGTATTGAATAATCTTCAGTGCGAGATAGATACGGAAGTTTAATGAGTACCGATCATAATATGTAGAAAGAGAGTAAAGATCCGAGGATAAACTCCTGTCCATTGTTGTAACATTCCCATCTATTGTTCTCAGATTCTGACCCATTGTTGTAACATTCCAATCCCTTGTTCTCAGATTCTGACCCATTGTTGTAACATTCCAATCTATTGTTCTCAGATTCTGACCCATTGTTGTAACATTCCAATCTATTGTTCTCAGATTCTGACCCATTGTTGTAACATTCCAATCTATTGTTCTCAGATTCTGACCAAGTGTTGTTACATTCCAGTCATTTGTTCTCAGATTCTGATCTATCCTTTCTCTCTCTCTGGAGCCACTGATCTCTGTTGTGCCGGGGCTGATGTTGCGGCTGAAACGATGGGATAACACATGGAAGCCCCTTATTAATAGAAGATGGAAAACCTCCAATGACACAATTAGGGTCCATGGAGACTGACATTAATTACAGACACTGAACAAACAGATTCAGTTAACCCTTTTCAATACAGCACTTTTTGTACCACAATAAAGTAGATAATTTACCCAGTCTGGATTGGATGCATGAGGGTTGCTGAGGGATGAAATGGTGGAAGTAGGAGAGGCACTGGCCAGCATATTCCAATCCCTCTTGGATATGGGAGTGATGACGTAATTTCACTGGCTCACCACTCTCTGGGTGAAGAAATTTCTCTTCATTTCAGTCCTGAAAAGTTTACCCCGTATCCTTAGACTATGACCCCTGGTTCTGGACTCCCCCACCATAGGGAACATCCTTCCTGCAACTACCCTGTCAAATCCTGTTAGAATTTTATAGGTTTCTTTGAGATCCCTCTTCACTCTTCTGAACTCCAGCGAATATAATCCTAACTCTCCTCATACGTGAGTCCCGCCATCCCAGGAATCAGTCTGATAAACCTTCGTTGCACTCTCTCTATAGCAAGAACATCCTTTCTCAGAGAAGGAAACCAAAACTGCACACAATATTCCAAGTGCGGCCTCACCAAGGCCCTGTATAATTGCAGCAAAACATCTCTGCTCCTGTACTCGAATCCTGTCTCTATGAAGGCCAACATAACATTCACCTTTTTCTACCGCCTGTTGCACCTGCATGCTTACCTTCAGTGACTGGTGTCCGAGAACACCCATGTCTCGCTGCATATTCCCCTCTCTCAGTTTGTAGCTGTTCAGATGATAATCTGCCTTCCTGTTTTTGCTGCCAAAGTGGATAACCTCACATTTATTCACATTATACTGCATCTGCCATGCAATAGCCCACTGACTCAACTTGTCCGAATCACCCTGAAGCCTCTTTGCATCCTCCTCACAACTCACCCTCCCACCCAGTTTTGTGTCTTCTGCAAATTTGGAGATATTACATTTAGTTCCCTCATCTAAATCATTAATATAGAGTGTGAATAGTTGGGGTCCTAGCACCGATCCCTGTGGTACCCCACTAATCACTGCCTGCCATTTGGAAAAAGATCCGTTGATCCCTACTCTTTTTTTCCATCTGCCAACCAATTTTCTATCTATCGCAATACACTACCACTAATCCCATGCGCTTTAATTTTACTCAATAATCTCTTATGTGGGACTTTGTCGAACGCCTTCTGAAAGTCCTAATAAACCACATTCTCTGGCTCCCCATCATCCACTCTATTAGTTACATATTCGAAGAATTCTAATAGATTTATCAAGCATGATTTCCCTTTCGTAAATCCATGCTGACTCTATCCGATTCTAACACTGTTCTCCAAGTGCTCTGCCATAAAAACTTTGATAATGGACTCTAGAATTTTCCCCACTACCGACGTCAGGCTGACTTGTCTATAATGCCCTGCTTTATTTCTACCTCCCTTTTTAAATGGTGGGGTTACATTAGCTGCCCTCCAATCAGCTGGAACTGTTCCAAAGTCTAAAGAATCTTGAAAGATGACCACCAATGCATGCACTATTTCTAGGGTCACTTCTTTAAGTAATCTGGGATGTCGATTATCAGGCCCTGAGGATTTATCGGCCTTCAATACCATCAACTTCCCCAACACAATTTCTCTACTAATACTGATTTCCTTCGGTTCCTTCCTCTCACTAAACCCTGTGTTCCCCAACATTTCTGGTAAGATATTTGTGCCATCCTTTCTGAAGACAGAATCAAAGTAAGCATTTAGTTGGTTACCCATTTCTTTGTTTCCCATAATAAATTCCCATGTTTCTAACTGTAAGGACCTACATTTGTCTGAACCAATCCTTTCCTCTTCACATACCTACAGAAACCTTTACAGTCAGGTTGTATGTTCCCCGCAAGCTTACCCATGTACTTTATTTTCCCCTTATTAATCAATCCCTTGGTCCTCCTTTGCTGAATTCTAAACTGCTCCCAATCCTCAGGTCTGTTGTTCCTTTCTGTCGAATGTATATGCCTCTTCTGTGAATCTAATACTATCTCTAATTTTCCTTCTCAGCCATGGTTTGGCTACCTTTCCCATTTTACTTTTGCGCCAGACAGGAGTAAACAATTGTTGCAGTTCATCAATGCACTCTTTGAATATTGCCATTGCCTTTCCTCCCTCATTCCTTTAAGTAACGTTTCCCAATCCATCATAGCCAACTCGTGCCTCATACCTTCATACTTTGCTGTATTAAGATTCACGACCCTAGTCTCAGAATCAACTACGTCACTCTCCATCTTGGAGTCATAGATTCGTACAGCATAGAAACAGGCCCTTCGGCCCACTGAGTCCATGCCGACCATAATGCCGATCTATACTGGTTCCACGTGCCTGCATTAATTCCATATCCGTCTATGCTTTGCTCATTCAAATACCTGTCCAGATGACTCTTAAATGTGGCTACTGTTCCTGCCTCCACCACCTCCTCTGGCAGCTCATTCCAGATACGCAATATTCTTTGTGTGAAAAAATAACCCTTTTAATCCCCTTTAAACCTCCTCCCTTTCATCTTAAATCTATGCCCTCTAGTTTTAGTCACCCCTACCATGGGAAACAGACTCTGGCTACCTGCTCAGTCTATGCCTCTCATAATTTTATATACCTCCATCATGTCCCCTCTCAGCCGTCTTTGCTCCAGGGAAAACAGACCCAGCCTACCCAATCTCTCTTTATAACTCAAGCCTTCCAAACTAGGCAACATCCTTATGAATCTTTTCTGCACCCTCTCTAGCTTAATCACATCTTTCCTGTCGTGCTGCGACCAGAACTGCACACTGTACTCCAAATGCGGAATAACCAATGTTATGTACAACTGCAACATGACGTCCCAACTCTTGTACTCCATGCCGCATTTGATGAAGACAAGCATGCCATACACCTTCTTCACCACCCAGTCTACCTGTTTTGCCACATTCAGGGAACTATGCACTTGCACCCCAAGGTCTCTCTGCTCAACAACACTCCCCAGGCCCTATCATTCACTGTATATGTACTGCACTGGTTTAACTTCCCAAAATGCATCACTTCGCACTTGTCTGCCTTAAATTCCATTTGCCAATCCCTTGTCCACTTTCCAAGTTTATCTATATCCTGTTGTAACCTTAGACAACCTTCTTCACTTTCTACTATCCCATCAATTTTTGTATCATCTGCAAACTTACCAATCATGCCCCCTACATTCATATCCAAGTCATTAATATATATGACAAACAAGAGAGGACCCAGAACCGATCCCTGTGGCACACCACTGGTCACCAGCCTCCAATCTGAAAAACAACCCCCCACTACTATCCGATCACGAAGCCAATTTTGTATCCAATTGGCTAGCACATCCTGGATCCCATGTGTTTGAACCTTCTGAACCAGCCGACCATGCGGGACCTTGTCAAAGGCCTTGCTAAAGTCCATGTAGACAACGTCCTTCGCCCTTCCCCCCATAATCCTCTTGGTCACCTCCTCAAAAAACGCAATCAAATTCCTGAGACGATTCCCATGCACAAAGCCATGTTGACTATCCCTAATCAGACGTTGCCTTTCCGGATGCATATAAATCCTGTCTATCAGAATCCCTTACAGTAACTTTCCCACCACTGATGTCAGGCTCACCAGCCTGTAGTTCCCTGGCTTATCACTGCTGCCCCTATTAAATAAAGGCACAATATTAGCTATCCTCCAGTCTTCCGGTACCTCACCCATGGCTAACGATAATGCAAAAAGCTCTGCTCGGGCACCAGGAATATCCTGCCTTTCTTCCCATAGCATCCCAGGATACACCTGGTCAGGCCCTGAGGATTTATCTACCTTAATGCGCTTCAAAACCTCCAACACCGCCTCCTTTGTAATGTTGATATGCTCCAGGATATCACTGTTCCCTCCATTGAACTCACTAGCTTCCATATTGTCTCCATGGTAAATAAAGACGAGAAGTATTCATTTAAGACCTCGCCCATTTCCCGTGGCTGCACACGTAGATTACCACACTGATCCTTAAGGGGACCGACTCTCTCCCTAGCTGCCCTTTTACTCTTAATATACTCATAGACTATTTTAGGATTCTCCATTATCTTATCTGCCAGGGAAATCTCATGGCCCCTTTTCTCCCTCCTAATTTCTTTCTTGAGTGTACTCCTACATCCACTCTATTCCTGAAGGGACTCGTTTGATCCCCGCTGCCTATACCTGACATATGCCTCCTTCTTCGTCCTGATCAGACCCTCAACATCCATCATCAACCAAGGTTCCCTAAACTTGCCAGTCTTGCCCTTCCATCTAACAGGAATATGCCAGCCCATAACTCTTCCTATCTCACTTTTAAAAGCCTCCCACTTGCCAGACGTCCCTTTATCTGTACACAGCCCCTTTCATTCAACTTTTGAGAGTTCCTGTCTGATGCCATCAAAATTAACCTTCCTCCAATTTAGGACTTCAACCTGAGGACCAGTCCGATCCTCTTACATAACTATCTTGAAGCTAATGGAGTTATGGTCACTGGTTCCAAAGTGCTCCCTCACTGACACATCATCCACCTGCCCATCCTCATTTCCAAAGAGGAGGTCGAGTGTAGCCTTTTCTCTCGTCGGGCCATCCACATACTGTTTCATAAAACTATCCTGGACACACTTAACAAATTCTTGCCCATCTGATCCCTGAGCACCAAGGCAGTCCCAGTCAATATTAGGAAAGTTAAAATCACTTACTATTACAACACTATAATTCCTACACCTATCTGTGATTTCCCTGCATATATGCTCCTCCAATTCCCTCTGACTATTGGTGGGCCTATAGTCTAATCCCATCAAAGAGATCACCCCTTGCTTATTTCTAAGCTCCACTCATATGGCCTCACTGGACGTTCCCCGCGGGATATCCTCTCTAACTACTGCCGTGATGTGCTCCCTAATCAATAGTGCAACTCCCCATCCTCTCTTCCCTCCAACTGAAGCATCGGTACCCCGTAACATTGAGCCGCCAGTCTTGCCTATCCCTCAACCACGTTTCTGTAATAGCTATAATATCACAATCCCATGTACTGATCCATGCTCTGAGTTCATCTGCCTTACCTGTTAGGCCTCTTGCATTAAAGTACTTGTAGTTTAGTCGACCAGACCTTCCATGCTCCCTGTCAGGCCACTGCCAGGCCCGCCTACTGGACTTGCTTGCATTAACCTCTACATTTACCTTAACTATCTCATCGGAGAGACTACTACTTTGAGTCCCACCTCTCTGCAAGACTAGTTTAAACCCTCCCGAGTAGTACTAACAAACCTCCCCGCAAGGATATTGGTCCCCTTCCAGTTTAGATGCAATCCGACCCTCTTCAACAGGTCACCTCTGCACCAGAAGAGATCCCAATGATCCAAGTAGCTGAAGCCCTCCCGCCTACACCAGCTCTTCAGCCACACTTTCATTTGCCTAATCCTCCTATTCCTATCCTCACTAGCACGTGGCACAGGGAGTAATCCTGAGATTCTTCTTCTTCTTTGTCTTTGACCTCCTTACCTCGAGAGACAATGGGTAAGCGCCTGGAGGTGGTCAGTGGTTTGTGCAGCAGCGCCTGGAGTGGCTATAAAGGCCAATTCCAGAGTGACAGGCTCTCCCACAGGTGCTGCAGAAAAAATTGTCTGTCGGGGCTGTTACATAGTTGGCTCTCCCCTTGCGCTTCTGCCTTTTTTCCTGCCAACTGTGAAGTCTCTTCGACTCGCCACACTTTAGCCCCTCCTTTATGGCTGCCCGCCAGCTCTGCCGATCGCTGGCAACTGACTCCCACGACTTGTGATCAATGTCACAGGACTTCATGTCGCATTTGCAGACATCTTTAAAGCAGAGACATGGACGGCCAGAGGGGCTGATACCAGTGGCGAGGTCGCTGTACAAAGTGTCTTTGGGGATCCTGCCATCTTCCATGCGGCTCACATGGCCAAACCATCTCAAGCGCCGCTGACTCAGTAGTGTGTATAAGCTGGGGATGTTGGCCGCCTCGAGGACTTCTGTGTTGGAGATACGGTCCTGCCACCTGATGCCAAGTATTCTCCGGAGGCAGTGAAGATGGACTGAATTGAGACGTCGCTCTTGGCTAACATACGTTGTCCAGGCCACGCTGCCATAGAGCAAGGTACTGAGGACACAGGCTTGACACTCGGACTTTGTGTTCCGTGTCAGTGCGCCATTTTGCCACACTCTCTTGGCCAGTTTAGACATAGCAGTGGAAGCCTTTCCCGTGCGCTTGTTGATTTCTGCATCTAGAGACAGGTAACTGGTGACAGTTGAGCCGAGGTAGGTGAACTCTTGAACCACTTCCAGAGCGTGGCCGCCGATATTGATGGATGGAGCATTTCTGACATCCTGTCCCATGATGTTCATTTTCTTGAGGCTGATGGTTAGGCCAAATCCTGAGATTACCCCTAGAGGTTCTACTTTTGAACCTTCTGCCTAATTCCCTATATTCACTTTGAAGGACCTTATCTCTCTTCCTGTCTATGTCGTTAGCACCAATATGGACCACGTACTCTGGCTGCTCACTCTCCCCTTTCAGAATTTCCTGCAGTCACTCCGAGACATCCTTGACCCTCGCAGCAGGGAGGCAACATACCATCCTGGTGCCTCTTTTGCGGCCACAGAAACGCCTACATGCACCCCTTACGATAGAATTCCCTATCACGATAGCTCTTACACCCCTTTACCTGCCCTGCTGTGCGGCAGAGCCCTCTGTGGTCCCATGGGCCTGGCTGTTGCTGCTTTCCCCTGGGAGGTCATCCCCCCCAACAGTATCCAAAGTGGTCTATCTGTTTGAGAGGTGGTGGCCACAGGGGACTGCTGCACTACCTGCCTGTGCCTACTACTCTGTCTGGTGGTCACACATCCCTTTTCTGCCTGTGCAGCTATTATCTGCGGTGTGACCACCTCGCTAAACATGTTATCCACGACGTCCTCAGCATTATGGATGCTCCACAGTGAATTCTCCTGCAGCTCCATCTCCATAATGCGGGTCGCCAGTAGTTGCAGATGGATCCACTTCCTGCACACATGCTCACTAGGGACACTGGAAGCATCCCTGATTTTCCACAAAGGGCAGGAGGAGCAGATCACGGGGCTGAACTCTCCTGTCATGACCTACCCTTAGACTAATTAGTTACACCCTTAATTTAAAAAAATACTAATTCCATGAGGGGCCTTTTTCTACCCACTTCAATCTAAGATTCTTAATAAACTACACTGAATTAAAAAAAGAAACACTTCAGTAGTACTCACCTTATCACCAGAGTTCTTTTCCCACAAAAATAAACTTTTCACTTTTTTAAAGATATCTACATGCACTAATAGCTGATCCTCACCCAACCAATCAGTTTGCAGCTCTCCTCTGACGTCACTGTTGGCTTTCTTCATGAAGAATTCTATCATATTATGGTCGCTCAACCTCAAGGGATTTCACACAACTAGATTGCCAATTATTCCTCTCTCTTTACACAATACCCAGTCTGGGATGGCCTGTTCTCTGGTCGGTTCCTCAACATATTGGTCCAGAAAACCATCCCGTATACACTCCAGTAATTCCTCCTCTACGTTATTGTGACAAATTTGATTTGACCAATCTATATGCAGATATAATTCACCCATAATTACAGATGTTGCTTTATCGCATGCATCTCTAATTTCCTGTTTAAGACCATTCCCACATCACCACCACAGTTTGGGGGTCTATATATAGCCCCCACTCACGTTTTTTGCCCCTTAGTGTTTCCCAGCTCTACCATACAGACTCCACATCATCAGATCTCATATCCTTCCTCTCTATTGTATTACTTTCCTTTTTAACCAGACATGCAACTCCACCGCGGGTGGAAATAAGCCATTTTACTGATGGTGTGAATATTTGGTCAGAAGCTCATCGCAAGGCATCTCAAGGTTAACTATGTAACCAAGTGTGTGAACAGTTTGGCTTTTCGTCTCAAACATTTACAAAGGAGAGGGATGGAGTGTGTAGCTAGGAAATATTTGAAGCAGAGACAGAAAGCAATGGCTTCAGTCTTCTCAATATTTAATTGGCATTGCAGATGTATGAGGTAATACATTTTGAAAGGAAGAATGAGGAGAGACAATACAAGTTAAATGGTATAACTATAAAGGTGGTGAAATAACAGAGACACCTGGAGTATTTGTACACAAATCGTTGTCGCCAAACCGTTAATAAATATATGGGATCCTCGGTTTTATAAATAGAAGCAAAAAAAGCAAAAGCAAGGACATTATGTGAAACATATATAAAATACTAGTTCAGCTGCACCTGAAGTCTTGTGTCGAATACTGGGAACCACACTTTAGGAAGGACATGAAGCCTTCGGAGAGGGTACAGAACTGTTTTACGAGAATTTGTGCAGGCATGAGGGATGACAGTTATGTAGCTGGGGTTGTTCTGCTTCGAGCAGAGAACTTTCAGAGTAGATTCGATTGAGCTGTTTAACATTAGGAAGGGTTTAGATAAATTAAATAAAGAGAAACTGTTTCCAATGTCCAAGGGACCATTAATCAGAGACACAGATTTAAGGCGATTGGTAAAAGAAGCAGACATGAGGATTTTTGTTTCTGAGTGGTTTGGATTTGGGATGCACTGTCTGATAGGCTGATGGATACAGATTCAATTGTATATCCCAAAAGGGAATTGGATAAATATCTGAAGAAGAAAAAATGTTCGGATATAGTGAAAGAGTCAGGGAGTGGGACTAACTGGATTGTTCTTTGAAAGGGTTCAGCACTGACTTGATGGGCCGAATGACATCATTCAGGGCTGTGCTATTCTATGATTCTATGATTGTTCCAGCCTGTACTTTCCCAATATTCCTATCCTTTCAGCAGCTGTTTGATAAATTACCACATAACAGCCGTGTTACCAAATTAGAAACACATGGGATTAAAGGACCAATGTCAGCAGTGGCTCAGTTTGTCGCTCTCTCCCCTTTCAATCACAAGCTTCTAGGATCAAGTGTCACTGCAGGACTTGATGACAAGAATCAAGGCTGACACTGCAGTGCAGTACTGAGGGAGTGTTTCACTGTCAGAGGTACCGCCTGATCACCGAAAAGGTAAAGCCAGGCCCCGTGTTGCCCACTCAGGTGGATGTAAAGATCCCATGGAATTATTTCCAGTGTCCTGGTCAACATTTACCCCTCAATTCAACATCACAAAAACAGATCTGGTCATGATCAGACTGCTACTTGTGGGATCTTGCTGTGCGGAAATTGACTCTGTTTTTCCTGCATTCCAAGACTGACTAAACGTTAAAAACTACTCGTTGGTTGTAAATCGCTTTGGGACATGCAGTGATCATGAAGGCGTTACATAAATGGAAGTCCTTTTTTTATTTTCAATGCCAGCATGCAGGAAATTAGCTCTGTGACAGAAAGCAGAGAGGAGTGGAGAATGGTTATTGTTCAGTCTGGAGGGAAGTACAAAGTGGGGTTTCCCCAGGGTTACTGTTGGAATCACTGTTGCTGTATGTTAATGCAATGGGCTTGTGTACAGAGAGGATAATGTCAAAGTTTTCAGAGGGCTGGAAACTCAGAAATGTTAATAAACAGTCTGAAGGATAGTAAAAGACTTCAGGAGGACAGAGACTGACTGGTAAAATGGACAGGAACATGGCAGATGTAATTTAACACAATGAAGTGTGAAGTGAGACATTTGGGTAGGAAGTATGAGGTGAAACAATATAAACTCAGTGGTACCATTATAAATCGGGTGAAGGATTCGAGAGAAGTGGCGTGTACACACACAGATCTTAGAAGGTAACATGTAGTGTCTTTGGTGTTAGAGAGAGAGATACAGAGTAATAAAACTCTGGAGGAAATGCTGATGTTTATACATCATTGGTTAGGTCCCAGCTGGAGAATTGTGTCCAATTCTGATCACCACGGTTTGGTAAGGATGTTAAGGACTTAGTGAAGATACTGAGGTGATTTTGTGGAATGGTACCAGGGATCTGGGAATTCAGTTATGTGGAGAGATTGGAAAAGCTGGGATTGTTCTCTTTAGAGATCTGACGGGTAAGGGGAGATTTAATATAGAATTCAAAATCATGAGGGGTTTTGATAGGGTAATTAATGTGAAACTGTTTCCAGTGTCAGAAAGTGCAGTATTAAGAAGACACAGATTGAAGGTAATTGACAAAGAACCAGAGGTGAAATGAGGAGAATTTTCTTACACAGCAAGTTGTTTTGATCTGGAATTCATTGCCTGAAAACATGATGGAAGCAGATTCAATAATATCTTTCAACCTCTCACACTGCTCAATGTACCACACCCCCATCACTCACCCATCAGCTGTCCCTAACACTCAGGACTCACACCTAACATTCACATACTCCACCTCACCCTCACACACCTTCCACTGATACCAGCCTCACACCCACATCTCACTGTCTCCACATATCTCCAGCTATTGAGCTATGGAAGGCACATCACACAAACACTGTGAAACACAATTACTGATATTCCACCCCCTCTCTTACAGGACAAGGTTGCCCATAATCACAGGGGGCAGAAGTGAACTGGTGGGGGCCAGGCATATCTTCATCCCCTGAGCCTGAGGGAGGAGATGGTTCTATACATCATGGGACTGGCTGTCACAGAGCCCGTGGCATCCGGCCTCGCCGACAGCATTCAGGCTGTTGCTATGTTCCTGCCTTATGTCCCTTTTTAACTCCTACCTCCCCCTCATCCTGCTGTCTGGGATGATGTCCAAGCTGCAGATGGGACCATGGACCTCCTGCTTTTCATCCCACCCCCAATCCCTCACCCCAACATTCCAATTCTGATTTATTCTTTCCAACGATAACTGAAAACTGCCAGCTTCCCAGTCACAGCAGCTCCAGGAGACAGAGAGAGAGCAGCAGCACAGCACTGATGGTGAAGCCCCATCACTTGGTCTGATACTCACAGACAACAGATCAAACACTTACACTGTGTGTGCTTTAGAGGCTGGTAAAGAGTCAGAATCTACACGTGGTGAGTCACCGAGCACGAGTGAGCTGCAGCCAGGCCAGGGGGAAAGGATAGTTCATGTGTCAGATGACCGGAGGGCAATGTCACAAACGAGTTATAATACACAGGACTCAGATATGAACTTTGCTGGAACAGCATACAGGAGAATGCTGATGGATATGGACACAGAGATACTTTGTCCATTGACAGGCCTGTCAGACAGTCTGTTGTCACTATCAAATAACATGGAGGAGTCCAGCTCAAACATGGCACAGGACATTGCACAGAGCTTGAAGCCCATTTTTCCCCCTGTGGAAGTGGTCACTAACTCCATGACAGCACTAGCGGACCCAGCATTGATACAATTGTTGGTGACCATTGTCTCAGCTTCCACTGCAGCACAGACGGCATGCTGCCCATGTCGTGGTGGTGCAGTCTGAATCCGTGCCCTCAAGGCCCTGTGCTGCTCGAGGACGTCCTGCAAGGCCATCTGCAGTCTCCCCCAGTGAAAGTCAGCAGCCTTCCACCATCCATGCTGCAGTCACTGGGGAAACACTGTGTAGGAGCACGAGGCAAGTCGAGGGATCCACAAGACAGGCACTAAGGGAATATTCAAGGGTGAATAGTTCAGCTTTGCTTGTATAATTGGATGTGTTATTGGATAAAGATGTCAATGAAAAGTTTTTTGTTGGTGTTTTTTTATTGCAGGACACTGTGATGGGGCGTCTCAGATGGGTGTAATGGGGGAGAATGGAGGATCCATGGTGGGAAAGGGAAGTTCTCCTGTGGGAACCGAAATTCTAGCAGGGTCTCTCCGACAGCCTGCCCGGTTCAAAGGCATCCAGGAAATATCCTCCCTCACTCCTCCTCCTGAGGTAGCCTCCGGATTACTGGTGCCAATGCCTGTGTCCTCATGATGGTGATGATATGAAGGATGCAGCAGAACACCATGAACTTGGACACCTGCTCCAGTGAGTACTGGAGGGCTCCCCCCGAGCGGTTCAGACGTTGGAAGCATTGCTTCATCACACCGATGGTCTGTTCCACCATGTTCCTGGTGACTCCATTGCTCACGTTATACACGGGTTATTTTCATGCGGTTGGTTGGCATTGATGCTGGGGGTTGAATTAGGAGTGATGTACAGAGTGAGGTAGGCATTGTCTCCGAGGAGCCACATTCTGGTTCTGCATAGCTTCATAGCTATCGCCCTCCATACCAGGCAACATCCTGGTGAACCTCCTCTGCACCCTCTCCAAAGCATCCACATCCTTTTGGAAATGTGGCGACCAGAACTGCACGCAGTATTCCAAATGTGGCCGAACCAAAGTCTTATACAACTGTAACATGACCTGTCAACTCTTGTACTCAATACCCCGCCCGATGAAGGAAAGCATGCCGTATGCCTTCTTGACCACTCTATTGACCTGCGTTGCCACCTTCAGGGAACAATGGACCTGAACAGCCAAATCTCTCTGTACATCAATTTTCCCCAGGACTTTTCCATTTACTGTATAGTTCACTCTTGAATTGGATCTTCCAAAATGCATCACCTCGCATTTGCCCTGATTGAACTCCATCTGCCATTTCTCTGCCCAACTCTCCAATCTATCTATATTCTGCTGTGTTCTCTGACAGTCCCCTTCACTATCTGCTACTCCACCAATCTTAGTGTCGTCTGCAAACTTGCTAATCAGACCACCTATACTTTCCTCCAAATCATTTATGTCTATCACAAACAACAGTGGTCCCAGCACGGATCCCTGTGGAACACCACTGGTCACACGTCTCCATTTTGAGAAACTCCCTTCTACTGCTACTCTCTGTCTCCTGTTGCCCAGCCAGTTCTTTATCCATCTAGCTAGTACACCCTGGACCCCATGCGCCTTCACTTTCTCCATCAGCCCACCATGGGGAACCTTATCAAACGCCTTACTGAAGTCCACCTATATGACATCTACAGCCCTTTCCTCATCAATCAACTTTGTCACTTCCTCAAAGAATTCTATTAAGTTGGTAAGACATGATCTTCCCTGCACAAAACCATGTTGCCTATCACTGATAAGCCCATTTTCTTCCAGATGGGAATAGATCCTATCCCTCAGTATCTTCTCCAGCTGCTTCCCTACCACTGACGTCAGGCTCACCGGTCTATAATTACCTGGATTTTCCCTGCTGCCCTTCTTAAGCAAGGGGACAACATTAGCAATTCTCCAGTCCTCCGGGACCTCACCCGTGTTTAAGGATGTCGCAAAAATATCTGTTAAGTCCCCAACTATTTCCTCTCTCGCTTCCCACAGAAACCTGGGATAGATCACATCCGGACCTGGGGACTTGTCCACCTTAATGCCTTTTAGAATACCCAACACTTCCTCCCTCCTTATGCCGACTTGACCTAGAGTAATCAAACATCTGTTCCTAACCTCAACATCCGTCATGTCCCTCTCCTCGGTGAATACCGATGCAAAGTACTCGTTTAGAATCTCACCCATTTTCTCTGACTCCACGCATAACTTTCCTCCTTTGTCCTTGAGTGGGCCAATCCTTTCTCTAGTTACCCTCTTGCTCCTTATATATGAATAAAAGGCTTTGGGATTTTCCTTAACCCTGTTTACTAAAGATATTTCATGACCCCTTTTAGCCCTCTTAATTCCTCGTTTCAGAATGCGCCGACAATCCCGATATTCTTTCAAAGCTTCGTCTTTCTTCAGCCGCCTAGACCTTATGTATGCTTCCTTTTTGCTCTTAGTTAGTCTCACAATTTCACCTGTCATCCATGGTTCCCTAATCTTGCCATTTCTATCCCTCATTTTCACAGGAACATGTCTCTCCTGCACGCTAATCCACATCTCTTCAAAAGCCTCCCACATATCAAAAGTGGATTTACCTTCAAACAGCTGCTCCCAATTGACATTCCCCAGCTCCTGCCGAATTTTGGTATAGTTGGCCTTCCCCCAATTTAGCACTCTTCCTTTAGGACCACTCTCGTCTTTGTCCATGAGTATTCTAAAACTTACGGAATTGTGATCACTATTCCCAAAGTAGTCCCCTACTGAAACGTCAACCACCTGGCCTGTCTCATTTCCCAACACCAGGTCCAGTATGGCCCCTTCCCGAGTTGGACTATTTACATCCTGCTCTAAAAAACCCTCCTGGATGCTCCTTACAAATTCTGCTCCATCTAGACCTCTAACATTAAGTGAATCCCAGTCAATGTTGCGGTCATTTCAGAGACATGGGTTGAGCAGGGACAGGAATGGATGTTGTGGGTTCCGGGATTTAGATGTTTCACTAAGAACAGAGAAGATGGGAAAAGAGGGGGGGGGTGTGGCATTGTTAATCAAGGAAAGTATTACAGCGGCAGAAAGGACGTTTGAGGACTCGTCTACTGAGGTAGTATGGGCCGAGGTTAGAAACAGGAGAGGAGAGGTCACCCTGTTGGGAGTTTTCGACAGACCTCCAAATAATTCCAGAGATGTAGAGGAAAGGATACCAAAGATGATTCTTGACAGGAGCGACAGTAACAGGGTAGTGGTTATGGGGGACTTTATCTTTTCAAATATTGACTGGAAATACTATAGTTCGAGTACTTTAGATGGGTCTGTTTTTGTCCCGTGTGTGCAGGAGGGTTTTCTGACACAGTATGTCGACGGGCCAACCAGGGGCGATGCCACATTGGATTTGGTACTGGGTAATGAACCCGGCCAGGTGTTAGATTTAGAAGTTGGTGAGCACTTTGGTGATAGTGATCACAATTCGGTTAGTTTTACCTTAGCGATGGGCAGGGACAGGGATATGCAGCAGGGCAAGAATTATAGCTGGGGGAAAGGAAATTATGATGCGATTAGGCAAGATTTAGGATGCGTAGGATGGGGAAGGAAACTGCAGGGGATGGGCACAATCGAAATGTGGAGCTTATTCAAGGAGCAGCTACTGCGTGTCCTTGATAAGTATGGACCTGTCAGGCAGGGAGGAAGTTGTCGAGCGAGGGAGCCGTGGTTTACTAAAGAAGTTGAAGAGATTGTCAAGAGGAAGAAGAAGGCTTATGTGAGGATGAGACGTGAAGGCTCAGTTCGGGCGCTTGAGAGTTACAAGCTAGCCAGGAAGGATCTAAAGGGAGAGATAAGAAGAGCAAGGAGAGGACACGAGAAGTCATTGGCGGATAGAATCAAAGAAAACCCTAAGGCTTTCAATAGGTATATCAGGAATAAAAGAATGACTAGAGATAGGTTAGGGCCAATCAAGGATAGTAGTGGGAAGTTGTGTGTGGAATCGGAGGAGATAGGGGAAGTGTTAAATGAATATTTTTCGTCAGCATTTACAGTGGAGAAAGAAAATGTTGTCGAGGAGAATACTGAGATACAGACTACCAGGCTAGATGGGATTGAGGTTCACAAGGAGGAGGTGTTAGCAATTTTGGAAAGTGTGAAAATAGATAAGTCCCCTGGGCCAGATGGGAATTATCCTGGGATTCTCTGGGAAGCCAGGGAGGAGATTGCAGAGCCTTTGTCCTTGATTTTTATGTCGTCATTGTCGACAGGAATCGTGCCGGAAGACTGGAGGATAGCAAATGTTGTCCCCTTGTTCAAGAAGGGGAGTAGAGACAGCCCTGGTAATTATAGACCTGTGAGCCTTACTTCGGTTGTGGGTAAAATGTTGGAAAAGGTTATAAGAGATAGGATTTATAATCATCTTGAAAATAATAAGTTCATTAGAGATAGTCAGCACGGTTTTGTGAAGGGTAGGTCGTGCCTCACAAACCTTATTGAGTTTTTTGCCAAGGTGACCAAACAGGTGGATGAGGGTAAAGCCGTGGATGTGGTGTATATGGATTTCAGTAAGGCGTTTGATAAAGTTCCCCACGGTAGGCTATGGCAGAAAATACAGAAGTATGGGATTGAAGGTGAATTAGTGCTTTGGATCAGAACTTGGCTAGCTGAAAGAAGACAGAGGGTGGTGTTTGATGGTAAATGTTCATCCTGGAGTGTAGTTTCTAGTGGTGTACCGCAAGGATCTGTTTTGGGGCCACTGCTGTTTGTCATTTTTATAAATGACATGCATGAGGGTGTAGAAGGGTGGGTTGGTAAATTTGCGGATGACACGAAGGTCGGTGGAGTTGTGGATAGTGCCGAAGGATGTTGTCGGGTACAGAGGGACATAGATAGGCTGCAGAGCTGGGCTGAGAGATGGCAAATGGAGTTTAATGCGGAAAAGTGTGAGGTGATTCACTTCGGAAGGAGTAACAGGATTTCAGAATACTGGGCTAATGGGAAGATTCTTGGTAGTGTAGATGAGCAGAGAGATCTTGGTGTCGAGGTACATAAATCCCTGAAAGTTGCCACCCAGGTTAATAGAGCTGTTAAGAAGGCATATGGTGTGTTTGCTTTTATTAGTAGGGGGATCAAGTTTAGGAGACACGAGGTCATGCTGCAGCTGTACAGAACTCTGGTGCGGCCGCACCTGGAGTATTGCGTGCAGTTCTGCTCACCGCATTATAGGAAGGACGTGGAAGCTTTGGAAAAGGTGCAGAGGAGATTTACTAGGATGTTGCCTGGTCTGGAGGGAAGGTCTTCCGAGGAAATGCTGAGGGACTTGAGGTTGTTTTCGTTAGAGAGAAGGGGGAGAAGAGGTGACTTAATAGAGACATATAAGATAATCAGAGGGTTAGATGGGGTGGATAGTGAGAGCCTTTTTCCTCGGATGGTGATGGCAAATACGAGGGGACATAGCTTTAAGTTGAGGGGTGATAGATATAGGACAGATGTCAGAGGTAGTTTCTTTACTCAGAGAGTAGTAGGGGCGTGGAACGCCCTGCCTGCAACAGTAGTAGACTCGCCAACTTTAAGGGCATTTAAGTGGTCATTGGATAGACATATGGATGAAAATGGAATAGTGTAGGTCAGATGGTTTCACAGGTCGGCGCAACATCGAGGGCTGAAGGGCCTGTACTGCGCTGTTATGTTCTATGTTCTAAAATTAAAATCTCCTATCACCACCACCCTGTAGCTACTACAGCTTTCCATAATCTGTTTACATATTTGTACCTCTATCTCACGCTCGCTGTTGGGAGGCCTGTCGTACAGCCCCAACATTGTTACCGCACCCTTCCTGTTTCTGAGTTCTGCCCATATTGCCTCACAGCTCGAGTCCTCCATAGTGCCTTCCTTCAGCACAGATGTGATATCCTCTTTGACCAGTAATGCATCTCCTCCACCCCTTTTACCTCCCTCTCTATCACGCCTGAAGCATCGGTATCCTGGGATATTTAGTTGCCAATCATGCCCTTCCCTTAACCAAGTCTCAGTAATAGCAATAACATCATACTCCCAGGTACTAATCCAGGCCCTAAGTTCATCTTCCTTACCTACTACACTTCTTGCATTAAAACAAATTCACCTCAGACCACCAGTCCCTTTGCTTACATCATCTGCTCCCTGCCTACTCTTTCCCTTAGTCACGCTGACTTCATTATCTCGTTCCTTACAGGCTTTCGTTAATACATCCTAACTCTCCACTGACCTCATTTGGTTCCCATCCAGAGCTTTCCCTCTCTGCAGCCTCTGCTCCATTTGTTGATCATGTTACAGACCCAGAGACACTGTAACTACAGTCCCGATACCTCGTCTAGAGTTGGAACACTAAATCCTCTGTCCTCCCTGAATGTCTGCAGGAGCTCACAACACAAACTCCAGAAAACCATCCACAGCACCTCCACTAACTTTACAATAGCAGCAGTAAGTCAAAGCCCCTCACCTGCAAGTTGGATGCTCGGTCCTTTTAAATAACCCCAGAGGGGATTCCTTGTGCCAGCTGAATGGATGCTTAACTGAGAGTGACTAACACAGGCGGTCAGTGAACATGCATAGGCCAAGTTTCCAAGCTGCTGGAACAGGTTGTTCATATGCCATCCAGACCCCTGTTCAGTCTACCAGTCCATGCAGGGTACTCTTGGACTCGTGCCCTGTCCAGCATGAGAACTGTGTCGGCCACACCAGAACTGCCCATCAGTGTGGATTCCACTGCACCAGCACCAGTGATAGTACTGAGACCAAATCAGAGTCAGAGACAGATCCATAGCTAATGAAATTCACTTCAAAACGAGAAATGACAAACACTTCAAATAGAACAAATGGAAGGAATATGGGAACCCGACAGGGGAATAGGGATAATTGGAAGGTTGAGGCAATTTCGAGCTTTTAATCCAAGTATGATTATATTAAAATTGTGGCATTGCCAGACTGGGAGGTAGGTTATGTGAGTGAGTACAGGGGTGATGGGTGATCTGGACTGGGTGTGAGTTGTGATGCAGCCAGTAGTTTTCTGAATGAGCTGCAGTTTATCGAGCTTTGTTATTGTGAGCATGACCAGGAAGACATTGGTATCATCAAGTGTGGATCTAAGAAAGGCACGGCTGAGGGTCTATAAGTAGATGAACTGAAGGAGATGTGGAAATGAACAAAATTATAAAGGTGGCTGTAGGCAGGATTAGTGATCGACAGGATATTGAATTGGAACTTAGCTTAGGATGAAAGGAATCGCTGACGTTGTGAAGAGGCTGGTTTGTTCTCAGACATTGGGCAGGGAGTGTGATAGAGTCGGTGGACAGGGACAGAATTTGTGACAGAAACCGATGGCAGTGGATTTAGTATTCCCAATATTTAAATAAAAGGAACAGCAATGCAGTGAAACATGATCTATAGTTCTAATAGCTGGACAGAGAGGTTTACCAGGAACAATAATATTCGCAAGAAGGGCAGAGTAATTGACAAGAACAGTACTGAAGTTAATCATTGGTTATAACATTAATAGCTAGGTAGAGAGAGACTTACCAGGGACACCAACAATGAGGACCGGATAGTAAATCGTTTGAATAGTCAAAAGCGCGAAATAGATCCGATATTGTAAAGAAAGCCGATGATAATTTGTAGAAAGATAGTCAGACGCCCACGAGAAACTCCTGTCCATTGTTGTCACATTCCAATCGATTGTTCTCAGATTCTGACCCATTGTTGTAACATTCCAATCGATTGTTCTCAGATTCTGATCTATCCTCTCCCTCTCTCTGGAGCCACTTATCCCTGTCAGTGCCGGTGAGAGGGATGGAGGTGGGGGTGGGCGCGGTGGAGGCTCCTGCTGATACTATGGGATAACACATTGGAAGGAGTCCTGTATTAATAGAAGTGGGAAACCCTCCAATGACACAATTAGGGTCCATGGAGACTTACATTAATTACAGTCACTGAACAAACAAGTTCAGTCAACACCTTTCAATCCAACACTTTCTGTACCGCAATAAACAATTATCCAGTCTAGATGGGATGTATGAGGGTTGCTGAGGGAAGGAATGTTGGAAATAGCGGAGCCACTGGCCCGAATCGTCCAATCCTCCTTGGATATGGCAGTGATGTCAGAGGACTGAAGTGTTGCAAATTCTACACCCTGTTCAAAACAGTAGAGATAGGCTACACCCTAGAACTACTGACCCATCAGTCTAACCTCACTGAAATGTTGGAGAAGCTTGTAGCGTCTGTAATCTGGGACAAGATAATTGTGGTTTGAATAGCATGAGTTTATAAATGACAAGAAGGTCCACCAGATATGTTAGTGGCAAATCATGTCTGACTATCTTGATCATATTCTTTGATGAAGTAATGGAGAGTGTTGCTGCGGATAGCATGGTTGCTACTTTGTATATGAACAATCAAAAGTCGTGGAATCAAATGCCATTTAATAGATTTGTTAGGACGTCTGAACCTCATGGATTCAAGAGGCAGTAACAGTGTGGATATGACATTGGCTAAGGGATAGAATACAGAGGGAAGTGGTGATCTATTGTTGCTCAGACAGTGGAGGGGATTATACAGTGATGCTCCCCAATGGTCGGTATTCGGGCCATTGCTTCTTTATGGAAACATACATAAATATATATCCGTGTATTGTGTTTGTGTGTGACATTTACTTATATATAAAAGGCATAATTTCAATGTACTCAGGTGACAGAAACTCGGAAATGCAAAAAAAATGAGGATGATATCAGAAGGATTCAGGGAGACCGATGAAATGAGGAAATGAAGCAGATGAAATTTAGTGCAGACATGGGGTAAGGGAGGAAGAATAAGGTGAGGCAATGTAAATGAAATGGGGCAATTTTAAATTGGGTGCATGAACAGATGTCTTTGAATATAGCAGAACAAGTCGATAAAATTACTAAAAACACATCCAGGATATCGAGCTTTATAAATAGAGGCATAGCGTGCAAAAGGAAGGAAGTCAACTGAAACTTTGTAAATCACTGGTTAGGTCTCAGCTGAGGAATTGTGTCCGATTCTGAGCATTACTTATTAGAAAGGATGTCGGAATGTTGGAGAAGGTGCAGAGGAGATTTACTGGAATGGTCCAGGAATGTGGGAGTTCAGGAACATGGGGAGACGACAGAAACAGGAATCAGAGTAGATCAGGTAAAGGGGGGAATTTAATGGAACAGATCACAATTATGTGCTGTTTTGACAGAGTAAGGGTAAACTGTTTCCTTTGGGAAAAGGACCGATAACAAGACTCAAAATACTTGGCAAAAGATGCAGAGGTGCCATAAGGAAAACATTTTTTTATACAGTGAGTTGCTTTAATCTGGAATACACGGCCTGAAGATGTGCTGGAAGTAGATTCAAGAGCAAGTTTCAAAAGGGAACTGGATAAATGCTGCAGAGGGGGATTTGCAGGGCTTTGGGAAAAGAGGAGGAAAGAGGGGTAAAATAAAAAGCTCTTTCAAAGATGGCACAGGTACGATGGGACAATGGACTGCTTCCATGCTTTGTGATTCTCCAATTCTATGGTAACAGAATCCATTGAGTCCTTATTCCGTGTGTACAATTGATGTCCAGCAGTTCTTGAGCCAGCGGCTCATTGTTACTTGTATCCTCACACAGATAACAGAAGAAACGCAAACACAAGGGCCAGGTGAGATGAATTGTGCTGACAATTTACTATATTGGGTTATGACGTCTCTCTCTTTGATCACTTCAATCAGTCAGTTACAAACACATTGATTTTATTCCCATTTTATTTCCTGTCTATTTGTTCTCAAGATATGAGTGATACTGACAAGGCTGGCATTACTTCCCCATGCCTGGTTACCATGAGAAAATGATGGGCCTTCATCCTGAACCACTGCAGTCCGTGTGGTGAATGTGTTCCCACAATGCTGTTACAGAAAGGATTTCAGGCTTTTAACCCAGTGATGATGAAGGAACGGTGATTTCTGTCCAAGTCTAGATGGTGTTTGGCTCGGAGGAGGGGAATGTGGAGGTGATGGTGTTTTGTGTTCGAGTCCGAGCTGAATTCAACGCCCTCCCCTCTATCTCGTGTCCCTTGACTGTAAACTGGAATTGTTCTCTTTAGAGCAGTAATGTTAAATGGAGATTGAATAGAGATATGCAAAATCTTGAACAATATTTGATGGAGCAAAGACAGAGAATTTGGTTTCACTGGAAGTACTGTCAGTAACCAGAGGACACATTTTTAAGGTGATGGGCCAACAAAAATGCATTGATCTATTATAAACCGGAATTCACAACCTGAAAGAGTGGTGAAGCAGATTCAATAATAAATTTAAAAAAGAGAATTGATTCAATAGTATCAGAGGAGATTTTCAGCGAAGTGGTAATTATGTAGAGGAGAGGGACAAATGGGATTGCTCCTTCAAACAGCATGCACAGACACGATGGGCCAAATAGCCTCCTCCGTGCTGTATGATTCTTTGAGTCTGTGGGAACAGAAACCATTGAAACCTTACCTGATATGCACAACAGACGGTCAACAATTTTAAGCAGAGGCTGATCATTACTTGTACTTTGATATGGTTCAGGAAAACATCATGTTGGATTAACACAGATGAGGGAGAGAATTAGTCCTTTCCTGCTCTGTTTGTTTGGTCAAAACCACACTGTGTGGAAGTAACACAGATCAGGGATAGACGGACAGCAATTTTAAGCAGAGGCTGATCGTTACTTGTACTTGGAACATACCTTGTTGGATTAACACAGGCGAGGGAGAGAGATGGAAATCTCCTGCTCTGTGTGTGGGGGTCATTAACACAACATGTTGGATTGGCACAGGCCAGGGAGAGAAATAGAAATTTCTAGCTGTGTCTGTACCACACGATGTGGGAATGACACAGATCAGGGAGAGAATGGTCCTTTCCTGCTCTCTGTGTGTACGTGGGGGTCATTACCACATCGGGTGGGAGTGACACAGATCAGGGAGAGAATGGTCCTTTCCTGCTCTCTGTGTGTACGTGGGGGTCATTACCACATCGGGTGGAAGTGACACAGATCAGGGATAGAATTGGTCCTTTCCTGCTCTCTGTGTGGGTCAGTACCACACTGTGTGGGATTAAGAGGCCGGGGATAGAATTGGGTATTTCCTGCTCTCTGTGTGGGTCAATACAACACCGGGACGATTTAACACAAGCCGGGGACAGAATTGGGTCTTTCCTGCTCTCTGTGTGGGTCAGTACCTCACCGGGTGAGATTAACACCGTCCAGGGATAGAATTGAATCTTTCCTGCTCTCTGTGCCTGGGTCAGTACCACCGGGAAAGATTAACACAGGCCAGGGATTGAATTGGGTCTTTCCTGCTCTCTGTGTGGGTCAGGACCACACCGGGTGGGATTAAGACACACCGGGGATTGAATTGGGTCTTTCCTGATATCTGTGTGTGTCAGTGCCACACCGGGTGGGATTAACACAAGCCGGGGATAGAAGTGAGTCTTTTCTGCTCTATTTGGAGCTCAGTACCACATTGGGTGAAAGCCGCTTACTCAGCACAGCCTGAGGATGGAGCCTGGTCTGTCCCAATGAGGACAGAGAGTGACTGGTGAAATGGCCAGTCACCCGGCAGATTGAACTTTACACATTGAACTGTGAAGTGATACATATCGGTAGGAAATATGAGGAAAGGCAAAATAATGTGGATGGTTGAATGGACAGACCTCAGGCTGTACTAATTTATGAGGCAGCAGGACACTGAGAAGGCTGCTAAAAAAAACAACATATCGTGTCCTTGGCTTTATAAACACAGCACAGAGTAATAAAACTCAGGAGGAAATGCTGATTTTTATACATCATTGGTTAGGTCCCAGCTGGAGAATCGTGTCCAATTCTGATCACCACACATTGGTAAGGATGTCAAGGACTTAGTGAAGATACTGAGGTGATTTACTAGATTGGCACAGGGATCTCATGGAGAGATGGGAAAAGCTGGGATTTTTCTCTTTTGAGCAGTGAAGGGTAAGAGGGGATTTAATATAGAATTCAAATTCATGAAGGGTTTTGATCGGGTAATTAGTGAGAAAATGTTTCCAGTGTCAGAAAGTTCAGTATTAAGAAGACACAGATTGAAGGTAATTGACAAAGAACCAGAGGTGAAATGAGGAGAATGTTCTTACACAGCGAGTTGTTGGGATCTGGAATTCACTGCCTGAAAACAAGGTGGAAGCAGATTCAATAATAATATGGTGGAGAAGGCAGATGGAATCCTTTCCTTTATTAGCTGAGGTATAGAATATAAGAGCAGGGAAATTATGCTGGAACTGTATAACTCATTGGCTGGGCCACAACTTGAGTACTGAGTGCAATTCTGGTCACCTCATTACAGAAAGGATCCAATTGCACTGGAGAGGGTACAGAGGAGATTTATGAGGATGTTGCTCGGACTAGAAAAATTGCAGCTGTGAGGAACGATTGGATAGGCTGGGGTTGTTCAATTTGGAATAGAGAAGGCTGAGAGGAGATCGGACTGAAATGTCCATAATTTTGAGGGATCTGGACAGAGAGGAGGTGAAGGGTCTGTTCACCTTAGTAGAAAGGTCAGTGACTAGCGGGGACTAGATTTAAAGTGATTAGTCGAAAGATAAGAGGGGAGATAAGGAAAACCTTTCCATACAGAGTGTGGTGGGGTCTGGAACTCACTGCCTGAAAGTGTAGTTGAGGCAGAAACCCTCAACTCATTCAACAGGATTCTGGATATACACCTCAAGTACCGTAATCTGCAGAGCTATGGATCAAATGCTGAAAGTGGGATTAGAATGGGTGGATCGTTTTTCGGTCACCACAGATACAATGGGCCAAGTGACCTCTTTCAGTCAGGAGGCTGCGGCTGCTGACTGTGAATGCTGCAGTTGGACAGAAGGTAAATGGAATACTAGGACAGAAAGAGGGCTCCGCAGTTCACGGATGTGGTGACCCTAGATCAGATCTTACAGTGGTATAGGAGAGGGAACACAGCTCATGTCAAAGTCCTGTCTTCCTTTTATATGATCCTGTATAATGGACAGAGACTACTGGGCAGTAATGTGCTCAAAGGTTATCAGCAGTAATTGATTATCCCTATATTTGTATATTGTAGAACATTAAAACATACCCCTGCTCTGGTGTCCAGTGTAACCTCAATATTCCTGATTAAAATATCAGAGGAGTGTGAACCAGTCACCTCTGATCACCCTGAGGTACAGGCGATTCTCGAGTCGGTCCTGAGTGTATTCACAACCCATAAAGATGACTGTGGAAACATGAGCAGACCTGAAGAAATTAACTGACCATTGCATGATCCATGAAGCAGTATTCTTACCGAGCTGAGATTATATCATATATTCCAGACATTATCAGGTTATTGTTATACCAGGGTGCAGTTCACAAAGACATATTCACTACTCACGGCCCGATTTTGACGGTTACAAAACCAGATGGCAGCTGGGGACTGACTATTGACCATACAAACTCAACACAGTCACCTCTGTGTGAACTCGGTTGTCTGAGAGACACCAACCCTACTCTCCCGGATTCCCAGCGGCAGGGCTGACTTCACCACGCTGGATATCTCTAATGTTTATTGTAGTATCCCAGTAAAACTAGAGAAACAATTTAAATTCACATTAACTTCTGAGGACCAGAGATACCCCTGGACATGTCTGTCACAAGGGGTTCCACAATAACCCCACTATTTTCCACAAACGTATGGCCGGGGCCGTTAGGAACCTTTCACAGTCTTCCTGCTTGCTGAAATAAATTGATGGTCTCCTCCTCATCACCACAGACCGTGTCCACACATTTAACCCTTTTACAGGAACTACTGCAGTTACTTTGGGAGCTGGACTAAAAGACCATCCACGTAAGGCCCAGCGGGTGTAACATCGTGTCATCGTTCTATATGTCCAAATTAGCTCATCCAACATCAGCCCAGACCAACATCAGGTCGAAACCATCCAGTGTATAACCCTGTCCACCTCAAAGACAGCCTTGTGTCCTATCCTCAGGCTGGTGGGGTATCAGTGGACCCTCATCCAGTGTCTACCCTTGTCCACCTCAAAGACTGCCCAGTGTCCTACCCTCAGGCTGGTGGAGTATCAGTGGACACAATTCCAATGTCTACCCCTGTCCACCTCAAGGACTGCCCAGTGTCCTATCCTCAGGCTGATGGGTATCAGTGGACCCTCATCCAGTGTCTACCCCTGTCCACCTCAAGGACTGCACTGTGTCCTATCCTCAGGCTGGTGGGTATCAGTGGACCCTCATCCAGTGTCTACCCCTGTCCACCTCAAAGACTGCCCAGTGTCCTACCCTCAGGCTGGTGGAGTATCAGTGGACACAATTCCAATGTCTACCCCTGTCCACCTCAAGGACTGCCCAGTGTCCTATCCTCAGGCTGATGGGTATCAGTGGACCCTCATCCAGTGTCTACCCCTGTCCACCTCAAGGACTGCACTGTGTCCTATCCTCAGGCTGGTGGGTATCAGTGGACCCTCATCCAGTGTCTACCCCTGTCCACCTCAAAGACTGCCCAGTGTCCTACCCTCAGGCTGGTGGAGTATCAGTGGACACAATTCCAGTGTCTACCCCTGTCCACCTCAAGGACTGCCCAGTGTCCTATCCTCAGGCTGGTGGGTATCAGTGGATCCTCATCCAGTGTCTACCCCTGTCCACCTCAAGGACTGCACTGTGTCCTGTCCTCATGCTGGTGGGTATCAGTGGACCCTCATCCATTGTCCACCCCTGTCCACCTCAAAGGTTGCCCTGTGTCCTATCTTCAGGCTAGTGGGGTATCAGTGGACACAATTCCAGTGTCTACCCCTGTCCACATCAAGGACTGCACTGTGTCCTATCCTCATGCTGGTGGGTATCAGTGAACCCTCATCCAGTGTCTACCCCTGTCCACCTCAAGGACTGCCCAGTGTCCTATCCTCAGACTGGTGGGTATCAGTGGACCCTCATCCAGTGTCCACCCCTGTCCACCTCAAAGACTGCCCTGTGTCCTATTGTCAGGCGGGTGGGGTATCAGCGGACCCTCATCCCTCGTTTTGCTGAGACTGTGACTCCTCTTTATGAACTACCGAATGGTGATGATGACCAGGTTTATCCCGTTTGGACTGAAGAGAGCACAGAAACAGTAACACAACTAAAGAAATCTGTCGCCCAGGCAACGAGTCCCTCACCGAACCCCGACAAGACTTTCGACATGGATGTGGGGACACAGTGACAGCCTGGCTGCTGTCCAATGCCGAGAAAACCAGGAGAAAATACTCCCCATTGTGAATTACTCCAGAATTGTGAATGGGGCTGAACTGATTTACTCTGTTTGTGAAGGACATTTGTGAACCACGTTCTGGGGAATCAAACATTTTACTTACATCACGGGGTTCAACAGGGTGATACTGTCCAGTCCATTATAAACTTTCCCAGTATAGGAAAGCTGTTGTAATAGAATACCCATGTCATAGAGTCATAGAGCCTTAATCAATTCTGGCACAGAATGGGACATTTCAACTCATCGAGTCTGTGCCAGCGCTTTGTAGATAAATCAAGTCAGTCTCATTCCCCAGCTCCATGGATGACAAGGAGCCTACACGGTAACATACAGCAGGAAGGGCAAGTTTATGTCCCACACCGAGAACTCAATACAACAGAAAACCAAGAGGAGTATAGAAAGTGGAGGCTGATATCAAAAAGGAATTTACGAAAGCAAGGAGAAATCATAAAAAAATATTGGCAAGCAAAATCAAGATGAACCCATGTATGTTTTTTCTTTCAATACATTAAGGCTAAGAGGACAACTAAGGAGAGAGTAGAGCCCATTAATGACCGATAAGGTAACCTATGTGTAGGGACAGTAGTTACTGATATGGTTCTTAATGAATACTTTGTAACTGTCTTCACAAAAGAGGGGAACGGTGCAGATATTTCAGTTAAGGAGGAGGTGTGTGAATTATTGGATGTGATAAACATAGGCAGAGAGGAATTACTAATGGAATTAGCCTCATTGAAAGTTGATACATCACCATGGCGTGATGAAATGTACCCCAGGTTGTTGAAAGAAGCAACAGAAGGAATAACCAAAGGTATATCCATGATTTTCCAGTTCTCACTGGATACAGGTGTGGTGATGGAGGATTGGAGAACTGCTAACATTGAACCACTGGTTAAAAAGGGAGCGAAGGACAGACCGAATAACTACAGGCCAGTCAGTCTAACATCAGAGTGGGAAAATTATTGTAATCTATTCTGAGAGACAGGGTAAACTGTCACTTAGAAAGGCACAGGTTCATCAGGGATAATCACCATAGATGTGTTAAGGCAAGATTGTGTCTGACTAACTTGCATGATTATTTGATGAAGTAACAAGGACGATAGATGAGGTTAATGTCGTTGATGCGGTCTACTTGGATTTTAGCAAAGCTTTTGGCAAGGGCGCACATAGCAGACTTGTTAAAAATAAAATCCCAGGCGATGCAGGTAAATGCAGCAAGGTGGATGCAAAATTAGCTCAGTGACAGGAAAGAAAGAGTAATTGTTGACAGGCGGTTTAGCGACTGGACGGATGTTTCCAGCAACATTTAGTGGAGGCAGTGGTGTAGTGGCAATGTCACTGCACTTGTAAATCCAGCAAACCCAGGTAAACACTCTGGGGACATGGATTCGAATCCCACCATGACACATAATGAAATTTGAAATCAATTAATAGTTCTGGAATTAAACAGCGACTCTAATGGTAACCATGAAACCATTGTCGATTGTTTGAAAAGCCCATCTGATTCACTAATGCCCTTTAGGGAAGGAGATCTACTGTCCTGACCTGGTCTGGCCACATGTGACTCCAGACCCACAGCAATGTGATGGACTCTTAAATGGCCTCACAAGCCACTCAGTTCAAGGGCAATGAGGGATGTGCAATAAATACAGACCCAGGCAGTGACGCCCAAATCCCACGAATGAATAAAAAAAAGCAAATTCCACACAGCTCAGTACTGGGACCCCTGTTTTATGTCGCATACATTAACGATTTGGAAGTAAAGGTAGGGGCATAATCAAGAAGTTTGCAGACGATACAAAGATTCACCGTGTGGTAGATTGCAAGAAGGATAGGTCAGATGGGCAGAGAAGTGGTAAATTGAATTCAGGCTGGATGAGTGCGATATGATGCATTTGGGGAGGTCAAATAAGGCAAAGGAATGCACGATTAATGGGAGAATACTGAGAAGTGTAGAGGAAGTGACAGACCTTAGAGTGAATGCCCACAGATAGCTGAATGTAGCAGGACAGGTCGATAAGGTGGTTAAGAGGTCATATGGAATCCTTTCCCTTATTAGCCGAGGTATTGAATATAAGAGCAGGGAGGTTATGCTGGTAACTACAGAAATCATTGGTTAGGCCACAACTTGAGTAATGTGTGCAGTTCTGGTCACCTCATTACAGAAAGGATGTAATTGCACTGGAGAGGGGACAGAGGAGATTTATCAAACATGTTGCCGGGACTGGGAAAATGCAACTTTGAGGAATGATTGGATAGGCTGGGGTTGTTCGCCTTGGAGCAGAGAAGGCTGAGGGGAAATCTGATTGAAATGTACAAAACGTTCAGGGCCCTGGATAGAGTGGTGGTGAAGGGTCTATTCACCTTAGCAGAGAGATCAGTGACAAGAGGGCATGGATTTAAATGATTGGGAGAAAAATTAGAGGGGAGATGAGGAAAAAAATCACCCAGAGTGTGGTGGGGTGGGGGTCTGGAACTCAGTTTCTGAAAGGGTAGAAGAGGCTGAAAACCTCATCTGATTTTAAACGTGCCTTGCTACACCTCAAGTGATTTAATCTGCAGAGCTCGGGACCAAATGCTGGAAGGTGGGATTCGGCTGGGAAGGTCGTTTTTAGGATAGCAGAGACACAATGGGCCAAGTGGCCTCTTTCTGTGTTGTAAACATTCTATGATTTTTCTATGATTTTCTAGGTGCAGATAGGCGGTTTTAGTGAAGGTGTGTAGATGTGGTCAGAAGTTCATCTCGGGGTCAAATATGACACCAAGGTGTGAACAGTCTGGTTTAGTCTCACACAATTGCCAGGGAGAGGTATGGAGTCGGTAGCTAGGGAATTAAGTTTGGAGCAGGGACTGAAAACAATGTCTTCAATCTTCTGAAATTTGAATTGTCACAGCAGAGATGTGAGGTAATACCTTTTAGAAAGATGTATGTGGAGAGACAACACAAGCTACATGTTACAACTGTGAAGGGAGTGCAAGAACAGAGAGACCTGGGGAGTTTATGTGTAAATCGTTGAAGGTCACAGGACAGGTTAGCACAACCGTTAATAAAGCATATGAGATCCTGGGCTTTATAAATAGAGGCATAGAAAACAAAACTGGGAAGTTATGCTAAATCTATCTAAAACACTACAGCATATCCCAGTACATGACACATGGAATAGCAGAATTTGAAACATATTGTACCAGGGATCTGGGAATTCAGTTACATGGAGAGATTGGAAAAGCTGGGTTTGTTCTCTTTAGAGCAGTGAAGGGTAAGAGGATATTTAACATCGAATTCAAAATCATGAAGAGTTTTGATGGGGTAATTAATGTGAAACTGTTTCCAGTGTCAGAAAGTTCAGTATTAAGAAGACATAGATTGAAGGTAATTGACAAAGAACCAAAGGTGAAATGAGGAGAATTTTCCTTCTCAGCGAGTTGTTGGGATCTGAAATTCACTGCCCGAAAACATGATGGAAGCAGATTCAATAATATCTTTCAAAAGGGAATTATAATAAAAAAACTGGAAAAGGTGAAAAAAATAGTCTGGGGATAAAGGAGGAGAGTGGTAATAATTAGACAGCTCTTTCAAAGAAACAGCACTAACACAAAGGGCCGAATAGCCTCCTTCAGTGCTGCATTTGTCTCTAATTTTATGAGCAAGAGGCATAGAGTGAAGGGAGAGAGAGTGAGAAAGGGGGAAAGAGGGAAAGGAAAATAGAAAGAGAGAGAAAACCGGGTTTGCATCGCTTTTTGAGCAGTGGGGTCATGATCTGCCAGTTGAGGCAGGTGACACAAAATTTCTGGGGCCTCCTCATTTCATTTCCGTAAATTTTAGGGGCCGCCCAGGGTGACCCGCGCTGCTGTCTGTCTGCACGCTTAACAGGAGACTTAACTGTGTCTGAGTCTAGCATGTGTTTCAGCCAGGATTCAGCCCTTAAAGGCAGTCTGTCCCTCTTAAAGGGAAGCTGCACTGAATCACAGGAGGCTGCTGCTGCTGACTGTGAATGCTGCAATTGGAGAAAAGGTAGGTTGAATACTAGCACAGAGAGAGGGCTCTGTGATTCACGGATGTAGTGCTGGAGGCCTTAGTCATGGAGGGTGACAGGAGAAGAGAGGCCATGTATCAGTGGGGTGGGATGTAGACCCTCAAGAAACGCACTCCGAAGGGAATGGGAGCAGGTGGCCAGGGAGGTCAATGCAGGAAGCTTGGCCCCAGGACCTGGCAGCAGAGCCAGAAGAAGTAGAATGAGCTCACACGGGTGATCAATGTCAGTGAATTCATTTCCACATGGCATCTCCTAACCCCAACATCACCAACCTCTCACACTGCTCAATGTACCACACCCCCATCACTCACCCATCAGCAGTCCGTAACACTCAGGACTCACACCTAACATTCACATACTCCACATCACCTTTACATACCTTCCACTGATACCAGCCTCACATCCACCTTTCACTGCCTTCACATACCACCAGCTATTCAGCTGTTGCAGGCATATCTCCCAAACACAGTGCAACACAATCACTGACATTCTGCTCTCTCTCTTACAGGACAGGGAGCAGCAGTGAACTGTCGGGATCCAGGCTTACCTTCATCCCCTGAGCCTGAGGGAGGAGTTCATTCTCCACCTCATGGGAACGGCTGTGACAGAGCCCGTAGCATCCGGCATCACCGACAGCATTCAGGATGACGTTATGTTCCTGCCTTATGCCCCTTCTTAACTCCCACCTCCTCTTCATCCTGCTGTCTGGGATGATGTACAAGCTGCAGATGGTGGGACCATGGATGCCTCTGTGGTGTTTACGTGAGGTTGAGTAATTTGTGAAGAGCACATTATAGATGTGGTCACACCACAGATTAAGGGAAGAAGAATTACAGTCACGAAGAATCAGGCAGGTAGAACAGGAGACCCCAGAGTGCATCTCACTCTCCAACCAGTATTCAATACTGAGGAAAGTGATGTTGCATCTGGGGACTGCAGCCAGAGACAAGGCCATGGTACCCGGGCTGTCTCAGCTGTACTGGGGGTGGGAGGGGATACAGTGAAGACTAGAATGTTGACAGTGACAGGAGATTCGATAGTCACGGGAACAGATGAGCGTTTCTGAGGCCGCAGACATGCATCCAAGATGGTGTGTTTACTTCCTGGTGTCAGGGTCAAGTTAGCCATCTCAAAGTAGTAATCTCCGGATTACTGCCAGTACCCCGTGCGAGTGAGTATAGAAATAGGAGGATAGTACAGATGGATGTGTGGCTGGGAGGATGCTGCAGAAGCGGTGAGGTTTGCATTGCTGGGACACCGGGACCAGTTCTGTAGAATGTGGGATCTGTACAGGCCGGACGGTTGCACCTGAACAGAGCTGGAACTAATTTCCTTGCAGGGTGATATGTTAGTGCTATTGGAGAGGGTTAACACTAAATTGGCAGGTGTGTGGGAACCAGGAGTAAACATCAGAGAGGAATTCTAAAGTGCACAGAATACTGGGAGAGATGGATAACACTACAGTAGGGTTTAGAAAGTTATTAGTTGGGGTCTGAGTAAGGGAGGAAGTAATAAAGTTTACATCAGGGTTGATGTGCATGTATGTGAATACGGAGTGTGGTTAATAAGACTGGTGAGGTACAGGTGCAGATTGCCATGTGGAAATATGATGTTGTGGCTATAACAGAGATCTGGCTCAAAGAAGGGCAGAACTGGGTGTTAAATATTCCTGGATACAAGGTGTTCAGGAAAAATAGGAAAGGGAGAAAAGCAGTAAGGGTGGTGGTATTGATTCAGGAGAACATTATAATGCTGGAGAGAGAGAAAGTCCCGGGGGCGTGTGTGGGGAGGTGGGAGTGGGGCTGGGTGGGTGCGTGGGTGGGTGAAGGGCAGAATCTATTTGGATAGAGCTAAAGAACAAAAAAAGGTTCATTTACATTGCTCGGTGTTGTCTATAGGCCATCGGCTAATGGGAAGGATGTGGAGGAACAAATCTGCAAGAAAATTACTGAAAGATGCAAGAATTATAGAGTAGTTACAATGGGGGAACATTCATTATCCTAATATGGACTGGGATAGTTGCAATTTAACGGGCAGAGGGAGGCAGGAGTTACTACAGTGTGTGCAGGAAACATTTCGACAACAGTATGTTGCTAGTCCAATGAGGAAGGAGACACTGCTAGACCTGGTTCTCGAGAATGAGCTGGACCCAAGTGGATTAAGTATCAGTAGGAGAACATTTAGGGGACAGTGATCATTGTATCATAAGGTTTTTGTTGACTATGGGAAAGGACAAAGAGCAATCCAGAGTAAGAATAATTAACTATGAGAAAGTCAACTTCAACAAGTCATCCGGTGTAAAAATTGAGCTGGGACGAATAAATTAGAGTCAACGTTTGGCAGGAAAACAGGAGCTGAACAATGGGCTACCTTCAAAGAAGAGATAGTTCGGGCAGAGTGCTGGTGAACGGTTGTTTTTCACACTGGAGGACGGTAGACAGTGATGTTTTCCAAGGGTCAGTGCTAGGACCAACTGATTTTTTTTTGCTATATATATATAAATGAGATGGATCTTGGAATTCAGATTAGAATTTCAAAATTTTCCGATGATACCATACTTGGAGGAATGGTAAACAGTGAGGATGATGCAAAATGCATACAACAGGATATAGATAGGCTCGCAGAATGGCCAGAGAAGTGGCAGGTGGAATTTAATACAGAGGAGTGTGAGGTGATGTATTTTGTCAGATGGAATAGGAAAGCAATAGAGACTTAATGGGACAGTTCTAAAGATTGTGCAGGAACTGAGGGACCTGGGGCTCTATATGCATCGATCATTAAAGGTGGAAGAACAGATATGGAGAGGGTTAAGCAAAGCCGATCAGATCTTGGGCTTCATAATTAGAGGCAAAGATACAAAAGCAGGGATGTTATGCTGAAACTGTACAAAGCTTTGGTTAGGCCCCAACTAGAGAACTGTGTCCAGCTCTGGTCAGCACACTTTAGGAAGAATGTGAAGTCCTTGAGGGGGTGCAGAGGAGATTTACCAGAATGGTTCCAGGGATTGGAGCGGGCGTGGGGGGGGGGGGGGGTGGGGGGTGGTGGGGAGCGGGTTGGTTAGTTACAAGGTTAGATTGGAGAAGATGGAGTTGTTCTCCCTGGAGTAAAGGAGATTGAGAGAGGTATGATAAACGTGTACAAGATTATGATAGGCTTAGGTAAGATAGACAAGGAAAAAGTATTCTCATTATCTGATGAAACACGGACTAGGGGACACAGATGGAAGGTTTTGGATAAGAGATGCAGGTGGATATGAGGAAGAAATATTTTACACAGTGGATGGTAATGAGCTGGAACTCACTGCCCATGAGGGTGGTGGAAGCCGAGATAATCAATGATTTTAAAAGGAAACTGGATGGACACCTGAAGGAAGTGAACTTGCAGGGATACGGGGATTGAGCGGGGGATTGGGACTGACTGAATTGTTCCACACAGAGCTGGCACAGAGGGGCAAAATGGCCTCCTTCTCTGTTGTACATGACTCCATGACTCCATCAATTTCTACCACTCTACGTTGGATATGTCTCCTGCTCCTGCCTGGGAAGATCCAGATACATAGAAGTTCAATGAAACTGTGACCTTAACGGCCACCAACAGCTACGTCCTCACCCTGGTGTGAGGCTCCAGGTCGTGTTACAGGAGGTGACACAGCTCTGTGACCAGATCCTTATTGAATCAGAGTCACCTCACACATTGCTTCTGGGTTAGGTTTAGGTAGGAATAGTGCTCTTGGAAAACCCTGGGTGGGTAGGGCAGATCCCTTTCCTCCTCCCTCTTTATAGAGCATCCCCTCACTGCAGCCTCTGCTCCATTTGTTGTTCATGTTACAGACCCAGAGACACTGTAACTACAGGCCCCAAACCTCGTCCAGAGTTGAAATGACAAACTCAGTTGAGTGATCATTGCTCGAATGGGAAGGAGATTTGGAGACAGAGAAAGATTAGAATAGGTCAAAAACTTGGGGTTATTGCAGAGACTGGGCAGGGAGTTGTCACAGAGAGAGAGAATGTACAGTGAAACACGTGTGCTCGTCATTGGGACTGGTTTGGGCATCTCGAGATAGATAGAAAGCTTACACCAGAACACGGTGTGCTCATCACTAAGAGCGGGGGAGGGGGGGTGGTGGTGCCGGGGGGGGGGGGGGGGGGGGGGAGGTGCGGGCGGTGGGGGAGCTTTAAGAGAGTTTGAATAAGTAAAACCAGAAATACAATGTCATTAGCATATCACAGGAAATAGTCAATTGATAACCTGGCAGAGAAAAAAAAACAGGCACACCTGGGGAGACGGACATCCTAAGGATTATCAAGCAGTACGATGGGGATTACGATTTAATTCTCAATAGAATATCTGAGGATGTCCAGAAATACAAATTTAAGATTAAAAAGGTTTGAGAGAAGTTGGTTAATGGGGCACATCTCTGCACCTGACGGTTAAATAAAAGACACAAAGAATTGAAGGATGAGATGGACAGTTTACAGAAGGAAAATGAAGGTTGGTAGGAGAACATTGGCATCCTGTACAATCAGTTACTGTTGGATCAGGAGCCCCATGACGGAGTATATCATCCACAGAGAAAATTATAACAAATACTGGACCAAAACACTTACTAACAGGCAGAATGTCCCAGACTAGGGGAGGAGTTAGAAGATGTGAGGAGGGGCTATGAGGGAATTAGACCCGTGTTAAAGCTCTGCCTCCCCTGAAGCTGACCATACCCTGTGTTGAGATAAAATCCGACAGTTTCAGACACAATCCGTCAACAGTGGGCAGTAGTGGCTGCTGTCTCCAAGCACAAAGTCAGATATCCCGGTTCTTCTTCAGACAACATATTTGTGAGCCTCACAGTCTCTGCTCAATCTCCTCCATACAAGGACGACAAGATAACTGGAAATTACCAGGGTATGTACTAACCTGGGCCTAAACTGCAGGCCAGTCTAAGAACAAGACTAACCACAGTCACTGACAGTGAGAGAGATGTCACCACCACAGCCACACAGAGGTACCTTCCAGCCGTTGAGTCTATGGCTCTAAAGCAGGAACTGGGAATGGTGGATATGAGCAGAAGCTCCCTCGATCTGTGTGTTCTGTGTTCCAATATCCAAATTATTTATATATATATCAGAAAAGTATCAGTGGCCCAAGCACTGCCCCTTGGGGAAACACCACTGTCTGCCTTCCTCCAGTCTGAAAAAAGCAACTGTTTACCACAACTCACCGTTTTCTCTCATTAAGCCAGTTTATTTTTTTTATCCAAGCTGACACTGACCCTCTTATTCCATGAGAATCAATTAACTGTCCAGCTGTCACAAAGAAACTAGAAGTTCAGAATAAAATTAAGTGAAATGCTAAATGCAACAGTTAACTAACTTTATTGTATTTAGTACTCTGTACAAGTAGTACTCCCTAAAACTGGACTCTGTGCAACTTACTGGATTTAAGGTTTAGGAAGAGAATTCCAGAGCTCAGGGAAGAGAACAGAAAGTGCTGGAAATACTCAGTGGGTCTGGCAGCATCGGCGCAGAGAGAAACACTGTTAATGTTTCAGATCTGTGACCCTTCATCAGAACTGGTAAACGTCAGAAATGATGATGTACAAGCTGCAGATGGTGGGATCATGGACCTCCTGCTTTCCACCACCCCCAATCCCTCACCCCAACCCTCCCCTTCTGATGTTATACTTTCCAATGATAACCCAATAATACCAGCTTCCCAGTCACAGCAGCTCCATGAGATAGAAAGAGAGCAGCAGCACAGCACTGATGGTGAAGACCCATCACTTGGTCTGACCCTCACAGTCACCAGATCAACTACTTACAGTGCGTGTAACTTGGAGGCTGATATAGAGTCGGAATCTGCATGTGATGAGTCACCGAGCACGAGTGAGCTGCAGCCAGGCCAGGGGGAAAGGATAGTTCATGTGTCAGCTCACCGGAGGACGAGGTCACAAACGAGTTATAATACACAGGACTCAGATGTGAACATTGCTGGAGCTGCTGCCCATGTCGAGGTGTTGAAATCCGAATCCGAGCTTTCACGTCACAGAGCTGCACGAGGACGTCCTGCAAGGCCATCTGCGGTCACCGCCAGTGAAACTCAGCCACGCTGCAGCCACTGGGGAAACACTATGTAGGAGAACTAGGCAAGCTGAGGAAATCCACAAGACAGGCACTAAGGGAATACACAAGGGTGAATAGTTCAGTTTTGTTGGTACAATTGGATGTGTTGTTGGATAAAGATGCTAATAAAAAGGTTTTTGTTGGTGGTGTTTGTTGCAGGATGGCGATAAAGGAGACACAGTGATGGGGCGTCTCAGATGGGTGTAATGGTGGAGAATGGGGGATCCAAGATGGGAAAGGGAGGTTGTCCGATGCGAACTGGAATCTTAGCAGGGACTCTCCGACAGCCTGTCCGGGTCGAAGGCATCCAGGAAGTATACTCCCTGCCTCCTCCTCCTCCTGAGTTGGCCTCCGGATTCCTGGTGCCAATGCCTGTGTCCTCATGATGGTGAGGATTATGAAGGGTGCAGCAGAACACCATGAACTTGAACACCTGATCCAGTGTGTACTGGAGGACTCCCCCCGAGCGGTTCAGACATCGGAATCATTGCTTCACCTGGTGGTTTTGTGTGGGGGAAGAGGTGTCGAGAGTTTAGAGGTCATGAGCCACATTCTGGTTCTGTATGGAGGCCTGACGTGTTGGGAATGGCTGACTGCTTCAGAATGAAGGTATGGTGGCGGCTGCCAGGATAGTGGACATTAACCAACATGATGTACTGGGCATTCTCACACACCAACTGTACATCAATGGAGTGAGAGTTGTTTCAGTTCCTGTGCCTCTCCCCATTGACATGGGGGCCCCGCAGAGATACCTACGCCATCAGGTATTCTGCTATCCTGACAAAGCCACGAGACCTCTCATCCTGCTTCTCCCTGCTGAGGTAGCAGACGGTATAATTCACCTCACCCAACATCGGTGGTCTCCGTCACACAGCAGATACATCAATAGACAACATAGAGAGAGATAATGGATCCTTCAGCCGCTCTTGCCTGGATCAATCCAGAAAAGAACATAAGAACTAGGAGCAGGAGTAGGCAGTTCAGCCCCTCGAGCCTGTTCTGCCATTCAATATGATCATGGCTGATCTCATCTCGGCCTCTACTCCACTTTTCTGCCCGTTCTCCATAACGCTTCAACCCATTTCTAATAAAAATCTGTCCATCTCCTCCTTAAATGTACTCAATGTCCCGGCATCCACCGCACTATGGAGTAGTGAATTCCACAGACTCACAACTCTTTGAGGGAAGAAATTTCTCTTCATCTCTGTTTTATATCTGCACCCCCTTTATCCTGAAACTATGACCTCTCGTTCCAGATTGCCCCACGAGAGGAAACATCTTCTCTACGTCTACTTTATCAATCCTTTAATGATCTTATATACCCCATTAGATCTCATCTCATTCTTCTAAACTCTAGAGAGTAAAGGAATAAACTGCTTAATCTCTCTTCATAAGACAAACCCCTCATCCCCGGATTCAATCTCGTGACCCTCCTCTGAACTGTCTCCGATGCAACTACATCCATCCTCAAGTGAGCAGACCAAAACTGTACGCAATACTCCAGGTGCGGTCTCATTAATACCTTGTACAGTTGCAGCAACACTTCCCTACTTTTATATTCTATTCCTTTAGCTATAAATGCCAAAATTCAATTTGCTTTCCTTATCACCTGCTGTATCTGCAAACTAGTTTTCTGTGATTCATGCACGAGGCCACCCAGATCTCTCTGCACCGAAGTACTCTGAAGTTTCTCTCTATTTAGATAATAATTTACCTTTCTATTTTTCTGACCAAAATGGATAACCTCACACTTAACCACGTTCAACTCCATCTGCCAAATGTTGTCCCATTCACCAAGCCTATCCATATCAATTTGTAAATTTCTTATGTATTTATTGCAACTTACTAATCAATCTATTTAAGTGTCATCTGCAAATTTGGCAATGGTACCTTCTATCCCTGCATCCGTCATTGAGATAGATTGTAAATAGTTGGGGCCCAAGGGCCAAACCCTGAGGCACCTCACTAATTACATCTTGCCAACCAGAAAAAGACTCATTAATCCCGACTCTCTGTTTTCTGTTGGTTAGCCAATCAGCTACCCAAGCTAATAAATTACCCCTAACACCATGTGATCTTACCTTGTGTATTAACCTTTTGTGTGGCACCTTACAAATGCCTTCTGGAAGTCTAGATATACTACATCTACAGGATCCCCATTTTCCACATTTCTTGTCACAGCTTCGAAGCACTCTCGCAAATTCGTCAAACACGATTTACCCTTCAGAAAATCTGACTCTGATGGGTTGCTTTTGACTTTCTTAATGTCCTGTTATTACTTACTTAATAATGGATTGTGACACTTTCCCAACGATAGATGTTAAACTAATTGGTCTACTGTTTCCTACATTAAGCCTCCCTCACTTTTTGGATAAGGGCGTTATACAGGCATTTTTCCAATCCACGGGAACCTTTCCCGCATGCAGGGAATCTTGGAATATTATAACCAATGGATCCACTGTCTCCGCTGCTATTTCCTTTCAGACCCTAAGATGTAGGCCATCAGGCCCTGGGGATTTGTCTGCCTTCAATCACAATAGTTTGTTCAGTACCTTTTCCCTCGTGACTTTTTTTAATTCATTCATGGGATGTGGGCGTCGCTGGCTAGGCCAGCATTTATTGCCCATCCCGAATTGCCCTTGAGAAGGTGGTGGTGAGCTGCCTTCTTGAAACGCTGCAGTCCACTTGGGTTAGGTATACCCACAGTGCTGTTAGGAAGGGAGTTCCAGGATTTTTACCCAGCGATAGTAAAGGAACAGCGATATAGTTCCAAGTCAGGATGGTGTGTGACTTGGAGGGGAACTTTCAGGTGGTGGTGTTCCCAATCATTTTATACCCTTATCCTTCTAGTTGGTAGAGGTCGTGGGTTTGGAAGGTGCTGTCTAAGGAGCCTTGGTGCATTGCTGCAGTGCATCGTGTAGATGGTACACACTGCTGCTACTGTGCATCGGTTGTGGAGGGAGTGAATGTTGGTGGATGGGTGGGGTGGGGCAATCAAGTAGGCTGCTTTGCTCTGGATGGTGTTGAGCTTCTTGAGTGTTGTTGGAGCTGCACCCATCCAGGTAAGTGGAGAGTATTCCATCACACTCCTGACTTGTGCCTTGCAGATAGTGGACAGGCTTTGGGGAGTCAGGAGGTGAGTTACTCGCCTCAGGATTCCTAGCGTCTGACCTGCTCTTGTAGCCACGGTAATTCTATGGCTACTCCAGTTCAGTTTCTGGCCAATGGTAGCCCTCAGGATGTTGATAGTGGGGGATTCAGCGATGGTAATGCCAGTGAATGTCAAAGGGAGATGGTTAGATTCTCTCTTGTTGGAATCGCTCATTATCTGGCACTTGTATGGCACGAATGTTATTTGACACTTAGCTCACGCCTGGATATTGTCCATGTCTTGGTGCATTTCTACACATACTGCTTTTCAGTATCTGAGAAGTCACGAAGGGTGCTGAACATTGTTCAATCATCAGCGAACATCCCCACTTCTGACCATATGTGTGAAGGAAGGTCATTGATGAATCAGCTGAAGATGGTTGGGCCGAGGACACTACCCTGAGGAACTCCTACAGTGATGTCCTGGAGATCAGATGATTGACCTCCATCAATCACAACCATCTTCCATTGCTCTAGTTTTGAATCCAGCCAGCGGAGGGCTTTCCCCTGATTCCCATTGACCTCAGTTTTGCTGGGGCTCCTTGATGCTATACTCGGTCAAATGCTGCCTTGATGTCAAGGGCAGTCACTCTCACCTCACCTCTTGAGTTCAGCTCTTTTGTTCATGTTTGAACAAAGGCTTTAATGAGGTCAGGAGCTGAATGGCCCTGGTGGAACCTAAACTGAGCATCACTGAACAGGTTCTTGCTGAGCAAGTGTCGTTTGATGGCACTGTTGAAGTCACCTTCCATCACTGTACTGATGATTGAGAGGAGGCTGATGGGGCGGTAATTGGCCGAGTTGGATTTGTCCTGCTTTTTGTGTCCAGGACATACCTGGGCAATTTTCCACATTGCAGGGTAGATGCCAGTGTTTTAGCTGTACTGGAACAGCTTGGCTAGGGGTGCGGCAAGTTCTGGGCACAGGTCTTCAGTACTACTGCCGGAATATTGTCAGGGCACCATAGCTTTTTCAGTATCCAATGCCTTCAGTCTTTTCTTGATATCACGTGGAATGAATCAAATTCGCTGAAGTCTGTCATCTGTGATGCTGGGGACTTCAGGAGGAGGCCGAAATCAGCCTCAACTCGGCCTTCTGGCTGAAGATTGTTGCAAATGCTTCAGCCTTAGCTTTCACAGTGATGTGCTGGGCTCCCTCATCATTGAGGATGGCGATATTTGTGGAGCCACTTCCTCCAGGTAGTTGGATAATTACCCACCACCATTCAGGGCTGGATGTGGCAGGACTGCAGAGCTTAGGCCTGATCCATTGCTTCTGGGTTCGCTTAGCTCTGTTCACTTAGCCTACGCAGTTTTACACGCAGATAGCCCTGGGTTGTAGCTTCATCAGGTTGACACCTCATTTTGAGGTATGCCTGGTGCTGCTCCTAGCATGCCCTCCTGCACGCTTCATTGAACCAGGGTTGGTCTCCTAGCTTGATGGTAATGGTAGAATGGGGAATATGCCGGGCCATGAGGTTACAGATTGTGGTTGAGTACAATTCTGCTGCTGCTGATGGCCCACGACGCCTCATGGATGTCCAGTTTTGCATTGCTAGATCTGTTCGAAATCTGTCCCATTTAGCACGGTGATAGTTCCACACAACACGATGGAGGGAATCCCAAATGGGAAGTTGGGACTTTATCTCCACAAGGTCTGTGCAGTGGTCACTCCTACCAACACTGTCATGGACAGATGCATCTGCGGCAGGCGGATTGGTGAGAACGAGGTCACTAGTGGTGCTACCGAGCCACTCTTGGTGATGGACATTGAAGTCCCCCACCCAGAATACATTTTGTGCCCTCGCCACCCTCAGTGCTTCCTCCAAGTGCTGTTCAACATTGAGGAATACTGACTCATCAGCTGAGCGAGGGCGGTAGGTGGTAATCAGCGGGAGGTTTCCTTGTCCATGTTTGATCTGATGCCATGAGACTTCGTGGGGTCCAGGGTCGTTGTTGAGGGCAAATCCGTCCCTTCTGTATGCCACTGTACCTCTGCTGGGTCTGTCCTGCCGGTGGGACAGGACATACCCAGGGATGATGATGGCAGTGTCTGAGACATTGCCCGTGAGTATGGCTTTTTCAGGCTGTTGCTTGAATAGTCTGTGGGAGAGCTCTCCCAACTTCGGCTGGGCTCCCAACAAGCCCCCAGATGTTAGTCAGGAGGACTTCGCAGGGTGGACAGGGCTGGGTTTGCCGTGGTCGTTCCCGGTCAATGCTGGGTGGTCCGTCCAGTTTCATTCCTTTTTATTGACTTCGTAGTAGTTAGTTACAACAGAGTGCCTTGCTAGGCCACGTCAGAGGGCATGTAAGAGTCAATCATATTGCTGTGGGTATGGAGTCAGGGTATGGACAGCAGATTTCCTTCCGTTAAGGACATTAGTGAACCAGATGGGTTTTTACAACAATCGACAATGGTTTCATGGCCATCACCAGACTAGCTTTTAATTCCAGATTTATTAATAGAATTCAAAGTCCACCTTCTGCTGTGGTGGGATTCGAACCCATGTCCCCAGAACAATACCCTGGGTCCCTGGTTTATTAGTCCAATGACAATACCACTACACAACCGCCTCCCCATATTATGATTGTTCTAAATTCCTCTCTTTCTGTAACTTCTACATTACCAGTTACTATAGAGATGGTACTAGTGTCCTCCACCGTGACAACTGAGGCAAAATACTGATTTAGTGTCTCCGCCATTTCTGTGTCCCCCTCTATCAACATCCCAGTCTCATCCTCCAAGGGACCAATATTCACTTTAGCTACTCTCTTACCTTTCATATACTTAAAGAAGCTTTTGCTATCCGCGTTTATATTTTGTGCTAATTTTCTTTCAAAATGTACTTTTTCACTTTTTATTTATTTTTTAGTAACCCTTTGTTGATCTTTAAATATTTCCCAATCCTCCAGCCTGCCAGTGGCCTTTGCAATATGGTAAGCCTTAGTCTTTGTCTTTATGTTATCCTTAACTTCCTTGCTTAGCCATGGATGTCTTTCCCCCTCTTCGAATCTTTCTTCCTCTTTGGAATACATTTTAGTTGGGAGGAATTGAATTTCTCCTGAAACATCTGCCACTGCCCATCATCTTTCCTCCCTTTTAGTCTTCCTGCCCAGTCCACGAGGGCCAAATCAGTCCTCATGTCTATGTAATTACCTTTGTTTGACTCCAGAACGCTGGAGCGGGACTCCAGTTTCTCGCCCTCAAAATGGATTTGAAATTCCAGCAAGCGATGATCACTGTTCCGTAGAGGATCCTTAACTATGAGATCATTAGTTAATCCCACCTCATTTCACAATGCCAAATCTAGAATAGCCTGCTCCCTAGTTGGTTCCACAACATACTGCTCCAAAAAACAATCTCTAATGCATTCAATGAACTCTCCCTCGGGGCTACCTTTGACAATTTGACTAATCCAGTCTATATACATATTAAAATCACCCTTGCCGTACCTTTCTCTCAAGTTCTCACAGTATTTCTTGGTTTATACTGTTCCCCACTGCGGGACTACTGTTTGGAGAACTATAGATTACTACCACCAGGGACTTCTTCCCCTTTCTATTACTTATTTCTATGCACACTGAATCTACGTCTTGATCTCCAGTGCCTATATCATTTCTCACCATAGCACTGATATTTTTCTCTACTAACAATGCTACACCTCTTCCTTTTCCTTCCTGTCTATCCTTCCAAAATACTAAGTACCCTTGGATATTCAATTCCCAAACCTGAATTCCCTGCAACCACGTATCAGTCATTGCCAATAAATCATACCCATTCGTCTTCATTTGTGCTGTTAACTCATTTATTTTATTCCGAATGATTCTTGCATTCAGATACAAAGCTTTTAAGTTTGTTTGATTATCAATTTTCAAAGATACATAGAAGTTCAATGAAAGTCGGACCATATCAACCATTGACAGCTCCGTCCTCATCCTTTTGTGAGGCTCCAGTTCATGTTACAGGAGTTGACACGGCTCTGTGACCACCTCCTTATTGAATCTGATTCACCTCACACACTGCTCCTGGGTTAGGTATAGGTGGGAAAAGTGCTCTTGGAAAACCCAGGCTGGGTAGGGAAGAACCCCTTTGTCCTCCCGCTTTACAGAGCTTCCCCTCTCGGCAGCCTCTGCTCCATTTGTTGGTCATGTTACAGACCCAGAGGCACTGTAACTACAGTCCCCATACCTCGTCCAGAGTTGGGTCACAAATCCTCTTTTTTCACTGAATCTTTGCAGCAGCTCCCAACACGACCTCCAGAAAACCATCCACAGCACCGCCACTAACTTTACAATAGCAGAAGTAAGTCAAAAGCCCCTCACCTGTAAGTTGGATGTCTGGTCCTTTTAAATAACACTAGAGGGGGTTCTTCATGCTGCTGAATGTACTTTCAGCTGAGAGTACTAACACAGGCAGTCAGTAGACATGCACAGACAAAGTGTCAAAGATATACATCAAAGCTGTCGGATTAGCTGATTGACGTCAATTCAAACCCTTCCTCACACTAACAGCACATGCATGGTATACCCAGGCTCGATCCCTTCCCAGCATGGGGCACTATGCTGGAGACACCAGAAGTGGCTGGCTGTGCAGTGCACATCATTTTCTCTATCCAGGTTTCATCGCATTGGCACCAGTGCTGCCACAGAGTGAAAATCACAGCAGAGGAAGATATAGAGTGAAAGCAACTCACTTCAAAAAGGGAAATGGGAAAAGACTTGACGGCATAATGTTTTCAATAATATGTGAAATGGAAGGGAAATGGGACTAATTGGAAGGATGAGACCATGAGAATATTAAAATGAAGGTGCTGCCAGACCGGGAGCCAATGTAGATCAGTGAGTACAGGGGTGATGGGTGATCAGGATTTGGTGTGAGTTAGGATACAGTCAGCAAAGGTTTATAACTGGGAGGGTGACCGGGATAGAATTGGAATAGTCAAGTGTGGATTTAACAAAGGCGCAGATGATGGCTTATTCAGCAGATGGGCTGAGGCAGAGGTGATGATGGATGATGTTACAGAGGTGGTAGTAGGTCGGGTTGGTGTGGGGGGGAATATGGCGATGAACTCATCTCAGGTATAAATATAAAACAGAGGTTCCAAACAGTCTCTTTCAGCCTCAGACATTGGCTAGGTAGGGGAATACAGATAGTGGATATAGTGTGGACTTTGTGACAGAGACTGAACACAGTGGCTTACGTCTTCCAAAGATTTACATGACAAGAAAAGTAAATCAGTGAAATGTGGTTTATAGATCTAATGATTGGATACAGAGACTTACCAGGGACACCAATAATCGCGAGGATGGGATAGTAAATCGTTTCAATCATTTTCAGAGCATAATAGATCCGAAATTCTAATATCATCCAAACATAATCAGCAGTAACCAGGCCAAACCAAAAGGAGAAAGTCCTGCTGTCCATTGTTGTAATATTCCAATCTATTGTCCTCAGATTCTGACCCATTGTTGCAATATTCTTATCAATTGTTCCGAGATTCTGATCGATCCAATCCCTGTCTCTCTCTCTCCCTCTCTCTGCAGTCACGGATCCCTGTTAGTGCCGTGGGTAATGCTCCCACTGAAACTATGAGTTAACACATTGAAAGGACTCCCTTATTAATAGAACAGGGAAAACCTCCAGTGACACAATTGGGGTCCATAGTGACTGACATTAATTACAGTCAATGAACAAACAGGTTCAGTTAACCCCTTTTTCTCCAACAATTTTTGTACCACAATAGTGTGGAAGTGTTCCTTTGTCTAGTTGGGATATATGAGGTTTGTTGAAAAAAGGAATGGTGGAAATAGCAGAGGCACTGGCCAGAAGCTTTCAATCCTCCTTGGATCTGGGAGTGCTGACAGAGGACTGGAGGGTTGTAAATGCTACAACCTGCTTAAAAAAGGAGACATGAACTGAACCCTGCAACTACTGACCAGTCAGTCTAATGTCAGTGCTTGGAAATCTCTAGAGGCCATAACCCTGTACAAACATATATCTTTCTTGGAAAAACATGGTATAATAAATAACAAACAGCACGGATAGGTTAATGACCAATCACGTCTGATAATCATGATCAAGTTCGTTGATAACATAACTGAGTGTTGAAGAGGATAGTGTGTTTTGTGTTATGTATACGGACTTTCAAAAGGCCTGTGATCAAATGACATGTCATAGACTTGTTATGAAAATTTTGGAATAGCAATTTTTTAAAGTGTGAAAATAGATAAGTCCCCTGGGCCAGATGGGATTTATCCTAGGATTCTCTGGGAAGCCAGGGAGGAGATTGCAGAGCTTTTGTCCTTGATCTCTACGTCGTCATTGTCGACAGGAATAGTGCCAGAAGACTGGAGGATAGCAAATGTTGTCCCCTTGTTCAAGAAGGGGAGTAGAGACAGCCCTGGTAATTATAGACCTGTGAGCCTTACTTGGGTTGTGGGTAAAATGTTAGAAAAGGTTATAAGAGATAGGATTTATAATCATCTTGAAAAGAATAAGTTCATTAGCGATAGTCAGGACGGTTTTGTGAAGGGTAGGTCGTGCCTCACAAACCTTATTGAGTTTTTTGAGAAGGTGACCAGACAGGTGGATGAGGGTAAAGCAGTGGATGTGGTGTATATGGATTTCAGTAAGGCGTTTGATAAGGTTCCCCACGGTAGGCTATTGCAGAAAATACGGAAGTATGGGGTTGAAGGTGATTTAGAGCTTTGGATCAGAAATTGGCTAGCTGAAAGAAGACAGAGGGTGGTGGTTGATGGCAAATGTTCATCCTGGAGTTTAGTTACTAGTGGTGTACCGCAAGGATCTGTTTTGGGGCCACTGCTGTTTGTCATTTTTATAAATGACCTGGATGAGAGTGTAGACGGGTGGGTTAGTAAATTTGCGGATGACACGAAGTTCGGTGTAGTTGTGGATAGTGCCGAAGGATGTTGTCGGTTACAGAGGGACATAGATAGGCTGCGGAGCTGGGCTGAGAGATGGCAAATGGAGTTTAATGCGGAAAAGTGTGAGGTGATTCACTTTGGAAGGAGTAACAGGAATGCAGAGTACTGGGCTAATGGGAAGATTCTTGATAGTGTAGATGAACAGAGAGGTCTTGGTGTCCAGGTACATAAATCCCTGAAGGTTGCTACCCAGGTTAATAGGGCTGTTAAGAAGGCATATAGTGTGTTAGCTTTTATTAGTAGGGGGATCGAGTTTCGGAGCCACGAGGTCATGCTGCAGCTGTACAAAACTCTGGTGCGGCCGCACCTGGGGTATTGCGTACAGTTCTGGTCACCGCATTATAGGAAGGATGTGGAAGCTTTGGAAAGGGTGCAGAGGAGATTTACTAGGATGTTGCCTGGTATGGAGGGAAGGTCTTACGAGGAAAGGCTGTGGGACTTGAGGTTGTTTTCGTTGGAGAGAAGGAGGAGGAGAGGTGACTTAATAGAGACATATAAGATAATCAGAGGGTTAGATAGGGTGGATAGTGAGAGTCTATTTCCCCGGATGGTGATGACAAACACGAGGGGACATAGCTTTAAGTTGAGGGGTGATAGATATAGGACAGATGTCAGAGGTAGTTTCTTTCCTCAGAGAGTAGTAGGGGCGTGGAACGCCCTGCCTGCAACAGTAGTGGACTCGCCAACTTTCAGGGGATTTAAGTGGTCATTGGATAGTCATATGGATGAAAATGGAATAGTGTAGGTCAGATGGTTTCACAGGTCGGCTCAACATCGAGGGCCGAAGGGCCTGTACTGCGTTGTAATGTTCTATGTTCTATGTTCTATGAAAAATGGAGCACATGGATTAATGTGACAGTCATAGCGTGGATATGACACTGACTCAGGGACAGAAAGTAGAGAGAAGTGGTGAACGGTCATTGTTCAGACTGGTGGAGGGGGAGTATTCAGTGTTGTTTCTCAGGGGTTAGTATTAGAATCAGTGCTTTTCCTGACTTGTAGATAGATGTACAAGTGATAGAGACTTGTACGTAAAAAAAAACATAATTTCAATGCTTGCAGATGACATGAAACTCATAAATAAGGATGGCAAAGGCGCAGACCACAGAATTATCCAATCTCACTGACTTAAATTTATTATAGACTCTAATACAAATTTAAAATTATTTATCACTCTCTCTTACTTATTTGTGTGATTTGCCTATGAGTGTGCACTTGAATGTGCACCGTATATTTTTATTATTTTATTCAGATCCAGTTTAGATTGTTAAGTATAATAAACGCACCTCTTGTTTAAACTCAAGAAACCCTGTCCGATTGGTTCTTTCACGATCACAATAATGGTAAAAGGTAAAATACTCACTGAGGTGGTCAGCACGTCCACTGCTAAAAAGGAATAAATCCAGTTGCGAACAAATGAAAGATAGGACAAGAGGGGAGACTGAGACCTCTCCTCACCTGCTGTAACTGAAATGTGGAGGTTCTCGAGATCGTAACCCAACGACAAACGAGAAATTGGAAATATCATCGAGTCACAGAGTTATACAGGACAGAAACAGTCCATTCGGACCACTGTGTCCTTGTCGGCCATCAAGCCTGTCCATTTTAATCCCATTTTCCAGCACCAGTCCAGTAACCTTGTATGCTATGGCACTTCAAGTGCTAATCTAAATACTTCTTAAATCTTGTAAGGGTCCTGCCTCTTCCACCCCTTCAGGTAGTGGGTTCCGGATTCCAACCACCCTCTCGGTGAATTTTTCTCCCTCAAATCACCTCTCAACCTCCTGCCCCTTAACTTAAATCAATGCCCCATGGTTACTGACACCTCCACGAAGGGAAAAGATTTCTTCCTATCTACCCTATCTGTGCCCTCATAATTTGTCGTGCTTTCCGTCTCTCACTCTTTTAGAATAAAGGAAGTAGATTCGCAATAAGGGAGTTACATATAGAGTGAAGTAACTTGGTGCAGGCGAAAACCCCTCTCTGTTGAAAAGTTGAGTAATGTAGCAGGACAGTTAGGGATTACTCTCCATCCAAAGCTAGGAAACCCGAAATCCTAAGACTTGTGGCCAACCATTTTTCACTTGAAGCTGAAGACTCAAACAGAGTTAGAATCACTAACAGATAGAGTAATGTTAGCTAAGGTAAAACTAGAACAGAAGAGACTAGAATTAGAATTCCAGAGAGCGTGAGAAAGAGCAGAGTGATTGTCAAGAAGGGGAAAAAGTAAGAGTGTTCCAGAAGGAGAAGGAGGAAAGGGAGTTAAGGTGGCTCAAACAACTCGATGAAGACCCAGTGCACCTGGTGAAGGCACAGCTAGTGTGTGAGCTGCCCCCAGCTCAGGACCATGTGCTGAACTCTTAAACTTCTCCCAGTTCATTCCAAAGTTCAATGAGGAGGATGTGGGAGAATGTTTCATCACTTTTGAAAAGCTTGCAAAGCAGCTGAAATGGCCGGAAGACAGCTGGATGCTGTTTTTACAAAACATAATAACAGGGAAAGCCCATGGGGTTTATTCACTGCTGCCAGATAAAAGTTCATTAGATTATGAGGTGACTAAAAATGCTATCCTGGGTGTACATGAGATAGTATCGGAAGTGAACCGCCAATGATTCTGAACCATCGGAAAGCAGCCTGACTAAACTGACCTCGAGTTTGAAGGAGTTACGCAGCTAAGGAATATAGGAACATGGGAGCTGAATTCAACCATTCAGCCCATCGATCCTGCTCGACTATTCAATATGATCATGGCTGATCATCCTCTTCAATGCCTTTTCCCCACACTATCCTCATATCCCCTTATGTCAGTGGTATATAGAAATCTGTCAATCTCTGTTTTAAACATACTCAATGACTGCGCTTCCATAGCCCTCTGGGGTAGAGAATTCCAAAGGTTCACAACCCTCTGAGTAAAGAAATTACTCCTCATCTCTGTCCTAAGTGGCTTTCAAATTGTGTCCCTTGGTTCTAGACTCCCCAACCAGGGGAAACATCTTAGCTGCCTTGTCTATCCCTTTAAGTATTTTGTTGGTTTCAATGAGATCACCGTTCATTCTTCGAAACTCGAGAGAATACATGTTCAGTTTCTTCAATCTCTTTTCGTAGAACAGTCCCGCCATCCCAGGAACAAGTCTGGTGAATCTTTGTTACAGTCCCTCTCTGGTCATAATATCCTTCCTCAGATAAGGGGACCAAAACTGCACACAGTACTCCAGGTGCGATCTAACCAAGGTTCTATACAATTGGATCAAGACTTCACTACTCCTGTATTCAAATCCTCTAACGATAAAAGTAACATACATTCGCCTTCCTAAATGCTTGCTGCACCTGCATGTTAGCTTTAAGTGACCTATTGACAAGGACACCCAGGTCCCTTTGTACATCTACACTTTCTCATCTCTGACCATTTAAGAAACACTCTGCACATCTATTCATTCTACCCAAGTGGCCCACCTCACAGTTTTCCACATTATATTCCATCTGCCATGTTCTTGCCCACTCACTAAGTCTGTCCAAATCCCCGTGAAGCCGTTTTGCATCTTCCTCATAATTCACATTCCCACCTAGTTTTGTGTCATCTGCAAACTTGAACAAATTACTTTGGTCCCCATATCCATTGGCCATTGTAAATTGCCCCTAGTGCACGGAGGTGATAGGGAATATGGGATTGCTGTAGGATTAGTATAAATGGGTGGTTGTTGGTTGGCACAGACTCCGTGGGCCGAAGGGCCAGTTTCAGTGCTGTATCTCTAAAGTAAGGGGACTAAAACTGCGCACAATACTCCAAGTGCGGTCTAACTAAAGTTCTGTACAATTGTAGCAAGCCTTCACTACTCCTGTACTCAAATCCTCTTACGATAAAGGCTAACATGCCATTAACCTTTGTAATTGTTTGCTGCACCTGCATGTTAGCTTTCAGTGACTTATTGGCAAGGACACCCAGGACGCTTTGTACATCTACACTTCCTAATTTATCATTTAGGAAATACTCTGCACATCTATTCCTCCTACCAAAGTGGATTACCTTCTATTTTTCAATATTATATTCCACCTAACATGTTCTTGCCCACTCACTAAGTCTGAACAATTCCCCTTGAAGCGGCTTTGCATGTTCCTCACTGTACACATTCCCACCTAGTTTTGTGTCAGACGCAAACTTGGAAATATTACATTTGGTCCCCACATCCAAATCATTGAAATATCTTGTGAACAGCTGAGGCCCAATCTCTGATCCCTGCAGTACCCCACTAGTCATAGCATGCCAACGCGAAAATGATCCGTTTATTCCTACTCACTGTTTCCAATCTGTTAACCAATCCTTAATCCATGCCAGTATATTACCTCCTACACCATGTATTTTAATTTTGCGAAGCAAGCTCCTTTGGGGGTTCTGAAAACCTTCTGAAAATACAAGTATACTATGTCTGCCAACTCCTCTTAATCAATTCTGTTGTTATCATTCTCAAAAACTCCAACAGGTTCGTCAAACATGATTTCCCATTCATAAATCCAATTTAACTATGCCCAATCAGATCATTATTATCCAAATGTCCATTTATAACATCATTTAGAATTGATTATAGCAGGTTCCCAACGATTAATGTAAGGCTAACAGCTTTGTAATTCCCTGTTTTCGCTCTCCCTCCCTTCTTATATAGTGGGGTGACATTTGCATCCTTCCAATCTGCAGGAACCGCTCCGGAATCTACAACATTTTTGAAGATGATCAGCAATGCATCCACTATCTCCATAGCTATCTCGTCAACACTCTGGGACGTAGAATATCAGGTGCTGGGGACATAGCAACCTTCAGCCCCATTAATTTCTCCAATACAACCTTCTTAGTAATACTAACTTCCTTTAATTCATTGCAGTTCTGAAGAAGGGTCACTGACCTGAAACGTTAACTCTGCTTCTCTCTACACAGATGCTGCCAGAACTGCTGAGTGTTTCCAGCATTTCTTGTTTTTATTCACGATTTCCAGTATCCACATTATTTTACTTTTAATTTCCTTCAATTCATCATTCCCCCAATCCCTTGGATCTCTAATTCTGGGAGATTTCTTATATGTGTCTCGGTGAAGACAGACACAAAATAATCATTTAGCTTCTCTGCAATTTCGCTGTTCCCATTATAAATTCTACTGACACTGCCTGTGATGGACTCACATTTGTCTTAGCCAAATGTTTCCTTTTTACGTACCTGTAGAAGCTTTTTACAGTCCGTTTTTATATTTTTCCAGCTAACATTCATATTTTATTCTCCCTTTCTTTATCAGTTTCTTCATTCTCCTTTGGTGTATTCTAAAATCCTCCCAATTCTCAGGTTTACTACAATTTATGGCAACTTTATTGTCCTTTAATAGAGTCATAGCGTCAGAGAGAGATACAGATACGGCCCTTCGGCCCACCGAGTCTGTGCCTGCCAACAAACACCCATTTATACTAATCTTACATTAATCCCATATACCTTACCACATTCCCACCATTCTCCTACCACCTACCTACACTAGGGGCAATTTGCAATGGCCAATTTACCAAGCAACCTGCAAGTCTTTGGTTGTAGGAGGAAACTGAAGCACTCGGCTGAAACCTACGTGGTTACCGTAGAACTTGCAAACTCCACTTAGGCAGTACCAAGAACTGAACCCGGGTTGCTGGAGCTGTGAAGCTGCAGTGCTAACCACAGTTTTAATCTTATACAATCCTTAACTTTCTTTGTTGTCCACAGTGGACTGCCTTTACGTTTGGGATGTATGTGCCTGCAAGCAATGTATAGGTGCTGTAAACTATATAATATTTATTTAAAGACTATTGATTGCCTATGTACTATCATACCTTTCAATGTAGTTTCCCAATCCACCTCGGGCAATTTGCCCCTCATACCTTCATAACTTCTTTTGCTCAAATTTAACACCCTGGCTTAAGAGTGAACCACCTTACTTTCAAGCATAATGTAAAATTCTATCACATTATGGTAATTCATCCCTAAAGGTAACTTTACAATACAATTATTAATTATCCTTGTCTCATTACATAATACTAGATCTACAATAGCCTGTTTTCTAGTCGGTTCCTCAACATACTGCTCTAGAAAACCATCCCTAACACACTCCAGAAACTCGTCATTCATAGCATTTGTTCTCACTAGGTTACCCAGTCTATATGAGGATTGAAGTCACCCATGATGACTGTATTGCCCATGTTATATGATTCTCTCATCTCCATTAATGCCATTCCCCACAAAAACACTACTGTTTGATGGCCTACAAACAGCTCGTACCAGTGTTTTCTTCCCCTTGTTGTTTCTTAGCTCCTCCCAAATAGATTCCATATTTTGTTCTTCAGAACTGAGATCCTCCCTTACTAATGTACTGATACCATCCCTTATTATCAGAGCAACATTATGTCCTTTCCCTTTTTGCCTGTCCTTCCTAAAGGTCGAATCTGCTTGCGTATTCAGCTCTCAGTCTTGGTCACCCTGTAGCACATTTCCGTTATGACAATTGGATCATACTCATTTACCTCTATTTGGGCCTTTAAATCATCTACCCTGTTCTGAATACTGAGTGCATTCAGGTACAGTGCTCATAACCGTGTCTTATTGACATTCTGCATTCTAGTTGATGTTCACCTTTGTTTCACCTACCTTTGAATGTCACCTTCTACTTTTCTACCTCCTGTTACCAGCTTTACTTCCTTCCAATTTGATCCTTCCTCCCAATTTCAAAAGAAAACTGGATGGGTGCTTGAAGGAAGTGACCTTGCAGGGCTACGGGATTGAGTGGGGGAGTAAAACTGACTGAATTGCTCCACAGAGAACCAGCACGGTCTCGATGGGCCTAAATGAATCCTTCTGTGTGGTAAGTGACTCTGACTCTATCACTGTCTATGACTGAATGTTGGATATCTCTCCCATTCCTGCCGGAAAGATCCGGATACATAAAATGTCAATGAAACTGTGACGTTAACAACCACTGACAGCTCCGTCCTCACCCTGGTCTGAGGCTCGAGTTCTCGTTTCAGGAGGTGACATAGCTCTGTGACACATCCTTATTGAAACAGAGTCATCTCACATACTGCTCCAGGCTTAGATGTTGGTAGGAAAAGTGCTCTTGGAAAACCCGGAGTGAGCAGGGCAGAGCCCCCTCCTCCTCCTTCGCTACAGAGCTTCCTCTCTCTGCAGCTTCTGCTCCATTTGTTGGTGATGTTACAGAGCCAGAGACACTGTAACTACAGTCCCCATACCTCGTCCAGAGTTGGGGCACAAAATCCTCTGTCCTCCCTGAATGTTTGCAGCAGCTCACAACCCAACCTCCAGGAAACCATCCACAGCACCTTCCACTAACTTTACAAGAGCAGAAGTAAGTCAAAAGCCTATAGGTTGCATGCCTGGTCCGTTTAAATAACACTAGAGGGGGTTCCTGCTGCTGCTGCTGAATGTATGTTCAGCTGAGAATGACGAACACAGGGGTCAGTGAACATGTACAGACCAAGTTTCAAAGACGCACATCAAAGCTGTTGGAATGGTACATTGACATCAAATTCAAAACCATCCTCAAATGAACAACATGTGCATGGAACGATTGACCTAGAGCCCTGCCCAGCGTGGGGCATTGTGCAGGCCACAGTAGAAGTGCCCATCTGTGCAAATCACACGAACAGCACATACATGGTGCTATTGACCTAGAGCCCTGCATCAAAGCTGCTGGAATAGCAGTTTGACATGACATTTCACAACTCCTCGTGCTACTGGTGCACACAATGTACACCCGGGCTAGAGTACTGCACAGCATGGGACAGTGTGCAGGCCACAGCAGAAATGGCTGGGAGCTCAGCTCATACCCTTTTTTGGATCCAGGCTTCCACAATGTGGGCAACAGTGCTGCTGTAAGAGCTGAAAATCACCACCAAGAAGAGGTAGAGAGGGAAGGAAATTCACTTTGAAAGGGGACATGGAAATAGACTTGATGGAAGATTTTCAAGAATATGGGAATGGACAGGGGAATGGGACTAATTGGATGGGTGAGGCCATGGAGGGATTCAAACACAAGAATGAGAATATTAAAATTAAGGGTGTTGCCAGACCGGGAGCCAATGTAGATCAGTGAGCACAGGGGTGATGGGTGATCGGGATTTGGTGTGAGTTGGAACACTGGCAGCAGAGTTCTGGATGGGCTGTGGTTTATAGAAGTTTATAACTGGGAAGGTGACCAGGATACAATTGGAAAAATCAAGTGAATAAAGGCACAGATGAGGGTTTGTGCAGCAGATGGGCTGAGGCAGAGGTTGTGATCGGTGATATTACAGAGGTGGTAATAGGCAGGGTTGGTGATGTAGGGAATATGGAGATGAATTCAGCTCAGGTATAAATAGAACACAGATGTTGTAAACAGCCTCGGATATTGGGCAGGGTGGGGTAGGTGATTCACAGATAGGAGATGGAGTTTGTGATGAAGACCAATGGCACTGGTTTCAGTCTTCCCAATATTTACATTACAGAAGAGTATTTCAGTGAAACAGGGTTTACAGATCACCTAGCTGGAAATAGAGACGTATCAGGAGCAAAGACAGGACCCAAGATGAAAGATGAATTTACAAGAACTGTAATACAATTAGCAATGGGTTGACAGCTAATAGCTGGAGGTAGAGATTCACCAGCAACAGTAGCAGCAGCAAGAAGGGCAGAGTAAACTACAGGAGCAGTAATGCAATTAAACATGGTTTGTAGAATTAATAGCTGTATCGAGAGACTTACCAGGGACGCCAACAACAGCCAGGATGGGATCGTAAATATATTGAATTATCTCAAGTGCATACAAAATCCGATCGTCTAATGAGTACCAATCATAATATGTAGAAAGATAGTAAAGATCCGAGGATAAACTCCTGTCCATTGTTGTAACATTCCAATCTATTGTTCTCAGATTCTGACCCATTATTGCAACATTCCAATCTACTGTTCTCAGATTCTGATCTATCCCTTCCCTCTCTCTGGAGCCACTGATCCCTGTCAGTGCCGAGCGTGATGTTCCCTTTGACGCTATGTGATAACACATTGAAAGAATCCCTTATTAATAGAAAAGGAAAACCCTCCAGTGACACAATTAGGGCCCATGGAGACTGACATTAATTACAGTTACTGAACAAATAGGTTTAGTTAACCCTTTTCATTTCAACACCTTTTGTACCACAATCAACGATAACATTTGCCCAGTCTGAATGGGATGTATGAGGATTGCTGAGGGAGGGAAAAATGAGAATAGCGGATGCACAGGCCAGATTCTTGGATATGTGTGTCGTGGCAGAGGACTGGAGGGTTGTCAATGTTGCACCCTGACTAAAAAAGGAGAGGTGGAGTAAACTCTATATTTACTGTCACTGATGGGGAAATTTCTAGAGTTCACATCCCATGACAAACGTATTTGATGCTGGAGAAAAGAAAAAAAAGCATGGACAACAAATGGCCAGCAGGAAGTATATGGTAAGACAAGTCATGTCTCGTAAATGTCAACAACAACAACTTATATTTCTATAGTGCATTTAATGTAATAAAACATCTCAAGATGCTTCACAGGAGCATTATGAAGCAACGTATGACACAGAGACACAACAGCAGATATCATGTCAGATGACCAACAGCTTGGTCAAAGAGGAAGTTTTTATGTAGTATCTTAAGGGAGGAATGTGATGTAGCGTGTCAGTGAAAGTGGGATACTGGCAATCTCACCGAACTAGTAATCTAGAGGCGCAGGCTCATTCCCTGGGGACATGGGTTCAAAGCCCACCATAACTGATGGTGGAATTTAAAATTCAATTATGTAATGCATTCAATTGATGAATAAAAATCTGGAATTAAAATCTGGACTTAATAATGTTACTATGAAGCCATCATCGATTTTTATAACAATCTATCTGGTTCACTAATGTCCTTTAGGGAAGGAGATCTACCATCCTTATCTGTTCTGGTCTCCATTTAACTCAATGTGGTTCACTTTTAACTGTCTTCTGAAATAGTCTAGCAAGCCACTCAGTGTCAAGAATAATTATGGATGGACAATAAAGATGTAGGAATGGTATTCCAGAGATTTTCATAAGGGTCATTAACTAGTCTAGGACATAACTCTGGAGACAGGTCTTTGTGTCTACATTCCTGGCAATGATAATGTGAAGCCTCATGTCCACATATATAAACAAATGTTGTTTATAAACTGTCTCGGACATAACTCTGGACACAGGTCTTTGTGTCTACATTCCTGGCAATGATAATGTGAAGCCTCATGTCCACATATATAAACAAATGTTGTTTATAAACTGTCTCGGACATAACTCTGGACAGAGGCCTTTGTGCCTACATTCCTGGCAATGATAATGTGAAGCCTCATGTCCACATATATAAACAAATGTTGTTTATAAACTGTCTAGGACATAACTCTGGACACAGGTATTTGTGCCTACATTCCTGGCAATGATAATGTGAAGCCTCATGTCCACATATATAAACAAATGATGTTTATAAACTGTCTCGGACATAACTCTGGACACAGGTCTTTGTGTCTACATTCCTGGCAATGGTAATGTGAAGCCTCATGTCCACATATATAAACAAATGTTGTTTATAAACTGTCTAGGACATAACTCTGGACAGAGGTCTTTGTGTCTACATTCCTGGCAATGATAATGTGAAGCCTCATGTCCACATATATAAACAAATGTTGTTTATAAACTGTCTAGGACATAACTCTGGACACAGGTCTTTGTGTCTGCATTCCTGGCAATGATAATGTGAAGCCTCATGTCCACATATATAAACAAATGTTGTTTATAAACTGTCATCTTTTTGATTGGTTAGTCTATGGTTCAAACATGAGAATTACAAGAAAGAATGAGACAGCACTCAAAGCTCAAATTAAACACCAATGATTGTACTAGATTCAGTAGGAATACTACTAGTTTACAATTATACAAAATACCCATTCACAATGTACCGGTGAACAATACACCCATTAGTCACAAACATGTTGCAAAGAGTCATGCATACATGATAACCCAGTGAGCATTTCCCTCCCTGCTAATCGGTCTGCCGCTGACCAATCTCCTCGACCTTATCACAGAATCACTATTTCCAATGATTTTGCACCTTTCATATCAAGGTGGGCTGAATGTTTCACTGACAAGATCACACTGTCCTATCAAAATCCACCGTAGGCTACAATTGTCCAATGAGATGTCTAATTCTTTGTTCAGACGATGATATGAGATACTGCCTTGATGGTGAGCATGTGTTTACACTTCCTTCAGTAATTTCATCACCCCTTGTGGATGTTACAGATGCATCAGGATTGTTAACAGAACAAAAAATAGCAGATTTCATTCCTGGTCACAGACACATTTTGAACCACAGGACAATTAAACAATGCAAATCCCTTACATTCCTGACGTCTTACAAATTGCTACTTCGAGAATTTCTACTTTATTTGCATTTCAAAACAAGACATTGTAAAGGAATTCATAGAGTCAAGGCAGCTGGAATCTAGAGGCCCCTCCCCCCCACCCCCCACTGAACGACAATGACAATGACTTAAACCAGGCTCAAAGTACCATCATGGAAGGGTAGTTAGTTAATGACTGACCAATCAAATGAACAGAAGTGGCCTTTTACCTAATATGGAACAGAACCAAGCTGGGAAATGTGTATAAATTAAGAGCTTGTAAGACCCCAAAAGCGCACATCATCATCAAGAAGAAGACAGAAGATAGACTCCAATGAAGAGACAAGGTTCCACAGATAACCGGAGGTTGAGCACCAGGTGTTCCATTGTGAACACAACTGCTGACCACTTCCCTTTGCTCAGTATCACCATGTTCTGCTTATTGTGCAGAACTTCATTCAGTCTGTGAAGCTTGTGAAAACAGCCTTGTATCCATGTAGTTTGATAACTAGTCTGAGCTGCAAGTCCCTTTTAGATCTGATCTCCCAACATAGACTGTCATTGTACTTGACCTAAGTCTGACAATTACATTAAATCAAACCCCAGATCTTACAAGTGGAGCTGAAACCCGGGACTTTGACTACAATGCAAACCGAGGCTGTTGTAGCAAAGTTTTGCAAACATAGGAATATTCGTTTGACCAGTGAAAATTCTTGCAGGGATAAACTCTTTTGAGGGGCAGACGATTATACTGACCCAGTGATGTCTCTTTAAATACACATTATGTCACAAAAAGACAATGGGAAGAAGGGTCTCTGGGAAACATATGAGGAAGAGTTAAGCACTAAGTGTATTATGGACAATATCCAGTCCCTGTTAGGAGACTGTCGATGGAAGCATGCACACGTTCCTTTTAAAATATAGTGAAGTTTATCCAGGTACACGTCTTGGCTAAACATCAGAAGGGTGAAAAGACTTTAAATCTGACTCCATATCCAGCATCACACCGTGCACAGTGCGATGAAGAAGTGTGAGAGTCACAGGTGAGAGAAATGGTAGCTCAAAGTGAACAGACCCAGCAGCAGCAGCAGACACAGCTACATGAGTTACACAATAAGCTAGTGTACTTTGATGTCACTATACAACAACAGACACTTAATGCAGGACAGGCTTGTGCAGTTCAGCAGCAGTTCGAGTTCGCAGAGAAACATATTGTTACTGTTACACAGGATAATGTCCAGTTGACCCAGAAGTTAGAGGATTCTAGAGGTGTCCTTAGGGAGTTACAGGAGTGACCCCACCGGAAGACAGAGCATGCACAGTGCAGGTCCAACTTTCAGTGATTGCAAACCCAGAGGGAAAGCAGCTCCCAGGCGGGTGTAGCAGCCGTCACAAAAAGCAGAGTATCACACAGGTGGTACTAAAACTGAGCAGGAGGCCTCAGATGTGGACAATGTTGGAGCGGGAGAACGTTTACCAATCTGTCCCGTTAAGGTAACCTCCTTGACAGGCTGTCCCGTTAATGTGGTGACAACACCGAATGGAACAGTCTGTTACTCTCAATCCCACCAAATCACGTGTGAGATTGAGATATAAAAGGAAAGGAAATCTTTCGGAGCCACAGTAAGGCTGAAACAATCTCTGAAGAGAACAGGAGGATAAGCTTGTGTTTGAGTAAGTGGGTCTGTTTTTGTATTTGAAGTTTCCTGTTTGATTTCTGTGTCTGTCTCAGCCAGTGTCTATTACAGTCAGTTACGTCTGGTCCTGCATGCTGTCTGAAAGTAGCTGGTTGTTTAACATGTGTGTATCGTTACATTTTAAACTGGTGTGAGTGGGGAGGACAAAAGTTTTGATAACATGGATGTTGGAGTGTTAAATAGCAATTGCTTTCAGCTGGGAAGGAGACAGAGAGAAAGAGAGACAGAGAGAGAGAGAGAGAGAGAGTGAGAGAGGGAGTGAGTGAGTGAGAGAGAGAGAGAGGTGTTCCTCCAGGGGGCATAATGAGTAATGACACTCAGGGACAGAGGAAATGTGAGCTCTGGCACTTTGATTGTTCCTGTAGGTAAAAACCTTGAAAACCCTCTTTCCACCTCCTGCCGCTATGGGTGTGGATGACACGGACTGAAGTTCCTGTGTTTAACCGGGATCTATTCAGAATCTGGCACACTTGAGGCCTTCCACCATCGGTGGATACCGCAGGGGCTGGGATACAAAGAAAAAAGATGCATCAGTAATGCCGAGAATGGCATTTTAATTTGAGCATTTGGTTTATTTATCTATTTTAATAAAATTATTTTAAAATTTATATAAAGGGGACCTGGGGAATAAAGTCCCCATCGACAAAAATACAAAAGGGGCCTGAGGTATAAAGGCCAGCTTTAAAACAAACGGGGTTAGATCCAGAGTAAATCTCCCTCGACACAGTGGAGGGTTTGGAGGTAGAAACAGAGATGTCTAATGAGACCGAGGTCTCTGAACCTCCTCACCTCTCCATGAATAAGAGAAGGAGGCGTCCCTTCACTGCAGATTGCCGAGAGGAACAGGGTCTGTCTCCTGGTTGGTCCTCGGACTCCCCGCGCTACCAGTACCATTGGAGCTCGAGGCCTAAGTTACAGCTTTTTATCCCACAAAATGGAGTGGGTACAGAAGCCTCTGTACCTTTCACAACACGCGAGGTTGGGGGGGGGGGGGGGAGTGGTGAAGCTCCCCTCCCCTGATGGGGGAGACTGTGGATCCACCAGGAGAAAACATTCCATCTCCCACTGGGTCCGGTGTCCTGGGTGGGGCTGAGACCTGTGAGGGTCAACGCTCTCGGCCACCTGTTCCTGCCATCCAGGATGGATCCGCCCTGGAGGTTGATTTGAATAATGTTAACAGTGCCCTGTCTGCTGGTATTGTGGCGCTGGCAGGGTGGGAGATGGCCTCCTCTCTCTACCTCGGGTCCCGCTCCGGCTGGATTTCCTGTGTCGAGACACAACTGCCTCCCCCTAGGCTGATCACAAGCCCGGGGACGGAGGGGGAGAGGGTGTCCTGAACCACAGGCACTCATATTCCTAGTTTCCCCAGAGGAATCTAGGAATGACTCCTCCACCATCGATCCTGCGGGTGTGATCATGAGGGAGGTGAGACTAGCTGTCGTGGCCTGGATTTCCACTCCACAGAGTGTGGTGGATGTGTAGGCCACGGGCGGTGACGGCACGGAGGAGGATGGGGACTCGGTGTGGGGCACGGAGGACGACCTTGAATCCATTGCCATTGAGGTGGTGGACTCCCTCATGCCTCCTACCGAGTCTCCTCTCATGCCCATTGCAGAACTCCGGAACTTCATTGCTGCTTGCAGGGATTGTCACAATAAAGTTCAGCTGGCCCTTGACCAGTGTGTGGAGCTGGCGCTGATCATCAGGTCTGTCCGTCTTGCCCTCAAGGTGGGTGGTAAATGTGAAAAAGATCGTGCGATGTCTGTTCAATGTGTCCTCTCTGGATTGCTGGGGGAGTGGAAGGCGATGAGCAGTTCCACTCTCTCCTCACAGTAAGGTATTGGTGACAGGATGGTGGTATTGTTGACATGAAGATATCCATAGCCAGACTCAACATCAACAGGAGCAGGGGGCGTCTCTCAGCCGTTTTCACAATCTCACAGTCCTCAGGGAAGGGAGATATGCGATGAGCTTTCTGCAGGAAACCCACATTGGGAGACGATGCTACCTCGCTCCTGGAGCGGCAGGGTGACTTGATGGATCAACTCCCTCGACTTGGTGGTCGCCTGGTGGAATCTCCATTCCAACTCCAGTGCCCTCATCAGGAGGCCTCAGGAGGAGAGTTCCGAATTGACCGACTCTACATTTCACAGACATACGCCTCCTGCATCTTGGTGGCCTTCATGTGGCTGGTGCCGTGCTCAGACTACCACCTGGTGTGGGCGGAGTTAACTCCACTCTGCACACGGGAGGGTACCGTGTACTGGCACTTTTTACAACTGGCTGCTGGAGAACGAGCGATTCCATGACTCATTCCGTCGATCTGGGCCGGCTGGAGAAGGAAGCAGGGGGGCGTCCTCTCCCTCAGTCTATGGCGGGATGTGGCAAGCCTCACATCCATGTCTTCTGTCAGAAGTAAGCAAAGGGGTCGACCAAGAGGCGGGAAACCGAGAATGGCGCCTAGAGAGGGAGGTGCTCGACTTGGAGTCCCATCTCAATCAGGCCATCACAGACCCCACGCTGTGACAGTTGTGCAAAGAGAAGAAGGGCGCGCTGAGGGACCTGCAATTCATATCGTCCCGAGGCGCATATTTAAGGTCGCAGATCCAGATCCTGGAAGATTTGGACTGGAAGATTTCCTGTTTCTTCTACTCACTGGAAAAATGGCCGGGGGTCCATAAGCAGCTCGTTGAGCTGCTGGCTGATGACGGATCCTCCATCACAGATCCGGAGGGAATGGGCTTCCTGGACCGTACCTATTACAGTGTGTTGTTTTCTCTGAACCCCTCCAGCGAGGACACGTGCAGAGTTTTATAGGAGGACCTGCCAAAGGATTGGAGTCTCCGCTCACATTGGCGGAGCTGTACGGTGCCCTCCACCAGTTCTCAAGGAACAAATCGCTGTGGCAGGATGAGCTGACCGTGGAGTTTGGCAGCGTGTTCCTGGACGTCCTGGGGGACAAATACATGCGGGTCCTGGGGGAAAGCCTGGCGACCCGTGAGGTGCCCCTCTCGTGGCACAGGGCGGTTGTCATCCTGTTGCTGAAGAGGGGTGATCTCTGCTTGCTTACGAACTGGCGTCTGGTCTCCCTCCTTAACACGGATTATAAGATCTACCCCGTCCAGGAATTCCCAACACAAAGAGAGAAGCATCTCGAGAGACACTGTAACTACAGTCCCCAAACCTCGTCCAGAGTTGGGTCACCAAATCCTCTGTCCTCCCTGACTGTTTGCAGCAGCTCACAACACAGCCTCCAGAAAACCATCCACAGCGCCTCCACCAACTTTATAATAGCAGATGTAAGTCAAAAGCCCCTCACCTTTAAGCTGGATGCCTGGTCATTTTCAATAGCACTAGAGGGGGTTCCTTGTGCTGCTGAATGTATGTTCAGCTGAGAGAGACTGACACAGACAGTCAGTGGATAAGCACAGACCAAGTTTGAAAGACGTATATCAAAGCTGCCGGAATGGCTGATTGACACCATATTCAGACCCCTCCTCATGCTACAGACACACACACACGTTACACCCACGCTAGCACCCCGGCCAGCCTGGGTGTCCTGTACAATGTACTGGATGTGACCGGCAGTGCAGCTCACACCATGTTATGGATCCAAACATCCACAGCACCAGTGGAGCTGGAGAGATGAAATGTGTGGTCAGTTTCAGGAATATTGGAAATGGACAGGGGATTGGGATAATCAGAGGGGTGAGGCCATGGAGGGATTTGATCATACGAGTGGGAATATTAAAATTGAGGTGTTACTGGACTAAGAGACAATGTAGGCCAGTGAGCACAGGGATGTTGGGTGAACAGAATTTGGTGTAAATTAGAAGAATGCAGCAGAGTTTTGGATGACCACAAGGTTACAGAGAGTAGAATGTGGGAGAGCAGCCAGGAGTGTGTTAGAATAGTCAAGTCTCGAGGTAACAAAGGCATGGATGAGGGTTTCAGCAAAAGATGAGACCATCCAGTGTCTACACCTGTCCACCTCAAAGACTGCCCTGTGTCCTATCCTCAGGCTGGTGGGGTATCAATGGACCCTCATCCAGTGTCTACCCCTGTCCATCTCAAAGACTGCCCTGTGTCCTATCCTCAGGCTGGTGGGGTATCAATGGACCCTCATCCAGTGTCTACCCCTGTCCACCTCAAAGACTGCCCTGTGTCCAATCCTCAGGCTGGTGGGGTATCAATGGACCCTCATCCAGTGTCTACCCCTGTCCATCTCAAAGACTGCCCTGTGTCCTATCCTCAGGCCGATAGGGTATCAGTGGACCCTCATCCCTCGATTTGCAGAGACTGTGCCTCCTCTTTATGAACTACCGAATGATGCAACCCCACTGCCTTGTGGGCGTCTCGGGAGAGACCAAGGCTAAGGGAGTAAACCCTAACAGAAAATCCGGAGCGGAACCCCGTAGGCGGTCATGTGTCACCTTTGGCATGTTTCCGGCAGTTCCTGCAGCCATACTGGTGCCAAACGTCGTGTCCTGCACTCCTTTGGACCCCACCAGAAAGGCCGAGAGGGGGGTTTTGACGACTGGACAACTCTCAACCTCCATAAATTTGCCCAGGCATGCGCCATGGAGAGGTCACTCCATAGTTGCCTCACAGCGACTGAAACAACACGGAAGGCAGCAGTTACGGGTTATAAGTCCAGATAAATTGGCGTAGAAACTGGGCGCCACGGGTTGCCTTTGTCGGTGGGAGAGGTCATTGCACCTCACTGGACAGCTACCGCCCGCCTCAAACCGGGCAGCCCCCGGTCAATAAGGTTCTGTCCCGCCACAGTCTGCCTGCTTCAATGGGTGCTTGGAGCTCAGGGTCATTGCCCGAAAGGTGGACTGATACACCGCACCAAACAACATGAAAAAAGGAAAGAAGGTACCAGCCCTTCGCTTTGCAAGCTGGAACGTCAGAACTATGTGTCCTGGCCTGTCGGAAGACCTTACACAAATCAACGATTCTCGGAAGACCGCCATCATTAACAACGAGCTCAGTAGACTCAATGTGGACATTGCAGCACTTCAGGAGACTCGCCTCCCCGCGAGTGGCTCTCTAGCAGAGCAAGACTACACCTTCTTCTGGCAGGGCAGGGATCCTGAAGAACCAAGACAGCATGGAGTGGGCTTCGCCATCAGAAACTCCTTGCTCAGCATGATAGAGCCTCCCTCAAATGGCTCGGAATGCATACTGTCCATCCGACTGCTCACCACCTCTGGTCCAGTACACCTACTCAGCATCTATGCTCCAACACTCTGTTCCGCACCTGAAGCTAAAGACCAGTTCTATGAACAACTCCATAACATCATTAGCAGCATCCCCAACACCGAACACCTATTCCTGCTGGGGGACTTTAATGCCAGGGTTGGGGCCGACCATGACTCATGGCCCTCCTGCCTTGGGCGCTATGGCGTTGGAAGGATGAATGAGAACGGGCAGAGACTGCTTGAGTTGTGTACCTATCATAACCTCTGCATCACCAACTCGTTCTTTCACACTAAACCCTGTCACCAGGTTTCATGGAGGCACCCAAGATCACGTCGTTGGCACCAGCTAGACCTCATTGTCACAAGGCGAGCCGCCTTAAACAGTGTTCAAATCACACGCAGCTTCCACAGTGCGGACTGCGACACCGACCACTCCCTGGTGTGCAGCAAGGTTAGACTCAGACCAAAGAAGTTGCATCATTCCAAGCAGAAGGGCCACCCGCGCATCAACACGAGCAGAATTTCTCACCCACAGCTGTTACAAAAATTTCTAAATTCACTTGTAACAGCCCTTCAAAACACTCCCACAGGGGATGCTGAGACCAAGTGGGCCCACATCAGAGACGCCATCTATGAGTCAGCTTTGACCACCTACGGCAAAAGTGCGAAGAGAAATGCAGACTGGTTTCAATCTCATAATGAAGAGCTGGAACCTGTCATAGCCGCTAAGCGCATTGCACTTTTGAACTACAAGAAAGCCCCCAGCGATTTAACATCCGCAGCACTTAAAGCAGCCAGAAGTACTGCACAAAGAACAGCTAGGCGTTGCGCAAACGACTACTGGCAACACCTATGCAGTCATATTCAGCTGGCCTCAGACACCGGAAACATCAGAGGAATGTATGATGGCATGAAGAGAGCTCTTGGGCCAACCATCAAGAAGATCACCCCCCTCAAATCTAAATCGGGGGACATAATCACTGACCAACGCAAACAGATGGACCGCTGGGTTGAGCACTACCTTGAACTGTACTCCAGGGAGAATGCTGTCACTGAGACTGCCCTCAATGCAGCCCAGCCTCTACCAGTCATGGATGAGCTGGACATACAGCCAACCAAATCGGAACTCAGTGATGCCATTGATTCCCTAGCCAGCGGAAAAGCCCCTGGGAAGGACAGCATTACCCCTGAAATAATCAAGAGTGCCAAGCCTGCTATACTCTCAGCACTACATGAACTGCTATGCCTGTGCTGGGACGAGGGAGCAGTACCCCAGGACATGCGCGATGCCAACATCATCACCCTCTATAAAAACAAAGGTGACCGCGGTGACTGCAACAACTACCGTGGAATCTCCCTGCTCAGCATAGTGGGGAAAGTCTTTGCTCGAGTCGCTCTGAACAGGCTCCAGAAGCTGGCCGAGCGCGTCTACCCTGAGGCACAGTGTGGCTTTCGTGCAGAGAGATCGACTATTGACATGCTGTTCTCCCTTCGTCAGATACAGGAGAAATGCCGTGAACAACAGATGCCCCTCTACATTGCTTTCATTGATCTCACCAAAGCCTTTGACCTCGTCAGCAGCCGTGGTCTCTTCAGACTACTAGAAAAGATCGGATGTCCACCAAAGCTACTAAGTATCATCACCTCATTCCATGACAATATGAAAGGCACAATTCAACATGGTGGCTCCTCATCAGAGCCCTTTCCTATCCTGAGTGGTGTGAAACAGGGCTGTGTTCTCGCACCCACACTTTTTGGGATTTTCTTCTCCCTGCTGCTTTCACATGCGTTCAAATCCTCTGAAGAAGGAATTTTCCTCCACACAAGATCAGGGGGCAGGTTGTTCAACCTTGCCCGTCTAAGAGCGAAGTCCAAAGTACGGAAAGTCCTCATCAGAGAACTCCTCTTTGCTGACGATGCTGCTTTAACATCTCACACTGAAGAATGCCTGCAGAGTCTCATCGACAGGTTTGCGTCTGCCTGCAATGAATTTGGCCTAACCATCAGCCTCAAGAAAACGAACATCATGGGGCAGGATGTCAGAAATGCTCCATCCATCAATATTGGCGACCACGCTCTGGAAGTGGTTCAAGAGTTCACCTACCTCGGCTCAACTATCACCAGTAACCTGTCTCTAGATGCAGAAATCAACAAGCGCATGGGTAAGGCTTCCACTGCTATGTCCAGACTGGCCAAGAGAGTGTGGGAAAATGGCGCACTGACACGGAACACAAAAGTCCGAGTGTATCAGGCCTGTGTCCTCAGTACCTTGCTCTACGGCAGCGAGGCCTGGACAACGTATGCCAGCCAAGAGCGACGTCTCAATTCATTCCATCTTCGCTGCCTTCGGAGAATACTTGGCATCAGGTGGCAGGACTATATCTCCAACACAGAAGTCCTTGAAGCGGCCAACACCCCCAGCTTATGCACACTACTGAGTCAGCGGCGCTTGAGATGGCTTGGCCATGTGAGCCGCATGGAAGATGGCAGGATCCCCAAAGACACATTGTACAGCGAGCTCGCCACTGGTATCAGACCCACCGGCCGTCCATGTCTCCGTTATAAAGACGTCTGCAAACGCGACATGAAATCGTGTGACATTGATCACAAGTCGTGGGAGTCAGTTGCCAGCATTCGCCAGAGCTGGTGGGCAGCCATAAAGACAGGGCTAAATTGTGGCGAGTCGAAGAGACTTAGTAGTTGGCAGGAAAAAAGACAGAGGCGCAAGGGGAGAGCCAACTGTGCAACAGCCCCAACAAACAAATTTCTCTGCAGCACCTGTGGAAGAGCCTGCCACTCCAGAATTGGCCTTTATAGCCACTCCAGGCGCTGCTTCACAAACCACTGACCACCTCCAGGCGCGTATCCATTGTCTCTCGAGATAAGGAGGCCCAAAAGAAAGAAAGAATGATGGCGATGACCAGGTTTAACCCAGTTGGACTGAAGAGATCATGGAAGCAGTAATACAATTGAAGAAATCTGTCCCACAACGTGTCTCATCTCACCTAACCCTGACAATACTTTCCACATTGAGTTGGGGGACACAGTGAAAAGCCTGACTGCTGACCTATGTAGAGAAAACCAGGAGAAACTACTCCCTATTGTGAATGATCCAGAATTGTGTGTGAGTCTGAACTGATTTACTCAGTTTGTGAAGGACATTTATTAACCACGTTCTGGGGCATCAAACATTTCACTTACATCACGGGGTTCAACAGGGTGATACTGCCCAGTCCATTATAAACTTTCCCATTACAGGAAAGTAGTAATAATAGTATTCCGCTGTCAGAGAGTCGTGGTCATTTCAGCAGGGAATGAGGCCATTCGGCCCATCGAGTCCATGCCAGCTCTTTGTAGATAAATCCAGTCAGTCTCATTCCCCAGCTCTGTCTCCATGTTCCTGCAAGTTTATTTCCCTCAATTGTTCACTCAATATCCTTCTGAAATCATTCACCATCTCTGTTTCCACCACCCTCGTAGGCAGTGATTTCCAGGCCTTTCCCACTCGCTGTGTAAAAATGTTGTACCTCACATCCTCCGTATCACTTGTCCACAACCTGAACTCTAGTCCTTGCACCATTAACTCATGGGAACATATTTTCCTGTCTACATTATCCAAACATGTTGCCATCTTATATACCTCTAGCAAATCTCCTCTTAATCTCCTGTACTCCATGGAAAACAATCCCAGCTTTTCCAAACTAACCTTGTAGCTGAAATCCTCCATCCCTGGAACCATTCTGGAAAATCTCCTCTACACCCTGTCAAGGACCCTCAGATCCTTCCTAAAGTGTGGTGAACAGAACTGGATGCAGTCCTCCAGTTGGGGCATAACGAGAGCTTCATAACGTTACAGCATGACTTTACTTATTCTGTACTCACTACCTCTATTTACGAATCCAAAGATCTCATATGCTTTACGAACGACTCTCTTAATATGTCCTGCCACCTTTAAGTATCTATGTACATCAAATCTATGTCCTTCTGCCTCTGCACACTCTTGAGAAGTGTACCACACTCTTGAGAACTGTGCCATTAAGTGTACACTGCCTCAACCTGTTGCTTCTGGTAAAATGTATCACCTCACACTTGTCTATTTTAAATTCTATCTGCCTCTTGGCTGCTCGTTCTGCTAGCATATCTATGTCCTGTTACATTGATCGGTATCAACCTCACTGTCTGCTGCGCCTCCAAGTTTGTCATTATCAGCAAATTTTGAAATATTGCTCTGTATTCCAATCTCCAAATTATTTATACATATCATAAAAAAGCAGTGGTCCTAGCACTGACCCTTGGGGAACACCACTGTCTACCTTCCTCCAGTCTGAAAAACAACTATTTACCACAACTCACTGTTATCTTTCATCAAGCCAGTTTCTGTATTATCCAAGCTGTCCTACCCTCCTATTCCATGATCATCAATTAACTGTCCAGCTGTCACTAACAGACTGTGAAAGAAACTACAAGTGCAGATTAAAATTAAGTGAAATGCTAAATGTAAAAAATAACTAAATTTTGGAAAGAGATCAACTCAAAATTCAGTCACTCATTAACTTTACTGCATCTAGCACTCTGTACAAGCCGTACTCCCTAAATCTGGACTCTGTGCAACTTACTGCGTTTAGAGTTTAGGGAGAGAATTCCAGGGCTTAGGGATGACAACAGAAAGTGCCGGAAATACTCAGCAAGTCTGGCAGCATCTGTGTAGAGAGAAATAGAGTTAATGTTTCAGATCTGTGACCATTCATCAGAACTGGTAAACGTTAGAAATGTAACAGTCTTTGAGCAACTGAAAGAGGAGAAGGGGGAAGAAGAAGAAGAAGGAAGGACTGTCATGGGACGGAGAGCGGAGAGATTAAATGACAGACTGTCAGATTTCTAACGTTTACCAGTTCCGATGAAGGGTCATAGATCTGAAACATTAACTCTGTTTCTCTCTACACAGATGCTTCCAGACTTGCTAAGTATTTCCAACACTTTCTGTTCTCATTTCAGAGTTCCAGCATCGGCAGTATTTTGTTTTTATTTTAGTGTTTAATTCACTGCCACGTCTACTCCAGGAATGCCTACCTTGAAGAAGTTCTGCTCTTCTCTTCCATGCTTAGGACCTCGGCAGCTGAAGGCACGGCTCCCAATGGTAGAGTAATTAAAATGGGGGATGCTCAAGAGGCCAGAATTAGATGTGTGCTGATATAGGGAGCGTGGAGGCAATGAGTGATTAGAAAAGAAGGCTAAGAGTTTTAAAATTGAGGTGTTACTGACCAGGATCCAATGTAGGTCAGTGAGTACAGGGGGTGATGGGTAAACAGGACTTGGTGTGAGTTAGGACATGGACAGCACTGTTTTGGATCACCTCACGTTTATAGAGGGTAGAATGTGGGAGACCAGCCAGGAGTGTGTTGGAATAGTCAAGTCTACAGGTAACACAGGCAAGGGGATGTCTTTCATCAGCAGAAAAGCTGAGAGAGGGGCAACGTTGTGTGATGATACAGAGGTGGAAATAGTCAATTCTAGTGGCAGCGTCAATATCTGGTAGGAATATCATCGCAGGGTCAACTATGACAGCAGCTTGTGAACAGTTTGGTTTAGCCTCAGACAGTTGCCAAGGAGAGGGATGGAGTATGTAGCTAGGGAACGTTTGATGTGGGGTTTGAAAACACTGGCTTCAGTCGTCCTAATATTTTATTGACATGGCAGATGTGTGAGGTGATGCGTTGTGAGAATATTTTACTATATTATTTATTCATGGGATGTGGGTGTCGTTGGCTGGGCCAGTATTTATTGTCCATCCATAATTGCCCTTGAAAAGGTGATGTCGAGCTGCATGCCGATGCATGAGGAGAGATAATACAAGCTACGTGGTACCACTTTACAGGTGGTGAGAATAAGAGAGAGACCTTGGGTGTTTGTGTGCTATCTTTGAAGTTAGCTGGACAGGTAAACAAACATTTGACAAAGCAAATATATTCTTAGGCTTTATTAATAGAGACACAGAGTAGAATAGTCAGGATGTTATATTAATCCCATAGAAAAGACTAGTTCATCTGCACCTGGAGTATTGTGTCCAATAATGGAAAACCCACTTTAGGAAGGACATTAAACCTTTGGAGAGGGGATAAAAGAGTTTCACTGGAACATTTCCAGGGATGAGGAATTACAGTTATGTAGCTGGGATTGTTCACCTTAGAGTAGGGAAATTTAAAAGGAGGTCTGATCGAAATGTTTAAGATTATGTGCAGTTTAGATAAATTAAATAAAGTGAAATTGTTTTCAATGTGCGAGGGGCCATTAACCAGAGGACACAGATTTACGGTGATTGGAAACCAGAAGCAGAGGTGACACGGGGATTTTTTTATGCAATGGGTGTTTCGGATTTGCAATGTGTGGTCTGATAGGCTGAAGGATATAGAGTCAATAGTAGATTCCAAAAGGGAATTGGATATATATCTTAAGGCAGAAAAAATGGAAGAATCTGTGAAAGAGCCCGGGTGAGGGACTAACTGGAAGCTCTTCAAAAGTGACAGCACAGACTTGATGGACCAAATGGCCTCCTTCAGTGCAATGCTATTCTATAATTCCTATGATTGTTCCTGCCTGTACTTTCCCAATACTCCTATTCTTTCACCAGGTGTTTAATAATGTATCACATAATAGCCGTGTTACCAAATTAGAAACACATGGGATTAAAGGGTCAATGTCAGCAGTGGCTCACTTTGTCGTTCAATCCCCTTTCAGTCACAAGGTTCGAGGATCAAGTGTCACTGCAGGACTTGATCATAAGAATCAAGGCTGACACTGCAGTGCAATACCGAGTGAGTATTGCACTGCCAGATGCACCATCTTTTGAATGAAACGTTAAACCAAGGCCCCGTCTCTCCTCTCAGGTGGATGTTAAATATCCCATCGTACTATTTAGAAGCAGAGTAAGGGAATTATTCCCTGTGTCCTGGTCAATATTTATCATTCAATCAACATCACAAAAACAGGACTGATTATTATCACATTGCTGCTTGTGGGAGTTTGCTCTCAGTCATAGATTACAAGAGTGACCACACTTTAAAAAGTACCAGTTGGGAGTAAGATGCTTTGTGACGTCCAGTGGTCATGAAAGGCGCTATAGAAATGCAGCTCTTTTTTATATTCAATGCCAGCATGCAGGAAATTAGCTAAGTGACAGAAAGCAGAGAGTAGTGGAGAATGGTTGTTGTTCAGTCTGGAGGGAAGTACACAGTGGGATTCCCCAGGGTCACTGTTGGGATCACAGTTGCTGTATGTTAATGCAATGGGCTTGTGTACAGAGGGGATAATGTCAAAGTTTTCAGATGGCAGGAAACTCAGAAATGTTAACAAACAGTGAGAAGGATCGTAACAGACTTCAGGAGGACAGAGACTGACTGGTGAAATGGGCAGGAACATGGCAGATGTAATTTAACACAGTGAAGTGTGAAGTGAGACATTTGGGTAGGACGTATGAGGAGAAACAATATAAACTAAATGGTACCATTATAACGTGGGTGAAGGATTAGAGAGACCTGCGGTGTACACACACAGATCATTGAAGGTAACATGTAGTGTCCTTGGTGTTAGAGAGAGGCAGAGTAATAAAACTCAGGAGGAAATGCTGATTTTTATACATCATTGGTTTGGTCCCAGCTGGAGAATTGTGTCCAATTCTGATATGATTTTCAAGAATATGGGATATGGACAGGGGAATGGGACTAATTGGAGGGGTGAGGCCATGGAGGGATTCAAACACAAGAATGGGAATATTTAAATTAAGGTGCTGCCAGACCGGGAGCCAATGTAGATCAGTGAGCACAGGAGTGATGGGTGATCAGGATTTGATGTGAGTTAGAACACAGGCAGCTGAGTTCCGGATGGGCTGTGGTTTATGGAGGATTATAATTGGAAGGGTGACCAGGACAGAATTGGAATAGTCTAGTGTGGCTTTAACAAAGGCGCGGATGAAGGTTTATGCAGGAGATGCTTTGAGACAGAGGTGGAGACGGGTGATATTACAGAAATGGCAGTAGGCAGGTTAAGTGATGGAGAGAACATGGCGATGAACTCAGCTCAGGTATAAATAGAACATAGAGGTAGTAAACTGTCTGGTTCAGCCTCAGACATTGGCTAATGAGGTGGATACAGACAGTGGATCGGGAACAGATTTTGTGAGATGGACTGAAGACAGAGGCTTCAGTATTCCCAGGATTTACATGGCAAGAACACAAAGCAGTGACATATGGTTTATAGATATAATAGTTGGATACAGAGACTTACCAGGGACACCAATAATAGCGAGGAAGGGATAGTAAATCGTTTCAATCATCTTTAGTACATAATAGATTCTCGTTTCTAATGTTCTCCAATAATAATCTGCAGTAACTTCGCCAAACCAATAGGAAAAACTCTTGCTGCCCATTTTTGAAACATTCCAATCTATTATTCTCAGATTCTGATCCATTTTTGTTACATTCCAATCTATTGTTCTCAGATTATGATCCATTGTTGTAAAACTCCAATATATTGTTCTCAGATTCTGATCAATCCTTTTCCGCTCTCTGGAGCTGCTGTTAGTGTGAGGGTGATGCTCCCGGCTTGGAACAACACATTGGAGGAAATCCCTTATTAATAGAAGTGGAAAACTCTCCAATGACACAATTAGGGTCCATGGAGACTGACATTAATTACACACACTGAACAAACAGATACACTTAACCCCTGTCAAACCAACAATTAGTGTTCCAAAATAAAGTAGAACATTTACCCAGACTGGATGGGATGTGTGAGGTTTGTTAAGGGAAGGAGTGGCAGAGTCACTGGCTAGAAGCTTTCACTCCTCCTTGGCTATGGGAGTAGTGACAGGGGAGTGGAGGACTGTAAATTATGAACCCTGTTTAAAAAAAGAGATTGGATAAACCCTGTAACTTCTGACCAATCAGTCTTATGAAGGCGATTGAAAATTTCTGGAGGCCATAACCCAGCTCAAAAATATATCTTTCTTGGAAAAACATCTGATAATAAATGACAAACAGGATGGATAGCTTGATAACCAATCATGTCTGATAATCTTGATCAAGATAGTTGATGACATAACTGTGAGTGTTGATGAGGGCAGCTTGTTTCGTGTTATGTATATGATCTTTCAAAAGGCCTGTCATCAAATGACATTTCATAGACTTGTTATGAAAAACAGGATGACATGGATTAATGTGACAGTGATAGTGTGGATAGGACATTGACTCAGGGACAGAAAGCAGAGAGAAGTTGTGAACAGACATTGTTTATTCTGGGGGAGGAGAAGTATACAGTGATGTTTCTCGAGGGTCAGTATTAGAACCAGTGCTGTTCCTGACATATAGATAGATGCATGATATCGACTTAAATGTAAAAATAAACAATTTCAACTCCTGCAGATGACATGAAACTCATATGTAAGGGTGGCAAAGGCGCAGAACACAGAATTATCCAACCTCACAGACTGTAAATGTTTTTTTAAAATTATCATGGCCTCTCATCCAACACCAATGTATTTCTCACTCTAATTTATTTGTGTGTGATTCTCGTTTGAGTGTGTGCGTGAATGAGTAGCGTGCATGTTTATTATTTTATTCAGATCCAGTTTAGTTTGTTAAGTATAATAAACTCACCTCTTGTTTAATCTCAAGAAAACCTGTCTGACTTGCTCTTTCACGAGCACAATAAAGATATAAGGTAAAATACTCACTGAGGTGGTCAGCACGTCCAATGTGAAAAACCCTATTGTGGTCAAATGAGAGATAGGAGAAGAGGGGATCTGGGACCCCTCCTCACATGGCTGTAACAGAAATTGATTGTAACCCAATGACAAACGAGAAATTAGAAGTAGGAAAAACAATTGATTCCCAGAAAAAAATGAAGATTTCAATGTAGGTTTTATTGTGGCTTTCGCTGCTACAGCACTAAAAAGTTTACATTCGGAGACAATACCATCCGAAGCCACAGCTTATGAAAATATGAACAGATGAATTCGGGTCACGAGTAGGCCACTCGGCCCCTCAAGCCTGCTCTGCCATTCAATAAGGTCATGACTAATCTGATTGTAAACTCGACTTCACATTTCCGCCTGCCCCCGATAACCTTTCACCCCCTTGCTTCTCAATAATCTATCTACCTCTGCCTTACAAATATTCAAAGACTCTGCTTCCAGCGCCTTTTGAGGAAGAGATTTCCAAAAACACATGACCCTCACAGGAAAAAAATCTCCTCATCTGTGTGTTAAATGGGTGACCCCCTTATTTTTAAATAGTCACCCCTAATTCTAGATTCTCCCACAATGGGAAACATCCTTTCCACATCCACCCCGTCAAGACGCCTCAGAGTACTATATGTTTCAATCAAGTCTCCTCTTACTCTTGTAAATTCCAGCGGATACAAGCCTCGCCTGTCCAATATTCCCACATAAGACGGCCCGCCCATGCCAGGTATCAGTCTAAATAGCCTTCTATGTACTGCCCCCAATACATTTAAATTCTTCTATTAACAAGGGGACCAAAACTGTACACATGACGAAAGATGTGGTCTCACCAATGCCCTGTAAAACTGAAGCATGACCTCCATACTTTGCTATTCAATTTCTCTTGCAGTAAACAATAACATTCTATTAGTTTTCCAATTACGTGCTGTACCTGCTTACTAGCCTTTTGTGATTCATGTACTTGGACACCCAGATCCCTCTGCATCTCAGTGCACTGCAATCTCTCACCATTTAGATAACAGGCTTCTTTTTTATTCTTCCTGCCAAAGTGGACAATTTCACACTTTCCTGCAGTATACTCCATTTTCCAGGTCTTTGCCCACTCACTTAACCTATCTATATTCCTTTGCAGTCCCCTATGTCCTGTTCACAGCTTAGTTTCCTACATATCTTTGTGTCATGGGAAAATTTAGCAACCATACCTTCGGTCCCTTCATCCAATTCATTTATATAAATTGTAAAAAGTTGAAGATCCCTGTGGTACACCACTCGTTTCATCTTGCCAACCAGAAAATTACACATTTATGCTGACATTCGGTTTTCTGTTAGCTAGTCAATCTTCTTTCCAGACCAATATGTTACCCCCGACACCATGAGCTTTTATTTTCCACGATAAACTATGATGTTGCATCTTATCAAATGCCTTCTAGAAATCTAAGTGCAGTACATCCACCGGTTCTCCTTCATCCACAGCACATGTAACTCAAAGAACAAAGAACAAAGAAAATTACAGCACAGGAACAGGCCCTTCGGCCCTCCAAGCCTACGCCGATCCAAATCCTCTATCTAAACCTATCGCCTATTTTCTAAGGGTCTGTATCTCTTTACTTCCTGCCCATTCATGTATCTGTCTAGATACATCTGAAAAGACGCTATCGTGCCCGCGTCTACCACCTCCACTGGTAATGCGTTCCATGCACCCACCACCATCTGCGTAAAGAACTTCCACACATATCCCCCCTAAACTTTTCCCCTTTCACTTTGAACTCATGTTCCCTTGTAATTGAATCCCCCACTCTGGGAAAAAGCTTCTTGCTATCCACCCTGTCTATACCTCTCATGATTTTGTACACCTCAATCAGGTCTCCCCTCAACCTCTGTCATTCTAATGAAAATAATCCTAATCTACTCAACCTCTCTTCATAGCTAGCGCCCTCCATACCAGGCAACATCCTGGTGAACCTCCTCTGCACCCTCTCCAAAGCATCTACATCCTTTTGGTAATGTGGCGACCAGAACTGCACGCAGTATTCCAAATGTGGCCGAATCAAAGTCCTATACAACTGTAACATGACCTGCCAACTCTTGTACTCAATACCCCGTCCGATGAAGGAAAGCATGCCGTATGCCTTCTTGACCACTCTATTGACCTGCGTTGCTACCTTCAGGGAACAATGGACCTGAACACCCAAATCTCTCTGTACATCAATTTTCCCCAGGACTTTTCCATTTCTTGTGTAGCTCACTCTTGAATTGGATCTTCCAAAATGCATCACCTCGCATTTGCCCTGATTGAACTCCATCTGCCATTTCTCTGCCCAACTCTCCAGTCTATCTATATTCTGCTGTATTCTCTGACTGTCCCCTTCAGTATCTGCTACTCCACCAATCTTAGTGTCGTCTGCAAACTTGCTAATCAGACCACCTATCCTTTCCTCCAAATCATTTATGTATATTACAAACAACAGTGGTCCCAGCACGGATCCCTGTGGAATACCACTGGTCACACGTCTCCATTTTGAGAAACTCCCTTCCACTGCTACTCTCTGTCTCCTGTTGCCCAGCCAGTTCTTTATTTATCCAGCTAGTACACCTTGGACCCCATGTGCCTTCACTTTCTCCATCAGCCTACCATGGGGAACCTTATCAAACGCCTTACTGAAGTCCATGTATATGACATCTGCAGCCCTTCCCTCATCAATCAACTTTGTCACTTCCTCAAAGAATTCTATTAAGTTGGTTAGACATGACCTTCCCTGCACAAAACCATGTTGCCTATCACTGATAAGCCCATTTCCTTCCAGATGGGAATAGATCCTATGCCTCAGTATCTTCTCCAGCAGCTTCCCTACCACTGATGTCAGGCTCACCGGTCTATAATTACCTGGATTTTCCCTGCTACCCTTCTTAAGCAAGGGGACAACATTAGCAATTCTCCAGTCCTCCGGGACCTCACCCGTGTTTAAGGATGTTGCAAAGATATCTGTTAAGGCCCCAACTATTTCCTCTCTCGCTTCCCACAGTAACCTGGGATAGATCCCATCCGGACCTGGGGACTTGTCCACCTTAATGCCTTTTAGAATACCCAACACTTCCTCCCATCAAAGAAACTCCATCAAAGAAATCCAACAAACTGATTAAACGTGACTTAACTTTCATAAATCCATGTTGATTCTGCCTGATTACCTCGATTTGTTCTGAGTGCCGGCTATATCATCTCTAATAATATCTTCTAAATTTTTCCCCAAGACAAATGTGAAGCTCACTGGCCTGTAGTTTCCTGCTTTCTGTCTCCCTCCCTTTTTGAATAAAGGAGTTATATTGCCAATAAAGGAGTTACATACAGAGTGAAGTAACTTGGTATAGGTTAAACGCCCTGTCTGCTGAAAAGTTGAGTAATGTAGCCGGAAGGTTCGGGATTACACTCCGGCCAAACGCTAGGGAATACGTAATCGTTAGACTTGTGGCCAACCATTTTTTACTTGAAGCTGAAGGCTCAAACAGGGTTAGAATCAGTAACAGATAGAGTAATGTTAGCTAAGGTAAAACTAGAACAGAAAGGACTAGAATTGGAATTCCAGAGAGAGCGAGAAAGAGCAGAGTGAGTGTCAAGAAAGGGAAAAAGTAAGAGTGTTCCAGAAGGAGAAGGAGGAAAGGGAATTATGGCGGCTCAAACAACTAGATGAAGATCCAGTACACCCAGTGAAGGCACAGCTGCTGACGGAGCTATCCCGAGATCAGGACCATGTGCTGAACTCTTAAAGTTCTCCCAGTTCATTCTAAAGTTCAATGAGGAGGATGTGGCAGCACTTTTCTTTCCTTTTAAAACATTTTCAACGCAACTGCAATGACCGTCAGAGAACTGGACGCTGGTTTTACAAAATAAAATAATAGGAAAAGATGAAAGTTCATCAGATTATGAGAGGACTGAAAATGCTATCCTGGGCCCATATGAGATAGTACTGGAGCTGGACCAGCAAAAATTCAGAATCTTTGTAAAGCAGCCTGACCAAACCTACCTGGCGTTTGAAAGAGTTAAGCAATTTCGGAACATTGGAACATAGGAGCTGCAGTAGGACATCGAGCCTGTTCCACCATTCAATATGATAATAGCTGATCATCCACTTCAATGCCTTTTTCCGACACTATCCCCATTTCCCGTTATGTCACTGGTATTTAGGCCGAGGCATTGAGTACACCAATTGGGACATCATGTTACATTTGTACGTAACATTGGTTAGGCCGCATTTGGAGTATTGTGGGCAGTTCTGGTCATCGTACTGCACAAAAGATGTGATTAAGAGAGAGAGGGTGCAGAAAAGATTCAAAAGGATGTTGCCTGGTTTGAAGGGCTTGAGTTATAAAGAGACTGGATAGGCTGGGTCTGATTTCCCTGCAGCGAAGGAGGCTGAGAGGAGACATGATAGAGGTACATAAAATTAAGAGAGGCATAGGTAGGGTAGATAGCCAGAGTCTGTTTCCCATGCTAGGGGTGACTAAAACTAGAGTGCGTAGATTTAAGTTGAGAGGGAGGAGGTCTAAAGGGATCAAAGGGGTAAATGTTTCACACAAAGAATAGTGGGTATTTGGAATGATCTGCCTGAGGAGGTGGTGGAGGCAGGAACAGTAGCGACATTTAAGAGGCATCTGGAAGGGTACTTGAATGAACAAGGCATAGAGGGATATGGAATTAATGCAGGCAGGTGGGATTAGTATAGATCGGCATCATAGTCAGCCCGGACGCGGAGGGCCGAATGGCCTGTTTCTATGCTGTACGACTCTATGACTCCATTTAGAAATCTGTTAATCTCTGCTTTAAACATACTCAAATACTGAGCTTCCACAGCCCTCCGGGGTAGAGAATTCCAAAGATTCACAACCCTCTGAGAAAAGGCATGTCTCCTCATCTCTGTCTTCAGTGGATTTCCACTTATTTCGAAATTGTTTACCCTGGTTCTAGATTCCCCAACCAGGGGAAACATGTTAGCTGCATCTACCCTGTCTATCACTTTCAGTATTTTGTAGGTTTCAGTGACATCACCTCTTATTCTTCGAAACTCTAGAGAATACAGGCCCAGTTTCTCCAATCTCTCTTCATGGGATGGTCCCGCCATCTCGGGAACAAGTCTGATGAACCGTCATTGCACTCCCTCTATGATCATAACATCCTTCCTAAGGTAAGGGGACCAAAACTGCACACATTACTCCAGGGGCAGTCCAACCAAGTTTCCACACAATTGCAGCAAAACGTCACTACTACTGCACTCAAATCCACTTCAATAAAGGCTAACATACCATTAGTCTTCCTAATTGCTTTCTGCACCTGCATGTTTGTTTTCAGTGACTTATTGATGAGGACATCCAGGTCGCTTCGTACAACTACACTTTCTAATCTCTTACCGTTTAAGAAATACTCTGCACATCTGTTCCTGCGACCGAAGTGGATAACCTCACATCTTTCCACATTATATTTCAACTGCCATGTTCTTGCCCACTCACGAAGTCCGTCCAAATCCCCTTGAAGCCGTTTTGCATCTTCCTCGCAACACTCATTCCCATCTAGTTTACTGGCATCTGAAAACCTGGAAATATTACATTGGTCCCCACATCCTAGTCATTGATACATATTGTGAACAGCCGGGGCCCAAGCACTGATCCCTGCAGTACCCCACTCATCACAGCCTGCCAAGGCAAGAATGACTGATTTATTCCTACTCTGCTTTCTGCCTGTTCTTCTTCTTTGGGCCTCCTTATCTCGAGAGACAATGGATACGCGCCTGGAGGTGGTCAGTGGTTTGTGAAGCAGCGCCTGGAGTGGCTATGAAGCCCAATTCTAGAGTGACAGGCTCTTCCACAGGTGCTGCAGAGAAATTTGTTTGTCGGGGCTGTTGCACAGTTGACTCTCCCCTTGCGCCTCTGTCTTTTTCCTGCCAACTACTAAGTCTCTTCGACTCGTCACATTTTAGCCCTGTCTTTATGGCTGCCCGCCAGCTCTGGCGAACGCTGGCAACTGACTCCCACGACTTGTGATCAATGTCACAGGATTTCATGTCGCGTTTGCAGACGTCTTTAAAGCGGAGACATGGATGGCCGAAGGGTCTGATACCAGTGGCGAGCTCGCTGTACAATGTGTCTTTGGGGATCCTGCCATCTTCCATGCGGCTCACATGGCCAAGCCATCTCAAGCGCCGCTGACTCAGTAGGGTGTACAAGCTGGGGATGTTGGCCGCCTCGAGGACTTCTGTGTTGGAGATACGGTCCTGCCACCTGATGCCAAGTATTCTCCGGAGGCAGCGAAGATGGAATGAATTGAGACGTCGCTCTTGGCTGACATACGTTGTCCAGGCCTCGCTGCCATAGAGCAAGGTACTGAGGACACAGGCTTGATACACTCGGACTTTTGTGTTCCGTGTCAGTGTGCCATTTTCCCACACTCTCTTGGCCAGTCTGGACATAGCAGTGGAAGCCTTTCCCATGCGCTTGTTGATTTCTGCATCTAGAGACATGTGACTGGTGATAGTTGAGCCTAGGTAGGTAAACTCTTGAACCACTTCCAGAGCGTGGTCGGCAATTCTGCCTGTTAACTAATCCTTAATCCATGCCAGTACATTATCTCCTATTCCTTGTGCTTCAATTTTACTAACCAACATCCTGTCGGGGACTTTATCAAAAGCCTTCTGAAAATCCAAGTATACCACGTCCACCGACTCCCCTTTATCAAATCTGTGCGCAACATCCTCAAATAACTGCAACAGGTTCGTCAAACATTGTTTCCCATTTATATATCCATGTTGACTCTGCCCAATCAGATCCATTTATCACATTCTTTAGACTAGAGTATAGCTTGTTCCCAGCGACTGATGTAAGGCGAACATGTCTGTAGTGCCCTGTTTGCTCTCTCCGTCCATTCTTAAATACTGGGGAGACATGTTCTATCTTCTAATCTACAGGAACAGTTCCAGAATCTACAGAATATTGAAAGATATTCACCAATGTATCCACTATTTCCAAAGCTTCCTCTTTCAACACTCTGGGATGTAGAATATCAGGACCTGGGGACTTGTCAACCTTCAGCTCTATTAATTTCTCCAAGCTAACCATCTTACTCATACTAATTTCCTTCACTTCCTCAATCCCCCTAGTCCCTTAGACCTCTAACTCTGGGAGACTTCTTGTATCTTCCTCAGGCAGACACAAAATAATCATTTAGCTTCTCTGCCATTTCTCAATTCCCCATTATAAATTCTCCTGACACTGCCTGTAATGGACCCACATTTGTCTTAGCTAAACTTTTCCTTTTTCCGTACCTGCAGAGGATTTTCCAGTCCATTTTGTGTTTGTTCTTGGCCAGTGATATGAGTGCTCAAGATAGAGCCCACATATGAAACCCTCAGAGCGGTGATCCTCCTCGAGGAGTTCACAAACTCGCCCCCTCGCATTAAAACCCACATAGAGGGCCAGAAGGTTCACAGATATTCTGGCTGATGAATTTTCCCTTGTACGCAAAGCCTTAACCCCAGAGGGAACTCCGTTCCTAGTCACCCCAAAGATCCGAGAATAAAAGGTGGAAGGGTGATCGGAGTCCGAGCAGCCATGGGCAAGAACGAAAAGTGGGACACACAAGGGTCCATCCTCAGGCCAAATAGGACGGTACTGAGAGCAGGAGTAATGGCTGAAGATCTCTATGTTTTCACTGGAATAAGGCAGATCACCATCGAGTGGGGCAAGCAAGCCCATCGTCATACTGAGGGATACAGGGGCCACCCAATCCCATCACCTGGGAAAAGGCATCACCTTTCCTCCAGAGACTACAGTGAATGCTGGAGTGTGAGTGAATGCTATCGGAAGACAGTATATGTCCATATCTTTATATCAGCTGCACTTGGTGTGTGACCCAGTTTCAGGACCGGTAACCATGGGAATTGTACCTAGATTACTGGTGTATGGGTCGACCTGCTCCTGGGTAATGATCTGACAAGGGAAAAGGTGGCAGCTTCCCCAGTAGTTCTTGAGACACCAAAAGAGGTCAGAGAGACAGAAGTTACAGAAGAAGGTCCCAGGCATTCTCCCTGATTGTGTGGTGACTCGGTCCATGGCCAAACAATCTCCTGAACTTACACAGCAGACGGATGACCCTACTGTCTGGTTGTCTCAAACCTTCTTTGGGAAGTTAGAGGACCCAAAGTATGTGTTAAACAGATCGTCCTTAGTTGAGTCTCTGTGTTAGAAAAATAGCACAGACTGTCCAAACCAAAACTGAAGCAGAGGGAGTTGCAGAGTGCTACTATTTAAAGAATGAGGAGCTGATGTGGCAGTGGAGACCTGCTCACAGACCTGCGGATGAAGACTGGACAGTGGTTCACCGCATAGTGGTGCCGCTGGGGACCCTTACAGAAATATTAAGAATGGCCCACGAACATCCACTGACTGGACATGTCGGTGTACGAAAAATCGAAGACCGCATAAGAGAACATTTAGACTGGCCACAACTCACAATTCACCAAAGTGAAGGACTTGGTGGATGATAAGCCAATGGAAGGGAGTGCAGATAGTCTCGGTCATGTTGTTATCAAAAAGGAGGCGTTGGGCGTCTTGCAAAGCATTAAGGTAGATAAGTCCCCAGGGCCTGATGGGATCTACCACAGAATACTGAGGGAGGCAAGGGAAGAAATTGCTGGGTCCTTGATTGAAATCTTTGCATCCTCATTTGCTACAGGTGAGGTCCCAGAGGACTGGAGAATAGCCAATGTTGTTCCTTTGTTTAAGAAGGGTAGCAAGGATAATCCAGGAAATTATAGGCTGGTGAGCCTTACGTCAGTGATAGAGAAATGATTAGAGAGCATTCTTCGGGACAGGATTTACTCCCATTTAGAAACCAACGAACTGATTAGCGAGAGGCAGCATGGTTTTGTGAAGGGGAGGTCGTGTCTCACTAACTTGATTGAGTTTTTTGAGGAAGTAACGAAGATGATTGATGAAGGAAGGGCAGTGGATTTTCTCTACATGGACTTCAGTAAAGCCTTTGACAAGGTCCCTCATGGCAGACTGATACAAAAGGTGAAGTCACACGGGATCAGAGGTGAGCTGGCAAGATGGATACAGAACTGGCTCGGGCATAGAAGACAGAGGGTAGCAGTGGAAGGGTGTTTATCTGAATGGTGCGCTGTGACTTGTGGTGTTCCGCAGTTCTGTGACCTTTGCTGTTTGTAGTGTCTATAAATGATTTGGAGGAAAATGTAGTTGGTCTGATTAGTAAGTTTGTGGACAACACAAATATTGGTGGAGTTGTGGATAGTGATGAGGATTGTCAAAGGATACAGCAGGATATAGATCGGTTGGATACTTGGGCGGAGAAATGGCTGATGGAGTTTAATCCGGACAAATATGTGGTAATGCATTTTGGAAGGTCTAATGCAGTGGGACGTATACAGTCAATGGCAGAACCCTTAGGAGTATTGACAGGCAGAGAGATCTGGGCGTACAGGTCCACAGGTCGCTGAAAATGGCAACGCAGGTAGATAAGGTAGTCAAGAAGGCATACAGCATGCTTGCCTTCATCGGTCGGGGCTTAGAGTATAAAAATTGGCAAGTCATGCTGCAGCTGTACAGAACCTTAGTTAGGCCACACTTAGAATAATGTGTGCAATTCTGGTCGCCACACTACAAGAAGGACGTGGAGGCCTTGGAGAGGGTACAGAAGACGTTTACCAGGATGTTGCCTGGTCTGGAGAGCATTAGCTATGAGGAGAGGTTGGATAAACTCGGATTGTTTTCACTGGAACGACGGAGGTGGAGGGGCGACATAATGGAGGTTTACAAAGTTATGAGTGGCATGGACAGACTGGATAGTCAGAAGCTTTTTCCCAGGGTGGGAGAGTCAGTTACTAGGAAAAATAGGTTTGCGGTGAGAGGGGCAAAGTTTAGAGGGGATGTGCGAGGAAAGTTCTTTACACAGAGGATGGTGAGTGCCTGGAATTTGCTGCCGGTGGAGGTGGTGGAAGCAGGTACGATAGCGACGTTTAAGAAGCATCTTGACAAATACATGAATAGGATGGGAATAGAGGATACAGTCCCTGGAAGTGCAGAAGATTTTAGTTTAGGCAGGCATCAAGATCGGCGCAGGCTTGGAGGGCCGAATGGCCTGTTCGTGTGCTGTACTGTGCTTTGTTCCACGAAGATGTGGTGGAGCTCTGTAAAACTGGTCACATGTGCCAGGTTGTGCGGAAGCCACAACCGGCAATAAAACCTGCATCCCTAATTCCCAGACAGTTTTTGGGGAACCCTTCAGCAGAGTGCTGGTGGATTGTGTGGGACACCTGCGGAAAACAAAGTGGGGTCTACCAGTATCTTCTCACCATTATGGACGTAGTGGACCAATACCCAGAGGCCATTCCCTGAGGAGCTATCTCAGCCAATGTAGTTGTGGAGGGGCTGAACCAATTCGTTACACGATATGGGTTGCCTGCTGAGATCCAGATGGACCTGGGCACACATTTAATGTCCACTATTTTTGAAAATGTCATGGGTAATCTGAACATAACCCAGCTAAAGCCCTGAGCCTACCACCCGCAGTCACAACGGGCTTTGGAGCGGTACCACCAGACCCTAAAGGCAATGATCTGCTCATACTGCTATGAGTAACCCTATGACTTTAACAAAGGGCTGGGATTTCTCCTGTTGGTTACCAGGGACTTATCCAGTGATTCCACTGGCTTTAGTCTCTTTGAATTAGTTTATAGACAGGAGATGAGAGATCCTCTTTAACTAATCAAGGAGAAGTCTTTGGGACACAGAGATGAGTCTTCCATGTTAGACAACATTTCCATGCTCTGGGAATAGTTCACGAGAGCCTCTGCAATGGCTCAGGAATACCTAAAAACCTCCCAGATAGCTATGAAAATGTAAGCAGGCAAAAATGCCGCGGCCAGAACATTTCAGGACAGAGACCATGTATTGTTATTCCTCCCAATGCAGGGTGAACCCCTAAAAGCCCAGTTCAGTGGTCCATATTGAGTGGCAAAAGACATAGTCAGGTAAATTATTTAATTGACACAGCAGACCAAAGGAAAAAAAGTGAAGGCTGTGGAGGGGACAGACAAGTACTGATCTGTCAGGCAGTCAGGAGGGAAGGATTGAAAAGGACAGTGAGGACACGTTAGAGGAGGGCCAGGAGGATTCCCAACTAAAACCCCCTACTCTCCAATTAGCCAACCCTGAAATGTTAGAGAAATTAGACCACACGCTCTCCTCCTTAAATGCAGGACAAACAGGTACCCTAAAAAGGCTGCCAACAGCCTTTGCAGAAACGTGCAAGGAGAAAGGAAGGTTTCCAAAAAGGTAAGCCAATGGTGAGGGAGATGGCTGACCTAGTTGAAGTGCTACAGGAGAGTGCAGTGAAAGCCGGACAGACACTCGTGAGCACTAATGTCCCAGAGGACATAGGGCAGATCATAAAAAGAATCCTCCCCATAGTAATGAGAAAAGGGAAGGGAAAATACCCTAAAGTGAACAGCACTGTGTACCTCACCAGAAAGCTAAAAGTGAGGTCAATGTGGATCTACCCATTGAAGAACCCAATGATCAGATCCCAAACCCAAAGCTCATCAAACACAACAATTTCAAAGCAGAACTCAGCAAGAACAAAGGCCCAGATGAAACCTCAAACACCTCACAGGGGCTAAAATAAACAATGCATTACACACTGTCGGTTTAGGGAGAAAGATTATCAAGGTGCAGGAAGCTGAATGATTCAAGCTTCATTGCAAGAGAGAAAAAAAAACAATGTAATTGCTGATGAATTGTCCAGGGTGGAACCTGACACGTAACCATCCCAGACAAAACTCCAACGCAATTAAGTCAGCACAACTGTAACAGACAATGTCAGCTGCAGTAATTCTAAGATTAATGTGTCAATTTGAGAAGTTATTATTGAGATTGAATGTGTGTTTCCCTCTATTTCTTCCCACAATTATGTAATGAAATGTTCCTGTTATCACATTTCTTTCCGTGTGCTGCAGCGGTGTCAAGATAACACAATTCGTCAAATGAGGAATTTTAATTCATCGGTTGGAAACTTACAGTAAACTTTAATGGAAAAAATCCTACAGTTAGCCTTGAAAAATCTGGGAGCCAAGATTGCCACCGCAATTGGTATCTGAAAAACCTTTTCACATTCCAAGATCTCCAACAGGAGATACATGTCTGATGAGCGTGGAGCGAAAACGTTGGCTTGCTCTCGTTATCGAATTACCGTAGATTGCATTCATTAACATGGCATACAAGGCCATCCTGACACATTGACTTTAAAAGAACAAACTCTTCCAAGTGTAAATACTGGTATCCTGAGTCCTGGGGAGATAGAAGTTCCTAACCTTGAATCACATTATAAGTGACCAGAGAACACAGTGAATCAGTCATGCGGCCTTCTGTCCATCTCTGTGAAAGCTGGGAGCATCCCCTGGACAAAGACAGACAAGTCAGTGATTCAAACTGTGTAGAAGCAGAAGGACTGCATCCTCCCTCTCTCTCTCCGTCTCTCTGTCAAGATAACAACACACGTTTGAAAAACACATGTGACTGTGGACCCTCCAAGCCTACAGATTACTACAGACAGAGACACCAGGGGAAGATAGCCACCCACAAGTCTGCCACCAAGAAAACACTGAGCCACGTGGGCCAGCAACAAAGGGCATTTTGACCAGCCAAATACTTCAAGAATACAAATTGAGCCAGAAGACCACCGAATCCACCAACATCACAGAATAAGTATGTATTTTTCAAAATTAATTTAGGACTCCAATACAACCACAAATGTACTTCTCACTCTGTAATATCGTTGTGTGTGATTCTCGTGAGTGTGTGTGTGGTGTACTTTTAATGATTTTATTTCGATCGGGTTTAGATTGTTAAGCATAATAAACTCACGGTTCCTTCACTATCACATCAAAGGGAAACGGTAAAATACTCACTGAGATGGTTAGCACATCCACTCTCTAAAAAGGACAAAACCTATTGCGGTCAAATAAGAGGAAGGACAAGAGAAGCGACTGTGACCCCTCCTCACCTGACCAGAACAATAGGCAGGGTTGCGGATGGAGAGAATATGGGAATGAACTCAGATCAGCATTAAATAGATAGCAGAGGTTATAAACTTCCTGGTTCAGCCTTAGACAATTGCCAGTGAGGGAATGTAGAACGTGAATAGTGAATAGAGTTTGTGACAGAAACTGAAGACACGATTTAAATGACAAGAATTCCAAATCCGTGAAATATGGTTTATAAAACTAATAGTTGGATACAGAGACTTACCAGGGACACCAATAATAGCGAGGATGGGATAATAAATCGATTGAATCATCTTCAGAGCATAAAAGATCCGCCGTTCAAATGTTATCAAAAAATAATCAGCAGTGAGCCAGTAAAACCAATGGGAGAAACTCCTGCTGTCCATTGTTGTAACATTCCAGTCTATTATCCTCAGATTCTGACCCATTGTTGTAACATTCCAATCTATTATTCTCAGATTCTGACCCATTGTTGTAACATTCCAGTCTATTGTTCTCAGATTCTGATCTATCCTCTCCCTCTCTCTCTGGAGCTGCTGATCCCTGTTAATGCCGGCGGTGATGTTCCCGCTGACAATATGGGATAATACATTGAAAGGAGCCCCTTATTAATAGAAGATGGAAACCCTCCAGTGACACAATTAGGGCCTATGGAGACTGACATTGATTACAGTCACTGAACAAACAGGTTCAGTTAACTCCTTTCAATCCAACACTTTTTGTACCACAATAAAGTAGAACATTTATCCAGTCTGGATAGGATATCTGAGATTCAATGAGGGAAAGAATTGTGGAAACAGCAGCAGCACTGGTCAGAATCTTCGAATCCTCCTTGGATATGGGAGTGGTGACAGAGGACTGGAAGGCTGAAAATTTACACCTTGTTTACAAAAGGAGAGGTTGGACAAACCCTGTAACTACTGACCAGTCAGTCTAATGTTGGTTGTTGGAAACTTCTGGAGGCCGTAACCCAGCACGAAGCACTTGTTGCCTGTAAAATCATGGGTTAATAAATGACAAGCAGCAGAGATAGGTTAACGGAAAATCATTTTCTAATCTTGATCGAGTTCGTTGCGGACATAACTGTGAGTGTTAATGAGAATAGCGAGTTTCGTGTAATGGAATCATAGAAACAAAGAAAGGTTAAGGCACAGAAAGAGGCCAGCCGATAAACGATCCATCTGTTCTAATTCCACCTTCCAGCATTTGTTTAATAACCCTGCAGATTGCAGAACTTGAGCTGCATATCCAGACTTCATTTGAATAGTTTGAGGGTCCCTGCATGAACTACCCTTTCAGGCAGTGAGTTCCAGACTCACACCAACGCAGGGGACACAGTACTGAGCCTTGTGGAACGCCACTGGAAACATCCCTCCAATTTCTAAAATACCTTCAACAATTACCCTTTGTTTCCTGCCCCTGAGCCAATTTCCTATTTCTGGGTGAACAAGTGTTTTCCTCAACTCCCCTCTAATCTTTCCACCAATCATTTTAAATCTATACCCCCTCATCGCTGACCCCTCTGCTAAGGTGGATAGACCCTTCACCTCCACTCCATCTAGGCCCCTAAAAATGCAGTACATTTCAATCAGATCTCCCCTCAGCCTGCTCTGTTCCAAGGAGAACCCCAGCCTATCCAATCTTTCCTCATAGCTTCATTTTTCCAGTCCTGGCAACATCCTCGTAAATCTCCTCTGTACCCTCTCTGGTGCAATTACATCCTTTCTGTAATGAGGTGACCTGAACTGCACACAGTACTCAGGTTGTGATCTACCCAAAGAGTTATACAGTTCCAGCATAACCTCTGTGCTCTTATATTCTATACTTTGGCTAATAAAGGAATTGATTCCATATGCCTTCTTAACCACCTTATGGACCTGTCCTGCTACCTTCAGGTATATGTGGACATTGACTCCAAAGGTCCTTCACTTCCTCTACACTTCTCACATGTTCCCATTTATCGTATATTCCTTTGCCTTGTTTGACCTCCTCAATTACATCGCCTCATACCTAATCAGGTTGAATCCCATTTGGCACTTTTCTGCCTTCGATATCTTCCTGCAGCCTACAGCAATCCTCCTCGCTATCTACCACATGGCCAATCTGTGTGTCATCGACATACCTCTTGATCATGCTTCTACATTTACGTCCAAATCGTTAATATATACCACAAACAGCAGGGGACCCAGTACTTAGCCTTGTGCATCGCCACTGGAAGCAGCCCTTCAGTCAATAAAACACCCGTCAGCAATTACACTTTGTTTCCTGCCACTGAGCCAATTTTGAATCAACCTGGCTGTATTTCCCTGGATTACATGGGATTTTATTTTTTGAACCAGTCTGACATGTGGGACCTTGTCAAAAGCCTTGATAAAAAAATCCATGTAGACCACATGAACTGCACTACCTCATCTATCTTCCTTGTTACTTCTTCAAAAAATTCAATCAAGTTGGTCAAACTAGAGCGTCCCTTAACAAATCCATGCTGACTATTCTTGATTAGCCTGTGCCTTTCTAACAGACAGTTTATCTTGTCTCGCAGAATAGATTCCAATACTTTGCCCACTACTGAGGTTAGACTGACAGGCCTGTAATTTTTCAGTCTAACCCTGGCTCCATTCATAAACAGAGCTATAATGTTAACAGTACTCCAATCCTCTGGCACCACACTTATACCCAGTGACGACTGGAAAATGATGGTCAGACCCTCTGCTATTTCCTCTCTTGCTTCTTTTAACAGCCTAGGATGCATTTCATCTGGATCTGGTGACTTATCAACTTTCAAGGATGCTAATCCCAATAATACTTCCTCTCTCCCGATGGATATCACATCAAATACTTCATATTCCACCTCCTTAGCTACAATATCAACATCATACCCCTCTTTTGTAACGTGAAACACGAAGTATTCATTAAGAACCATACCAGCATCTTCCACCCCTGCACATGCATATGCAATTATGTATATACACTTATGTGAACAGACTTTCAAAAGGCCTGTGATCAAATGACATTTCATAGACCTGTTATGAAAATGGAACACATGGATTAATGTGACAGTGATAGTGTGGATATGACACTGACTCAGGGACAGAAAGCAGAGAGAAGTAGTGAACAGATATTGTTCAGACTGGTGGAGGAGGGGGAGTATACAGTGCAATTTCTCAGGGGTCAGTATTAGAACCAGTACTCTTCCTGACATATGGATAAATGGATACATGACAAAGACTTACTTGTGAAGAGCAGAGTCTCAACATTTGCATAAACCAGGAAAATTATAAATGTAGTAACCAGTGTGAAGGACAGTAGTTGCTTCAGGAGGACATGGACAGACAGATGGTGAAATGAGAATACACATGGTGAATGAAATTTAACACATAGAATTGGGGAAGTGATTATTTTGTGAGGGAGAATAAGGGGAGTGAATAGAAACTAAACTGCACCATTTAAAAGGTGATACCGGAACTCAGAGACTGGGTGCATATGTACACAAATCTTCAATGGTGGCTGGACAAGTTGTGAAGATTTTTAAAAGGCATCCGGGATCGTTAGCTTGATAACTAGAAGCAAAGAATTAAAAAAAAAAACACAAGAACATTCCGCTAAGACTAGAAATGACTGTTTGAGCCTCAGCCGGGATATTGTTTCCAATTCTGGACACCACACTTTATGAAGATGTCAAGGCCTTGGAGATGGTACCTGGGTGTTACACTAGAATGGTAACAGGGATGAGGGACTTCAGTTATGGGGAGAAAATCTGGGATTGTTCTCCTTAGAGCAGAGAAGCTAAAAGGGAGATTTAATAGAGGGGCTGAAAATGTAGATGTTGTTTGCGAGAATAAATGAGGAGAATCTGGTTTCACTGGATGAAGGGTCAGTAACCAGAGAACACAGTTTAATGTTGATTAACAAACAAACAGAGGAGAGATGAGGAGATTTTCTTTTCTTTACACAGCGAGTGTTTATGATTTGGAATTCACTTCCTGAAAGGGTTGTGGAAGCAGATTTAACAGAAACTTTCAGTCAGGAATTGGATCAATACTAACAGGGTGATTTACTGGACTGGGAGGAAAGAACAGGGGAGAGGAATAATTGAAAATTTCCTTCAAACAGCTGGAACTGGTACGATATGTTAAATAGTCTCTTCCTGTGCTGTGTGATTCTCTGACTGTCTGATAACAGAAACCATTGAGTATGTATCTCATGTGCACAATTGACATTCAGTAGTTTTTAATCCCGAGATTAATTGTTACTTGTTTTCTGATGAAGACAACAGCAGAAAGACAGATACAAGGAGCTGGTGAGATAAATTGTGTTGATAATTTGTTTATTGGGTTATGACGTCTCACTCTGATCACAGACCTCGCCTGGTTTCAATCTGTCAATTACAAATTCATTGATTTTATGACTATTTTATATCCTGTCTATTTGTTCTCAGGATATGGGTGATACTGACAAAGCCAGCATTACTTCCCCATCCCTGGTTACCATGAGAAAATGGTGAGTCTTCATCTTGAACCACTGCAGTCCCTGTGGTTCTAACAAACAAAATAACATTTAGTATTTAGATGAGACAGTTTCATCACTGGGCATTTCAGAATGAGTTAGGTTTGAACATGAGGATGAGAGTTTTCAAATCAAGATGTTGCCGGAGCAGGGGCCAATGTTGGTCAACGAGCACTGCAGTGATGGATGAATGGGACTTGCTTTGAGTTTAGATACAGGCAGCAGAGTTTTAGATGAACACATGTTTGTGGCAGAGTCAGTACAGGTTCGATGCAGAGTAAAGCTCACTCTACACTCTCCCCAGCAAACACTGCCATGACAGGTACAGCACGGCTTAGATCCAGAATAAAGCTCACTCTACACTGTCCCCCATTAAATACTCGGAGGACAGGTACAGCACTGGGGTTGGCTGCTGCCTAATTGGAGGTGCTGAGTAGTTAACGAAGTTCAGCTGACTGTTGCTCTGTGAAGAGGCTGGAAGCTGTGTGACTGCTGCAAGAGGGAGAGACTGAGATTGAAGGAAAGGTTTTTCCACATTGGCAACATGAGTCTGGGGACAGAGGCTGGGAGACGAGCTAATTCGATAGCTCTTTCAAAGAGACAGTACTGACACAATGGGCCGAATAGCCTCTTTCTGTGCTGCGCCAATCTCTAATTCTATGAGCAAGAGACAAAGTGTGAGGTGACTGAGGGAAAAAGAGAAAAAACGTGAAAGAGGGAAAGGTCAATCGGAAGTGCAAAAAAATCGTGTTTGCATCACTTTTTCAGCAGAGGAGTCATGATTTGCCCGTCCCCGTTCCTGTTGAGACAGGTGACACACAAACGTCCTGCTGCCTCCTCATTTCCATGCATTCTATGTACACCACAAAGCGACCCGCGCTGCTGTCTGTCTGCAAGCTTAACAGGGGCCTAACTGTGTGTGAGGCTGGCTCGTATTTCAGCCAGGCTTCAGCTCTTCAAGGCAGTCTGTCCCTCTTAACGGGAGGTTGCACTGAATCACAGGAGGCTGCCGTTGCTGATTGGGAATGCTGCAATTGGAGACAAGGTCAATGGAATCTAGGACAGAGAGAGGGCTCTGCTGTTCACGGATGTGGTGTTGGAGGCCTTAGTCATGGAATCTGAAAGTAGGAGAGAGGCCATGTTTCCGTGGAGTGGGCTGGAGACCCTCAAGGAACGTCCTCCGAAGGGAATGGGAGCAGTTGGCCAGGGAGGTCAATGCAAGAGGTCTGGCCCTGAGGACCTGGCAGCAGAGCCAGAAGAAGTTTAATGAGCTCACACGTGTGGTCAATGTCAGTGAATTCATCTCCACATGACATCTCCTACCCCCAACACCACCAACCTCTCACACTGCTCAATGTACCACACCCCCATCACTCGCCCATCAACAGTCCCTAACACTCAGGGCTAACACCTAACATTCACATACTCCACGTCACCCTCACACACCTTCCACTGATACCAGCCTCACACCCACCTCTCACTGCCTCCACATATCTCCAGCTATTCAGCTATGGTAGGCACATCACCCAAACACAGTGCAACACAATCACTGATATTCTGCCCTCTCTCTTACAGAACATGGTGGCCGACAATCACAGGGAGCAGCAGTGAACCGGCGTGGACCAGGCAGACCTTCATCCCCTGAGACTGAGGGAGGATGTGGTTCTTCACATCATGGGACCGGCTGTGACAGAACCCATAGCATCCGGCATCACCGAGAGCATTCAGCATGATGTTATGCACCTGCCTTATGTCTCTTCTTAACTCCCACCTCCCCCTCCTCCTGCTGTCTGGGATGATGTACAAGCTGCAGATGGCGGGACCATAAATTCATGCTTTCCATCCCACCCCCAATCCCTCACTCCAACCCTCCTCTTCTGATTTTATACTTTCTAATGACAACCCAAAGCTGCCAGCTTCCCAGTCACAGCAGCTCCAGCAGACAGAGAGAGAGCAGCAGCACAACACTGAGAGTGATGCCCCATCATTTGGTCTGAAATTCATAGTCACCAGATCAAATACTGACACTGTGTGGACCTTAGAGGCTGATATAGAGTCGGAATCTGCACGTGGTGAGTCACCGAGCACGAGTGAGCTGCAGCCAGGTCGGGGGAAAGGATAGTTCATGTGTCAGCTCACCGGAGGACGAGGTCACAAACGAGTTATAATACACAGGACTCAGATGTAAACATTGCTGGAACAGCATACAGGAGAATGCTGATGGATATGTACACTGAGATACTTTGTCCATTGACAGTCCTGTCAGACAGCCTGTTGTCACTTTCAAGGAACATGGAGGAGTCCGGCTCCAACGTGGCACAGGACATTGCACAGAACTTGAAGCCCATTCTTTCCCCTGTGGAAGTGGTCACTAACTCTATGACTGCACTAGTGGACCCAGCCATGATGCAGTGTCTGGTGACCATTGTCTCAGCTTCGACTGCAGCACAGACGGAAGACACCCAAAGTCTCAGTGCTGCAGTGGAAGCTCAGATTGAGGACATGAGATCCATGCTTGCTGCCATGCAGGATCAGACTGCTGTCATCATGGCTGTGGATCTCAGTGCTCAAAGGGGTTTGCAGGCTCTCACAGCAGTCCAGCGATCTGTGATCCAGTAGATTACTAGGATTGCTGAGGTGTCGCCCCGGGGGAGTGACAGTGTCTCCGTGGAGCATGAACCTGCTGTCCTCTCTCAGGATGACAGTATTTGTTCTCCCTTCACTGTCACTCCACCAGTGTCCTTGCTGTTACCCATCAGCCAGCCCAGGCTGCTGCTGCCCATGTCGAGGTGGTGCAATCCGAATACGAGCCCGCAAGGCCCAGAGCTGCTCGAGGACGTCCTGCAAGGCCATCTGCAGTCTCCCCAGAGAAAGTCAGCAGCCTTCCACCAGCCATGCTGCAGCCATTGTGGAAACACTGTGTAGGAGCACTAGGCAAGTCGAGGGAACCCACCAGACAGGCACTAAGGGAATACAAAAAGGTGAATAGTTCAGTGTAGTTTGTATAATTGAATGTGTTGTTGGATAAAGATGTTAATGAAAAGGTTTTTGCTGGTGGTTTTTATTGCAGGATGGTGACCAAGGGGACACTGTGATGGGGCGTATCAGATGGGTGTAATGGTGGAGAATGGGGGATCCATGGTGGGAAAGGGAAGTTGTCTTATGGGAACTGGAATCTTAGGTGACAGTCTCCAGCAACTGTCCGGGTCGATGGCATCCAGGAAATATCCTCCCTGCCTCCACCTCCTCCTCCTGAGGTGTCCTCCGTATTCCTGGTGCCAATGCCTATGTGCTCATGATGGTGATGCTATGAAGGGTGCAGCAGAACACCATGAACTTGGACAGCTGCTCCAGTGTGTACTGGAGGACTCCCCCCGAGCGGTTCAGACATCGGAAGCATTGCTTCATCACACCGATGATTTGTTCCACCATGTTCCTGGTGACTCCATTGCTCACGTTATACACATGTTAATTGTGTGAGGTTGGTTGGCGGTGGGAGGTGGTTTGGGGATGTAGAAACATGGGCTGTGTCTAGAGAATGGAATTTTTCATCTCCGAGGAGCCACATTCTGGTTCTGCATGGGGGCCAAAGTGTGGAACCGGCTGACTGCATCAGAATGAATGTATCGTGGCTGCTGCCACGATAGTGGACATTCACCAACATGATGTACTGGCCATGCTCACACACCAACTGTACATTAATGGAGTGAGAGTTCCTCCAGTTCATGTACCCCTCCCCGTCGACATGGAGGCCCCGCAGAGACACATACACCATCAGGAATCCCGCTATCCTGACAAAGCCACGGGATATCTCATCCTGCTTCTCCCTGCTGAGGGAGAAACTGATGACATAGATGGTCACCCTCACCTCCCTGAATTATCAATGGGGAACACACAGGCCTCGCAACTACTGGTCAGTTAGTTTAACATCAGTCGTGAGTAATGTTTTAGAAACAATAATCAGGGAAAAAGGACAACACACACTTGGAGAGGTTTGAGTTATTTAAGGATTGTCAGCACGGATATCTAAATGGCAGATCACGCTTGACTGAACTAATTGAATTTATTTTGATGATCAGAGAAGGTTGATGCAGGGAATGTGGTGGATGTTGTCTACATGGATTTTATGAAAGTATTTGGCGAAGAACCAAACAAAAGCTTGGTTAGCAAAACTGAAGCTCATGGAATAGCATCCAATTGGATCAAAAATTGTCCAGAGGACAGAAAAAAGAGAAATGTGTTAAATGGTTGTTTTTCAGACTGGAGCATGGTAGACAGTGATGCTCCCCAAGGGTCAGTGCTACGACCACAGTGTTTTTTTGCTCTATATAAATGACATGGATCTTGGAATACAGAATAGAATTTCAAAATGTTCTGATGATCCCATACTTGGAGGTGTAGTAAACAGTAAGGATGTTGCAAACTGCCTGCAACAGGATATTGATAGGCTAGCAGAATGGACAGAGAACTGACAGGTAGAATTTCATAAAGAGGAGTGTGAGATTTTGTCAGAAGGAATAGGAAGGTAATATAGACTTAATGACACCGTTCTAAAGATTGTGCAGGAACAGAGGGACCTGGGGCTCCATATGCATTGATCTTTGAAGGTGGAAGGACATATTTAGCAGAGTGTTAAGCAACGCTCATCAGATATTGGGCTTCATGATTATAGGCAAAGATACAAAAGCACGGAAGTTATGCTGAAACTTTATAAAGCTTTGGTTAGGCCCCAACTAGAGAACTGTGTCCAGTTCTGGTCACCACACTTTCGGAAGGATGTGAAGGTCCCTGAGAGGGTGCAAAGGAGATTTAACAGAATGGTTCCAGGGATGTGGGGTTTAGCTACAAGGTTTGTTTTGAGAAGATGGAGTTACTCTCCCTGGAGTAAAGGAAATTGAGAGAGAGTTGACAGAGGTGTACAAGATTATGATAGGCTTAGATAAGATAGACAAGGAAAAACTTGTTCCCATTAACTGATGAAACACAGACTAGGGGACACAGATGGAAGGTTTTGGGTAAGAGATGCAGGGAAATATGAGGAAGAACTTTTTTACACAGTGGATGGTAATGAGCTGGAACTCACTGCCCATGAGGGTGGTGGAAGCCGAGACAATCAATGATTTCAAAAAGAAACTAGATGGACACCTGAAGGAAATGCACTTGCAGAGATATGGGGATTGAGCGGGGGAGTGGAACTGACTGAATTATTCCACAGAGATCTGGCACAGAGAGGCCGACTGGCCTTCCTCTGTGTCATAAATGTATCTACCACTCACTATGACTCTATGTTTGATATGTTTCCTGCTCCTGCCTGGAAAGATCCAGATACATAGATGTTCAAAGAAACTGTGACCTTAACAGCCACTGACAGCTCCGTCCTCACCCTGGTGTGAGGCTCCAGGTCGTGTTGCAGGAGATGACACAGCTCTGTGACCTTCTCCTTATTGAATCAGAGTCACACGACTCCTGGGTTAGGTGTAGATAGGAAAAGGAAACGTGCTCTTGGAAAACCCGGGATGGGTAGGGCAGGGCCCCCTTCTCCTCCCGCTTTACAGAGCTTCCCCTCTCTGCAGCCTCTGCTCCATTTGTTGGTCATGTAACAGACCCAGAGACACCGTAACTACAGTCCCCATACCTCGTCGAGTGTTGGGTCACCAAATCCTCTGTCCTCCCTGAAGGTCTGCAGCAGCTCACAACACAACCTCCGGAAAACCATCCACAGCACCTGCACTAACTTTACAATAGCAGAAGTAAGTCAAAAGCCCTCACCTGTAAGTTGGATCCCTGGTCCATTTAAATAACATTAGAGGGGATTCATTGTGATGCTAAATGTATATTCAGCTGACATTGACGAAAACAGGCGGTCAGTGAACATGCAGAGACCAGATTTCAAAGACGTACATCAAAGCTGTCTGGTTGGTACATTGAAGTCACATTCAAAATCATCCTCACATGAGCATCACAAACATAGTACGACTCGCTAGAGACCTGCCCACCATGGGGCACTGTGCGGACCATACTAGTGTACTGCCCACCATGGGGCACTGTGCTGACCACACTGGAGCCCGGTCCAGCATTGGGCACTGAGCTGATAATACTAGTGTACTGCCCACCATGGGGCACTGCGCTGACCACACTAGAAGTGGCTGGTGTGTGGTTTACATCATTTTATGTTTCCAGCTTCTGTGTCGTCAGCACCGCTGGTTCTGTAGAGTTGCAAATCTTGGCGAGGGACAGATACAGAGAGAAAGAAATTCACTTTAAAAAGAGAATTGAGAAAAGTTTGAAGGCATATTATTTGCAGAAATATGGGAAATGGACTGGGGAATGGGACTAATGGAGTGGTGAGGCCATGGAGGGATTCAAACACAAGAATGAGAATATTAAAATTAAGGTGCTGCCAGACCGGGAGCCAATGTAGATCAGTGAGCACAGGGGTGATGGGTGATCGGGATTTGGTGTGAGTTAGGATGCAGGCATCAGAGTTCTGGATGGGCTGTGGTTTATGGAGGTTTATAACTGGGAGGGTGACCAAGATAGATTAGGAATAGTCAAGTTTGGATTTAACAAAGGCACAGATGAGGGTTTGTGCAGCAGATGGGCTGAGGCAGAGGTGGAGACGGGTGATATTACTCAGGTGGTAGTCGGAAGGGTTGGTGATGGAGAGAATTTGGAGATGAACTCAGGTCAAGTAAAAATAGAACACAGAGGTTGTAAACTGTCTGGTTCAGCCTCAGGATCGGGTATGTGGTTCACAGATAGGGGATGGAGTTTGTGATGGAGACCAATGGACCAATGACACTGGCTTCTCTCTTCCCACAATTTACGTTCCAGAACAGTATTTCAGTAAACAGGGTTTACAGATCTCCTAGCTGGAAATAGAGACAGTATCAGCAGCAAAGAGGAGAGAGTAAATTACAAGAACTGAAATACTATAGACAAATGATGTCTGGCGAACTTCAACAACAACAATCTATATTTCGATATTGTCTTTAAACCATCCCACGATGCTTCACAGGAGCATTATGAAGCAAAGTACGAACTGACATACAACAGGAGATATTAGGTCAAAGGACCAACAGCTTAGCCAAAGAGGAAAGTTTTCAGCAATGTCTTAAAGGAGGGAAGCGAGATGGAGAGGCGGAAGTGTGTAGGGAGGATACTGCAGAGATTGGGCCCCGGCAGCTGAAGGCACGGTCACCAGTGGTGCAGTGATTAAAATAACAAAGAACCAAGAACAAAAAACAGTACAGCACAGGAACAGGCACTCACCACCCTCTGTGTCAAAACCTGCCTCGCACATCCCCTCTAAACGTTGCCCCTCGCACCTTAAACCTAAGTTCCCAAGTAACTGACTCTTCCACCCTGGGAAAAAGCTTCTTAATATCCACTCTGTCCATGCCGCTCATAACTTTGTAAACATCTAAACGGATGCAAAAGAGGCCAGAATTCGAGAAGCACAGATGGCTCGATGGGTTCTGGAGCTGGAGGAGATTACAGAGATAGGGAGAGGTGAGACCATTGAGGGATATGAAAACAAGGATGGGAATTTTAAAATCAAGACATTGCTTGACTGGGAGCCTATGTCGGTCAGTGATGGTTGAAAGGGACTTGGTGTGAGCTAAGACATGGGCAGCAGAGTTTTGAATGACCTCAAGTTTACAGAGAGTAGATGTGGAAGATCAGCTAGGAGTGAGTTGGAATAATCACATCTCGAGGTGATGAAGGCATGAATGAGGTTTCAGCAGCAGATGGGCTGAGACAGGGGTGACGTCAGGCGATGTTACTGAGGTGGAAATAGGCGGTTGTAATGATATCCTGAAAATGAGGTGAAAGCCCATTTTGTGGTGAAGTGTGACACCAAGATTGCAAACAGACTGTCTGAATCTCAGACTGTTACCAGGGAGTGGGATGGAATCAATAGCAAGGGAACAGAGTTGGAGTGGGGAGTGAAAACAATGGCTTCAGTCTTCCCAATATTTAATTGGTAGAAATTTCTGTTCATCCAGTACTGGATGTCGGAGAAGCAGTCTGATAATTTAACAACAGTGGAGGAGTGGAGAGAGGTGGTGGTGACGTAAACTTGATGGAGTTCTTTGATAAAACAATGGAGAGGGTCGATGAGGGTGGTGTGATTGAAGTTATATATATGGACTTTCAAAAGGTGTTTGATCAACTGGCATTCAATAGACAAGTTAGGAAAACTGAACACTATGGATTAAATGCACAGTGACAGTGTGGATATAACATTGGTTAAAGAACAGTAAACAGAGAGAAGTGGTGAAAGGTTGCTGTTCAGACTCGATGGGCGTATACAGTAGTGTTCCCCAGTGTTCTATATTATGACCACTGCTCCTTTTGCTGTTGGAAAACCCGTGGTCGGTAGTGCAGAGCCCCCTCCTCCTCCTTCTTTACAGAGATCCATCACTCTGCAGCCTCTTCTCCATTTGTTGGTCATGTTTCAGACCCAGAGACACTGTAACTGCAGTCCCCATACCTCGTCCAGAGTTGGGTCTCCAAGTCCTCTCTCCTCCCTGAATGTCTGCTCAGCTCACAACACAACCTCCAGAAAACCATCCACAGCACCTCCACTAACTTTACAATAGCAGAAGTAAGTCAAAAGCCCCTCACCTGGACGTTGGATGCCTGGTCCTTTTAAATAATACTAGAGGAGGTGTGTGTGTGTGTGTGTGCATATATATATACGTCTCAGTGTCTGGGCTGGTGTGTGTGTGTGTGTGTGTGTGTGTGTGTGCATATATATAAGTCTCAGTGTCTGGGCTGTTTGTGTGTGTGTGTGTGTGTGTGTGTGTGTGTGTGTGTGTGTGTGTGTGTGTGTGTGTGTGTGTGTGTGTGCATATATATAAGTCTCAGTGTCTGGGCTGTTGTGTGTGTGTGTGTGTGTGTGTGTGTGTGTGAGTGTGTGTATGTGTGCATATATATAAGTCTCAGTGTCTGCGCTGTGGGGTGTGTGTGTGTGTGTGTGTGTGTGTGTGTGTGTGTGTGTGTGTGTGTGTGTGTGTGTGTGTGTGTGTGTGTGTGTGTGCATATATATAACTCTCAGTGTCTGGGCTGTGGTGTGTGTGTGTGTGTGTGCATATATATAAGTCTCAGTGTCTGGGCTGTGCTGTGGTGTGTGTGAATGTATGTTCAGCTGAGAGTGACTAACACAGGTGGTCAGTGGACATGCACCGACCAAATTTCAAAGACGTACATCAAAGTTGCTGAAATGGCTGATTGACATCATATTCAGACCCCTCCTCACGCTACAGACACACACACGTTACACCCACGCTCGCACCCCGGCCAGCCTGGGTGTCCTGTACAATGTGCTGGATGTGAATAGAAGTGCAATTCATATCAGGTTATGGATCTAAACTTCCACAGCACCAGTGGAGCTGGAGAGATGAAATGTGTGGTCAGGGAGAGAGACAGAGGGAAATAAACTCACTTTAAAAAGGGAATTAGAAAAATACTTTTATAAAGTTCAGGAATATTGGAAATGAACAGGGGATTGGGATAATCAGAGGGGTGAGGACATGGGGGGATTTGATCACATGAGTGAGAATAATAAAAGTGAGGTGTTACTGGACCAAGAGCCAATGTAGGTCAGTGAGTGCAGTGATGTTGGGTGAACAGAATTTGGTGTAAATTAGAAGATGGCAGCAGAGTTTTGGATGACCACAAGGTTGCAGAGAGTAGAATGTGGGAGAGCTGTCAGAAGTGTTTTAGAATAGTCAAGTCTCGAGGTAACAAAGGCATGGATGAGGGTTTCCGCAGCAGATGAGCTGAGCTTTCTCTCTCTCTCTCTCTCTCTCTGTTTCTCTCTCTGTGGCCCTCGCCTACTCTACCCTACACTCAGAATCTTATGCTTCAATAAAGTCACCTTTTAATCTTCTAAACTCCAGCTGATATAAGCCTAGCCTGTCCAGCCTTTCCTCAAAAGACAACCCACCCATTCCAGGTATTAATCTAGTAAACATTCTCTGTACTGCTTTCAACACATTTACATCCTCCTTAAATAAGGAGACCAGTAAGCTACACAGAACTCCAGATGTAGTCTCACCAATGTCCTGTATAAATGAAATATAACCTCCATACTTTTGTATTCAATTCCTTCTGCAATACATGATAACATTCGATTAGTTTCCTGATTACCTGTTGTACCTGCATCATAACCTTGTACAATTCATACACTAGCACACCCAGTTCCTCTGCATCGTAGAGCTCTGCAATCTCTCACCATTCAGATAATTCGTTTCTTTTTTATTCTTCCTATAAAATGGACAATTCCACATTTTACTCCATTTGCCACATCTTTGCCCACTAACGTAAGCTATCGATATCCCTTTGCAGCCCAATTATGTCCTCTTCACAACTTTTGTTCCGATCTGTCTTTGTTTCATCAGAAAATTTAGCAACCATACCTTGAGTCCCTTCATCCAAGTCATTTATATAAATTGTAAAAAGTTATGTCCCCAGCACTGATCTCTGTGGCACACGACTCGTTACATCTTACCAAACAGAAAATGACCCATTTTGCCTACTCTCTGTTTTCTGTTGGATAGCCAATTTTCTATCCATGTCAATATGTTACCCCTTACACCATTAGCATTTAGTTTCTGCAATGACCATTGATGTGACACGTTATCAACTGTCTTCTGGAAATCTAACTGCATTACATCCAACGGTCCCCCTTTATCCACAGAACATGTAATTTCTTCAAAGAACACCAATAAATTAGTTAAACCAGATGTTCCTTTCACAAAACCATGCTGACAATACCTGATCACTTTAAATTTCGCTACGTGCTCTGCTATAATGTCTTTAATAGCTTCTAACATCTGATCCATAGCCAGAAAGCCTTTCTCACCTGTCACAGGTCGTATGTCTACTATGTCTATTCTTATTCTGTGCTGTATTTGAACTGTTACTCCTCAATAAACTGCTTGTGACCCTTCGACCACCTTTTGGGTAATCTGGGATCTTACAGTGGTATAGGAGAGGGAACAGAGTTCATGTCAAAGTCCTGCCTCCCTTTTCTATGATCCTGCATAATGGACAGGGACTACTGGGCAGTAATGTGCTCAAAGGTTATCAGCAGTAATTGATTATCCCTATATTTGTATATTTTAGAACATTAAAACATACCCCTACTCTGGTGTCCAGTGTAACCTCAATATTCATGATTAAAATATCAGAGGAGTGTGAACCAGTCACCTCTGATCACCCTGAGGTAAAGGCGATTCTTGAGTCGGTGCTGAGTGTATTCACAACTCATAAAGATAACTGTGGAAACATGAGCAGACCTGAAGAAATTAACTGACCATTGCATGCTCCATGAAGCAGTATTCTTACCGAGCTGAGATTATATCATATATTCTAGACACTATCATGTCATTATGATACCAGGGTGTCGTTTACAAAGACACATTCATTACTAACTGCCCCATTTGGCCGGTTACAAAACCAGATGGTAGCTGGTGACTGACCATTGACCATCACAAACTCAACTCAGTCATCCCTGTGTGAGCCCGGTTATGTGAGAGACACCCACCCTACTCTTCCGGATTCCCAGCGGCAGGGCTGTCTTCACCACCCTGGATATCTCTAATGGTTATTGTAGTATCCCAGTAAAACTAGAGAAACAATTTAAATTCACATTCACTTCTGAGGACCAGAGATACCCCTGGACATGTCTGTCAGAAGAGGTTCCACAATAACCCCACTATTCTCCACAAACATATGGCCGGGGTCCTTATGAGCCTTTCACAGTCTTCGTGCTGCTGCAATATGTCGATGATCTCCTCTTCATCACCACAGACCGTGTCCACACATTTAACCCTTTTACAGGAACGACTGCAGGTACTTTGGGAGCTGGACTAAAAGACCATCCATGTAAGGCCCAGCTGGTGTAAGATCGTGTCACCTTTCTAGGTGTCCAGATTGGCTCATCCAACATCAGCCCAGACCAACATCAAGATCAAAGAACAAAGAACAAAGAAAATTACAGCACATTAACAGGCCCTTCGGCCCTCCAAGCCTGCGCCGATCCAAATCCTCTATCTAAACCTGTCGCCTATTTTCTAAGAGTCTGTATCTCTTTAATTCCTGCCCATTCATGTATCTGTCTGGATACATCTTAAAAGACGCTATCGTGCCCGCGTCTACCATCTCCGCTGGCAACGCGTTCCAGGCACCCACCACCCTCTGTGTAAAGAACTTTCCACGCATATCCCCCCTAAACATTTCCCCTTTCACTTTGAACTCGTGTCCCCTTGTAATTGAATCCCCCACTCTGGGAAAAAGCTTCTTGCTATCCAACCTGTCTATACCTCTCATGATTTTGTACACCTCAATCAGGTCCCCCCTCAACCTCCGTCTTTCTAATGAAAATAATACTAATCTACTCAACCTCTCTTCATAGCTAGCGCCCTCCATACCAGGAAACATCCTGGTGAACCTCCTCTGCACCCTCTCCAAAGCATCCACATCCTTTTGGTATTGTGGCGACCAGAACTGCACGCAGTATTCCAAATGTGACCGAACCAAAGTCCTATACAACTGTAACATGACCAGCCAACTCTTGCACTCAATACCCCGTCCGATGAAGGAAAGCATGCCGTATGCCTTCTTGACCACTCTATTGACCTGCGTTGCCACCTTCAGGGAACAATGGACCTGAACACCCAAATCTCTCTGTACATCAATTTTCCCCAGGACTTTTCCATTTCCTGTATAGTTCACTCCTGAATTAGATCTTCCAAAATGCATCACCTCGCATTTGCCCTGATTGAACTCCATCTGCCATTTCTCTGCCCAACTCTCCAATCTATTTATATTCTGCTGTATTCTCTGACAGTCCCCTTCACTGTCTGCTACTTCAGCAAACGTAATGTCGTCTGCAAACTTGCTGATCAGACCGCCTATACTTTCCTCCAAATCATTTATGTATATCACAAACAACAGTGGTCCCCGCACGGATCCCTGTGGAACACCACTGGTCACACGTGTCCATTTTGAGAAACTCCCTTCCACTGCTACTCTCTGTCTCCTGTTGCCCAGCCAGTTCTTTATCCATCTAGCTAGTACACCTTGGACCCCATGCGCCTTCACTTTCTCCATCAGCCTACCATGGGGAAGCTTATCAAACGCCTTACTGAAGTCCATGTATATGACATCTACAGCCCTTCCCTCATCAATCAACATTGTCACTTCCTCAAAGAATTCTATTAAGTTGGTAAGACATGACCTTCCCTGCACAAAACCATGTTGCCTATCACTGATAAGCCCATTGTCTTCCAAATGGGAATAGATCCTATCCCTCAGTATCTTCTCCAGCAGCTTCCCTACCACTGACGTCAGGCTCACCGGTCTATAATTACCTGGATTATCCATGCTCTCCTTCTTAAACATGGGGACAACATTAGCAACTCTCCAGTCCTCCGGGACCTCACCCGTGGTTAAGGATGTTGCAAAGATATCTGTTAAGGCCACAGCTATTTCCTCTCTCGCTTCCCACAGTAACCAGGGATAGATCCCATCCGGACCTGGGGACTTGTCCACCTTAATGCCTTTTAGAATACCCAACACTTCCTCCCTCCTTATGCCGACTTGATCTAGAGTAATCAAACATCTGTCCCTAACCTCAACATCCGTCATGTCCCTCTCCTCGGTGAATACCGATGCAAAGTACTTGTTTAGAATCTCACCCATTGTGAGTGTCTACCCTTGTCCACCTCAAAGACTGCCCTCTGACCTATCCTCAGGCTTGTGGGTTATCAATTTCCCCTCATCCAGTGTCTACCCCTGACCACCTCAAAGACTGCCCTGTGTCCTATCCTCAGTTTAGTGGGGTATCAGCGGACCCTCATCCCTCGATTTGCTGAGGCTGTGACTCCTCTTTATGAACTACCGAATGGTGATGATGACCAGGTTTATCCCGTTTGGACTGAAGAGAACACAGAAACAGTAACACAACTAAAGAAATCTGTCGCCCAGGCAACGTGTCATATCTCACCTAACCCTGTCAATACTTTCCACATGGATTTGGCGGACACAGTGAAATGCCTGGCTGCTGTCCTATATAGAGAAAACCAGGCGAACTTACTCCCTATTGTGAATTACTGCAGAATTGTGAATGGGGCTGAACTGATTTACTCTGTTTGTGAAGGACATTTGCTAACCATGTTCTGGGGCATCAAACATTTCACTTACATCACGGGGTTCAACAGGGTGATACTGCCCAGTCCATTATAAATTTTCCCAGTATAGGAAAGTTGTTGTAATAGAATACCCATGTCATAGAGTCATAGTGGCATAGCCAATTCTAGCGCAGAATGGGTCATTTCTACTCATCGAGTCGGTGCCAGCGCTTTGTAGATAAATCAAGTCTGTCTCATTCCCCAGCTCCATGGATGTCAAGGAGCCTACAGGGTAAGATACAGCAGGAAAGGCAAGCTTATGTCCCACACAGAGATCTCAACACAACAGAAAACCAAGAGGAATATAGAATGTGGAGGCAGATATCAAAAAGGAATTTACCAAAGCAAGGAGAGATCATAAAAAAATATTGGCAAACAAAATCAACGTGAACCCATGTCTGTTTTTTTCTTTCAATACATTAAGGCTACGATGACAACAAAGGAGAGAGCAGAGCCCATTAATGACCGAAAAGGGAACTTACATGTAGGGACAGTAATTACTGATATGGTTCTTAATGAATACTTTGTAACTGTCTTCACAAAAGAGGGGAACGATGCAGATATTTCAGTTAAGGAGGAGGATTATGAATTATTGGATGTGATAAACATAGGCAGAGAGGAATTACTAATGGAATTAGCCTCTTTGAAAGTTGATAAATCACCATGGCGTGATGAAATGTACCCCAGGTTGTTAAAAGAAGCAACAGAAGAAATAGCCAAAGGTATGTCCATGATTTTCCAGTTCTCACTGGATACAGGTGTGGTGATGGAGGATTGGAGAACTGCTAACATTGAACCACTGTTTAAAAAGGGAGCGAAGGATAGACCGAATAACTACAGGCCAGTCAGTCTAACCTCAGAGTGGGAAAATTATTGTAATCCATTCTGAGCAGGAACAGAGGGACCTGGGGCTCTATATGCATTGATCTTTGAAGGTGGAAGAACATATATGGAGAGTGTTAAGGAAAGCTTATCAGATCTTGGGCTTCATGATTAGAGGCAAAGATACAAAAGCAGGGAGGTTGTGCTGAAATTTTATAAAGCATTGGTTAGGCCCCAACAAGAGAACTGTGTCCAGTTCTGGACAGCACACTTTAGGAAGGATGTGAAGGTCCGTGAGAGGGTGCCGAGGAGATTTACCAGAATGGTTTCAGGGATTGGGGGTTGGGTGGGGGGGGGGTGGGGGGCGGTGGGGCGCGGAAGCGGGATGGTTAATTACAAGGTTAGTTTGGAGAAGATGGACTTGTTCTCCCTGGAGTAAAGGAGGATGAGAGAGGTATGATTAAGGTGTACACGATTATGATAGGCTTAGATAAGATTCGATAAGCCAACTGTGGGACTGCCCCAACAACCAATTTTATCTGCAGCACCTGTGGAAGAGTCTGTCACTCCAGAATTCGCCTTTACAAGGCACTCCAGGCGCTGCTTCCCAAACCACTGACCACCACCAGGCGCTTACCCATTGTCTCCCGAGACAAGGAGGCCAAAGAAGAAGAAGATAAGATAGACAAGGAAAAACGGTTCCCATTAACTGATGAAACACGGACTCGGGGACATAGATGCAAGGTTTGGGTAAGAGATGCAGGGGGAATATGAGGAAGAACTTTTTTACACAGTGGATGTTAATGACCTGGAACTCACTGCCCGTGAGGGTGGTGGAAGCCGAGACAATAAATGATTTCAAAAGGAAACTGGATGGGCACCTGAAGGAAATGAACTTGCAGGGACACGGGGATTGGGAGGGAGAGTGGGAGTGTCTGAATTGTTCCACACAGGGGTGGCACGAAGGTGTCGAATGGCCTTCTCCTGTGTCGTAGATGTCTCTATCACTTTCTGTGACTCTATGTTAGATATGTCTCCTGCGCCGGCCTGGAAAGATCCAAATGCATGGAAGTTCAATGAAACTGTGATCTTAACAGCCACTGACAGCTATGTCCTCACCCTCGTGTGAGGCTCCAGGTCGTCTTACAGGAGGTGACACAGCTCTGTGACCACATCGTTATTGAATCAGAGTCACCTCACATACTCCTCCTGGGTTAGGTTTCGGTAGGAAAAGTGCTCTTGGAAAACCCGGGGTGGGTAGGGCAGATTCCCCTTCCTCCTCCCTCTTTACAGAGCTTCCCCTATCTGTAGCCTCTGCCACATTTGTTGTTCGTTTTACAGACCCAGAGACACTCTAACTACAGTCCACATACCTCGTCCAGAGTTGAGTCACCAGATCCTTTGTCCTCCCTGAATGTCTGCAACAGCTCACAACACAACCTCCAGAAAACCATCCACAGCACCTCCACTAACTTTACAATAGCAGAAGTAAGTCAAAAGCCCCTCACCTCCAAGTTGGATGTCTGGTCCTTTTAAATAACACGAGGGGGGGTTCCTCGTGCTGCTGAATGTATGTTCAGCTGAGAGTGACTAACACAAGCGGTCAGTGGACATGCACAGACCAAGTTTCAAAGATGTACATCAAAGCTGTCAGAATCTCTCACGGAAGTCACAATCAAACTATCCTCATATGAGCATCACATGCATGTTACAACAGGACTGGACCCTTGCCCAGCATGGGGCACTGTGCTGACAACACTAGAGCCCTGTCCAGCATGGGGCATTGTGCTGACCACACTAGCGCCCTGTCCAGCATGGGGCACTGTACTGACCACTCTAGCGCCCTGTCCAGCATGGGGCACTGTGCTGACCACACTAGCGCCCTGTCCAGCATGGGGCATTGTGCTGACCACACTAGCGCCCTGTCCAGCATGGGGCACTGTGCTGACCACACTAGAGCCCTGTCCAGCATGGGGCACTGTGCTGACCATGATAGAAGTAGCCGGCTGTGCTGTTCACGTCATTTTCTGAAACCAGGTTACCATAGCGTTGGCACCAGCGGCGCCATAGATTGAAAATCGCAGCAGGGGAAGTTAAGGATTTAAAATAACTCACTTTATAAAGGAAATTGGATGTAAAGTTGAAGGTATAAGATTTTCAAGAATATGGACAGGGGAATGAGATTAATTGGAGGGGTGAGGCCATGGAGAGATTCAAACACCAGAATGAGAATATTAAAATTAAGTTGCTGTCAGACCTGGAGTCAATGTAGATCAGTGAGCACAGGGGTGATGGGTGATCGGGATTTGGTGTGAGTTAGGATACAGGCAGCAGAGTTCTGGATGATCTGTGGTTTATGGAGTTTTATAACTGGGGGGGGGGGGTGTGACCAAGATAGTCTTGGAATAGTCAAGTGTGGATTTAGCAAAGGTACAGATGAGGGTTTATGCAGCAGGTGGGCTGAGGCAGAGGTGGAGACGGGTGATATTACAGAGGTGGGAGTAGGCACGGCTGATGATGGAGAAAAAATGGAGATGAACTCAGCTCAGGTTTATATAGAACACAGAGGTTGTAAACTGTCTGGTTCTGCCTCAGTCATTAGCCAGGGTGGAGAATGAGTTTGACAGATAGGGGATGGAGTTTGTATGGAAACCAATGAACTGGCTTCAGTCTTCCCAAAGTTTACATTACAGAACCGTATTTCAGTGAAACAGGGTTGACAGATCTCCTGGCTGGAAATAGAAACAGCAGCAGAAGAAATGATGAGAGAGTAAATGACAAGAACTGTAATACTATTAGCAATGGTTTATAGAGCTAATAGTTGGAGATAGAGATTCACCAAGAATAATAACAGAAGTAAGCAGGGCAGAGTAAATGACTGGAGCAGTAATGCAGTTAAAAAACGGTTGATATAATTAATAGCTAGACAGAGAGAGAGAGACTTACCAGGGATACCAACAATAGCGAGGATAGGATAGTAAATGTATTGAATAATCTTAAGTGCGCGATGGATCCGAGAATTTAATGAGAGCCGATCATAATATGTAGAAAGAATGTAAATATCCCAGGATAAACTCCTGTCCGCTGTTGTAATATTCCAATCTATTGTTCTCAGATTCTGATCCATCCTCTCCCTCTCTCTAGAGCTGCTGATCCCTGTTCGTGCCGGGGTTATGGTCCAGCTCACAGTATGGGATCACACATTGAAAGGAGTCCCGTTTTAATAGAAGATGGAAACCCTCCAGTGACACAATTAGGATCCATGGAGACTGACATTAATTACAGTCACTGAACAAACAGGTTCAGTTAACCACTTTCAATCCAGCACTTTCTGTATCACAATAAAGTAAAACATTTACCCAGTCTGGATGGGATGTATGAGGGTTGCTGAGGGAAGGAATGGTGGAAATAGCAGAGGCACTGGCCAGAATCATTCAATTCTCCTTGGATATGGGAGTGGTGACAGAGGACTGGAGGTTGCAAATGTTACAACCTGTTGAAAAAAGGACAGATAGGATAAACTCTACAATTATTGACCAATCAGACCGGTGTCATCAGTGGGGAAAAATCTAGAGGTGACAACCCAGGAGAAAAATATTTGTTACTTGGAAAACCATTGGTTTGTAACTGTCTAGTAACATGGATATGCTGAAGGACAATCATGTCTGGCAAAATTCAACAACAACAACTTATATTTATATAATGCCTTTAACATTGTAAAACATCCCAAGGTGCTTCACAGGAGCATTACGAAGCAAAGTATAACGCTGAGACACAACAGGAGATATTAGGTCAGATGACCAACAGCTCAGTCAAAGAGGTAGGTTTTAAGTTGTGTCTGAAAGGAGGAAAGCGATGTGGAGAGGCGAAGAGGTGTAGGGAAGATATTACACAGCTTCGGGACCCGTCAGCTGAAGGCACGGCCGCCAGTGGTGCAGTGATTAAAATCAGGGATGCACAAGAGAGCAGAATTAGAGGAACACAGATATCTCGGTGTGTTGTGGTGCTGGAGGAGATAACAGAGGTAGGGAGGGACGAGGCCATGGAGGGATGTCAAAACAAGGCGGCGAATTTTAAAATCAAGACATTGCTTGACTGGGAGACAATGTCGGTCTTTGGTTGATGAACCGGACTTGGTGTAAGCTAAGACATGGGCAGCAGATTTTTGGATGACCTCACGTTTACAAGAGAGTAGATGTGGGCGATCAGCCAAGAGTGAGATGTAATAGTCACATCTAGAGGTGACAAAGGCACGAATGAGGTTTCAGCAGCAGATGGACTGAGACATGGTGAAGTCGGGTGATGTTACTGAGGTGGAAATAGGCGGTTGTAATTATATCCTGAGAATGAGGTTAAAGCTCATTTTGTGGCGAAATGTGACACCAAGGTTGCAAACAGACTGTCTGAATCTCAGACTGTCACCAGGGAGAGGGATGGAATCAATAGCAAGGGAACAGAGTTGGAGTGGGGAGTCAAAACAATGATTTCAGTCTTCCCAATATTTAATATTGGCTAAGGAACAGTGAACAGAGAGAAGTAGTGAAACGTTGTTGATCAGACTCGATGGGAGTATACAGTGGTGTTCCCCAGGACTCGGTATTAGGATCGCTGCTCTTTTTGCTCTTGGAAAACACGAGGTGGGTAGGACAGAGACCCCTCCTCCTCCCGCTTTACAGAGCTTCCCCTCTCTGCAGCCTCTGCTCCATTTGTTGGTCATGTTACAGACCCAGAGACACTGCAACTACAGTCCCCATACCTCGTCCAGAGTTGGGTCACCAAATCCTCTGCCGTCCCTGAATGTCTGCAGCAGCTCACAACACAACCTCCAGAAAACCATCCACAGCACCTCCACTAACTTTACAATAGCAGAAGCAAGTCAAAAGCCCCTCAACTGTAAGTTGGATGCCTGGTCCAGCAGTGCAGCTCACACCATTTTATTGATCCAAACTTCCATAGCACAAGTGGAGCTGGAGAGATGAAATGTGTGGTCAGGGAGAGACAGAGGGAAACAAACTCACTTTAAAAAGTGAATTAGAAAAAGACTTTAATATGAACACGTTTCAGGAATATTGGAAATGGACAGGGGATTGGGATAATCAGAGCGGTGAGGCCATGAAGGGATTTGATCATACGATTGAGAATATTAAAATTAAAGTGTTACTGGACCAAGAGTCAATGTAGGTCAGTGAGCACAGGGTTGTTGGGTGAACAGAATTTGGTATAAATTAGAAGATGCCAGCAGAGTTTTGGATGACCACAAAGTTACAGTGAGTAGAATGTGGGAGGCCAGCCAGGAGTGTGTTAGAATAGTCAAATCTCGAGGTAGAAAGGCATGGATGAGGGTTTCAGCAGCAGATGAGCTGAGCTCTATCTCTCTCTCGCTCTTTCTCTTTCTCTCTTTCTGTTTCTCTCTTTGTCGCCTTCACTTGCTCTGCCCCCCTCTGGATCTTATATGTTTCCATCAAGTCGCCTATTAATTCCCTCAACTCCAGCTGATGTAAGCCGATCCTTTCCAGCCTTTCTGCATAAGACAGCACACCCATTCCAGATATTAGTCTAGTAAACCTTCTCTAAACTGCTTCCAACGCATTTACATCCTTCCTTAAATAAGGAGACTAATACTGTACACAATACTCTAGTTCTGAAGAAGTGTCACTGACCCAAAACGTTAATTCTGCTTCTCTTTCCACAGATGCTGCCAGACCTGCTGAGTGGTTCCAGCACTTTTTGTGTTTATATTAATTAGCAATTCTCGCCTGCGCTCTGTTTCCTGTTCGCTAGCCAATCTTCTATCCATGCCAATATGTTGCCCCCTTAACCATGAGCTTTTATTTTCCGCATTGACATTTGATGTGACACATTATCAAATGCCTTCTGGTAATCTAAGTCCAGTACATCCACCGGTTCCCCTTTAGCCACCGCACATGTTACTTCTTCAAAGAACTCCAATCAATTGGTTAAACATGATTTCCCTTTCACAAAACCATGTTGACTCTACCTGATCACCTTGAATTTTTCTATGTGCCCTGCTATAGCGTCTTTCACTCTCACTTCCAATAACTAATCTGTAGCCAGAAAGCCATCACCTGTTACAGGTCATATGTCTCCTGTTTCTAATCTGATTTTGTGCTGCATTTGAACTGTCATTACTCAATTAACTGCTTGTGACTCTTCTCCCTCCTTTTGGTTAATCTGTGACCGTTGATCAGATCTTACAGTTGTGTAGGAGAGCGTTCACAGAGATCTGGATCATCGGCTTGGCTCACTTGGTTTGTGAGAAATGACAAACTCAGTTGAGCGATCTTTGCTGGGAATGGGTAGGAGATTTGGAGACAGAGAGAGATTACAATCGGCCAGATGCCTGTGGTTATTGCAAAGTCTACGTAGGAATTTTGTGACAGAGAGCTGGAGAGAGAGAATGTGCACTCTAAAACATGTGATTAGCGTTGGGACTGGCTCAGAAATCTCGAAGCTGGTGGCATTGGCAAATTTGGAGATTCTACTCTGTATTCCAAGAACTAAGTCATTTATATACCGCAAAATCACAATGGCCCCAACACTGAACTTTGGGGAACTCCCACTGTCTACCATCCTCCAAACTTCAAAACAACCATTTATTACCACTCGCTGTTTTCTATCCTTAATCCAATTTGACAATGATCCTCTTATTCCATGAGCCTCAATTTTGCTAACCAGCCTTTTACGTGGTACCTTATCAAACACGTTCTTAAAATACATATACACAAAATCCACGGCATTCCCTTCATCAACCGTCTCTGTTACATGATCGAAAACATCAAGTAAATGAGTGAAGTATGATCTACCTTTACTGGAGTGTGTACGAGATGGGTTTCTGGAGCAGAACATTGAAGGACTAAGAATCGGGCTATTTTATGTAACGAGAAAGGATTAGTTTATAACACTGCTATAAAGGAGCTTTTGGGAAATAATGACCATATTATGATAGAATTTCACATTCCATTTGAATGTGATAAATCTGAAACCAGGGTGTTCAATCTGAACAAGGGAAACCATGAAGGTACGGGGGCAAATTGTCAATTTAGTGTTAGCAAAGAGGTAGTACTTGAAAATGTAACTGGATTGAAGGCTGATAAATCCCTGGACCAGATGAGCTACATCCCAGAGTGTTAAAGGAGGTGGCATTATAGATGGTGGATGTATTTATGGGAATCGTTCAAATTTCTCGATTCGGGAAGAGTTCCTGAGGACTGGTAAGTAACAAATGTAACCCCACTATTTAAGAAGGGTGGGAGAGGGAGAATGAGAACTGCAGGCCTGTTAGTTTAACATCAGTAATAGGGAAAATGTTAGAATCTATTGTCAAGGATGTGATAACTGGACACTTCGAAAATAATAGTAAAATTGGCAGAGTCAACGTGGATTTATGAAAGGGGTATTATGTTAGAATTAGAATTAGAATTAGAACATTACAGCGCAGTACAGGCCCTTCGGCCATCGATGTTGCGCGGACCTGTGTAACAAACCTGTTGAAGTTTCTTGAGGATGTTACTTGCTGCATTACTAAAGGAGAACCAGCAGGTGTGGTGCATTTGGACCTATTTTGGTAAGGTCCCACACAGGTGATTAGCAAATAAAATTACAGCACATGGAATTGGGGGCAATATGCTGGTATGGATCGAGAACTGGTTAGCAGACAGAAAACAGAGAGCAGGAATAAACGGGTCATTCTCCGGATGGCAGGATGTTACTAGTGGGTAACACAAGGATCAGTACTAGGGCCACTGCTGTTCACAATCTATACAAATAATTTGAATTTGGGGACCAAATGTAATACTTACAAATTTGCTGATGACACAAAACTAGGTGGGAAAGTAGGTTGTGAAGAGGATGCAAGGAGGCTTCAAGTGGATTTGGACAGGATAAGTGAGTGGGCAAGAACATGGCAGCTGGAATATAATATGAATAAGTATCAAGTGCTCCACTCCGGTAAAACAAAAACAGAAAGACAGAATATTTCTGGACTGGAGAGAGGTTGCGACGTGTTGATTTTCAAAGAGACCTGTGTTTCCTTGTGCATGAGTCACTGAAAGCAAATGTGCAGGTGCACCAATCAATTTGGAAGGCAAATGGTATGTTGGCCTCCATCTCAAATGGGTTTTGAATCCAGGAGTAAAGATGTCTGGCTGCAATTGTATCCCGCCTTGCTGAGACTGCACCTGGAGTATTGCGTACAGTCTTGGTCTCCTTGTCGAAAACAACAAAGAACAAAGAACAGTACAGCACAGGAACAGGCCATTCGGTCCTCCAGGCCTGTGCCGATGTTGATGCCTGCCCAAACTAAAACCTTCTGCACTTCCGTGGTCCGTATCCCTCTATTCCTATCCTATTCATGTATTTGTCAAGATGCCTCTTAAACGTCGCTATGGTACCTGCTTCCACCACCTCCCTCGGCAACAAGTTCCAGGCACTCACCACCCTCTGTGTAAAGAACTTGCCTCGCACATCCCCTCTAAACTTTGCCCCTCTCACCTTAAAACTATGTCCCCTTTTAACTGACTCTTCCACCCTGGGAAAAAGCTTCTGAATATCCACTCTGTCCTTGCCGCTTATAAATTTGTAAACCTCTATCATGTCGCCCCTCCACCTCCGTCCTTCCAGTGAAAACAATCCGAGTTTATCCAACCTCTCCTCATAGCTAATGCCCTCCAGACCAGGCAACATCCTGGTAAACCTCTTCTGTACCCTCTCCAAAGCCTCAACTTCCTTCTGGTAGTGTGGCGACCAGAATTGCACACAATATTCGAAGTGTGGCCGAACTAAAGTTCTGTATAGCTGCAGCATGACTTGCCTATTTTTATACTCTGTGCTTCGACCGATGAAGGCAAGCATACCGTATGCCTTCTTGACTACCTTATCCACCTGCGTTGCCACTTTCAGTGACCTGTGGATCTGCACGCTCAGATCTTTTTGCCTGTCAATACTCCTAAGGGTTCTGCCATTTACTGTATACCTCCCACCTGTGTTAGACCTTCCAAAATGCGTTACCTCACATTTGTCCGGATTAAACTCCATCTGCCATTTCTCTGCCCAAGTCTCCAACCGATCTATATCCTGCTGTATCCTCTGACAATCCTCATCACTGTCCGCAACTGCACCAACCTTTGTGTCATCCACAAACTAATTATCAGACCAGCTACTTTTTCCTCCAAATCATTTATATATACTACAAACAGCAAAGGTCCCAGCACTGATCCCTGCAGAACACCACTAGTCACATTCCTCCATTCAGAAAAGCACCCTCTGTCTTCTATGACTGAGCCAGTTATGTATCCATCTTGCCAGCTCCCCTCTGATCCCATGTGACTTCACCTTTTGTACCAGTCTGCCATGAGGGACCTTGTCAAAGGCTCACTGAAGTCCATCTAGATAACATTCACTGCCCTTCCTTCATCAATCATCTTCGTCACTTCCTCAAAAAACACGATCAAATTAGAGAGACGCGACCTCCCCTTCACAAAACCATGCTGCCTCTCGCTAATAAGTCCATTTGTTTCCAAATGGGAGTAAATCCTGTCCCGAAGAATCCTCTCTAATAATTTCCCTACCACTGACGTAAGGCGAACCGGCCTATAATTTCCTGGATTATCCTTGCTACCCTTCTTAAACAAAGGAACAACATTGGCTATTCGCCAGTCCTCTGGGACCTCAACTGTAGCCAATGAGGATGCAAAGATTTCTGTCAAGGCCCCAGCAATTTCTTCCCTTGCCTCTCTCAGTATTCTGGGGTAGATCCCACCAGGCCCTGGGGACTTATCTACCTTAATGCTTTGCAAGACACCCAACACATCCTCCTTTTTGATAATGAGATGAATGAGACTATCTGCACTCCCTTTCCTCGGCTCATCATCCACCAAGTTCTTCTCCTTGGTGAATGCTGATGCAAAGTACTCATTTAGTGCCTCGCCCATTTCCTCTGGCTCCACACATAGATTCCCTTCTCTGACCTTGAGTGGGCCAACCCTTTCCCTGGTTACCCTCTTGCTCTTTATATACGTATATAAGGCCTTTGGTTTTTCCTTAATCCTGTTTGCCAATGTCTTCTCATAACCCCTTTGAGCCCTCCTGACTCCTTGCTTAAGTTCCTTCCTACTGTCTTTATATTCCTCAAGGGATTCGTCTGTTCCTAGTCTTCCAGCTCTTATGAATGCTTCCTTTTTCTTTTTGACAAGGCTCACAATATCCCGCGTTATCCAAGCTTCCCGAAACTTGCCAAACCTATCCTTCTTCCTCACAGGAACATGTTGGTCCTGGATTCTAATCAGCGGACGATTGAAAGACTCCCACATGTCAGATGTTGATTTACCCTCAAATAGTCGTCCCCAATCTAAATTCTTCAGTTCCTGCCTAATATTGTTATAATTAGCCTTCCCCCAATTTAGCACTTGCAGCCGAGGACTACTCTTATCCTTATCCACAAGTACCTGAGAACTTATGGAATTATGGTCACTGTTCCCGAAATGCTCCCCGATGAAACTTCGACCACCTGGCCGGGCTCATTCCCCAATACCAGGTCCAGTACGGCCCCATTCTTAGTTGGACTATCGACGTATTGTTTCAAGAAGCCCTCCTGGATGTTCCTTACAAATTCTACCCCATCCAAGCCCCTAGCACGAAGTGAGTCCCAGTCAATATCGGGGAAGTTAAAATCCCCCACCACTACAACCCTGTTACCTTTACATCTTTCCGAAATCTGTCTACATATCTGCTCCTCTACCTCCTGCTGGCTGTTGGGAGACCAGTAGTCAACCCCCAACATCGTGACTGCACCTTTCCTATTCCTGAACTCCACCCATATTGCCTCGCTTCATGACCCCTCCGTGGTGTCCTCCCGCAGTGCAGCTGTGATATTCTCCTTAACCAGTAATGCAACTCCCCCACCCCTTTTACATCCCCCTCGTTCCCGCCTGAAGCTTCTAAATCCTGGAACATTTAGCTGCCAATCCTGTCCCCCCCTCAACCATGTCTCTGTAATAGCAACAACATCATAGTTCCAAGTACTAATCCATGCTCTAAGATCATCTGCCTTACCTGTTATACTTCTCACATTGAAAGAATTGCACTTCAGACCACCAGTCCCGCTGTGCTCTGCAACATCTCCCTGCCTGCTCTTCCTCTTAGTCTTACTGTCCTTACTGTCCTAGTTCCCCCTCATTTATTTCACTTGCTGTCCTACTGCTCTGGTTCCCACCCCCCTGCCACACTAGTTTAAACCCTCCCGAGTGACGCTAGCAAACCTCGCAGCCAGGTTATTTGTGCCCCTCCAGTTCAAATGCAACCCGTCCTTCTTGTGCAGGTCTCATCTGTCCCTGAAGAGATCTCAATGGTCCAGATATCTGAAACCCTCCCTTCTACACCAGCTGTTCAGCTCCGTGTTTAGCTGCACGAGCTTCCTATTTCTAGCCTCATTGGTACGTGGCACAGAAGGATATATTTGCCATGCAGGGATTGCAACTGAGGTTCAGCAGGATATCCATGGGATGGCAGGATTGTCTTATGAGGAGAGATTGAGAAAAATGGGCCTGTATTCTCTCGCATTTCAAAAAATGAGCAGTGATCTCATACAAAATTCTTACAGGGGGTGATGGGGTGGCTGCAGATCGGATTTTTCCCCTGTCTGGTGAGTCTACAACCAGGGGACATAAACTCAGAATAAGGGGCAGGAAAATTAAGACTGAGATGAAGAAGAATAACTTCACTCAGAGGGTGGTAAATCTTTGGAATTCACTACCACAGAGGGTGTGGAAGCTCAATATTGAGCATGTTCAAGACAGAATTCAATGGATTTCGGGAGACAAATGACATCAAGGGATACAGGGATAGCACGGGAATGTGGCGTTTAGGTAGATGATTAGCCATGATCTAATTGAATGACAGAGCAGTGTCGATGGGCTGAATGGCCTACTCCTGCTCCTATGTTCCTGCAAACACGTGCTTGCTATCCTTCATTCCCTCAAACCTCTCCAAGTTTCTGTTGATTTCTTCTCTAATTATTGTTTGCAGAACATTACCCTCTACTGATGTTAAACTAATTGGTCTGTAATTGCTAGGACTGTGCTCACAACATCATTAAAAATATGCAGATTTAAGGTAATTGGCAAAGAACCAGAGACAAATTGAAGAGAATTTTCTGACACAGTGATTTGCCAAATTTAGAGCCCCCGGTTGTCTAGAAACATACAGAAACATAAATCAGAAAAATAAAGCTTATGATAGTCACAAACAAATAATAATTTAGAAAGCTGAGAGGAGTAAAGAAAGTGCAGGGGTGAAGTAAAGAAAGGAAATTAGAAAAGCAAAGAGAGGGCATGAAAAAATATTGGCATATAAAATCAAGGAAAACCCAAAGATGGTTGATCAGTACATTAAGAATAAAAGGATAACTAAGGAAAGGGGAGGACATATCAGAGATGTACAAGGTAGTTTGTGCATGGTTGCAAAAGATGTTGGCAGGGTCCTTAATGGATTTTATGTCTCCGTCTTCACAAAGTAAAGGGATGATGTAGACATTGTAATTAAAGAGGAGGAGTGTGAAATATTAGATACAATCAGCATAATGAGAGAGGAATTACTCGAGGGTCTGAAATCCTTGAAAGTGGATAAATCGCCAGGGCAGGATGGATGGTATCCCGGGCTGTTAAAGGAAGCGAGGGAGGAAATAGCAGATACTCTGAGGATCATCTTCACATTCTCACTAGATACAGGCGAGGCATTAGACGATTGGAGGTCTGTGAACATAGTGCCAGTGTTTAAACATAGTGCAAAGGTTAGGCCAAATAATTATAGGCTGGTCAGTCTGACCGAAAGGCCCGCTACCCGACACAAACCCGATGAGACCCGACGTCATATGTCGGGTTCGGGTCGGATCGCTCTTCCGGATCCGGTTTTCGGGCTCGGGTTGGGTCGAATACACACAGTACTACCTTTTGCTCGGCTGGGAATGAAAGAGAAGTTGAGTAAGTAAGCATCAACATTTGAAAAGCCTGCCAGAGCTGGGAGTCTGTGACGTCAAGGAGGGAAACGTGCATCTGGACTCAACAGACTGTGAGTCTGCGCAGTGAGAAAGTGAGTGTTTCTATGATGTCACGGCGCTCATGATGCAGCTTCCTTCCATTCCATCCAAAAGTGCTAAGTACAGTGAGTGCAATATGGTCGGGTCAGGCTCGGGCCGGCTCGGACTCGGGTCCAATGTGGTTCTGTGAGGTTTAGTCGGTTTTATTTCCAGACCCGAGCAGGCCTTTAGATTAGATTAGAGATACAGCACTGAAACAGGCCCTTCGGCCCACCAAGTCTGTGCCGAACATCAACCCCCCATTTATACTAATCCTACACTAATCCCATATTCCTACCAAACATCCCCAAATGTCCCTATATTTCCCTACCACCTACCTACACTAGTGACAATTTATAATGGCCAATTTGCCTATCAACCTGCAAGTCTTTTGGCTTGTGGGAGGAAACCGGAGCACCCGGTGAAAACACACGCAGACACAGGGAGAACTTGCAAACACCACACAGGCAGTACCTGGAATCGAACCCGGGTCCCTGGAGCTGTGAGGCTGCGGTGCTAACCACTGCGCCATTGTGCCGGACATCGGTGGGCAAATTATTAGAATCAATTCTCAGAGCTACGATAAACTGTCACTGAGAAAGGCAAAGATTAATCAGGGATAGTCAGCATGGATTTGTTAAGGGAGGGTCTTGTCTTACTAACATAACTAAGTTTTTTGAGGAAGGAGCAAAAAGGATTGATAAAGGTAGTGCAGTGGATGTGGTCTACATGGATTTTAGTAAGGCGTTTGACAAGGTCCCACATGGCAGACTGATCAGAACAGTGAAAGCTCATGAGATACAGGGGAATGTGGCAAGTTGGATCCAAAATTGGCCCAATGTCAGGAAACAAAGGGTAATGGTCGACAGATGTTTCTTGTGAATGGAAAGCGGTGCCTAGTGGCGTTCCCAGGTCTCAGTGTTGGGTCCCTTGCAATTTGTGATAGATATTAATGCTTTGGACTTAAATGTGGGAGGCATGATTGGAAAATTTGCTGATGACACAAAAATTGGTCATGTAGTTGATAGTGAAGAGGATAGCTGTGGACTCCAGAATGATATCAATGGTTTAAATGGTTTGGTTGAGTGGGCGAAAAAGTGGCAAATGGAAGTCAATCTGGGGAACTGTGAGGTAATGCAGTTGGGAAGGGCAAATAAAGCGAAGGAATACACAACAGACAGGAGGATAGTGAAAGGGGTAGAAGATGTTAGAGACCTTGGAGTGTTTGTCCACAGTTCCTGAAAGGTGGCAAGACAGGTAGACAGAGTGGTGAAGAAGGCATATGGAATGCTTTCCTTCACTGGCGGATATATAGAATACAAAAGGAGGGATGTAATTCTGGAATTGTATAAAACACTGGTTAGGCCACAGCTGGAGTATTGTGTACAGTTCTGGTCACCACATTACAGGAAGGACATAATTGCTTTGGAGAGAGTACAGAGAAGATTTTCAAGAATGTTGCCAGTGATGGAAAATTGCATCCATGATGAAAGATTGGATAGGCTAAGATTGTTTTCTTTAGAACAGAGGAGACTGAGGGGTGCCTTGATTGAGGTGTACAAAATTATGAGGGGCCCAGGTAGAGTAGTCAGGAAGGACATGTTTCCCCCATTGGAGAGGTCAATTACCAGGGAGCACAGATTTAATTGATTGGTAGACGGATCAAAGGGGACGTGAGGACAAACATTTTCACCCAGAGGGTGGTGGGTGTCTGGAATTCACTGCCAGGAACGGTGGTGGAGGCAAAAACCATCAAAGATTTTAAAAGGTACCTGGACCTACACCTGAAGTGCTGCAACTGGCAAGGCCATGGAGCAGCGGCTGGAAGATGGGATTAGATTTGGCGGCTAATTTTTTTCAGCCAGCAGAGACACATTGGGCTGAATAGCCTCCTTTTGTGCCATAACCCTTCCATGGATATTTGGTCCTATCGGTCTGTGGGTGGGATCTGGAATTCAATGCCTGAAATCATGGTGGAAGCAGATTCAATAATATCTTTCAGAAGGGAATTTAACAAAAACTTGACAAGGAAAAAAAAAGTCAACAGGAGTCTGGGGAAAGAGGAGGGAGTGGGACTAATTAGTTAGCTCTTTAAAGGAGACAGCACTGATACAATGGACATTCTGTGCTGCATCAATCTATGATTATATGAACAAGGGACAAAGAGAGAGAGGTAGAAAGCGTGAAAGAGAAAAGGAAAATAGATACAGAGTTAAAGAGAAGTTTCTACCAGTTTTCAGGGGTTGGGACTGTGATTCGTGATCTGCCCGTGCCCATTCCTGTTGAGGCAGGTGACACACAGACTTCCTGCTGCCTCCTCATTTGCATGAATTCTACGTACCGCCTAGGGTGACCCGCGCTGCTGTCTGTCTGCAAGCTGAACAGGGACGTAACTGTGTTTGAGGCTGGCACGTGCTTCAGCCAGGATTCAGCTCTGAATGGTAGTCTGTCCCTCTTAAAGGGAAGCTGCACTGAATCACAGGAGGCTGCTGCTGACTGTGAATGCTGCAAATGGAGACAAGGTAAATGGAATACTAGGGCAGAGAGAGGGCTGTGCTGTTCACGGATGTCGTGCTGGAGGCCTTAGTCATGGAGGTTGACCGGAGGAGAGAGGCCATGTTTCTGTGGGGTGGGGCGGAGACCCTCAAGGAACGTCTTCCGAAGGGAATGGGAGCAGGTGGCCAGGGAGGTCAATGCAAGAAGTATGGCCCCAAGGACCTGGCAGCAGAGCCAGAAGAAGTTTGATGAGCTCACACAGGTGGTGAATGTCAGTGAATTCATTGCTACATGGCATATCCTACCCCCTACATCACCAACCTCTCACACTGCTCAATGTACCACACCCCCATCACTTAGTTTCAAAGACGTGTATCAAAGCTGCTGGAATGGCTGATTGGTGTCAGATCAAATCCCTCTGCACACTACCAGCACATACTTGGTGAACAGGGACGAGAGCCCTGCTTAGCATGGAGCACTGGAAGTGACCGGCAGCTCAGCTGATACCATTTTATGGATCCAAACGTCCATGGCATTGGGCCCAGTGACACTGCAGAGCTGAGAATACCTGCCATAGACCGAAACAGAGGGAAAGAAGCCTTCTTTTAAATCGGAATTGAAGAAAAGACTTGAAGGCAGGAATATGGGAATGGACAGGGCAATGGGACTAATTGAGGATGAGATTCAAACACAAGAATGAAAATATTAAATTTAAGGTGCTGCTGGTCCCGTAGCTAATGTAGATCAGTGAGCACAGGGGTGATGGGTGATCAGGATTTGGGGTGATGGGTGATCAGGATTTGGTGCGAATTAGTTTACAGGCAGCAGAGTTCTGGATGGGCAGTGGTTTATGGAGGTTTATAACTGGGAGGGTGACCAGGATAGAACTGGAATAGTCAAGTGTGGATTTAACAGATTTAAAGATTGATGAAGACAAATGTAGGTCCCTTACCGTCAGAAACAGTGGAATTAATTATGGGGAACAAAGAAATGGCTGACCAACTAAATGCATACTTTGGTTCTGTCTTCACAAAGGAGAACACAAATATCATACCAGAAATGTTGGGGAACACGGGGTTTAGTGAGAGAGAGTAACTTAAGGAAATCTGTATGAGTAGAGAAATGGTGTTGGGGAAATTGATGGTATTGAAGGCCGATAAATTCCCAGGGCCTGATAATCTACATCTCAGAGTGCTGAAGGAAGTGATCCTAGAAATAATGGATGCATTGGTGGTCATCTTCCAAAATTCTATACATTCTGGATCATTTCCTAACGATTGGAATGTAGCTAATGTAACCCCAGGGAGGTTGAGAGAAAGCAGGGAATTATCGACAAGTCAGCCTGACGTCGGTGGTGGGGAAAGTTCTAGAGTCCATTATCAAAGATTTTATAGAGGAGCACTTGGAGAAAAGTGGTTGAATCGGACAGAGTCAGCATGGATTTACGAAAGGGAAATCACGCTTGACAAATCTACAAGAATTCTTCGAGGATGTAACTAGTAGATGGGGAGCCAGTGGGTGTGGTTTATTTGGACTTTCAGAAGGCTTTCGGCAAAGTCCCACGTAACACATTAGCCTGTAAAATTAAAGCGCATGAGATTGGTGCTGGTGTATTGTGATATATAGAAAATTGGTTGGCAGACAGGAAGCCCAAGAGTAGGAATAAATGGGTCTTTTATTCCGAATGGAAGGCTATTCACCTGCTAATGTCACTAGTGGGGTACCATAGGGATTGGTGATAGGACCCCAGCTATTCACAATATATCTTACTGATTTCGGTGAGGGATCTAAATGTAATATCTCCAAATTTGCAGATGACACGAAACAGGGTGGGAGGGTGAGTTGTGAGGAGGATGCAGAGAGGCTTCAGGGTGATTTGGACAAATTGAGTGAGTGGGCTAATGCATGGCAGATGCAGTACAATGTGGATAAATGTGAGGTTAATCACTTTGGTAGCAAAAGCAGGAAGGCAGATTATTATCTGAATGGCTATAAACTGAAAGAGGGGAATATGCAAGGAGAGCTGGGTGTTCTCGTACACCAGTCACTGAAGGTAAGAATGCAGGTGCAAAGGACATTAAAGAAGGCAAATAGTATGTTGGCCTTCAGAGCGAGATGATTCGAGTACAGGAGCAGGGATGTCTTGTTGCAATTATTCAGGGCCTTGGTGAGGCCACACCTGGAATATTGTGTACAGTTTTGGTCTCCTTATTTAAGGAAGGATGTTATTGCTATAGGTTTACCAGACTGATTCCCTGGATGGCGGGACTGACGTATGAGGAGAGATTGAGTCGGTTAGAATTATGTTCGCTGGAGTTCAGAAGATTGATGGGGATCTCATAGGAACCTATAAAATTCTAACAGGACTTGACAGAACAGATATTGGAAGGATGTCCCCGATGGTGGGGAAGTCCAGAACCAGTGATCGTCGTCTAAGGATACGGGGTAAACCTTTCAGGACTGATATGCAAAATTTCTACACCCAGAGAGTGGTGAGCCTGTGGAATTCGCTGCTGCAGAAAGCAGTTGAGGCCAAAACATTGCATGTTTTCAAGAAGGAGTTAGATATAGCTCTCAGGATGAAAGGGATCAAAGGAAATGGGGGGAAAGCGCAAACAGGTCGCTGAGTTGGACGATCAGTCATGATCATAATGAATGGCGGGGCAGGCTCGAAGGGCCGAATGGCCTACTCCTGCACCTATTTTCTATGTTTCTATGTTAACAACGGCACAGATGAGGGTTTATGTAGCAAATGAGCTGAGGCAGACGGGTGATATTACAGAGCTGGTAGTAGGCAGGGTAGGTGATGGAGAGAATAAGGGTTCAGAACTCAGCTCAGGGTTAAATAGAACACAGAGGATGCAAACTGTCTGGTTCAACCTCAGATATTAGCCTGTTAGGGGTACGTCGTTCATGGAGATGGACAAAATTTCCGAAGGAGACCGATTGCACAAGCTCCACTCTTCCCAAAATTAAAATTGTAAGAACATTATTTCAGTGAAACGCGGTTTACAGATCACATAGCGGGAAGTAGGGACTTAGCAGGGGCAGCAACAGCAGAAAACATGGTAGAGTAAATTCCATGAACTCTAATACAAGTAGCAATGGTTTATAGAGCTCATAGCTGGAGATAGAGTTTTCCAGGGATAACAAAAGTAACAAGGAGGGCAGAGTAAATGACAAGAACAGTAATGTTGCGAAACTTGGTTTATAACATTCATAGCTGGATAGAGAGACTTACCAGGGACACTGATAATAGCAAGGATGGGATAGTAAATGTGTTGCATAATCTTCAATACAAGTTAGATCCGATAGTCTAATGGGAACCGATCATAATTGGCAGAAAGATAGTCAAACTCCCAAATGAAACTCCTGCCCATTGTTGTAACATTCCAGTCTGTTGTTCTGAGATTCTGACCCATTGTTGTAACATTCCAATCTATTGTTCTCAGATTCTGAACCATTGTTGTAACATTCCAATCTATTGTTGTCAGAGTCTGACCCATTGTTGTAACATTCCAGTCAATTGTTCGCAGATTTTGATCCATTGTTGTAACATTCCAATCTATTGTCCTCATATTCTGACCCATTGTTGTAACATTCCAGTCAATTGTTCTCAGATTCTGATCCATTGTTGGAACATTTCAATCTATTGCTCTCAGATTCTGATCTATCCTCTCCCTTTCTCTGGAGCTGCTGATCCCTTTTAGTGCCAGAGCTGATGCTCCCGCTAACACTATGTGATAACACATTGAAAGCAGTCCCTTATTAATAGCAGAGGGAAACCCTCCAGTGACACGATTATAGTCCATGGAGACTGACATTAATTACAGTCACTGAACAAACAGTTTCAGTTAACCCCTTTCAATCAAACACTTTTTGTACCACAATAAAATAGAACATTTACCCTGTCTGAATGGGATGTATAAGGATTACGGAGGGAAGGAATGGTGGGAATAGTAGAGGCACATGACAGAATCTTTCACTTCTCCTTGGATATGGGAGTGGTGACAGAGGACTGGAGGTTTGTAAATGTTACACCCTGGTTACAAATGGAGAGATGGAGTAAACCCTGTTCTGTTCAGTCAATCTGACGTCAGTGGTGGGGAAATTTCACAACCCAGGGCAGAAATATTCGTTGGTTGGAAAAGCACAGCATAATACATTTCAAGCAGCACAGATATACCAATGAAAAATCATGTCTGGCAAACTTCAACAAGAACTTATCCTAAGGTAAGCAGCATTATGAAACAAAGTATAACACTGAACCACAAATGCAGATATTCGGTTAGGAGACCAAAAGCTTGGTCAAAGAGGTAGGATTTAAAGGACTGTCTTAAAGGATACAAGTGAGGTGGAGAGGTAGAGCTGTATAGGGAGGATATTCCCGAGCTCGGGACCGAGGCAACTGAAGGTGCAGACAGCTATGGGGGAGTAATTAATATCAGGAATGCACAACAGGCCAGAATTATTGGAGCAGAGATATCTCAGAGGGTTGTCGGGCAGGAGGAGATTACAGAGATAGTGAGGGGTAAGACCATGGACGGATTTGAAAACATGATTGAGAATTTTAAAATAAAGGCATTGTTTGACTGTGAGGTGATGTAGGTTAGTGATCGGGGAATGGGACTTGTTGTGAGTTAAGACACAGGCAGCACAGCTTTAGATTACCTCAAATTTACATGTAGTAGCATGTGGGAGAATGAGTTGGAATAGTCTAGTCTACAGGTAATGAAAGCATGAATGAGAGCTTCATCAGCAGATGTGTTGAAACAGGGGTGACGTTGGGCGAGCTTATTGAGGTGGGAATAGGTGGGCATAGTGATGGCACGAATATAAGGTTGGAAACTCATTTTGTGTTCAAATGCCACAGAATCACAGAATTGTTACAGCACAGAAGGTGGCCATTCAGTCCATCGAGTCTGCTCTGCCTCTCCAAAAGAGCAATTCATCTAATGCCACTCTCCTGCCTTCTCCCCGTAGCTCTGTACAATCTTCCTTTTCAGATAGCTATCCAATTTCCTCCTGAATGCCTCGATTGAATCTGCCTCCACCAAACTCTCAGGTAGCGCATTCCAGACCTTAACACTCGCTGTGTGAAAAAGTTTTCCTCATGTCACTTCTGCTTCTTTTACCAATTACTTTAATTCTTTGTCCTCTCGTTTTCGATCCTTTCAGGAATGGGAACAGTTTTTCCCTTTCCACTCTGTCCAGACACCTCATAATTTTGCAGACCTTTTTCAAATTTCCTCTCAGCCTTCTCTTCTCTAAGGAAAATGTTCCAACTTCTCCAGTCTATCTTTAGAACTGATATTCGTCATCCCTGGAACCATTCTTGTGAATGTTTTTTCACACTCTCCAATGTTTCCATGTTATCTAATGTGCCCAGAACTAAATGTAACGCTGCAGCTGAGGCCGAACTAGTGTCTTATACAAGTTCAAAACAACCCCCTTGCTCTTGTATTCCATGCTACAGGATACTGTAGGCTTTATTAACTGCTCTCTGATCCTGTCATGCCACATTCAATGACCGATGCACATATACATCCAGGTCCCTATGCTCCAGAACCCCCTTTAGAATTGTAACCTTTATTCTATATTTTCTCTCCATGTCCTTCCTACGAAATGAATCACTTCACATTTCCCCACATTGAACTTCATCTGTCTGCCCATTCCACCAACTTGTCTGTGTCCTTTTGAAGTTTTACACTATCCTCCTAATAGTTCATAATGCTTCCAAGTTTTGCATCATCTACAAACTTTGAAATTGTGCCCTGTACACCAAGGTCTAGGTCATTAATATATGTCAGGAAGAGAAAGGGTCCTAACACTTATCCCTGTGGTCCTCCACTACAAATCTTAAATAAAAAACGAAACGAGCTGGAAATACTCAGCAGGTCTGGCAGCACCTGTGGAGAGAGAAACAGAGTTAATGTTCCAGGTCAGTGACCCTTCATCAGAACTGGAAAAGGTTAGAAATGTAATAAGTTTTAAGCAAATAAAGTAGGGATGGGGCAAAATGGAGCAGAAGGGGTGTTGATAAGACAGAGGGCCAGAGAGATTAACTGACCAGGAGGTCATGGGGCAAAGGCAAAGAGAGTGTGCTCATGGTGTGGTGAAAGACAAAGCATTAGTGCAGAGCAGTTGTTAAATGACAGAACAATGAACAGCCCGAGCTAAAAGCACCAATATAAAAATCCCAGTTTAAGTCTGGCACATGGTAAAAAAAACTGATAAAACAAATAATAAAAATGGACCTGCTCTGAATGCTCTGAAATTATTGAACTCAGTGTTCAGTCCAGAAGTCTGTCGAGTGCCTAATCAGGCAATGAGGTGCTGTTCCTCGAGCCGGCGTTGATGTTCACTGGAACACCGCAGCAGGTGAAACGCAGATTGGGTGAGCGCTTTGTGGAACACCTCCACTCAGTCCAAAAGCATGATCCCGAGCTTCCACTCGCTTGTCATTTCAACACCTTTGATCCCCCACCCCTGCTCAAATGTCCACATTTCTGTCCTTGTGTTTGCACCCTCTACTCCCGCTTTACTTGCTTAAAACCTATTACATTTCTAACCTTGGCCAGTTCTGATGAAAGGACACAAACCTGGAACATTAACTCTGTTTCTCTCTCCACAGACACTGCTGAGCATTTCCAGCACTTTCTGTATTTATTTCAGATTTCCAGCACCTGCAGTATTTTGTTTTGATTCCACTACAAACTTTTCTCCAACCCGAAAAGCATCCATTAATCACTAGTCTGTGTTTCCTGTCACTCAACCAGTTTAGTTTCATGTTGCTACTGTCCTTTTATTTGATGAGCTGTAACTTTGCTCACAGGTCTGTTGTGTGACACTTTATCAAATGCTTTTTGGAATTCCATTGAAACCACATCAACAGCATGTGGGTGCCTGGAACGCGTTGCCAGCCGAGGTGGTAGATGCGGGCACGATGGCGTCTTTTAAGATGTATCTAGACAGATACATGAATCGGCAGGAAGAAAAGAGATACAGACCCTTAGAAAATAGGCGACATGTTTAGATAGAGGATCTGGATCTGCGCAGGCTTGGAGGGCCGAAGGGCCTCGTCCTGTGCTGTAATTTTCTTTGTTCTTTGTTCTTTGTTCATTGTCCTCATCAAGCTTCTTTTTTACCACTTCAAAAAACTCCAGCAAGTTTGTTAAACACCATTTTCCCTTAACAAATTCGGCCGGTTTTCCTTAATTAACCCACATTTGTCCATGTGCCTATTAATTTTGTCCTGAATATGACACCAATGTTAAAAACAGACTGTCTGAATCTCATACTGTTGCCAGGGAGAGGGATGGAATCAATAACAAGGGAACAGAGTTGGAGTGGGGCGTGAAAACTATGGCTTCAATCTTCCCAATATTTAATTGGAGGAAATTTCTGCTCATCCAGTACTGGATGTCGGATAAGCTGTTGGATAATTTAACAACAGTGGAGGAGTGGAGAGAGGTGGTGGTGAGGTAAACATGATGGAGTTCTTTGATAAAACAATTGAGATGGTTGATGAGGGTGGTGTGATTTAAGTTATATTTATAGACTTTCAAAAGGTGTTTGATCAAGTGTCATTCAATAGACTGATTAGGAAAACTGAACCCAATGCAGTTCTTTGATAAAACAATGGAGACAGTTGCTGAGGGAAGGAATGGTGGAAATAGCAGAGGCACTGTCAGAATCTTCCAATCCTCCTTGGATATGGGAGTCATGACAGAGGACTGTAGGGCTGTAAATGTTACTCCCTGTTACAAAAGGAGTGATTAGATAAATCCTGTAACTACTGACCAGTCAGTCTAATGTCAGTGGTTGGAAATTACTAGAGGCCAGAACCCAGCTCAAAAATATATCTTTCTTGGAAAAACATGGGATAATAAATAACAAACAGCACGGATAGGTTAATGGAAAATCATGTCTGATAATCCTGATCAAGTTCGTTGATGACAAAACTGTGAGTGTTTTGTGTTATGTGTACAGACATTCAAAAGGCCGGTGATCAAATGTCAGTTTATAGACTTGTTATGAAAAATGGAACATATGGACTAATGTGACAGTGATAGTGTGGATATGACACTGACTCAGGGACAGAAAGCAGAGAGAAGTGGTGAACAGACATTGTTCAGACTGGGGGAGGGGGAGTATACAGTGCTGTTTCTCAGGACTCGGTATGAGAACCAGTGCTGTTCCTGGAATATAGATAGATATATAACTGACACAAACGTCTCCGTAAAAAAAAAACATAATTTCAACTCTTGCAGAAGACATGAAACTCATAGCTAACGGTGGAGCAATGCAGACCAGAGAATTATCCAACCACACAGACGTTTTTTTTAAAATTTATTTATTCTGGACTCTAATCCATCACGAGTTTATTTCGCACTCTAATTTATTTGTGTGTGATTTTCATGAGAGTGTGTGCGAGAATGTGTAGAGTATATTTTCATTATTTTATTTAGATTCAGCTTCTATTGTGAAGTATAATAAACTCACCTCTTGTTTAAACTCAAGAAAACCTGTCCTATTGGTTCTTTTATGATCACAACAAAGATAAAAGGTAGAATACTCACTAAGGTGGTCAGCACGTCCACTGTTAAAAAGGATACCCTCTTGCGGTAAAATAAGATATAAGACAAGAGGGGGACTGGGACCCTTACTCACCTGGCTGGAACAGAAATCTGGAGTTTCGAATGATGATAACGCAACAACACATGAGAAATTGGAAGTGGGAAAAACAATTGATCCTGAGAAAAAAGTTAAAAATATCAATGCCGGTTTTATTGTGGTTTTCACTGCTGGAACACTGAAATGTCCACGGTCGAAGACAGAGCATACAAACATATGAACATATGAATTAGGAGCAGGTGTAGGCCACTCGGCCCCTCAAGCCTGCTCTGCCACTCAATAAGATCATGACTAATCTGATTGAAACCTCAACTCCACATTACCACCTACCCTCGATAATCTTTCACCCCCTTGCTTATCAAGAATCTATCTATCTCTGTCTTACAAGTACTTAAAGACTCTCTTCCACTGCCTTTTGAGGAAGAGAATTCCCAAGGCTCACAACCCTCAGAGAAATAAAAATCTCCTCATCTCTGTTTTAAATGGGCGACCTCTCATTTTTAAATGGTGACCCCTAATCCTAGATACACCCAGATACACACATCTTTCCACATGCACCTGTCAAGACTGCTCAAGATCTTAGACGTTCAAATCAAGTCGCCACTTACCCTTCTAAATTCCAGTGGATATAAGCCTAGCCTGTCCAATATTTCCTCATAAGACAGCCCACCCATTCCAGGTATTAGTCTAGTAAACCATTTCTGGGTTGCTTCCAATGCATTTACATCATTCCTTAAATAAGGAGACCAGTGCTGGATACAGTACTCCAGATGTGGTCTGACCAATGCCCTCTATAACTGAAGCATAACATGCCTACTTTTGTATTCAATTACCGTCGCGATAAATGATAACATTCTATCAGCTTTCCTAGTTACTTTCTGAACATGCATACTAAGCTTTGGAGATGCATGCAAAAGGACACCCAGATCCCTTTGCATCTCAGAGCTCTGCAATCTCTCACCATTAGATAATATGCTTCGATTTTATTATTCCTGCCAAAATGGGCAATTTCCCACTTTCCCACATTATACTCAATTTGCCAGGTCTTTACCCAATCACTTAACCTATCTATATTCATTTACAGCCTCCTTATGTCTCCTTCACAAGTTACTTTCTTACTCATCTTTGTGTCATCAGCAAATTTGGTAACCAGGCCTTCGGCTCCTTCATCCAAGTCATTTATATAAATTGCAAAAAGTTGAGGTCCCAGCCCTGATCCCTGTGGCACACCAGTCCTTACATCTTGCCAACCAGAAAATGGCCCATTTATGCCTACTCTCTGTTTTCTGTTACCAACCAATCTTCTATCCATGCCAACATGTAACCCCGTTCACCATGAGCTTTTATTTTCACAAAACCTTTGATGTGGCACCTTATCTATTGCATCCTGGAAATCTATGTACAGTACATCCACCGGTTCCCCTTTCTCCACAGCACATGGTACCTCTTCAAAGAACTCCAACAAATTGATTAAACATGATTTCCCTTTCATAAAACCATTTTGATTCTGCCTGATTAGGTTGAATTTTTCTAAGTGCCGGCTACACCGTCTTTAATAATAGCTTCTAACATGTTTCCTATGACAGATGTGATGCTAACTTGCCTGTAGTTTTCTGTTATCTGTTTACCTCGCTTTTTGACTAAAGGAGTTACATTCCCAATCAAGGAGTTATATACAGAGTGAAGTAACTTGGTACAGGTTAAAATCCCTCTCTGTTGAAAAGTTGAGCAATGTAGCTGGACAGTTAGGGATTACTCTCCATCTAAAAACCTGGAAACCCGAATTCCTAAGACTTTTGGCCAACCATTTTCCACTTAAAGCTGAAGATTCAAACAGGGTTAGAATCACTAACAGATAGAATAATGTTAGCTAAGGTAAAACTGGAAAAGAAGAGACTAGAATTAGAATTCCAGAGAGAGCGAGAAAGCGCAGAGCGAGTGCCAAGAAAGGGAAAAAGTAAGAGTGTTCCAGAAGGAGAAGGAGGAAAGGGAGTTAAGGCGGCTCAAACAACTAGAAGAAGACCCAGTACACCCAGTGAAGGCACAGCTCTTGAGGGAGCTACCCCTAGCTCAGGACCATGTGCTGATCTCTTAAAGTTCTCCCAGTTCATGACAAAGTTCAATGAGGAGGATGTGGCAGAATTTTTCGTCACTTGTGAAAAGCTTGTAAAACAACCAAAATGGCCGGCAGAGAGATGGACACTGTTTTTACAAAGCAAAGTAACAGGAAAATCCCATCAGTTCTATTCGATGTTGCCACCTCCCTATTCCTTTTGAAACATCTAAACCCCGGAACATCCAACATTCATTTCTGCCCCTGTGATATCCAAGTCTCCGTAATGGCCACAACATTGTCACTCCAAGTACTGATCCATACTCTAAGTTCATCACCCTTATTCCTGACACTTCTTGCGTTAAAATAGACACACGTCTCCCATCATACTGGCTGCAACTGTGCCCTGTCAACTGTCTAACCTTGCTCACAGACTCTCTGCACTATGTATCTGCCTGTTCAACATTTGGAGTAAATGGCAAGAACAGTAATGCAGTTAAACATGGTTTATAGAATAAATAAGTGGATCGAGACACTTCCCAGGGAAACCAATGATAGCCAGGATGGGATAAAAAAAATATTGAATAATCATAAGTGTGTAATAGATCCGCCTGTTTATCGGCAGCCAGTCAAAATTTGCAGAAAGAAAGTCAAACTGCCAGATGAAACTCCTGCCTATTGTTCTGACATTCCAATCTATTGTACTCATATTCTGACCCATTGTTGTAACATTCCAATCTATTGTACTCATATTCTGACCCATTGTTGTAACATTCCAATCTATTGTTCTCAGATTCTGATCTATCCTCTCCCTTTCTCTGGGGCCACTGATCCCTGTTAGTCCCAGGGATGATGCTCCCACTGACATTAGGGGTAACACATTGAAATGAGTCTCTTATTAACAGAAGAGGGAAACCCTCCAGTGACACAATTACGGTCCATGGAGACTGGTATTAATTAAAGTCACTGAACAAACAGGTTCAATTAACACCTTTCAATCCAACACTCTTAGCACTACAATAAACTGGAGCATTTAACCGGTCTGGATGGGAATTACGAGGGTTGATGAGAGAAGGAAAGGTGCAAATGGCAGAGGCACTGGACAGAATCTGTCAATTCTCTTTGGATATGGGAATGATGACAGAGGACTGGAGGGCTGCAATTGTTACACCTTGTTTAAAAAAGGTGATATGGGTTAAACCATGTACTGTCCAGTCAATATGACGTTAGGTGGGGCATTTCACAACCCAGGTCATAAATATTCGTTGCTTGGAAAAGTACAGCATAATAAATTTCAAGTAGCACGGATATGCTAATGACAAATCATGTCTGGCAAACTTCAACAAGCACTTATCCCGAGGTACTTCACAGCAGCATTATGAAACAAAGTATAACACTGAACCACAAAATGGGATATTAGGATGGGTAGCCAAATGCTCGGTCAAAGAGGCAGGTTTTAAAGGAGTGTGTTAAAGGATAAAAGCGAGGTGGAGAGGTGGAGCTGTGAAGGGAGGATATTCCAGAGCTTGGGACCGAGGCAACTGAAGGTATGGCCACAAAAGGGAGAGTAATTAAAATCAGGGATGCACAAGAATCCAGAATTAGAGGAGCAGAGGTACCTCGAAGGACTGTGGGGCTGGAGGAGATTACAGAGATAGTGAGGGGTGAGACCATGGAGGGATTTGAAAACGTGTTGAGAATTTTAAAATAAAGACATTGCTTGACTGTGAGCTGATGCAAGTCAGTGATCGGGGAATGAGACTTGCTGTGAGTTAAGGCACAGGCAGCAGAGTTTTAGATGATCTCAAGTTTACAGATAGTAGAATGTGGGAGAATGACTTGGAATAGTCTAGTCTACAGGTGATGAAAGCATGAATGAGAGCTTCAGCAGCAGATGAGTTGAGACAGGGGTGAAGTCGGGCAATGTTATTGAGGTGGAAATACGTCGTCATAGTGATGGCACGAATATGAGGTTGGAAGCTCATTTTGTGGTCGAATGTCACAGAATAATAGAATTGTTACAGCACAGAAGGTGGCCATTCAGTCCATCGTATCTGCACTGGCTCTGCAAAAGAGCAATTCATCTAGTGCCACTCCCCTGCATTCTCCCTGTAACTCTGTCCAATTTTCCTTTTCAGATAGCTGTCCAATTTCCTCCTGAATGCCTCGATTGAATCTGCCTCCACCACACTCTCAGGCAGTGCATTCCAGACCTTAACCACTCGCTGTGTGAAAAAGTGTTCCTCATGTCACTTATGCTTCTTTTACCAATTACTTTAATTCTTTGCCCTCTCGTTTTCGATCCTTTCAGGAATGGCAACAGTTTTTCCCTATCCACTCTCTCCAGACACCTCATAATTTTGCAGACTTTTTGAAATCTCCTCTCTGCCTTTTCTTCTCCAAGGAAAATGTTCCAACTTCTCCAGTCTATCTTCCTAACTGATATTCTTCATCCCTGGAACCATTCTTGTGAATGTTTTTTCACACTCTCCAATGTCTTCACGTTAGATAAGGTGTGGTGCCCAGAACTAGACGTAATACTGCTACTGAGGCCGAATTAGTGTCTTACACAGGTTCAAAATAACCTCCTTGCTCTTGTATCCCATGCCTCTGTTAATAAATAAAAGCAAAATACTGCGGATGCTGGAAATCTGAAACAAAAACAAGAAATGCTGGATTCACTCAGCAGGTCTGGCAGCATCTGTGGAAAGAGAAGCAGAGTTAACGTTTCGGGTCAGTGACCCTTCTTCGGAACTCAAGTTCCGAAGAAGGGTCACTGACCCGAAACGTTAACTCTGCTTCTCTTTCCACAGATGCTGCCAGACCTGCTGAGTGAATCCAGCATTTCTTGTTTTTGCCTCTGTTAATAAAGCCCAGGATACTATATGCTTTATTAACTGCTCTCTCATCCTGTCATGCCACCTTCAATGACCGATGCACATATACGTCCAGGTCCCTCTGCTCCTGCACCCCCTTTAGAATTGCACCCTTTATTCTCTATTGTCTCTCTATGTTCTTCCTACCAAAATGAATCACTTCACATTTCTCCACATTGATCTTCATCTGCCACCTGTCTGTCCATTCCACCAACTTTTCTATGTCCTTTTGATGTTCTACACTATCCTCTTCACAGTTCACAATGCTTCCAAGTTTTGCATCCTCTGCAAACTTTGAAATTGTGCCCTGTACACCAAGATCTAGGTAATTAATATTTGTCAGGAAGAGAAAGGGTCCCAACACTGATCCCTGGGGAACTCCACTGCAAACCGTAAATATGAACAAAAAGTGCTGGAAATACTCCGCAGGCCTGGCAGCATCTGTGGAGAGCTAAACAAAGTTAACGATTCAGGTGTGTGACCACTCATCAGAATTGGCAAAGGTCAGAAATGTAATAGATTTTAAGCAAATAAAGCAGGGGTGGGGCAAAAGTGAACAAAAGGGGTGCAGATAGAACAGAGGGTCAGAGAGATTAAGTGACGAGGAGGTCTTGGAGCAAAGGCAAAGAAAATGTGCTTGTTGTGTGGCGAAAGATAAAGCATTAGTGCAGAGAGGGTGTTAAATGATAGAATAATGAACAGCTCTAGCCAAAAGCACCAAGAGAACAAATCCAGTTTCAGGCCGACACATGGCAAAAAATGTTAAAACAAAATAATTGTTGAACTCAATATTCAGTCCAGAAGGCTGTAAATGCCTAATCGGATAATGAGGTGCTGTTGCTTGAGCTGGCGTTGTTATTCACTGGAACACCGCAGCAGGCTAAATGCAGATTGGGTCACCGCTTTGTGGAACACCTCCACTCAGTCCAGAAGGCATGACACTGAACTTCCGCTCGCTTATCATTTCAACACCCTCCATCCCCCACCCCCGCTCTAATGCTCACCTTTCTGTACTTGTGTTTCCCCCAAAACCCCCACTTTATTTGCTTAAAACCTATTACATTTCTAACCTTTGCCAGTTCTGATGAAAGGTCACCGACTTGAAACATTAACTCTGCTTCTCTCTCCACAGATGCTGCCAGACCTGCTGAGTATTTCCTGCACTTTCTGTTTATATTTCTGATTTCCAGCATCCGCAGTATTTTGTTTTGATTCCACTGCAAACTGTTCTCCAGCCCGAAAAGCATCCATTAATCACTACTCTCTGTCTCCTGTCACTCAACCAGCTTAGTTTCATGTTGCTACTGGCCTTTTTATTTGATGAGCTCTAACTTTGCTCACAGGTCTGTTGCGTAACACTTTATCAAATGCCTTTTGGAATTCAATTTATACCACAGCAGCAGCATTGCCCTCACGAAGCTTCCTTTTTACCTCTCCAAAATATTCCAACCATTTAGTTAAACACAATTTTCCCCAAACAAATACATGCTGGTTTTCCTTATTTGTCCATGTGCCCATTAATGTTATCCCAAATATGACACCAAGGTTGCAAATAAACTGTCTGAATCTCAGAGTGTTACTCGGGAGAGGGATGGGATCAATAGCAAGGGAACAGAGTTGGAGTGGGGGCTGAAAACAATGGCTTCAGTCTTCCCAATACTTAATTGGAGAAAATTTCTGCTCATCCAGTACTGGATGTCGGATAAGCAATCTGATAATTTAACAACAGTGGAGGAGTGGAGAGAGGTGGTGGTGAGGTAAACTTGATGGAGTTCTTTGATAAAACAATGGAGAGGGTTGATGAGGGTGGTGTGATTGAAGTTATATATATGGACATTCAAAAGGTGTTTGATCAAGTGCCATTCAATGGACAGGTTAGGAAAACTGAACCCTATGGATTAAAGGGATAGAGACAGTGTGGATATAACATTGGCTAAGGAACAGTAAACAGAGAGAAGTGGTAAAAGGTTGTTGTTCAGACTCGATGGGAGTATACAGTGTTTTTCCCCAGGGTTTGGTATGAGAACCACTGCTCTTTTTGCTCTTGGAAAACCCGGGGTGGGTCGGGCAGAGACCTCTCCTCCTCCCTCTTTACAAAGCTTCCCCTCTCTGCAGCCTCAAACTCAGCTCATTCACTCCTACGTGAATCCAGTTGTCTGAGAGACACCCACCCTACTCTCCCGGATTTCCTGCGGCAGGGCTGTCCTCATCACCCTGGATATCTCTAATGGTTATTGGAGTATCCCAGTAAAACTAGAGAAACAATTTAAAAACACATTCACTTCTGAGGACCAGAGATACCTCTGGACATGTCGGTCACAAGGAGTTCCACAATAACCCCACTATTTTCCACAAACGTATAACCGGGGGCCTTCTGAGCTTTTCAGTCTTCCTGCTTTGTGCAATATGTCAATGATCTCCTCCTCATCACCACAGACCGTGTCCACACATTTAACCCTTTCACAGGAACTACTGCAGTTACTTTGGGAGCTGGACGAAAAGACCATCCACGTAAGGCCCAGCTGGTGCAAGGTTGTGTCACCATTCTAGGTGTCCAGATTGGATCATCCAGCATCAGTCCAGACCAACATCAGGTCGAGACCATCCAGCATCTACAACTGTCCACCTCAAAGACTGCCCAGTGCCCTATATTCAGGCTGGTGGGGTATTAGGGGACCTTCATCCCTCGATTTGCAGAGACTGTGACTCCACTTTATGAACTACCTAATGGTGATATTGACCAGTTTTAACCCGGTTGGACTGAAAAGAGCACGGAAGAAGCAGTACAACTGAAGAAAGCTGTCGCCCAGGTAACGCGCCTTACCCCACCTAACACTGGCAAGACTTTCCACATGGAGGTGGAGGGCACAGTGAAAAGACTGGTTGCTGTCCTGTGTAGAGAAAACCAGGAGAAACTACTCCCCATTGTGAATGACTCCAGAATTGTGAGTGGGTCTGAACTGATTTACTCTGTTTGTGAAGGACATTTATTAACCACGTTCTGGCCACTTACATCACGGGTGATACTGCCCAGTCCATGATAAACTTTCCCAGTATAGGAAAGCAGTAGTAATTGTAATCCCCTGTCAGAGAGTCATAGTCATTTGAGCACAGAATGAGGCCACTCAAACCATCGAGTCCATGCCAGCTCTTCCGAGATAAAGCCAGTCAGTCTCATTCCCCAGCTCTGTCTCCATATTCCTGCAAGTTTATTTCCCTCACGTGTCCATCCAATATCCTTTTGAAATCATTCACCATCACTCCTTCCACCACCCTCGTAGGCAGTGACTTTGGAGGCCATTCCCACTCGCTGTGTAAAAAAGTTGTTCATCACATCCCCCTGTATCTCTGTTCCACCACCTGAACTCTGGTCCTTGTACCATTAACTAATGGGAACATCTTTTCCCTTCTACCTTTTCCAAACAAGTCATCATCATGTATACCTCTATCAAATCTCCTCTCAATCTCCTTCACTCCAAGGAAAATAATATAGGCTTTTCAAGAGTAACCTTGTAGCTAAAATCCTCCATCCCTGGAACGATTCTGGTAAATCTCCTCTGCACCCTGTCAAGGACACTCACATCCTTCCTAATGTGTGGTGAACAGAACTGGATGCAGCACTCCAGTTGGGGCCTAACCAGAGCTTTATAAAGGTTCACAATAACTTGCCTTCTTCTGTACTCACCACCTCTATTTATTTTAGGATAGTCAGTATGGATTTGTTAAGGGAAGAATTTGTTTGACCAACTTGGTCGAATTTTTTGAAGAAGTAACAAGGAAGATAAATGAGGGTAGTGCAGTTGATGTGGTCTACTTGGATGGTAGCAAGCTTTTTGACAATGTCCTACATGGCAGACTGGTTCAGAAAATCAGATTGGGGTGGCACAGTGGCGCAGTGGTTAGCACCGCAACCTCACAGCTCCAGCGACCCGGGTTCAATTCTGGGTACTGCCTGTGTGGAGTTTGCAAATTCTCCCTGTGTCTGCATGGGTTTCCTCCCACAAGCCAAAAGACTTGCAGATTGGTAGGTAAATTGGCCATTATAAATTGCCACTAGTATACGTAGGTGGTAGGGAAATATAGGGACAGGTGGGGATGTGGTAGGAATATGTGATTAATGTAGGATTAGTATAAATGGGTGGTTGATTGTCGGCACAGACTCGGTGGGCCGAAGGGCCTGTTTCAGTGCTGTATCTCGAAAAAAAAATAAAATCCCACGGGATCCAGGGAAATGCATCAAGGTGGATACAAGATTGACTCAGTGGCAGGAAAGAAAGGGCATTTGTTGACGGCTGTTTTAGAGACTGGAAGGCTGTTTCCAGTGGCGTTCCGCAGGGCTCAGTACTGGATCCCTCACTTTTTGTGGTCTATATTAATGATTTGGACTTAAATGTAGGGGGCATTATCAAGACGTTTGCAGATGACACAAAGATTGACCATGTGGTAGCGGGTGAGGAGGGTAGCTGCAGACGACAGAAAGATAGTGATGGCCTGGTCAGATGGGCAGAAACGTGGCAAAAGGAATTCACCTTGCAGAAGTATGATCTGATGCATTTAGGGAGGTGAAACCAGGCAAAGGAATACAGGATTGATGGCAAAATACTGAGAAGTGTAGAGAAAGTGAGGGACCCTGGATTGAATTTCCACACATCCCTGAAGATAGCAGGAGTGTTCGACAACGTGGCATATGGAATGCTTTCCTTTATCAGCCCAGGTACAGAATACAAGAACAGGGAGGTTAGGCTGGGGCTGTATAACTCATGGGTTAGGCCACAACTTGAGTACTGTGTATAGTTCTGGTCACCTCAGTACAGGAGGGATGTAATTGCACTCCAGAGGGTGCAGAGGAGATTTACGAGGATGTTGCCAGGACTGGAAAACTGCAGCTATGTAGAAAGATTAGATAGGCTGGGGTTGTTCTCCTTGAAACAGAGAAGGCTGAGGGGTGATCAGATTGAAATGCACAAAATTGTAAAGGACCTGGATAGAGTGGAGGTGAAGAATCTATTCACCATAACATCGAAGAGGGGGAATAGAGTTAAAGTGATTGGTAGAAAGATCAGAAAGGGGATGAGGGTGGTTCTGGGTCTGCAATTCACTACCTGAAAGGGTAGTTGAGTCAGAAACCCTCAACTCATTCAAACATAGTCTGGATATCCACCTTAAGTGCTGTAATCTGCAGGTCTACGCACCAAATGCTGAAAGATGGGATTAGAATAGATGGATCATTTTCTGGCTGGCGCAGACAAGATGGGCCAAGTGGCTGCTTTCTGTGCCTTAACTTTCTATGATTCTACTAGAATGCTTCCAGGGATTGGGGTATTTTAGTTACAAGGTTAGTTTGGAGAAGATGGAGTTGCTGTCCCTGGAATAAAGGAGATTGAGAGAGATTTGATAGAAGTGTACAAGATTATGATCGGTTGAGAGAAGATAGACAAGGAAACATTGTTCACATTAACTGATGAAACACGGACTAGGGGACACAGATGGAAGGTTTTGGGTAAGAGATGCAGGGGGAATAGGAGGAAGAACTTTTTTACACAGTGGATGTTAATCAGCTGGAACTCACTGCCCATGAGGGTGGTGGAAGCCGAGACAATCAATTATTTCAAAAGGAAACCGGATGGACATCTGAAGGAAATGAACTTGCAGGGATACGGGGATTGAGTGGGGGAGTGGGACTGACTCGATTGTTCCACAGAGAGCTGGTACAGAGGGGCCGAATGGCCTCCTCCTATTTCGTAAACGACTCTGACTCTCTGTGAATCTGTTGGATATGCCGCCCACTGCTGCCTGGGGAATGATCCGGATGCAGTGAAGATCAATGGAACTGTGACTTTAACGGCCACTGACAGCTCCGTCCCCACCCTGGTGTGAGGCTCCAGGTCGTGTTACGGGAGTTGACACAGATCTATGACCACCTCCTTATTGAATCAGAGTCACCGCACACACTGCTCCGGGGTTAGGTGTAGGTAGAAAAAGTGCCCTTGGAACACCCCAGGTGGGTAGGGCAGAGCCCCCTCCTCTTTTCTCTTTACAGAGACTCCCCTCTCTGCAGCCTCTACTCCATTTGTTGGCCATGAGTCAGACCCAGAGACACTTTAACTACAATCCCAATACCTCGTCCAGTGTTGGGTCACCATATCCTCTGTTCTCCCTGAATGTCTGCAGCAGCTCACAACACAACCTCCAGAAAACCATCCACAGCACCTCCACTAACTTTACAATAACAGAACTAAGTCTAAAGCCCCTCACCTGTAAGTTGGATGCCTGATCCTATAAAATAACTTTGGGGGGTGGTGGTGGGGATGGGGGGGGGGGGGTGGTGGGGGGGTGGGGGAGTGGAGGTGCGGTGGTTCCTCGTGCTGCTGAATGAATGCTCAGCTGAGAGTGACTTACACAGGTGGTCAGTGGACATGCACAGAGCAAGTTTCAAAATCGTATATCAATCCTGCCAACATGGCTGATTGACATCAGTACTAACGCCTCCTCACACTAACAACACATACATGGCACCCAGGCTAGATCCCTGCCCAGCATGGGACACTGTGCGGACCACAATAAAAGTGGCCATCTGTGCAGTTCACATCATTTTATGGATTTATAATTGGAAGGTGACCAGGATAGAATTGGAAGAGTCAAGTGTGGATTTAACAATGTCACGATGAGGGTTTACGCAGCTGGTAGGCTGAGGCACATATTAAAGAGGTGTTATTGGTGTCAAGGAAACACGATACGCCAATGAGGAATTTTAATTCATCAGTTGGAAACTTACATTAAAGTTTTAATGGAAAAAATCCTGCAAGAAACTGGCAGCCAAGATGGCCACTGCAATTTGTATCTGAAGCACCTTTTCACATTCCAACGTCTCCAACAGGAGACACATGTCTGATGAGCCTGGACCCAAAATAATGGCTTGCTCTTGAGACTGAATTTGCTAAGATTGCGTTCATTAGCATGGAATTCAAGGACATCCTGACACACTGACCTTGAAAGCGTAAACTACTCCAAGTGTCAACAATGGCATCCTGAGCCCTAGGGAGATGGCAACTCCTCACCTTGAATCTCATTAGAAGGCTCTGGAAAATATATTGAGGCAGCCATGAGACCGTCTGACCATCTCTGTGAAAGCTGGCAGTTTCCCCTGGACAAAGACAGACAAACCAGTGATTCAAACTGGCAGACGCAGAAGGGTGGTCTCCTTCCCCCCTCCCCTAGCCACCCCCCAACCCCAAGCCCCGTTCTCTTTCTGTCTGACACCTGATGACATCACAAGTTTGAAAACCATCAGCGACTGTGGACCCTCCAATCCTACAGATTGCTACAGACTGAGGCACCAGGGTAAAAAGGCCACCTACCAGTCTGCCTTCAAGAAAATCCTGAACCATGTGGATCAGTCACAACGGGCACTTCGACCAGCCAAAGACTTCAAGAGTACAACATCAGCCGGAAGATCAGGGATTTATCAAACCTCACAGACTGCATATTATGTTTTCGAACATAGAACATAGAACAGTACAGCACAGTACAGGCCCTTCGATCCACGATGTTGTGCCGAACCTTTAACCTACTCTAAGATCCATCTAACTACCTACCCTTCATTCTACTATCATCCATGTACCTATCCAAGAGTCGCTTAAATGCCCCTAATGTATCTACTTCTACCACCACCGCTGGCCACGCACCCACCACTCTCTGTGTAAAGAACCTACCTCTGACATCTCCCCGAAACCTTCCTCCAATCACCTTAAAATTATGCCCTCTGGTGATAGCCCTTTCCACCCTGGGAAAAAGTCTCTGACTATCCACTCTATCTATGCCTCTCATCATCTTGTACCCCTCTATCAAGTCACATCTCATCCTTCTTCGCTCCAATTAGAAAAGCCCTAGCTCCCTCAATCTTTCTTCATAGGACATGCCCTCCAGTCCAGGCAGCATCCTGGTAAATCTCCTCTGCACTCTCTCTAAAGCTTCCACATCCTTCCAATAATGAGGCGACCAGAACTGAACACAATATTCCAAGTGTGGTCTAACCAGGGCCTTATGGAGCTGCAGCATAACCTCGTGGCTCTTAAACTCAATCCCCCTGTTAATGAAAGCCAACACACCATACGCCTTCTTTACAACCCTATCAACTTGGGTGGCAACTTTGAGCGATCTATGGACATGGACCCCAAGATCCCTCTGTTCCTCCACACTAACAAGAATCCTGTCTTTGAGCCTGCATTCCGCATTCAAATTCGACCGTTGATTTATTCTGGACTCTAATTCAGCCACGATTTTACTTCTTATTCTGTAATCTATTTGTGTACGTGAGATTCTTGGGTCAGTGACAGCATAAATGCATTACGTATGTTTTTATTATTTTATTTTGATTGGGTTTAGATATTAAGTGTATTAAACTCACCTCTTTCATGGTTAAACTCAAGAAAACCTTTCCGATTGGTTCCTTCACTATTACACCAAAGGTAAAAAGTAAAACATCACAAAAATGGTAAATACATCCACGGTTAAAAAAGAACAAACACGATTGCGGTCAAATAAGAGGAAGGACAAGAGGACCGACTGTGAACCCTCATCACCTGGCTGTATCAATATGTAGGGTTGGAGGTGGAGTTAATATGGGGATCAACTGAGCTCAGCATTAAAGATACCAGAGGCTGTAAACTTCCTGGTTCAGCCTCAGTGAGGGGATTACAGATCGTGGAGAGGGAATAGAGTTTGTGACAGAAAGTGAAGACAATGGATTCAGTCTTCTCACGATTTAAATGACAAGAACCCTAATTCACTGAAATATGGTTTATGAATCTAATAGTTGGATACAGAGACTTACCGGGGACACCAATAATAGCGAGGAAAGGTTAGTAAATTGTTTGAATCATCTTCAGTGCAAAATAGATCCGCCATTCTAATGTTAGCCAAGTATAATCTGCAGTAACGAAACCAAACCAAGAGGAGAAAGTCCTGCTGTCCATTGTTATAACATTCCAATCTATTGTTCTCAGATTCTGACCCATTGTTGTAACGTTCCAATCTACTGCTCGTAGATTCTGATCTATCCTCTCCCTCTCTCTGGAGCTTTTGATCCCTGTTAGTGCCGGGTTTGATGCACCAGCTGACACTATGGGTAAGACATTAAATGAAGACCCTTATTAATAGAAGAGGGAAACCCTCCAGTGACACAATTAGTGTGCAAAGAGACTGACATTAATTACAGTCACTGAACAAACAGGTTGAGTTAACCCCTTACAATCCAGTACTTTTGTACCACAATAACGTAGAACATTTAGCTGGTCTGGATGGGATGAGTGACGGTCGCTGAGGGAAGGAATGGTGGAAATACCAAAGGCACTGGCCAGAATCTTCCAATCCTCCTTGGATATGGGAGTGGTGACAGAGGACTGAAGGGTTGTAAATGTTACATCCTGTGTTAAAAAGGAGAGATAAGATAAACCCTGCAACTACTGACCAGTCAGTTTAATGTCGGTGGTTGGAAATTTCTAGAGGCCATAACCCAGTACAAAAATATATAATCCTTGGAAAGACATGGGATAATAATTGACAAACAGGCCGGATAGGTTAATGGAAAATCATGTCTGATAATCCTGATCAAGTTCGTTGATGACATAACTGTGAGAGCTGATGAGGATAGTGTGTTTAGTGTTATGTATATAGACTTTCAAAAGACCTGTAATCAAATGACATTTCATAGACTTGTTATGAAAAATGTAACACATGGATTAATGTGACAGTGATAGTGTGGATATGATACTGACTCAGGGAGAGAAAGCAGCGAAAAGTGGTGAACAGACATTGTTCAGACTGGGGGAGGGGGAGTACACAGTGCTGTATCTCAGGAGTCGATATTAGAAACAGTGCTCGTCCTGACATATAGATAAATATATAAATGACATAGACTTAGAGTAAAACAAAAACATAATTTCAACTCTTGCAGATGACATGTAAATCATAAATGCTGTCACTAGTGTGGTAGATAGTAGCAGGATTAAGGAGGACATGGACAGTCTCATGGTGAAATGAGAATACACATGGTGAATGAAATTTAACACATAGTACTGGGGAAGTGGTTATTTTGTGAGGGAGAATAAGGGGAGTGAATAGAAACTAAACTGCACCATTTAAAAGATGGTACAGGAGCACAGAGTCTGGGTGTGTATGTACAGACATCTTCAATGGTGGCTGGACAAGTGGTGAAGGATTTAAAAAGGCATAGGGGATCGTTAGAATTATAACTAGAAGCAAAGAATCAAAAGAAAACAACACAAGAACATTCTGCTCAGACTAGATAAATGACTGTTTAAGCCTCAGCTGGAATATTGTGTCCCATTCTGGACACCACACTTTATGAAGGATTCCAAGGCCTTGGATATGGTGCCTAGGTAATATACTAGAATAGTAACAGGGATGAGGGACTTCAGTTATGTGGAGAGAAGATGAGATTGTTCTCCTTCGAGCAGAGAAGATAAAAGGGAGATTTAATCGAGGGGCTGAAAATGATGATGTGTTTTTCTAGAATAAATAAGGAGAATCTGGTTTCACTGGATGAAGGTTCAGTAACCAGAGAACACAGTTTAATGTTGATTAACAAACAAACAGAGGAGAGATGAGGAGATTTTCTTTTCTTTACACAGCGAGTGTTTATGATTTGGAATTCACTTCCTGAAAGGGTTGTGGAAGCAGATTTAACAGAAGCTTTCAGTCGGGAATTGGATCAATACTAACAGGGTGATTTACTGGACTGGGAGAAAAGAACAGGGGAGAGGAATAATTGGGAAATCTCCTTCAAAGAGCTGTAACTGGTACGATTTGTTAAATAGTCTCCTCCTGTGCTGTGTGATTCTCTGATGTCTGATAACAGAAATCATTGAGTACGTATCTCATGTGTACAATTGACATTCAGCAGTTTTTAATCCCGAGATTAATTGTTACTTGTTTTCTGATGAAGGCAACAGCAGAAAGACAAGCACAAAGGGCTGGTGAGATAAATTGTGTTGACAATTTGTTTATCAGATTATGACATCTCTCTCTGATCACAGACCTCGCCTGGTTTCAATCCGTCAAATTACAAACTCATTGATTTTATTCCTATTTTATTTCCTGTCTATTTGTTCTCAGGATATGGGTGATACTGACAAGGAAGGCCAGCAGTACTTCCCCATCCCTGGTTGCCATGAGAAAATGGTGGGCCTTCATCCTGAACCACAGCAGTCCGTGATGTGAAGGTGTTCCCTCAAACAAACCAACATTTAGTATTTTGAGGAGGCAGTTTCATTTCTGAGTAGTTCGGAATGAGTTGGGTCAGAAAGCTGGGATGAGAATTTTAAAATCGAGGCATTACTGGACCAGGAACCAACGTAAGCCAGTGAGCATAGTAGTGATGGATCAACGGGACTTGGTGGAAAGGCCTGTTACCCGACCCGAACCTGATGGGACCCGATGACATGTGTCGGGCCATTCTTCCGAACTCGACCTTTGGGCTTGGGTCGGGTCGGGTCGGTCTCGGGGGAAAATGGAGGGACCTGGGCCGGGTCGGGCTCGGGTCCCATATGGCTCCGTCGGATTCAGGTCGGGTTTCTGTTTGTGACTTGAGCAGGCCTTTAACTTGGTGCGAGTTTGGATAGGAATTTTATTTGTGCTGAAGTTTATGGCAGGGGCAGCACGGATACGATACAGATTCAAGCTGCCTCTAAACTGTTCAGTTCAACACAAGTTTAGAAAACGGGGGAAAGAAAAGAAAAAAGAGGAAAAAAATGGGGTTAGATACAGAGTCAAGCTCCCTCTGCACTGTCCCCAACAAACAGTCCCAGGACAGGTACAACACTGGGATTGGCTGGGCAATTTGAAGCACTTCCTGCCAGCAATCAGGGGGAGCAGCTGCACCTGTGCTGCAGCAACTGCAGAGTGGAGACTGGAGAAAGTGGAGAGAGGTAGAACATAGAACATTGCAGCGCAGTACAGAACCTTCGGCCCTCGATGTTGCGCCGACCTGTGAAACCATCTGACCTACACTATTCCATTTTCATCCATATGTCTTTCCAATGACCACTTAAATGCCCTTAAAGTTGGCGAGTCCACTACTGTTGCAGGCATGGCGTTCCACGCCCCTTCTACTCTCTGAGTAAAGAAACTACCTCTAACATTTGTCCTATATCTATCACCCCTCAACTTAAAGCGATGTCCCCTCGTGATTGTCATCACCATCCGGGGCAAAAGACTCTCACTATCCAACCTATCTAACCCTCTGATTATCTTATATGTCTCTATTAGTCACCTCTCCTCCTCCTACTCTCTAACGAAAACAACCTCAAGTCCCCCAGCCTTTCCTCGTAAGACCTTCCCTCCATACCAGGCAACATTCTAGAAAACCTCCTCTGCACCCTTTCCAAAGCTTCCACATCCTTCCTATAATGTGGTGACCAGAACTGCACGCAATACTCCAGGTGCGGCCGCACCAGAGTTTTGTACAGGTGCAGCATGACCTCGTGGCTCCGAAACTCGATCCCCCTAATAATAAAAGCTAACACACCATATGCCTTCTTAACAGCCCTATTAACCTGAGTGGTAACCTTCAGGGATTTATGTACCTGGACACCAAGATCTCGCTGCTCATCTACAATACCAAGAGTCTTCCCATTAGCCCAGTACTCTGCATTCCTGTTACTCCTTCCAAAGTGAATCACCTCACACTTTTCAGCATTAAACTCCATTTGCCATCTTTCAGCCCAGCTCTGCAGCCTATCTATGTCCCTCTGTAACCTACAACATCCTTCGGCACTATCCACAACTCCACCGACCTACGTGTCATCCGCAAATTTACTTACCCACCCTTCTACACCCTCATCCAGGTCATTTATAAACATGACAAACGGCAGTGGCCCCAAAACAGATCCTTGCGGTACACCATTCGTAACTAAACTCCAGGATGAACATTTGCCATCAACCACCACCCTCTGTCTTCTTTCAGCTAGCCAATTTCTGATCCAAGGCTCGAAATCACCTTCAATCCCATACTTCTGTATTTTCTGCAATAGCCTACCGTGGGGAACCTTATCAAACGCCTTACTGAAATCCATATACACCACATCCACGGCTTTACCCTCATCCACCTGTTTGGTCACCTTCTCGAAAAACTCAATAAGGTTTGTGAGGCACGACCTACACTTCACAAAACCGTGCTGACTATCTCTAATGAACTTATTCTTTTCAAGATGATTATAAAGGTTATCCTTTATAACCTTTTCCAACATTTTACCCACAACCGAAGTAAGGCTCACAGGTCTAAAATTACCAGGGCTGTCTCTACTCCCCTTCTTGAACAAGGGCACATTTGCTATCCTCCAGTCTTCCGGCACTATTTCTGTCGACAATGACGACATAAAAATCATGGACAAAGGCTCTGCAATCTCCTCCCTGGCTTCCCAGAGAATCCTCGGATAAATCCCATCTGGCCCAGGGGACTTATCTATTTTCACACTTTCCAAAATTGCTAACACCTCCTCCTTGTGAACCTCAATCCCATCGAGCCTAGTAGTCTGTATCTCAGTATTCTCCTCGACAACATTTTCATTCTCTATTGTAAATACTGACGAAAAATATTCATTTAACGCTTCCCCTATCTCCTCTGATTCCACACACAACTTCCCACTACTATCCTGATTGGCCCTAATCTAACTCTAGTCATTCTTTTATTCCTGATATACCTATAGAAAGCCTGAGGGTTTTCCTTGATCCGATCCGCCAATGGCTTCTCGTGTCCTCTCCTCGCTCTTCTTAGCTCTCCCTTTAGATCTTTCCTGGCTAGCTTGTAACGCTCAAGCGCCCTAACTGATCCTTCACGTCTCATCCTAACATAAGCCTTCTTCTTCCTCTTGACAAGCGCTTCAACCTCTTTAGTAAACCACGGCTCCCTCGCTCGACAACTTCCTCCCTGCCTCACAGGTACATACTTATCAAGGACACGCAGTCGCTGCTCCTTGAATAAGCTCCACATTTCGTTTGTGCCCATCCCCTGCAGTTTCCTTCCCCATCCTACGCATCCTAAATCTTGCCTAATCGCATCATAATTTCCTTTCCCCCCGCTATAAGTCTTGCCCTGCGGTATATACCTGTCCCTGCCCATCGCTAAGGTAAACCTAACCGAATTGTGATCACTATCACCAAAGTGCTCACCTACATCTAAATCTAACACCTGGCCGGGTTCATTACCCAGTACCAAATCCAATGTGGCATCCCCCCTGGTTGGCCTGTCTGCATACTGTGTCAGAAAACCCTCCTGCACACACTGGACAAAAACTGACCTATCTAATGTACTCGAACTACAGAATTTCCAGTCGATATTTGGAAAGTTAAAGTCCCCCATAACAACTACCCTGTTACTCTCGCCCCTGTCGAGAATCATCTTCGCTATCCTTTCCTCTACATCTCTGGAACTTAAGTTTGGACTGTTTGGGGGGAGGGAGAAGAGGCCGGAAGACTTGGGCGTGGCTGCCAAATCCAGTGGGGGGCCCCTGTATTTGTATTGGTGCTTGCACACAGGGAGCTCCGTTCCCACCCCAATTACCTGCGCGAGACAGCTGGAGTTGCCTGGGGAAGACTTTTTTTGTTAAAAGCAGAAGAGGAGAGTACCGGGCGGCTTCAGCCATCCCGGGCGAAGAAGCCTCCCCCAACTAGAAGACAACAAACAGTTTTGGACTAATTGTTACAAAGGTGCTCCAACTGGCAGTTGGATCAAACATCCCTGTCAGCCTTTCTCTCCCTTCCTCCACTCAGTCGCCTCAGTTATCTATCCTCCCATTTTCTTTTACCTTCCTACCCCTATCCTCCTCAACTCCCACTCCACTTTGTTTACAGTTTGTTTGTTTATTGTTTCAATTGTAAATTTGCTTTGTTTCTTGGGGGTGGACGTGGCTCTTAGACCCCATGGCAAGCCCTCCTTCGCCGGTGGCGCGGCCTTCCCGTACATATGCTGCTGCGGCTGCTGCAGCTGCACCTGTTGCCCCGTCGCCGTTTGCTTTATTAACATCGAAACATGGGGTCAATAGCTACATCCACCCGAACATGACTATAGAGGCATGTGTGAAAGCAATGGCCGAGGTTGTCGGCCCTTCGGCCATTGTTGCAGCCTCTAAAATGTACGGGAAAGCAGTGTTATTCCTGAAGACCGAGCGGGCGGTGTCCCTGGCTCTGAGCAAGGGGCTCACCGTGGGCGGACCTTCCTGCCAGTGGACCACCTGGAGGCCACTGTGTAAAGGCTCACTCTATCCAATGTCCCGCCCTTCATTCCTGGTGACCTCCTCCTTCCCCACCTGCACCGTCTGGGGCAGGTAAAGACGGGGCTCATCCCAGTCCTGCTCGGTCTTCGGGAGAACAGCCTCTGACACGTGTGCTCCTTCCGCCACCAGTTATTCATGCAGCTGGCGTGGGAGGAGGTTACAGAGGGCCACTTTAATGTAGAGTTCCAGGGGACGGCCTACCGCGTCTTCTGGACCTTGGACGGGGTTCGGTGCCATGTCTGTAAGGGGGTGGGCCATGTTCGTAAGAACTGCCCCAACCTCCCTCCTGCCAACTCCAAATCGGCGGCCCAGGGTGGCACCGCTGCACCTCCTCCCACCCCCCTACTCCTCTACCAGATACCATACAGTCGGTACCGGAGGCTGTGGTTTTCACGGCCTCCGGCAGGGAGGGGGTGACCGTCCAAGTGGAAGGAAGGCGCGGAGGAGAAATCAACATCGAGAGGCGCGTCCCCTGGACACAGAGACATTGCCCGAGTCTGAGCTCAGCACAAAGCCCGATCTCGGGGAGTCAACCTGCCCCAGGGCTGGGCTCAGGCCCAGGGTGAATAAAAAAAAGGTGAGTGCTGAGGTGGAGGCCTCTGATAATATGGAGGTCTCTGAGCCTCCACACCCAACTGGGAAAAAGAGGAGAAGGCAGCCTTCCACAGAGGTGACAAGGGGCCCTGAGGCGCAGGGCCCATCTGTTGAAGGTGAGCTGTCTCCGGTTTCGGGTCCCCACGTTTCCCGTAACGCCACCACCAAGGCCACAAAGTCTGGGCAGGAGATCCCTATTCCTCAGGATGGAGTGGAGGGGGAGACACCTGTACATGTGACCCCTCCTGGGGAAGCCAGTGGAGCCGTACTTGTGATGGAGGAGCCTGGGGACGCCACCCATTCTGCCACTGACACTGGGTCGGGTGCCCTGAGTAAAGTGGAGGGCGGGGCCTCAAAGTGTCGGCCCTCCCAGCTGGAGTCCACCACCAACCAGGATACACCCGACCCGGTTGTAACCGAGAACGCTGCCCCATCTGCTGGGCCTGTGGGTGCTGGCGGAGGGGGAGATGGCCTCCTCCCTCCGCCTCCTCAGGTCTCGGCTCCGGCTGGATTTCTGGAGTCGGGAACGCCTGTCTCCCCTGGACCACTCATTGGCCTGGGGATGGAGTTGAGGGGGGTCCTGAACTGCTGGCGCCCACAGGCTCCAGTTTCACAATAGAACAAAGAGAGGACTCCTCCGCCATCGATCCTGGGGGTGGGATCCTGATGGAAGCGGGATCAGCTGGCGCTGCCGGGACGTCCGCCCCACAGTGTGTGGTGGGTATGTCGGCCAGTGGCGGTGATGACCCTGAGGAGGATGGGGATTCGGTGTGGGGCACGGAGGATGATCTTGATTCCATCGCCAGTGAGGTGGTGGAGTCTCTCGTGCCTCCCACTGAATCTCCTCTCATCCCCACGGCGGAACTCCGGGATTTCCTCGCGGTTTGCAGGGGTTGCCGCAATAAAGTTCAGCTGGCCCTCGACCGTTGGTCGAATCTGGCGCTGATCATCCAGTCCGTCCGTGCTCCCCGGAAGAAAGCGGGCAAGCGCGCGGGCGTGAAACTGGTTGAGAGGCGCCGTTTTAATGTGTTCCTCAATGGATTGCTGGGGGAGTGGAGGGCCAGGTGCACTTCCACTCCCTACTCACAGTGAGGTGTTGGTGACGGGTTTTAAGTACCTTTGACATGAAGATAACCATAGCCAGCCTCAACATCAACGGCAGCAGTGGGTCTCACCGCAGATTTGCCAATCTCTCAGTCCTCAGGGAAGGGAGATACGCGGTGAGCTTTCCGCAGGAATCCCACACCGTTCCGGGAGATGAAGCCACCTGGCTCCTGGAGTGGCAGGGTGGGTTCTACATGAGTCACCTCACCCCTATTTCTAATGTGGTGGCTATCTTGTTGGCCCCGACTTTTCAGCCGGAGATCTTGGGGGTCAAGGAGCTAGTGCCGGGCTGCTTGCTCCACCACGCCATTCGCCTGGGGACCGTGCTGCTCCACTTTGTGAACGTGTACGCGCCCAGGCCCGGCGCGTTGCAAGCGCGCTTCTTTGAAGAAGTGTCTGCTCTCTTAAGCTCCATCGATAGCAGTGAGTGCATCATCCTCGGGGGTGGGTGGGATTTTAACTGCACCCTCGAGGTGGGGGATCGCTTCAGTCCCCAGTACGGCCAAGCGTCTGTGGAGAAGTTGAGGGGACTGATCAGCTCCCTTAACTTGGTGGACGTCTGGCAGAATCTGCATCCCGACTCCAGCGCCTTCAGATGGCGGTCTGGAGGAGGAGGGTCGCGAAACGACGGCCTCTACTTTTCGCAGGCGTACGTCTCACGCGGCTCGGCGGCCTCCAGGTGGCTGGTGCCATGCTCCACCACCTGGTGTGGGCAGAGTTCTTTCCGCTCCGCACGCTGGCGGGATCCGCGTACTGGCACATTAACAACTGGCTGCTGAGGACGAGTGGTTCCGGGACTCGTTCTGTCGATTCTGCGCCGACTGGAGAAGGAAGCAGAGTTCTTTCCGCTCCGCACGCTGGCGGGATCCGCGTACTGGCACATTAACAACTGGCTGCTGAGGACGAGTGGTTCCGGGACTCGTTCTGTCGATTCTGGGCCGACTGGAGAAGGAAGCAGGGGGGCTTCCCCTCCTTGAGGCTATGGTGGGATGTGGGTAAGACTCACATCCGCGTCTTCTGTCAGGAGTACGTGAAGGGGTCGACCAAGAGACCTGGAGTCCCGCTTCGGTCATGCCATCATGGACCTGGCCCTGTGGCAGGTGTACAAAGAGAAGTAGGGCGCGCTGAGGGACCTGCAGCTCATAGGGTCCCGAGGCGCGTACGTGAGGTCGCGGATCCAGATTCTGGAAGATTTGAACCGCGCCTCACCCTTCTTCTACTCGCTGGAAAAATGGCGGGGGTGCGTAAGCAGCTCGTCGAGCTGCTGGCCGACGGCGGATCCTCCATCACGGATCCAGAGAGAATGGGCCTCCTGGACCGTACTTATTGCAGTGCGTTGTTCTCTCCGGATCCGTCCAGCGAGGATGCACGCAGAGTTTTGTGGGAGGACCAGCCGCATGTCAGCCCGAAGGGCGCCGAAGGATTGGAGGCTCCGCTCACGTTAGCAGAGCTGACCGGCGCCCACCACCAGCTCTCGAGGGGCAAATCCCCAAGGTTGGATGTATTGACCGTGGAGTTCCTCAGGGCGTTCTGGGACATCCTGGGGGACGATTATGCGCGGGTCCTGGGGGAAAGCCTGGCGACCGGGGAGATGCCCCGGCGGTGGTCGTCCTGCTGCCGAAGAGGGACGATCTCCGCCTGCTTAAAAACAGGCGTCCGGTCTCCCTCCTCAGCACGGATTATAATATCTTTGACCGGGCTATGTCTACCCGCCTGGGCTTCATGGTGGCCCACATGATCCACCCCGACCTGTCCTACACGGTCCCGGGCCGGTCCATCCAGGACAACATCCACCTGTTCTGGGACCTGATCCATCTTTCCCAGAGGACTGGTCAGTTGGTCGCCTTACTCTCCTTCGGTCAGAAGAAGGCGTTCAACAGGGTGGATCACAAAAACCTTTTCGGGACTCTGCGCACTTTTGGACTCAGGCCGCATTTGCAGGAGGTTGACGGGATTGACTCTGCGTGAGCCGGCCAGCGGGTCGTCCTCTCGGCTTCCGCCGACCACGTGCTCCTCGTGGTCACAGATCCCGTTGACTTGCGAAGGATGCGTGACTGCCAGCAATCCTTTTCTGCTGTGTCCTCCGCGAGGATCAATTGGGAGAAATGTTCCGGACTCCTGGTTGGTCAGTGGCGGGTGGACTCCCTGCCAGAGGAGATGACACCTTTTGCGTGGAGCACCACGCACCTCCTTTATCTGGGAGTCCACCTTAGCCCCGCTGAGGAAGCCTGGCCAGCAAACTGGCAGGAGTTGGAGGCGAAAGTCAACAGACGGCTGGGGCGCTGGACAGGACTGCTCCGAGTGCTTTCCTACAGGGGCCGAGCGTTGGTCATAAACCAACTGGTGGCCTCCATGCTGTGGTACCGGATGGTCAGTCTGGCCCCGCCCCCTGTATTTGCCACCAAGATCCAGAAGAAACTCGTCGATTTCTTCTGGGGCAAGAGGAAACACTGGGTCTCTGCCGCGGTCCTGAGTCTCTCGATTGAGGAAGGCGGTCAGTTGCTGGTGTGCGTCCACACCCAGGCTGCGACTCTCCGCCTTCGGGCCCTGCAGATATACCTGTACGTCGAGCATCCTCCCAGATGGTGTGCGCTGGCGACGTATTTTTTCCGCCAGTGTCACTGCCTTCAAGATGACACGCAGCTCCCGGTGGAGTCCGTTAGCCGCGCCTCTCTGAGGGAGTTGCCTGTCTTTTACTGGGATCTATTCTGCGTCTGGAACATGGTCGCCTCCAGTCAGGCCGCTCCCCTGCCGGCGGAGGAGAGCGCCTCGGCTGTCCGGGCGGCCGACTCCGGGGACTGTCCGGCGGGCGGAGGAGTAGCCGAAATCCCCGGGACGCCCCTCACTGCGGGTGGCGAGGGGGCTCGGGAGTGCGGAGCGATCCCGGCGGAGCTGACCCCCGCTCGGCCGGAACTGCTCATCGGACCCAGGCCCCGAAACCCTCCTCGGGAGCCGGTCCAGCACAACCCGAGCCGCCTCTCGGAAATGCCCTCCGTGCCATTCCAATCGGCGCGGAGGGGTTTCCTGTACGGGCTGCTCCTGCACACTCTCCACTTCCACGCCCTCGTCAGCCGGCCGGACACACCCTGGCGGTCCGCGTTGCCATCTGGCGGCGAGGGGAAACCCCGATGGAGGTCTCTCTACGCGGGAGTCTTCCCCTTTACATCGGGGACCTGGGGTGGAGGGTGCTGCACAGAGCAGTCTCGTGCAATAGGCTTTTAAGTAGGTTCACGGACTCCCAGGCCCCCTGTACTTTCTGCGGCCTGGACGAGTCCGTGTTCCACATTTATACGGAGTATGCGAGGTTGCAGCCCCTGTTTGAGTATCTGAAGGGGCTGCTCCTCAAATTCTGGCTGCACTTCAGTCCCACGCTCCTGATCTTTGGGCACCCGGTGCGGAGGGGCTTGGGCCGGGAGGAGGATCTCCTCGTCGGTCTGCTCCTGGGCCTGGCCAAGGTGGCAATTCACAGGTCCAGGTTGCAGGCCGTCGGGGGGTCCGTCCTCCCCGATTGCCTGCCCCTCCTCCGCGGTTACGTTCGCGCCCGGGTGTCCCTGGAAAAGGAGCATGCGGTGTCTGCCGGTACGCTTGAGGCCTTCCGCGACCGGTGGGCACCGCAGGGACTGGAGTGCATTGTTGACGCCGAGAGTGGCATTTTAATTTGAGTTTTTTGTTTATTTATCTGGTTTGAATAAAGTTATTTTAAAAATATAAGTATTTATATAAAGGGGGCCTGAGGAATAAAGGCCCCCTCGACATAAAAAATATATAAAGGGGGCCTGAGGAATAAAGGCCCCCTCGACATAAAAAATATATAAAAGGGAAAAAAAAAAGAAAAAAAAAACGGGGGTTAGATACAGAGAAATAAGAAAAAAAAAACGGGGTGACTCCTGGCTAATTGGAGGTGCTGAGTGCATCAACGAGATGCAGCTGTGTGCAGATGCTGAAGGCTGGAGGCTGGAAGACTGCTGCAAGAGGGAGTGACTGAGATTGAAACAAAGGGTTTACATCTGTCTTTTTGAAAGAAGAAAGCAGGAGGTCAGAAGAACTGACAACTCATGTGAGTTTGGGTTTGGTAATCCTTTCATTGATTGTTGTGGGGAGGGGGAAAGGAAGAGATCATAAAACCCTGGGTGGGGTTGCTTGTTTGAACAGGGAGCTCCCGTGTTTAAAAGCATTGAATAGGAGCTCTTTCCTCACTCCAAAGATCTAGCCTGGGATAGCTGGAGCTGCCCAGGTGAAGAGACTTTCTCTTAACTGTGTAAACCACATCAGAAGCAGAGTGTGCCGGGGCAACAACAGCTTTCCCAGTTGAAGACATCGCACCCCTCCCACCACCAACTGGAAGACCAGCACAAGGACATCCTGAATTAACACCGGCAAATAGATTGGTTCCTCCGGACCCTCCTCTCATTCAGCCTCTCACCCTAGCCATACCCTCCAGTCGATGCTTTTTGGGATAACTCATTATTTGTTATTCCTTTCTCTCGATTTCTATTTTTATTTTTTCTCTCAACGCTGGGTCTACCCCATGGCTTTGCAGTCCTGTCCAGTGGCGGGGCCTTCCTATGCTGCAGCAGCTGCTCCTGTGGCCCTGTCACCATTTAAAATATTGACATCGAAGCATGGGGTGAAGAGTTACACCCATCCCAATATGTCTATAGAGGCCTGTGTGAAGGCAATGGCCAAGGTTGTCGGCCCCTCGACCATTGTGGTAGCCTCAAAAATGTAGGGAAAGGCTGTGTTCTTCCTGAAGACTGAGCAGACCATGTCCCTGACCCTGAATAAAGGGCTCACTGTGGGTGGGAATTTCCTGCCGGTGGTCCCTCTTGGGTCCACTGCGCAGCGGATAATACTATCAAATGTCCCGCCCTTCCTTCCCAGTGAGCTCCTCCTCCCCCACCTGCACCATCTGGGGGAGGTAAGGTCGGGGCTCCCGCCAGTCCCGCTAGATCTTTGGGAGCACAGCCTCCGGCATGACTACTCCTTCCGCCGCCAGCTATTTATTCAGCTGGCGTGGGAGGAGGTCTTGGAGGGCGATTTCGATGTAGAGTTCCAGGGGAGGGCCTACCGCATCTTCTGGACCTCGGACCGGACGCGGTGCCGCATCTGCAAGGGGGTGGGGCATGTTCGTCCACCATTTCCACCTCGGCTGCCCAGTGTGGCGCCACTGCACCACCTCCAATTCCAACACACATCCTACAGACACTGCCCAGTCAGTTCCAGAGGCTATGGTTTTCACAGCCTCCAGCGGGGAGGGAAATGCCCGTCCGGGTGGAAGAAAGGCGTGGAGGAAAAGTAAACACCGAGAGGCTCGTCCCCTAGACACCATGACACAACCCGAGCCTGAGCTCAGCCCAAGGTCCGCTCCCAGGTTCCTCCTGACAGCACCACCAACATGAAGGCTGCAAAGTTTGGGCACGAGCTCCCTATTCCTCAGGATGGAGGGGAGGGGGAGGCCCCTCTACATGCAGCCCCTCCTGTGGGAACAAGTGGATCTCTACTTTTGGTGGGGGAGCCTGGGAACGCATCCCATTTTGCCATTGGGTCGGGTGCCCTGAGTGGAGAGGTGGGCAAGGCCCCAATGGGTCGGCCCTCCCAGCCAGAATCCACTCACTACCAGAAGACACCACACCCGATTATAACCGAAAATGCTGCCCCATCTGCTGGACCTGTGGGTGCTGGCGGAGCGGGAGATGGCCTCCTCTCTCCGCCTCTGTTCTCAGCTCTGGCTGGATTTCCAGAGTCGGGATCTCCAATATCCCCTGGACCACCCATTGGCCTGGGGACGGAAGTGGAGAGGGTTCCTGAAACTCTGGTGCCCACATGCTCCAGTTTCACAGTAGAACCCAGAGAAGACTTCTCTGCCATCGATCCTGGAGGTGGTATCGAGATGGGAGCGGCTGGCGAGGCCGGGGCGTCCGCCCCACAGTCTGTGGTGGGTGATGACCAGGAGGAGGATGGAGACTCGGTGTGGGGCACGGAGGATGACCTTGATTCCATCACCAGTGAGGTGGTGGAGTCCCTCGTGCCTCCCACCGAGTCTCCTGTCATCCCCATGGTGGAACTCAGGGAACTCCTCAAGGCTTGCAGCAGTTGCTGCAATAAGGCTCAGCTGGCCCTCGGCCATTGGTCAAGTCTGGCACTGATCATCCAGTCCATCCGTGCCGCCCTCAAGAAAGCGGGAAAGCGTGCAAGCGTGAAACTGGTTATGAGGCGGCGTTTTAATGCATTCCTCAATGCGCTTCCACTCCCTCCTCACAGTGAGGTGTTGGAGACAGATTTTGAGTACCTTTGACATGAAGATAACCATCGACAACATCAACATCAAGGACAGCAGGGGGTCTCACCACAGATTTCACAATCACTCAGTCCTTAGAGAAGGGAGATACAGGTGAGCTTTCTGCAGAAAACCCACACCGTTCCGGGAGACGAAGCCACCTGGCTCCTGGAGTGGCAGGGTGGGGTCTACATGAGTCACCACACACCTACTTCTAGTGGGGCATCTTGTGGGCCCCGACTTTTCAGCTGGAGATTTTGGGTGTCAACGACCTATTGCCGATCCGCTTACTCCACGTCACCATACGCCTGGGTAGCGTGCCGCTCCACTTTGTGAACGTGTACGTGCCCAGGCCCGGCGCGTTGCAAGCTCGCTTCTTTGAAGAAGTGTCCGCTCTCTTGAGCTCCATCGATAGCGGCGAGTGCATCATCCTGGGGGGGCGGGGGGGGGGATTTTAACAGCACCCTCGAGTTGGGGGATCGCTCCGGTCCCCCGTGCGACCAAGCGTCGGTGGAGAAGTTGAGGGAACTGATCAGCTCCCTCAACTTGGTAGACGTCTGGTGGAATCTCCATCCCGACTCCAGCACCTTCACGTGGAGGTCTGGAGGAGAAGTATCACGAATCGACCACCTCTACTTTTTGCAGGCATACGTCTCCCGCTTCTTGGCGGCCTCGATGCGGCTGGTGCCGTGCTCGGACCACCACCTGGTGTGGGTGGAGTTCACTCCATTTGAAAGCGGGCAGGGTCCGGGTCCTGGTACTTTAACAACTGGCTGCTGGAGGACGAACGATTCTGGGACTCGTTCCGTAGATTCTGGGCCGTCTGGAGAAGGAAGCACGGGGGGCTTCCCCTCCTTGATGCTATGGTAGGATGTGGGAAGACAACATCCGCGTCTTCTGTCAGGAGCACGCGAAAGGGGTCGACCATGAGGCGGGAAGCCGAGATCGGGCGCCTGGAGAGGGAGGTGCTCGAATTGGAGTCATGCCTCGGTCATGCCGTGGTGGACCCGGCTCTGTGGCAGACATATAAGGGCAAGAAGGGTGCGCTGAGGGACCTGCAGCACAAAGGGTCCCGAGGCGTGGATGTGAGGTCACGTATCCAGATCCTGGAAGATTTAGACTGCGCCGCATCCTTCTTCTACTCTCTGCAAAAATGGCAGGGGGTCCGTAAGCAGCTCATCGAGCTGCTGGCCGACGGCGGATCCTCCGTCACACATTTGGAGGAAATGGGCCTCCTGGTCCGTAGTTATTACAGTGCGTTGTTCTCTCCGGATCCGTCCAGCGAGGATTCGCGCAGGGTTTTGTGTGAAGACTTTCTGCAGGGCAGCCCGGAGGTCGTCGAAGGATTGGAGGCTTCACTCATGTTGAGCAGCGCCCTCCAGGTGCGCTCGACAGGCAAATCCCGGAGGCTGAACGGGTTGACCATTGAGTTCCTCAGGGCGTTCTGGGACGTCCTGGGGGACGATTACACGCAGGTCCTGGGGGAAAGACTGGCGACTGAGTCATCGTCCGGCTACCGAAGTGGGGCGATCTTTGCCTGCTTAAAAACTGGGGTCCAGTCTCCCTCCTCAGCATGGATTATAAGATTTTTGCCCGGGTTATGTCAACCTGCCTGGGCTCCGTGCTGGCAATCATGATCTACAACGACCCGTCCTACATGGTACCAGGCCAGTCCATCCAGGCCAACATCCACCTGCTCCAGGATTTGATCCATCTTTCCCAGAGGACTGGTCAGTCGGCTGCCTTTGTCTCCCTCAATCAGAAGAAGGTGTTCGACAGGGTGGATCACGAATACCTTTTCGGGACTCTGCGCGCTTTCAGACTCGGGCCGCATTTTGTGGCCCGGGTCTGACTTTTATACGCCACCGCATAGTGTCTAGTCAAAGTTAACGGGTCCTTGATTGCGCCCCTTCACTTTGGGAGAGGAGTGCGTCAGGGATGCCCCATGTCCGACGAATTGCAAACCATCTGTGTGGAGCCCTTCCTGTGCCTGCTTCGCAGGAGGTTGGCGGGATTGGCTCTGCGCGAGCGGGCCACGCGGGTTGTCCTCTCAGCTTACGCCGATGACGTGCTCCTCACGGTCACAGATCCCATTGACCTGTGGAGGATGCACGACTGCCAGCAGACCTTTTCTGCTGCGTCCTCCGCGAGGATCAATTGGGAGAAATGTTCCAGACCCCTGGTGGGTCAGTGACGGGTGGACTCCCTGCCGACAGAGTTGACACCTTTTGTGCGGAGCACCACATACCTCCTCTATCTGGGAGTCCACCTTAGCCCTCGTGAGGAAGCCTGGCCGGCAAACTGGCAGGAGTTGGAGGCGAAAGTCACCACTCGGCTGGGGCGCCGGCCAGGACTGCTCCGAGTGCTTTCCAACAGGGGCCTGGCGCTGGGCATAAACCAACTAGTGGCCTCCATGCTGTGGTACTGGTTGGTCACTTTGGCCCCGCCCCCTGCATTAGACACCAAGAACCAGAAGAAATTCGTCGATTTCTTCTGGGGCAAGAGGAAACACAGGGTCTCTGCCGTGGTCCTGAGTCTCCTGATGGAGGAGGGCGGCCAGTCGCTGGTGTGCCTCCGCACCCAGGCTGCGACTCTCCACGTTCGGACCCTGCAGAGATACCTGCTGATATACCTGGACATCGATCTTCCTCCCAGATGGTGTGCGCTGGCGCCGTATTTTTTCCACCAGTGTCACTGCCTTCAAGACGACACGCAGCTCCCAGTGGAGTCCGTTAGCCGCGCCTCTCTGAGGGAGTTGCCTGTCTTTTATCGGGATCTATTCCGAGTCTGGAACATGGTCGCCTCCAGTCAGGGTGCTCCCTCGCCAGCTGAGGAGAGTGCCTCGACTGTCCGGGCTGCATACTCCAGGGTCGGAACAGTAGGCAGTGGAGTAGCCGAAGCACCTGGGTTGCCCCTCTCTGTGGGTGGTGATTGGGCTGGGGAGATCGGACCCAGGCCCCGAAACCCTCCTCCGGAGCCAGTCCCACACAGCCCAAGCCGCCTCACGGAAAATGCCCTCCGTGCCATTCCAATCAGCATAGAGGGGTTTCCTGTACGGGCTGCTCCTGCACACTCTCCACTTCCTCGCCTTCGTCAGCCGGCCGGATACGCCCTGGTGATCTGCCTTGCCATCTGGCGGCGAGGGGAAACCCCGATGGAGGTCTCTTTACGCGGGTGTCTTACCCCTTTACCTCGGGAAACTGGGGTGGAGGGTGTTGCACAGGGCGGCACAGGGCGGTCCCGTACAGCAGACTTTTACATAGGTTCACGGACACCCAGGCCGCCTATACTTTCTGCGTCCTGGATGAGTCCGTGTTTCACATATATACGGAGTGTGAGAGGTTGCAGCCCCTCTTTGAGTATTTGAATGGGCTGCACCACATGTTCTGGCTGCACTTCATTCCCACGCTCCTGATCTTTGGGCACCCGGTGTGGAGGGGCATAAGCCGGGAGGAGGATCTCCTCGTCGGTCTGCTCTTGGGCCTGGCAAAGGTGGCAATTCACAGGTCCAGGCTGCAGGCCGTCGGGGGGTCCGTCCTCCCCGATTGCCAGCCCATCTTCTGCGGTTACGCTCGCGCCCGGGTGTCCCTGGAGAAGGAGTAGGCAGTTTCCGCCGGTACGCTTGAGGCCTTCTGTGACCGGTGGACACCACAGGGACTGCAGTGCATCATCGACGCCGCGAATGGCACTTTAATTTGAGTTTTTGGTTTATCTGTTTTTAATAAAGTTATTTTAAAAAATTAAATATGTTTATGAGGCGGGCCTGAGGAATAAAGGGCCCCTCTATATGGGATATATAAAAGGGGAAGAAAAATAAACAGGGTTAGATATAGAGTAAATCTCCCTCTACACTGTCCCCATCAAACACATACAGTGCAGGAATGGCACGGGTTTACAAACAGAGCAAATGTCCATCTATCTGTGCTATCGATGTTACAAGGTTAGTTTGGATGAGCTGGAGTTCTTCTCCCTGGAGTAAAGCTGATTGAGAGAGATTTGATAGAGGTTTACAAGATTATGACAGAAGTAAATAAGATAGACAAGGAAAAACTATTCCCATTTACTGATGAAACACGGACAAGGGGACACAGATGGAAGGTTTTGGGTAAGAGATACAAGGGGAATATGAGGAAGAACTTTTTTTACACAGTAAATGGTAATGAGAAGGAACTCACTGCCCGTGAGGGTCGTGGAAGATAAGACAATCAATGATTTCAAAAGGAAACTGGATGGGCACCTGAAGGAAATGAACTTGCAGGGATAGGGGGATTGAGAGGGGGAGTGGGAATGACTGGATTGTTCCAGATTGAGCTGGCATGGAGGGGTAAAATGGCCTCCATTTATGTCGGAAATTATTTTATGTCTACATCGATTTCTACATCCCTACGTTAGATTTGTCTCATGCTCCTGCCTGTAAAAATCCAGATACATAGACGTTCAATGAAACTGTGAGCTTAACAGCCACAGACAGCTCCGTCCTCACCCTGGTGTGAGGCTCCAGGTCGTGTTGCAGGAGGTTACACAGCTCTGCGACCACCTCCTTATTGAATCAGAGTCACCTCACACACTGCTACTGGGTTGGTGTAGGTAGGAAAAGTGCTCTTGCAAAACCGGGGTGGGTAAGGCAGAGCCCCCTCCTTCTCCCTCTTTACAGAGCTTCCCCTCTTTGCAGTCTCTGCTCCATTTGTTGGTCATTTTACAGACCCAGAAACACTGTAACTACAGTCCCCATACCTCGTCCAGAGTTGGTTCACCAAATCCTCTCTCCTCCCTGAATGTCTGCAGCAGCTTACAACACAACCCCCAGAAAACCATCCACAGCAGCTCCACTAACTTTACAACAGCAAAAGTAAGTCACAAGCCCCTCACCTGTACGTTGGATTCCTGGTCCTTTTAAATAACACCAGTGGGGGTCCTTAGTGCTGCTGAATGTATGTTCAGCTGAGAGAGACTAACACAGGCGGTCAGTTGACATGCACAGATCAAGATTTAAAGACGTACATCAAAGCTGTCGGAATGGCATAAAAGCACATGCACAGTATAACTAGGCTAGTTCCCTGCCCAGCACAGGGCACTGTGCTGGCCACACTAGAAGTGGCCAGCTGTGTGGTTGACATCATTTTATAGATCCAGGTTTCCATAGCGTTGGCACCAGTGCTGTCATAGAGTGAAACGTCATAGAGTGAAAATCACAGCAGGGAAGAAATAGAGTGAAAACAGCTCACATCTAAAAGAGAATTGGAAAAAGACTTGAAGGCATAAGATTTACAAGAATATGTGGAATGGAAGGGAAATGGGACTAATTTGAGGGGTGAGGCCATGGAGGGATTCAAACACAAGAATGAGAATATTAAAATTTAGGTGCTGCCAGGCCTTTAACCAATGTCGATCAGATACAGAAGTATTGGGCGATCGGGATTTGGTGTGAGTTAGGATATAGGCAGCAGCGTTCTGGATGGGCTGTTGTTTATGCAGGTTGATAACTGGGAGGGTGACCAGGATAGAATTGGAATAGTTAAGTGTGGATTTAACAGCGGCACAGATGAGGGTTTATTAGCAGATGGGCAGAGGTGATGACAGGTGATATTCCAGAGGTAGTAGCAGGTAGGGATGGTGATAGGCGGAATATGGCAATGAACTCAGCTCAGATAGAAATATAACAAAGAGGTTCCAAGCAGTCTGTTTCAGGCTCAGACATTGGGTAGGGAGGGGAATGCAGATAGTGGATGCAGAGTGGAATGTGAGATAGAGGCTGAAGACTGTGGCTTCAGTCTTCCCAAGATTTACATGACAAGTACACTGAATCAGTGAAATATGATTTATAGATCTAATAGTTGGATACAGAGACTTGCTAGGGACACCCATAATAGCGCGTATGGGATAGTAAATCGTTTGAATCATCTTCAGAGCATAATAGATCCGCAAATCTAATGTTATCCAAAAATAATCTGCAGTACCGAGGCTAAACCAATAGGAGAAACTCCTGCTGTCCATTGTTCTAACATTCCAATCTATTGTTCTCAGATTCTGATCCATTGTTGTAACATTCCAATCTATTGTCCTCAGATTCTGATCCATTGTTGTAACATTCCAATCTATTGTTCTCAGATTCTGACCCATTGTTGTAACATTCCAATCTATTGTCCTCAGATTCTGATCCATTGTTGTAACATTCCAATCTATTGTTCTCAGATTCTGACCCATTGTTGTAACATTCCAATCTATTGTTCTCAGATTCTGACCCATTGTTTTAACATTCCAATCTATTGTTCTCAGATTCTGATCTCTCCTCTCTCGCTCTCTGGAGCCGCTGATCTCTGTTAGTGCCAGGGGTGATGCTCCCACTGACACGATGAGCCAGCACATTGGAAGGAGTCCGTTATTAATAGAAGAGGGAAACCCTCCAGTGACACAAATAGGGTCCTTGGAGACTGACGTTAATTACAGTCAATGACCAAACAGGTTCAGTTAACACCTTTCAATCCAACACTTTTTAGACCACAATACTTTCGAAGATTTACCTAGTCCAGATGGGATATATGAGGTTTGTTGAGGGAAGGAATGTGGAAATAGCAGAGGCACTGGCCAAAAGCTTTCAATCCTCTTTGGATCTGGGAGTGATGACAAAGCTGTTACAAGCTGTTTAAATAAGGAGACATTAGATAAACCCGATAACTACTGACCAGTCAGTCTAATGTCGGTGGTTGGAAATTTCTGGAGGCCATGACCCAGTACAAAAATATATCACTCTTGGTAAAACATGTGATATTAAATGATAAACAGTACGGATAGGATCATGGAAAATCATGTCTGATAATCTTGATCAAGTTAGTTGATGACCTAACTGTGAGTATTGATGAGGATAATGTGTTTCCTGTTATGTATCTGGACTATCAAAAGGCCTGTGATCAAATGACATTTCATCGACTTGTTATGAAAAATGGAACATATGGATTAATGTGACAGTGATAGTGTGGATATGACACTGACTCAGGGACAGAAAGCAGAGAGAAGTGGTGAACAGACATTGTTCAGACTGGGGGAGGGGGAGAATACAGTGCTGTTTCTCAGGGGTCAGTATTAAAACCAGTGCTCTTCCTGACATATAGATAAATATACAAGTGACATAAACTTATATGCAAAACAACATAATTTAAACCCTTGCAGATGACATGACACTTATAAATAAGGGAGACAAAGGCGCAGACCACAGAATTACCCAATCTCACAGATTTTGGTTTATTTTTAATTTATTCTGGACTCTAATCCGAATAGAAATTTAGTTCTCACTCTATAATTTATTTCTGTGTGATTTGCAGGTCTGTGTGTGTGTGCATGAATGTGTGTATGTTTTTTATTTTATTTAGATTCAGTTTAGATTGTTAAGTATAATAAACTCACCTCTTGTTTAAACTCAAGAAAACCTGTCTGATTTGTTCTTTCACGATCACAACAACGGTAAAAGGTAAAATGCTCACTGAGGTGGTCAGCATGTCCACTGCTAAAAAGGAATACACCCCGCTGCAGTGAAATAAAAGATAGGACAAGAGGAGAGCCTGGGACCCCTCCTCACCTGGCTGTAACAGAAATCTGGCGGTTCTAGTGATCAAATCGCAACAACAAATGAGAAATTGGATGTGTCACAGATGCACAGAGTTTTACAGCACAGAAACAGTCCCTTCGCCCCACTCTGTCTGTGCCGGCCATCAAGCCTGTCCATTCTAATCCCCTTTTCCAGCACTTGGCCTGTAACCTTGTATGCTATGGCATTTCAAGTGCTCATCTAAATACTTCTTAAATGTTGTCAGGGTTCTTGCCTCCACCATCTTTACAGGTAGTGTGTTCCAGATTCCAGCCACCATCTGAGTGAAATATTTTTTTCCCTCAAATCTCCTCTAAACCACTTGCCCCTCACCTTAAATCAATGCCCCCCGGTTATTGACACATCTGCTAAGGGCAAAGTTTCTTCTTCTCTACCCTATCTATGGGCCTCACAATTTTTCCTGCTTTCTGTCTCCCTCCCTTCTTGAATAAAGGAGTTACATTGGCATAAAATGAGTTACATACAGAGAGAAGTAACTCGGTACAGCTTAGAATCCCTCTCTGTTGAAAAGTTGAGTAATGTAGCTGGACAGTTAGGGATTACTCTCCGCCCAAAACTAGGAAACCCAAAATTCTAAGACCTGTGGCCAATCATTTTTCACTTGAAGCTGAAGACTCAAGCAGAGTTAGAATCACTAACAGATAGAGTAATGTTAGCTAAGTTAAAACTAGAACAGAAGAGACAAGAATTAGAATTCCAGAGAGATCGAGAAAGAACAGAGTGAGTGTCAAGAAAGGGAAAAATTAAGAGTGTTCTAGAAGGAGAAGGAGGAAAGAGAGTTAAGACGGCTCAAACAACTAGAGGAAGACCCAGTACACCCAGTGAAGGCACAGCTAGTGAGGGAGCTGCCCATAGCTCAGGACCATGTGCTGAGTTCTTAAAGTTACCCCAGTTCATTCTAAAGTTCAATGAGGAGGATGTGGCAGAATTTTTTGTCACTTTTGAAGAACTTGCAAAGCAGCTGAAATGGCTGGCAGAGAGCTGGACACTGTTTTTATAATGCAAAGTAACAGGAAAAGCTCATGAGGTTTATTCACTGTTGCCAGATTAAAGTTCATCAGATTCTGAGATGACTAAAAACGCTATCCAGGGTGCATATGAGATAGTATCAGAAGCGTACCACCAAAAATTCGGAACACTACGAAAGTAGCCAGAGTGAACTTACCTCCAGTTTGAAAGAGTTAAGCAGTTTCGGAACATAGGAGCAGGAGTAGGCCATTCAGCCCATCTAGTCTGCCCCGCCATTCAGTACGATTTTGGGTTATCTTCTATTTCAATTCCTTTTTACCACACTATCCCCATATCCCTTTAAGTCATTTGTATTTAGAAATCTGTCAATCTCTGCTTCAAACATACTCAATGACTGAGCTTCCACAGCCCTCTTGGGGACAGAATTCCAAAGATTCACAACCCCGTAAGTAAAGAAATTTCGCCTCATCTCTGTCCTAAGTGACTTCCTCCTTATTTTAAAATTGTCTCTGCTGGTTCCAGACTCCCCAACCAGGGGAAACATCTTAGCTGCATCAACCCGTCTATCCATTTAATTCTGTTGTCGGTTTCAATGAGATCACATCTCATTATTCGAAATTCTGGAGAATCCAGGCCAAGTTTTCCTAATCTCTTCATAGGACCGTCCTGCCATCCCAGGAACAAGTCTAGTGAATCTTTGTTACACTCCCCCTATGGCAATAATATACTTCCTAAAGTAAGGGGAGCAAAGCTGCACACAGTATTCCAGGTGTGTTCTCACAAGTTTCCATACAATTGAAGCAAGACTTCACTACTCCTGTACTCTAATTCTCTTGTGATAAAGGCTAACATACCATTAGCCTTCTTAGGTGCTTGCTGTCCCTGCATGTCAGCTTTCAGTGACTTATTGTCAAGGACACCCAGATCCCTTTGTACATCTACACTTTCTAATTTCTTACCATTCAAGAAATACCCTGCACATCTATTCCACCTTCCAAAGTGGATAACCTCATATTTTCCACATTATATTACATCTGCCACGTTCTTGCCCTCCCACGAAGTCTGTCCAAATTCCCTTGAAGCCGCTTTGCACCTTCCTCACAGCACATACATTCCCACATCTTTTTGTATCATCTGCAAACTTGGGAATATTACTCCGGTCCCCACATCCAAATCAATGATACATATTGTGAACAGATGGGGCCCAAGTACTTACCCAAATGTTTCCTTTTTACTTACCCCACTGGTCACAGCCTGCCAAAGCGAAAATAACCCATTTATTCCTACTCTCTGTTTTATGCTCGTTAACCAATCCTTAATCCATGCCAGTATATTACGTCCTATCCCATGTGCTTTAATTTTACTAACCAACCTCTTGTGGGGGACTTTATCAAAAATTCATCTGAAAATCCAAATAGACTACATCCACCGACTCCACTTTATCAATTCTGTTAGTAATATCCTCAAAAAACTACAACAGGTTCATCAAACATGATTTCCCATTCATAAATCCATGTTGACTATGTCCAATCAGATCATTATTATCCAATTATCCATTTATCACATCCTTTGTGATAGATTCTACCATTTTCCCTACTATTGATGTCAGGCTAACAGATTTGTAATTCCCCGTTTTCTCTCTCCCTCCCTTCTTAAATCGTGGGGTGACATTTGCCACCTTCCAATATGCTGGAACCGTTCCAGAAGGTGATCACCCATGCACCCACTGTCTCCATAGCTACCTCTGCCAACACTCTGGAATTTAGAATATCAGGTCCTGGGGACTTATCAACCTTCAACCCCATTAATTTCTCCAACACAAACTTCTTACTAATATTAATTTCCTTCACTTCCTCATTCCCCCTCATCCCTTGGATCTCTAATTCTGGGAGATTGCTTGTATCTTTCTCAGTGAAGACAGACACAAAGTGATCATTTAGCTTCTCTGCGATTTCTCGATTCCCCATTATAAATTGCCCTGACTCTGCCTGTAATGGACACATACATGTCTTACCCAAATGTTTCCTTTTTACGTACCTATAGAAGATTTTACAGTCCGTTTTTATGTTTGCCTCTGACTAGTAGATACGGAAAATCAGGCTCCAGCCCACATAGGTAAACCTTAGAGCGGTGATCCTTCTCAAGGAGTTCCAAAACTCGCTCCCGCTCCCATTCCAACCCACACAGAGGAAGAAAAGGTTCGAAGAGCCAGGGAGGTTGCAATTCTGGATGATGATTTTTTTTCCATGTACACATGCCTTAACCCCAAAGGGAATGCATTCCCTAGTCACCCCAAAGACCAGGGAATAAAAGGTGGGAGGGTGATAAGAGCCTGAGCAGCCACGGGCAAGGAGGAAAATCTGGACGCCCAGGGGGCCACGCTCAGGCCAAATAGAGCGGTACTGAGAGCAGGAGTAATGACCAATGATCTGTGTGTTTCCACTGCAGTAAGGCAGGTCACCATCTAGTTGAATGCTGTAAGTGATGGGGAAAACCTGTAGGATTACTCAGTGTCCACCAGATCAGTGCAGGAAAACGGGCGCTGATGGAATTCACAGCAGGTCAGGCTGTGCCTTTAACTGCAACAGTCAGACACAGTAACCCAACCACAGAGAGTGGGGGAAAATGTAACAAAATCCTTGAGCGTTACTAGGATTTTGAATCCCAGGGAAACGTGACCCTATACCCCTTTAGTGAGGTAAGCAAGCCCTGGTCATACTCATTAATAAAGGGGCCACCCTTCTGATGGGAATAGGCATGACCTTTCTCCGAGAGTGCAGTGAATGCTCGAGTGTTAGAGAATGTGATTGGAAGGCAGTATATGTCCATACCTTTATATTGGGTGCACTTGGAGTGCGACCTATTTTCAGGACCAGTAGCCATGGGGACCTGCTCCTGGGTATTGATCTGGCAGGGAAAAGGTGGCAGCTTCCGCAAAGGTTCTGGAGAGACAACAAGAGATCAGGGACACAGAGCAGTTACAGGAGAAGTTCCCCGGCATTCTCCCTGATTCTGTGGTGACTCGGTCCATGGCTAAACAATCCCCATGAGAGGCGGCTGAACTGACACTGGAGATGGATGACCCTGCTGTCTGGTTGGCTGAAACCTTCTTTGGGAAGGTAGAGAGCACAAAGGATTTGTTAACTAGATCTTCCTTAGTTGAGGCTCAACAACTCGACCCAGTGTTAAAATATATCACAGACTGTCCAAACCATAACTGAAGCAGAGGGAGTTGCAGAGTGCTACTATTTAAAGAATGAGGTGCTGGTGAGGAATTGGAGACCTCCTCACAGACCTGCGGATGAAGATTGGACAGTGCTTCACCAGATAATGGTGCTTCTGTGGTCCCTTAAAGAAATATTAATGGCCTTCCAATGACTGGACAAGTTGATGGATGAAAATTTAAAGCCCACATAAGACAGCATTTTGACATGGCCACAACTGCACAAAGATGTGATGGAGTTCTGTAAAAGTGGTCACACCTGCCACCTTGTGGGGAAGCTCTAACCTGCAATAAAACCTTCACCCTAATTCCCATACCAGATTTTGTGGAACCCTTCAGCAGAATGCTGGTGGATTATGTGGGACACCTGCTGAAAACAAAACGGGATTACCAGTATCTTCTCACCATTATGAATGTGTAAAAGGGTCATGGGTATTCTAGACATAGCCCAGCTAATGTCTACCACCCACTTTCACAAGGGGCTTTGGAGCGGTACCACCAGACCCTAAAGACAATGATCAGACCATACTGCTATGGGTAACCCCATGACTGGGACAAAGGGATGGCATTTCATCTGTTGGTTACCAGGAACCTATCCACTGAGTCCACTGGCTTTAGTCTCTTTGAATTAGCTTATGGACACGAGGTGAGAGGTCCTCTAAAACTAATCAAGGAGAAGTTTTTGGGACACAGGGATGAGTCTTCCATGTTCGACTACATTTCCATGCTTCGGAAGTGGCTCACGACAGCCTGTGCAATTGCTCAAGAACACCTAAAGATCTCCCAGGCAGTTATGAAAAGGTAAGCAGGCAAAAATGCCAAGGCCAAAACATTTCAGCCCAGAGACCATGTATTGTTACGACTCCCAATGCAGGGTGAATCCCTGAAATCCCGGTTCAGTGGTCCATATCGAGTGGCAAAAGGAATAGTCAGGTAAATTATTTAATTGACACCCAGACCAAAGGAAAAAAGCAAAGGCTGTGGAGGGAACAGACAAGTACAGATCTGGCAGACTTCCAGGAGAGAAGGATTGAAAAGGACGGTGAGGACAGGTTAGAGGAGGGCCAGGAGGATTCCCAACTGGAATCCCCTACTCTCCGATTTGCCAACCGTGAAATGTTAGTTAAATTAGACCACACACTCTCCTTCTTAAATGCAGGTCAATGAGGCAACCTAAAAAGTCAGCTAACAGCATTTACAGAAATATGCAATGACAAAGGAAAGTTCCCAAAAAGGCAAGCCAATAGTGAGGGCGATGCTTCACCGAGTCGAGGTGCCGGAGGAGAGTGCAGTGAAAGATGGACAGCCACCTGCGAGCCATAAAATCCCAGAGCACATGGGGCTTGTTAGAAAAATGATGCTCCCCATAGTAGAGGGAAAAGGGAAGGCAAAATACCCTAAAGTAAACAGCACTTGTGTACCTCACCAGAAAGCTAAAAGTAAGGTCAGTGTGGATCTACCCACTGAAGAACACAATGATCAGGTCCCAAACACAAAGCTAATCAAACCCAACAATTGCAAAGCCAAACTCAGCAATAACAAAGGCCCAGAGGAAATCCCAGACACCTCACAGGGTCTAAAAAGACAATGTATTGCACACTGTCGGTTTAGGGAGAAAGATTATCAAGGTGAAGGAACCTGAATGGTTAAAGATTCATTGCAGGTGATAAGAAAAATCAATGTAATCGCTGATGCAATGTCCAGGCTCGATTCCGACACATAACCATCCCAGACAAAACATCAAAACATTAAATCAGTCCAACTGTAACAGACAATGTCAGCTGCAGTAATTCTAAGATTAATATGTCAGTTTGGGAAGTGATTATTGAGAATGAATGAGTGCCTTCTTCTTTTTATTCCCACAATTCTGCAATGAAATGTTCTTGTTATCAGATTTTTTCCCCGTGTGCTGTGGCAGTGTCAAGATAACACAATATGCCAAATTATGAAATTTAATTCATCGTTTGGAAACTTACAGTAAACGTTTAATAGAAAAAATCTTGCAGCTATCCTTGAAAAAACTGGCAGCCAAGATGGCCACCGCAATTGGCATCTGAAACACCTTTTCACATTCTAAATCCGACAACAGGAGATACATGTCTGATGAGCCTGGACCCAAATCATTGGCTTGCTCCAGTGATTGAATTACCTAAGATTACATTCATTAACACGGCATACAAGGCCATCCTGACACATTGACTTTGAAAGAACAAACTCCTCCGAGAGTGAATACTGGTATCCTGAGCCCTGGACAGATAGAAGTTCCAAACCTTGAATCTCATTGTTAAGGGTCCAGCGAATGCACTGAGGCAGTCAGGAGACTGTCTATCTCTGTGAAAACTGAGAGTTTCCCCTGGACAAAAACAGACAAGTCAGTGATTCAAAATGTGCTGAAGTAGAAGGGCTTTGTTCCCCCCACACCCCTCCCTCTCTCTCTGTCTCTCTCTCCAGATAACATCACAAATTTGAAAACCACATGCGACTGTGGGCCCTCCAAGCCTCCAGATTGCTACAGAAAGAGTAACCAGGGGAAGAAAGCCTGCTACATGTCTGCCTCAAAGAAATCCCTGAGCCATGTGGACCATGTGACAAACTGCACTTTGACCAGCAAAGGACTTCAAGGTTACAACTTCAGCAGGAAGACCACGGAATAGTCAAACCTCACAGAATGAGTTTTTTTAAAAAATATTTCTTCTGGACTCCAATCCAACCACAAATTTACTTCTCACTCTGTGATCTATTTCTGGGTGATTCTCGTGTGAGTGAGTGCATAAATGTGTTCTATTTATTTTAATGATTTTATTTAGATCGGTTTTATATTGTTCAGTATAATATACTCACCTCTTTCATGTTTAAACTCAAGAGAACCAGTCTAATCGGTCCCTCCCCCATCACACCAAAGGTAAAATGTAAAACACTCACTCAGACGTTCAGCATATTCACTGTTTATAAAGGACAAACACTGTTGTGTTCAAATAAAGACGATCGACTTTGACCCCTCCTCACCTGGCCATAACAATAGGCAGGGTTGGGGATGGAGAGAATATGGGGATGAACTCAGCTCAACATTAAACAGATACCAGAGGTTGTAAACTTCCTGGTTCAGCCTCAGACAATGGCCAGTGAGGGGATGCAGATCATGGACCGGGAATGGAGTTTGTGACAGAAACTGAAGATAACGGTTTCAGTCTTCTCACGATTTAAATGACAAGAACACTAAATCTGTGAAATATGGTTTATGAATCTAATAGTTGGATACAGAGACTTACCAGGGACACCAATAATAGCGAGGATGGGATAGTAAATACATTGAATCATCTTCAGAGCATAATAGAGCCGGTATTCTAATGGTATCCAATAATAATCTGCAGTAACCAGGCCAAACCAATTGGATAAACTCCTGTCCATTGTAGTAACATTCCAATCTATTGTTCTCAGATTCTGACCCATTGTTGTAACATTCCAATCTATTGTTCTCAGATTCTGACCCATTGTTGTAACATTCCAATCTATTGTTCAGATTCTGATCTATCCTCTCCCTCTCTCTGCAGCCGCTGATCCCTGTTAGTGCCAGGGTTGATGCTCCCGCTGACACTATAGGATAACACATTGAAAGGAGTCCTTCTTAATAGAAGAGGGAAACCCTCCAGCGACACCATTAAGGTCCATGGAGACTGACATTAATTACAGTCACTGAACAAACAGGTTCAGTTAACACATTTCAGTCCAACATATTTTGTATCACAGTAAAGTAGAACATTTATCCAGTCTGGATGGAATGTATGATAGTTACTGAGGGAAGGAATGGTGGAAATAACAGAGGCATTGGACAGAATCTTTCAATCCTCCTTGGATATGGGATTGATGCCAGAGGACTGCAGGGTTGTAAATGTTACACTGTTTAAAAAAGTAGAGGTTGGATAAGCCCTGTAACTGTCAGTCTAACGTTGTTGGTTGGAAATTTCTAGAGGTCATAACCCAGCACAAAAATATATCTGGCTTGCAAAAACATGGGTTAATCAATGACAAGTAGCATGGATAGGTTAATGGAAAATCATTCCTGATAATCTTGATCGAGTTCGTTCAGGACATAACTGTAAGTGTTAATGAGGATAGCGTATTTCATGTAATATACTCATAGAAAGTTTAAGACAGAGAAAGAGGCCACTTGGCCCATTGTGTCTGTGCCGGCCGATAAATGATCCATCTATTCTAATCCCACCTTCCAGCATTTGATCCATAGCCCTGAAGATTATGGTACTTGAGTTGAACATCCAGACTCCTTTCGAATGAGTGCAGGGATTCTGCCTCAACGATCCTTACAGGCAGTAAGTTCTAGACCCTCACGAAAAACAGGGGACCCAGGACTGCACACTGTGGAATGCCAAAGGAAGCAGTCCTCCAGTCACTAAAATACCCCTCAACAATTACAGTTTCATAAAAACAAGAAATGCTGGAAATACTCAGCAGGTCTGGCAGCATCTGTGGAGAGAGAAGCAGAGTTAGCATTACAGGTCAGTGACCCTTCTTCACTGACCTGAAACATTATCTCTGCTTCTCCCTCCACATATGCTGCCAGACCTGCTGAGTATTTCCAGCATTTCTTGTTTTTATTTCAGATTTCCAGCCACCGCAGCATTTTGCTTTTATTATAACAATTACCCTTTGTTTCCTGTCACTGAGCCAATTCTGTATTTTTGGGTGAACAAGTTTCTCCTCAATTCCCCGCTCGTCCGTCTACCAAGCACTTTAAGTCACTGCCCCCTATTCACTGATCTCTCTGCTAAGGTGAATAGACGCTTCACCTCCACTCTATCCAGGCCCCACGAAATTATGTCCATTTCAATCAGGTCTCCCTTCAGCCTTCTCTGTTCCAAGCAGAGCAACCCCAGCCTATCTAATCTTTCTTCATAGCTGCATTTTTCCAGTCCTGGCAACATCCTTGTAAATCTCCTCTGTACCCTCTCTAGTGAAATTACGTCCTTTGTGTAATGAGGTGACCAGAACTGCACACAATAACCAATTATTTATACAGTTCCAGCATAACCTTCCTGCTCTTGTATTCTGTACCTCAGCTAATAAAGGAACGGAGTTCATATGCCTTCTTAACCACCTTATCGACCTGTCCTGCTACCTTCAGGGATCAGTGGACATTGCCTCCAAGGTCCCTCACTTCCTCTACACTTCTCAGTATTTTCCTATTAATCATCTATCCCTTTGCCTTGTCTGACCTCCTCAATTGCATCACCTTAGACTTATCCAGGTTGAATTCCATTTGTCACTTTTCTGCCATCAATATCTTCCTGCAGCTCACACCTATCCTCCTCGCTATCAACCGCACGACCAATCTGTGTACCATCTGCACAAATCTTGATCATGCCCCCTACATTTACGTTCAAATCGTTAATATATACTACAAAAAAGCAGGAAGTCCAGTACTGAGCCCTGTGGAACGTCACTGGAAACAGACCTCAAGTCAGTAAATCACCCATCAACAAACAGCCTTTGTTTCCTGTCACTGAGCCAATTTTGCATCCAGCTTGTTGAATTTCCCTGGATTCCATGGGATTTTATTTTTTTAACTAGTATGCCACATGGGACCTTGACAAAAGCCTTGTCAAAATCCATGCAGACCATATCAACTGCACTACCCTCATCCTTGCTACTTCTTCGAAAAATTCAGTCAACTTGGTCAAACAATATCTTCCCTTATCAAATCCATGCTCAATATCCGTGATTAACCTGTGCCTTTCTAAGTGACACTTTATCCTGTCTTTCAGAATAGATTCCAATAATGTGCCCACTACTGAGGTTAGACTGACTGGCCTGCAATTATTCGGTCTATCCCTTGCTCCCTTTTTAAAGAGGTACAATTTTAACAGTTCACCAATCCTCTGGCACTGCACCTGTATCCAGTGTGGACTGGAAAATGATGGTCAGACCCTCTGCCATTTCCTCTCTCACCTCTTTTGACAGCCTAGGATACATTTCAACTGGCCCTGGTGATGGATCAACTTTCAAGGATGCTAATCCATTAATACTTCCTCTCTCCCTATGTATATCACATCCAATAATTCACACCCCTCCTCCTTAACCACAGTATCTGCATCGTCCCCCCCTTTTGTTAAGACAGATCCAAAGTATTCATGAAGAACCATACCAATATGTTCCGCCCCTACTCGTGTATATCCATTTATGTATATAGACTTTCAAAACGCCTGTAAACAAATAACATTTCATAGACTTGTTGTGAAAAATGGAAGACGTGGATTAATGTGACAGTGATGGTGTGGATATGACAGTGACTCAGGGACAGAAAGCAGAGAGAAGTGGTGAAAAGTCATTGTTCAGACTGGAGGTGGAGGGGAGTATACAGTACTGTTTCTCAGGGTTTGATTCACTCCGCGTGATATCAAGATATGACAGAGGGCACTGTATACTGCAATGGCTATGAGCCCTGACAATATTCCAGCAATAGTACTGAAGACCTGTGCTCCAGAACTTGCCGCACCCCTAGCCAAGCAGTTTCAGTAGAGCTACAACACTGGCATCAACCCGGCAATGTGGAAGGTTGCCCAGGTATGTCCTGTAGACAAAAAGCAGGACAAGTCCAACCCGGCCAATTACTGCCCCATCAGCCTACTATCAATCATCAGTAAAGTGATGTAAGGTGTCATCAGCAGAGCTACCAAACAGCACTTGCTTAGCAATAACCTGCTCAGTGACGCTCAGTTTAGGTTCTGCTAGAGCAACTCAGCTCCTGATCTCATTACCTCATTATCTCAAACACTCCACTGGCTGGAGTCATACCTAGTGCAAAGGAAGATGGTTGTGGTTGTTGGAGGTCAATCATCTGAGCTCCAGGACATCACTGCAGGAGTTCCTCAGGGTGGTGTCCTAGGCCCAACCATTTTCCGCTGCTTCATCAATGACCTGCCTTCAATAATAAGGTCAGAAGTGGGGATGTTCGCTGATGATTGCACAATGTTCAGCACCATTCGTGACTCCTCAGATACTGAAGCAGTCCGTGCAGAAATGCAGCAAGACCTGAACAATATCCAGCCTTTGGCTGATAAGTGGCAAGTAACATTCGTGCCACACAAGTGCCAGGCAATGACCATCTCCAACAAGAGAGAATCTAACCATCTCCCCTTGATATTCAATGGCATACCATCGCTGAATCCCCCACTATCAACATTCTGGGGGCTACCATTGACCAGAAACTGAACTGGAGTAGCCATATAAATACCGTGGCTACAAGAGCAGGTCAGAGGCGAGGAATCTTGAGGCGAGTAACTCACCTCCTGACTCCCCAAAGCCTGTCCACCATCTACAAGGCACAAGTCAGGAGTGTGATGTCTGGAGTACTCTCCACTTGCCTGGATGGGTGCAGCTCCAACAACACTCAAGAAGCTCGATACCATTCAGGAAAAAGCAGCCCGCTTGATTGCCACCCCATCTACAAACATTCACTCCCTCCATCACCGACGCACAGTGGCAGCAGTGTGTACCATCTACAAGATGCACTGCAGCAATGCACCAAGGCCCCTTCGACAGCACCTTCCAAACGCACGACCTCTACCAACGAGAAGGACAAGGGGAGAAAATACATAAGAAAATCACCACCTTCAAGTTCCCGTTCAAGTCACACACCATCCTGACTTGGAACTATGTCGCCGTTCCTTCACTGTCGCTGGGTCAAAATCCCTTCCAAACAGCACTGTGGTCTATCTACTCCAAATGGACTGAAGCGGTTGAAGAAGGCAGCTCACCATCACCTTCTCAAGGGCAACAGGGACAATAAATGCTGGCCAAGCCAGTGACGCCCAAATCCCATGAATGAATATAAAAAAGAGAGAGGGTGTGGAACTAACAGGTAGATCTTCGAAAGGGCCAGCACTGACATGTTGGACCAAATGGCCTTCTTCAGTGCAATGCTATTCTATGTTTCCATGATTGTTCTTGCCTCGACTTTCCTGATATTCCTATCCTTTAAGCAGGCGTTTGATAAAGTACCACATAACAGCCATGTTACCAAGTTAGAAACACATGGGATTAAAGGACCAATGTCAGCAGTGGCTCAGTTTGTAGCTCTTCCCCTTTCAGTCACAAGCTTCTAGGATCAAGTGTCATTTGATCGCAAGAAACAAGTAACAGGACTTAATCACATGATTCAAGGCTGACACTGCAGTGACATGACTGAGGGAGTGTTGCACTGTCAGATGTGCCATCTATCGAATAAAACATTAAACAAACATCTGCCCTCTCAGGTGGATGTTAAAGATCTGATCATTATCACATTGCTGCTTGTGGGAGCTTGCTGTGCGGAAATCTTCTGCCATCTTTCCTACATTACAATAGTGACTAGGGTTTAATAAATACTCATTGATTGTAAATCGCTTTGGGACATGCAGTGGTCATGAAGGCGCTACATAAATCGAAGTATTTTTAAAAAATTTACAATGTCAGCATGCAGGAAATTAGCTATGTGACAGAAAGCAGAGAGTAGTGGAGAATGGTTATTGTTCAGTCTGGAGGGAAGTACACAGTGGGGTTCCCCAGGGTCACTGTTGGGATCACTGTTGCTGTAAGTTAATGCAATGGGCTTGTGTACAGAGAGGATAATGTCAAAGTTTTCAGATGGCAGGAAACTCTGATATGTTAACAAACAGTGATAAGGACAGAAACAGACTTCAGGAAGACAGGGACTTACTGGTAAAATGGGCAGGAACATGGCAGATGTAATTTAACACAGTGAAGTGTGAAGTGAGACATTTGGGTAGGAGGTATGTGGAGAAACAATATAAACTTAATGGTACCATTATAAAGTAGGTGCAGGGTTAGAGAGAACTGGGCTGTGCACACACAGATCTTTGAAGGTAACATGTAGTGTCCTTGGTGTGTGAGAGAGAGGCACAGAGTAAAAAAAAACTCAGGAGGAAATGCTGATCTTTATACATCATTGGTTAGATCCCAGCTGGCGAATTGTGTCCAATTCTGATCACCACACTTTGGTAAGGATGTCAAGGACTTAGTGAAGATACTGAGGTGATTTTCTGGAATGGTACCAGGGATCTGGGTACCAGTTACGTGGAGAGATTGGAAAAGCTGGGGTTGCAATGAAGGGTAAGAGGAGATTTAATATAGAATTCAAATTCATGAAGGGTTTTGATGGGATAATTAATGTGAAACGGTTTCCAGTGTCAGAAAGTTCAGTATTAAGAAGACACAGATTGAAAAATAACCAGAGGTGAAATGAAAAGAATTTTCTTATACAGCGAGTTGTTGGGATCTGGCATTCACTGCCTGAAAAGATGGTGGAAGCAGATTCAATAATATATTTCAAAAGGAAATTTAACAAATACTTGAACAGGAGAAAAACGCAGGAGTCTGGGGAAAGAGGAGGGGAGAGGAACTAATTAGATAGCTTTAGTTTAGTTTAGAGATAAGCAATGAAACAGGCCCTTTGGCCCACCGTGTCTGTGCCGACCATCAACCACCCATTTATACTAATCCTACACTAATTCCATATCCCTACCACATCCCCACCTATCCCTATATTTCCCTACCACCTACCTATACTGGTGGCAATTTATAATGGTCAATTAACCTATCAACCTGTTAGTCTTTGGCATGTGGGTGGAGATCGGAGCACCCGGGGGAAAGCCACGCAGAGACAGGGAGAATTTGCAAACTCCACGCAGGCAGTAACCTGGGTGGCTGGAGCTGTGAGGCTGCGGTGCGAACCACTGCACCACTGTCCTGCCCCTGCGCCACTGTGCCGATTAATACCAGCTGGAGTGGTACTGAGTCTCACTCACACACCAGGAAAGAGCCAATTCAAACCAGACCTCTATTAATAGCAGCTGGAGTGGAACCGAGTCCCACTCAAGCACCAGGAAAGAGACAATTCAATCTAGGCCTCTATTAATACTAATTAGATAGCTCTTTCAAAGAGACAGTACTGACACAATGGGCCGACAGACCTCCTTCTGTGCTGCATCAATCTCGGATTCGATGAGCAATAAACAGAGAGTGAAGAGAGAGAGAGAGAGGGGAAAGTGTGAATTACGGAAAGGGAAATAGCAAGAACGAGAAAATCGGGTTTGCATCGCTTTGTCGGCAGAGGGATCATGATCCGCACATGTCCGCTCCTGTTGAGGCAGGTGACACATAAAGCTCCTGCTATGTCCTCATTTCCATGAAAAATTGGTGTCGCCCATGGTGACCCGCGCAGCTGTTTGCCTGCACATTTAACAGGAGCCTAACTGTGTGTGAGACTGGCGCGTCTTTCATCTAGCATTCAGCTCTTAAAGACAGTCTGTTCCTCTTGAAGGGAAGCTGCACTGAATCACAGGAGGCTGCTGCTGCTGACTGTGAATGCTGCAATTGGAGACAAGGTAAATGGAATACTGGGACAGAGAGAGGGCTCTGCGGCTAACGAATGAGGTGCTGGAGGCCTTAGTCATGGAGAGTAACAGGAGAAGAGAGCCCATGTTTCTGTAGGGTGGTGTGGAGACCCTCAAGAAACACCCTTCGAAGGGAATGGGAGCAAGTGGCCACGGAGGTGAATGCAAGATGTATGGCCCCGATGACCTGGCAGCAGAGCCAGAAGAAGTTTAATGAGCTCACACGGGTGGTAAATGTCAGTGACTTCATCACCACATGGCATCTCCTATCCTCAACACCACCAACCTCTCACACTGCTCAATATAACACACCCCTATCACTCACCCATCAGCGGTACCTAACACTCAGGACTCACACCTAACATGCACATTCTCCACCTTACCCTCACACACCTTCCACTGATAACCAGCCTCACACCCATCTCTCACTGCCTCCACATATCTCCAGCTATTCAGCTATGGAAGGCACAGCACCCAAACACAGTGCAACACAGTCACTGACATTCTGCCCTCTCTCTTACAAGACAAGGTGGCCCATAATCATAGAGAGCAGCAGTGACCCGGCGGGGACCAGGCATACCTTAATCCCCTGAGCCTGAGGGAGGAGGTGGTTCTCCACATCATGGGACCGGCTGTGACAGAGCCCGTAGCATGCGGCATCACCGAGAGCATTCAGGATGATGCAATGTTCCTGCCTTATGTCCCTTCTTAACTCCCACCTCCCCCTCATCCTGCTGTCTGGGATGATGTACAAGCTGCAGATGGCGGGACCATGGACCTCCTGCTTTCCATCCCACCCTCAATCCCTGACCGAACCCTCCCTTTTATACTTTCTGATAATAACCCAAAACTGCCAGTTTCCCAGTCACAGCAGATCCAGGAGACAGAGGGAGAGCAGCAGCACAGCACTGATGGTGAAGCCCCATCACTTGGTCTGATACTCACAGTCACCAGATCAAATACTTGCATTGTGTCAACCTTAGTGGCTGGTATAGAGACACAATCTGCACTGGGTGAGACGCCGAGCACAAGTGAGCTGCAGACAGGCCGGGGGAAAAGGATAGTTCATGTGTCAGCTCACCAGAGGGCGAGGTCACAAACGAGTTATAATAAGGAGGACTCAGATGTGAACATTGCTGGAACAGCATGCAGGAGAATGCTGATGGACATGTACACTGAGATACTTGGTCCATTGACAGGCCTGTCAGACATTCTGTTGTCACTGTCAAGGAACACGGAGGAGTCCAGCTCCAACATGGCACAGGGCATTTCACAGAGCTTGAAGCCCATTCTTTCCCCTGTGGAAGTGGTCACTAACTCCATGACAGCACTAGTGGACCCAGCCGTGATACAGTGTCTGATACCATTGTCTCAGCTTCCACTGCAGCACAGACGGCAGACACCCAAAGTCTCAGTGCTGCAGTGGAAGCTCAGATTGAGGACATGAGATCCATGTTTGCTGCCAGGCAGGATCAGACAGCTGTCATCATGGCTGTGGATCTCAGTGTTCAAAGGGGTTTGCAGGCTCTCACAGCATTCCAGCAAACTGTGATCCAGTAGATTACCAGGATTGCTGAGGTGTCGCCCCTTGGCAGTGACAGTGTCTCTGTGGAGCATGAACTTGCTGTCCTCGCTCAGGATGACAGTATTTGTCCTCCATTCACTGTCACTCCACTAGTGTCCTTACTGTTCCCCATCAGCCAGCCCAGGCTGCTGCTGCCCATGTCGAGGTGGTGCAATCCGACTACGAACCCACAAAGCCCTGTGCTGCTCGAGGACGTCCTGCAAGGCCATCTGCAGTCTCCCCAGTGAAAGTCAGCAGCCTTCCACCAGCCATGCTGCAGTCAGTGGGGAAACACTGTGTCGGAGCACTAGACAAGTCAAGGGAAGCCACAAGACAGGCACTAAGGGAATACACAAGGGTGAATAGTTCAGTTTTGTTTGTATAATTGGATGTGTTGTTGGATAAAGATGTTAATGAAAAGGTTTTTGTTGGTGTTTTTCATTGCAGGATGGTGACCAAGGGGACTCTGTGATGGGGCGTCTCAGATGGGTGTAATGGGGGAAAATGGGGGATCCATGGTGGGAAAGGGAAGTTGTCCTATGGAACCAGAATCTTAGCAGGGACTCTCCGACAGCCTGTCCGGGTCGATGGCATCCAGGAAATATCCTCCCGGTCTCCTCCTCCTCCTCCTCCTGAGGTGTCCTCCGGATTCCTGTTGCCAATGCCTGTGTCCTCATGATAGTGATGATATGAAGGGTGTAGCAGAACACCATGAACTTTGACACCTGCTCCAGTGTGTACTGGAGGGCTCCCCCCGAGCGGTTCAGACATCGGAAGCATTGCTTCATCACACCGATGATCTGTTCCACCATGTTCCTGGTGACTCCATTGCTCACGTTATACACATGTTAATTGTGTGAGGTTGGTTGGCGGTGGGAGGTGGTTTGGGGATGTAGGAACATGAGCTGTGTCTAGAGAATGGAATCTTTCATCTCCGAGGAGCCACATTCTGGTTCTGCATGGCTGACAAAGTGTTGGAACCGGGTGACTGCATCAGAATGAATGTATGGTGGCTGCTGCCAGGATAGTGGACATTCGCCAACATGATGTACTGGGCATGCTCACACACCAACTGTACATTCATGGAGTGAGAGTTTTTCCAGTTCCTGTACCTCTCCCCCTTGACAACGGGGGCCCCGCAGAGACACCCACACCATCAGGAATCCCTCTATCCTGACAAAGCCACGGGATCTCTCATCCTGCTTCCCCTTGCTGAGGGAGAAAATGATAACATCGATGGTCACCGTCACCTCCCAGAATTATCAATGGACAACACACAGACGAGTAACTACTGGTCAGTTAGTTTAACATCAGTGGCGAGTAAGGTTTTAGAAACAATAATCAGTGAAAAAGGACAACACACACTTGGAGAGGTTTGAGTTAATTACGGATTGTCAGCACGGATTTCTAAAAGACAGATTATGCTTGATGAACTAATTGAATTGATTTCGATGATCAGAGAAGGTTGATGAAGGGAATGTGGTGGATGTTGTCTCCCTGGATTTTATTAAAGTATTTGATGAAGAACCACACAAAGCTTGGTTAACAAAATTGAAGCTCATGGAATAGCATCCAAATGGATCAAAAATTGTCCAAAGGACAGCAAAACGAGTCTTGTGTTAAATGGCTGTTTTTCAGACGGGAGGATGGTAGATTTTGATGTTCCCCAAGGGTCAGTGCTAGGAACGCTGATTTTTTTTTTCCTTGCTATATATAAATGACATGCACCTTGGAATGCAAAGTAGAATTTCAAAATTTTCCGATGATACCAATCTTGTAGGTGTGATAAACAGGGAGGATGATACAAACCATCCGCAACAGAACATAGATAGGCTGGCAGAACGGACAGAGAAGTGGCAGGTAGAATTTATTACAGAGCAGTGTGCGGTGATGTATTTCGTCAGAAGGAATAGGAAGGCAATGTAGACTTAATGACACATTACTAAAGATTGTGCAGGAACAGAGGGACCTGGGCCTCCATATGCACTGATCTTTGCAGGTGGCAGGACATATTAGGAGAGTGTTTAGCAAATCATATCAGATCTTGGGCTTCATAATGACAGACAAAGATACAAAGGCAGGGAAGTTATGCTGAAACGTTATAAAGCTTTGGTTAGGCCTCAACTGGAGAACTGTGTCCAGTTCTGGTCACCACACTTTAGGAAGGATGTGAAGGTCCTTGGGAGGGTGCAGAGGAGATTTACCAAAATGGTTTCAGGGATGGGGGTTGCGCGACAAGGTTAGTTTGGAGAAGATGGAGTTGTTCTCCCTGGAGTAAAGGAGATTTAGAGAGCTTTGGTAGAGGTGTACAAGATTATGATAAGCTTAGATAAGACAGACAAGGAAAAACTGTTCCCATTAACTGATGAAACACGGACTTGGGGACACAGATGGAAGGTTTGGGTAAGAGATGCAGGGGGAATATGAGGAGGAACATTTTTACACAGTGGATGGTAATAAGCTGGAACTCACTGCCCATGAGGGTGGTGGACGCTGAGGCAATTAATGATTTCAAAAGGAAACTGGATGGACACCAGAAGGAAATGAACTTGCAGGGATACGGGGACTGAGCGGGGGATTGGGACTGACTGGATTGTTCCAGGGAGAGCTGGCATGGAGGGGCCGAATGACCACCTTCAGTGCTGCAAATGACTAATTCACTCTCTGTGACTCTATGTTGGATATGTCTCCTGCTCCTGTCTGGAAAGATCTCGATACACAGACGTTCAATGAAACTGTGACTTTAATGGCCACTGACAGCTCCTTCCTCACCCTGCTGTGAGGCTCCAGGTCGTGTTACAGGAGGTGACACTGCTATGTGACCACATCCTTATTGAATCAGAGCCACCTCACGCACTGCTCCTGGGTTAGGTGTAGGTAGGAAAAGCGCTCTTGGAAAACCCGGGGTGGGTAGGGCAAAGCCCCCTCCTCCTCCCTCTTTACAGAGCTTCCCCTCTCTGCAGCCTCTGCTCCATTTGTTGGTCATGTCATAGACCCAAAGACACTGTAAATATAGTCCCCATTCCTTGTCCAGATTTGGGTCACCAAATCTTCTGTCCTCCCTGAATATCTGCAGCAGCTCACAACACAACCTCCAGAAAACCATCGACAGCATCTCCACTAAGTTTACAATAGCAGAAGTAAGTCAAAAGCCCGTCACCTGTAAGCTGGATGCCTGGCCCTTTTAAATATCATTAGAGGGGATTCATTGTGATGCGAAATGTATGTTCAGCTGACATTGACTAACACAGGTGGTCAGTGAACATGCACAGACCAACTTTCAAAGAAGGACATCAAAGCTGCTGGTATGGTACATTGACATCACTTTCAAATCCACCCTCAAAAGAACAACACATACAAGGTACAATTAAGCTAGAGCCCTGCCCAGCATGTGATATTGTGCAGGCCACAGTAGAAGTGGCCGGCTGTGAAGACCATGCTGACAGCACATAGATGATACGACTGGGCTGGAGCCCCGCTCAGCATGGGATATTGTGCAGACCGCACCGTAAGTGGCCAGCTGTGCGATTCACATCTCTTTATGGATCCCAATTCTGTACCGTCAGCTGCAGAGTCTAAAATCGTGGCTCGGGACAGATGCAGAGGGAAATAAATTCACTTTACAAGGAGAAATGAAAAAAGATTGAAGTCGAAAGATTTGCAGGAATATGTGAAATGGACAGGGGAAAGTGAATAAATGGAGGGGTGAGGCCATGGAGAGATTCAAACACAAGAAAGAGAATATTAAAAATAAGGTGCTGCCAGTCCGGGAGCCAATGTAGATCAGTGAGCACAGGGGTGATGGGTGATCGGGATTTGGTGTGAGATAGGATACAGGCAGCAGAGTTCTGGATGGGCTGTGGTTTATGGAAGTTTATAACTGGGAGGGTCACCAAGATGGAATTGGAATAGTCAGCTGTGTATCTAACAGTGATGCAGATAAGTGTTTACGCAGTAGATGGGCTGAGGCAGTGGTGGCGAGGGGTGATATCACAGAGGTGGTATTAGGCAGGGTTGGTGATGAAAAGAATATGAAGATGAACTTAGCTTAGGTTGAAATATAACACAGAAGTTGCAAAATGTCTGGTTGAGCCTCGGATATTGGGCAGGGTGGAGTATGTGCTTCCCAGATAGGGGATGGAGTTTGTGATGGAGACCAATGACACTGGCTTCAGTCTTTCCAAAATTTACATAACAGAACAGTATTTCAGTGAAACAGGGTTTACAGATCTCCTGGCCTGAAATAGAGACAGCAACAGGAGCAACGATGAGCGAGTATATGACAAGAACTGTAATACAGCTGACAATGGTTTATAGAGCTCATGGCTGAAGATATTCACCAGGAATACAACGGCAGCAAGAAGGGCAGAGTAAATTACAGGAGCAGTAATGCAGTTAAACATGGTTTAAAGAATTAATAGATAGATAGAGAGACTTACCAGGGACACCAATAATAGCCAGGATGGGATAGTAAATGTATTGAATAATCTTCAGTGCGAGATAGATACGAGAGTTTAATGAGTACCAATTATAATATGTAGAAAGAGAGTAAATAACCGAGGATAAACTCCTGTCCATTGTTGTAACATTCCAATCTATTGTTCTCAGATTCTGACCCATTGTTGTAACATTCCAGTCTTTTGGTCTCAGATTCTAACCTATCCTCTCTCTATCTCTCTGGAGCAGCTGATCTCTGTAAGTGCCGGGGCTGATGTTCCCACTGACACTATGGAATAACACATTGAAAGAAGCCCCTTATTAATAGGAGATGGAAAACGTCCAGTGACACAATTAGGGTCCATGGAGACTGACATTAATTACAGTCACGGAACAAACAGATTCAGTTAACCCTTTTCAATCCAACACTTTTGTACCACAACAAAGTTGAACATTTATCCAGTCTGGATGGGATGTATGGGGGTTGCTGAGGGAAGGAATGGGGGAAATAGCAGAGGCGCTGGCCAGAACCTTCCAATCTCCCTTGGATATGGGCGTGATGACAGGTTTCCACAGGCTCACCACTCTCTGGGTGAAGAAACGTCTCCTCATCTCAGTCCTGAAAGTTTTCCCCCATATCCTGTGGTTCAGGAGTCCCCCACCATCGGGAACATCCTTCCTGCATCTACCCTGTCAAGTCATGTTAGAATTTTATAGGATTCGATGAGATCCCTCCTCACTCTTCTGAATTCCAGTGAATACAGTCCTAACCGACTCAATCTCTCCTCATGCGGCAGTCCCGCCATCCCAGGAATCAGACTGGTAAAACTCTACTGCACTCCCTCTTACAAGACCATCCTTCCTCAGATAAGGAGACCAAAACTGCACACAACATTCCAAATGCGGCCTCACCAAGGCCCTGTATAATTGCAGTAAAACATCCCTGCTCCTGTGCTCGAATCCTGTCTCTATAAAGGTCATCATAACATTCGCCTTTTCCTACCGCCTGTTGCACCTGCATGCTTACCTTCAGTGACTGGTGTACGAGAACACCCAGGTCTCGCTGCATATTCCCCTCTCTCAGTTTATAGCCGTTCAGATAATAATCTGCCTTCCTGTTTTTGCTAGTAAAGTGGATAACTTCACATTTATCCACATTATACTGCATCTGCCATGCATTTGCCCACTCACTCAACTTGTCCAAATCACCCTGAAGCCTCTCTGCATCCTCCTCACAACTTATCCTCACACTCAATTTTGTATCATCTGCAAACTTGGAGATATTACATTTAGTTTCCTCATCTAAATCATTAACATATATATTGTGAACAGCTGGGGTCCTAGCACCGATCCCTGCGGTACCCCACTAGTCATTGCCTGCCATTCACAAAAAGATCCGTATGTTCCAATGCTTTGTTTCCTGTCTGCCAACCAATTTTCTATCTATTGCAATACACTACCCCCAGTCTCGTGCACTTTAATTTTACATGCTAAACCCTTACGTGGAACGTTGTCGAGAGCCTTCTAAAAATGCAAATAAACCACACCCACTGGCCCCCTCTCATCCACTCTACTAGTTACATCCTGGAAGAATGCTTGTAGATTTATCAAGCATGATTTCCCTTTCATAAATCCATGCTGACTCTGTCCGATTCTACCACTGTTCTCCAAGTGCTCTGCTGCAAAATATTTGATAATGGACTCCAGGATTTTCCCCACGACCGATGTCAGGCTGACTGGTCTACAATTTCCTGCTTTCTCTCTACCTCCCTTTTTTAATAGTGGGATAACATTAGCTATATTCCAATCTGAAGGAACTGTTCCAGAGTCCATAGAATCTTGGAAGATGACCACCAATCCATCCATTATTTCTAGGGCCACTTCCTTAAGTACTCTGGGATGTAGATTACCAGGCCCTGGGGATTTATCGGCCTTCAATGCCATCAACTTCCCCAACACCATTTCTCTACTAATACTGATTTCTTTCAGTTCCACTCTCTCACTAAATCCTGTATTCACCAACATTTCTGGTATGATATTTGTGTCCTCCTTTGTGAAGACAGAACTAAAGGATGCATTTAGTTGGTCAGCCGTTTCTTTGTTTCCCATAATAAATTTCCCTGTTTCTGACTGCAACCGACCTGTATTTGTCTTCGCCAATCTTTTCCGCTTCACATACCTATAGATTCGTTTACAGTCAGTTTTTATGTTCCCCGCAAGCTTACTCTCGTGCTCCATTTTCCCCTTCTCGATCAATCCCCTGGTGCTCCTTTGCTGAATTTTAAACTGCTCCCAATCCTCAGGTCTGTTGTTTTTTCCTGGCGAATTTATATGCCTCATCCTTGGATCTAATGCAATCTCGAACTTTCCTTGTAAGCCATGATTTGGGTACCTTTTCCGTTTTACTTTTGCGCCAGACAGGAGTAAACAATTGTTGCAGTTCATCCATGCGCTCTTTGAATGTTTGCCATTGCCTATCCAGGGTCATCTCTTTAAGTAACGTTACCCAATGTATCATCGACAACTTATGCCTCATACCTTCGTAGCTTACTTTATTAAGATTCACGACCCTAGTCTCAGAATCAACTAGGTCACTCTCCATCATGATGAAGAATTCTATCATATTATGGTCGCTCATCCCCAAGGGATCTCGCACAACTAGATTGTCAATTATTCCTCTCTCATTACACAATAACCAGTCAAGGATAGCCTGTTCTTCAGTTGGTTCCTCAATGAATTGGCCCTGAAAACCATCCCGTATATTCTCCAGGAATTCCTCCACAATGTATTGTGACCAATTTAATTTGCCCAATCTATATGCAGATTCAAGAAACCCATAATTACAGATGTTCCTTTATCGCATGCGTCTCTAATTTCCTGTTCAATGCCCTTCCCAAATTCAGCTTGGGGGTCTATATACAACCCCCACTAACGTTTTCTGCCCCTGAGTGTTTCTCAGCTCGACCCATACATATTCGACATCGTCAGAGCTAATATCCTGCCTCACCATTGCGTTAATTTCCTCTTTAACCAGCAAGCAACTCCACCAAGGGTGGAAATAGGCCGTTTTACTGATGGTGAGAAAATTCGGTAGGAAGCTCATCTCAAGGGATCTCAAGGTTAGCTATGTAAACACGTTTGTGAACCGTTTTACTTAGTCTCAAACATTCACAAAGGAGAGGGATAGAGTGTGTAACTAGGAAATGTTTGGAGCAGAGACAGAAAACAATGGCTTCAATCTTCTCAATATTTAATTAGCATTGCAGATGTGTGAGGTAATACATTTTGAAAGGATGAATGAAGAGGGACAATACAAGTTAGATGGTACAACCATAAAGGTCGTGAAATAACAGAGACACATGGGGTGTTTATATACAAATCTTTGAAGGTGGCAGGAAAGGTTAACTGGACAGTTAATAAATATATGGGATCCTTGGGTTTATAAATAGAGGCAAAAAGAACAAAAGCAAGGACATTATGTGAAACATATATAAAATACTAGTTCAGCTGCACCTGGAGTCTTGTGTCGAATACTGGGAACCACACTTTAGGAAGGACATGAAGCCTTCAGAGAGGGCACAGAACTGTTTTACTAGAATTTGTCAGGGCATGAGGGATTACAGTTATGTAGCTGGGGTTGTTCTGCTTCGAGCAGAGAACTTTCAGAGGAGATTTGATTGAGGTGTTTAACATTCGAAGGATTTAGATAAATTAAATAAAGAGAAACTATTTCCAATGTCCAAGAGACACAGATTTCAGGCATTTGGTAAAAGAAGCAGACATGAGGATTTTTGTTTCTGAGTGGTTTGGATTTGGAATGCAATGTCTGATAGGCTGATGGATACAGATTCAATAGTAGATCCCAAAAGGGAATTGGATAAATATCTGAAGGAGAAAAAAATGCAAGGATATAGTGAAAAAGCCTGGGAGTGGGACTGACTGGATTTCTCTTTGAAAGGGGCAGCACAGACATGATGGGCCGAATGACCTCATTCAGTTTGTGCCATTCTATTATTTCTCCTGCCTGTACTTTCACAATATCCCTATCCTTTCCACAGGCATTTGAGAAAGTACCACATAACAACCGTGTTACCGAATTAGAAACACATGGGATTAAAGGGTTAATGTCAGCCGTGGCTCAGTTTGCAGCTCTCTCCCCTTTCAGTCACCAGCTTCCAGGATCAAGTGTCACTGCAGGACTTGATCGCAAGAATCAATGCTGACATTGCAGTGCAGTACTGAGGGTGTGCTGCACTGTCAGAGGTGCAGTCTATCGAATGAAACTTTAAACCAAGTTGCAGTCTGCCCTCTCAGGTGGATGTTAAAGATCCCATCGCACTATGTAGAAGCACAGCAGGGGAATTATTTCCGGTGTCCTTGTCAATATTTATCCTTCAATCAACATCACAAAAACAGATCTGATCATCATCACATTGCTGCTTGTGGGAGCTTGCTGTGCAGAAATAGTCTGCCTGTTTCCTACATTACAAGAAGGACTTCGCTTTAAGAAGTATTCATTGGTTGTAAATCACTTTGGAACATGCAGTGGTCATGAAAGGCGTTTCATAAATGTAAGTCTGTTCTTTTATTTTCAATGAAAGCATGCGGGAAATTAGCGCAGTGACAGAAAGTAGAGAATAGTGGAGAATGGTTATTCTTCAGTCTGGAGGGAAGTACTCAATGGGGTCCCCAGGGTCACTGTTGGGATCACTATTGTTGTATGTTAATGCAATGGGCTTGTGTACAGTGGGGATAATGTCAAAGTTTTCGGATGGCAGGAAAGTCAGAAATGTTAATAAACAGTGAGAAGGATAGCAGCAGACTTCAGGATGATGGAGAGTGACTGGTGAAATGGACAGGAACATGGCAGATGTAATTTAACACAGTGAAGTATGAAGCGAGACATTTGGGTAAGAAGTGTAAGGGAAGACAACAGAAACAAATGGGTATTGTTTAAATGAGGAGACAGGAACAGAGAGACTTGGTGTGCATTCAGACAGATCTTTGAAGGCCGCACGAAAGGTTGACAAGTTTATGCCTGATATAACAGACATCAGGTAGAAAATACTATTGAGAAGCAGGCTGAATACAGAAGGTCCAGAGGGGAAGTGAAAAAGCAAATTAAAGAAGGAAAGAGTGAGCATGAAAAGAGGCGAGTATTAAAGGAAATCCCAAAGTTTTCTATTGGCATCTAAATAGTAAAAGGGTAGTAAAAGGAACAATGGGGCCGACTCAGGACCATAAAGGGGATTTGCACATGGAGGCAGAGAATATAGCTGAGGTAGTAAATGAATAATTTCCACCTGTCTTTACCAAGGAAGAAGATATGGAATCCTTTCCTTTATTAGCCGAGGTATAGAATATACGGCCAGGGAGGTCATGCTAGAATTCTATAACTCATTGGTTAGCACACAACTTGAGTACTGTGTGCAGCTCTGCTCACCTCATTACAGAAAAGATGTAATTGCACCAGAGAGGGTGCAGAGGAGATTTATGAGGATGTGGCGAGGACTGGAAAAATGCAGCTATGAGGAAAGATTGGACAGGCAGGGACTGTTCTCCTTGGAATAGAGAAGGCTGAGGGTAAATCTGATTGAAATGTACAAAACTGAGAGGGGCTTGGGTAGAGTGGAGCTGAAGGGTCCATTCACCTTAGCAAAGAGGTCAGTGACGAGGGGGCATGGACTTAAAGTGATTGGTAGAAAGATTAAAAGGGAGCTGCGGATTTTATTTTTCAGCCAGCGGGTGGTCAGAGTCTGGAACTCACTGTCCGAAATGGTCGTTGAGGCAGAAACCAACAACTCATTAAAAATGTGTCTGGATATGCACCTCAAGTGCTGTAATCTATCAAATGCTGGAATATAGGATTAGAATGGATGGATCGTTTTTTGGACAGCATAGACACGATGGGCCAAGTGGCCTCTCTCTGTGCCATAAACTGTCTATGATTCCAAGATGCAACCCAGGCAATGTTGAAAGAGGAGGTAAGTCAGACACTAGTGGGGTTTAAAATTGATAAAGAGGAAGTATTAGATAGGCTGTCTGGACTTAAATTGAATAAAGCACCAGGAAAAGATGAGATGCATCCAAGGATACTGAGGGAAGTGAGGGTGGAAATTGCAGAGGCACTGGCCATAATTTTTCCGTCTTCCTTAGACGTGAGGGTGATGCAAGAGGACTGGAGAATTGTAAACGTTACACCCTTGTTCAAAAAGGGTGTAAAGATAAGGCCAGCAACTACAGGCCTGTCAGTTTAACTTCGGTGGTGGGAAAACTTCTAGAAAGAAATAATCTTGGACAAAGCAAATAGTCACATGGACAAATGCGAGTTAATTAAACAAGCCAGCATGGATTTCTTGAGAGAACATCATGTTTAACTAATTTGCTGGAGATGTTTGAGGTGGTATCAGAGAGAGTTGATGAGGGCAATTCTGTTGATGTGGTGTACATTGACTTTCATATAACGGTCTATTCAGTTTCAAATGAACCTGCCTCCACCATTCTCAAGCAGTGCATTCCAGACATTTAACTATTCCCTGCATGCAAAAACCTTTTGATACAAAGCCACACAACAGACCTGTGAGCAAACCTGTAGCTCATGGAATAAAAGGGACGGTAGCAACATGGATACGAAATTAGCTAAGTGACAGGAAACAAACATTAATGATTAATGCAACAAAAACAAGAAATGCTGGAGTCACTCAGCAGGTCTGGCAGCATCTGTGGAAAGAGAAGCAGAGTTAACGTTTCGGGTCAGTGACCCTTCTTCGGAACTAATTAATGGATGTTTTACAGGCTGGAGGAAGGTTTATTGTGGAGTTCCCCAGACATCCTTGCTTTTCCTGATATATATTAAGGACCTAAACCTGGGTATGCAGGCACAATTTCAAAGTTTGCAGCTGATACGAAAGTTGAAAGAATTGTGAACTGTGGGGGGGATAGTGTAGAACTTCAAAAGTACACACACAAGTTGGTGGAATGGGCAGGCAGGTGACAGATGAAGTTCAATACAGAGAAATGTGAAGTGATTCATGTTGATAGGAAGAACATGGGGAGACAATATACAATAAAGGGTACAATTTTCTAGGGTGTGCAGGAGCACACCTGTGTGTATATGTGCAGAAGTCATCGAAGGCGGCAGGACAGGTTGAGAAAGTGTTTAATAAAGCATACAGTATCCTGGGCTTTATTAATAGGGGCATAGAGTACAAGAGCAAGGAAGTTATGTTGAACTTATATAAGACACTATTTCAGCCTCAGCTGTGGCATTGCGTCCAGTTCTGGGTGCCACACTTGAGGAAAGACGTTAGGGCATTGGAGAGAGTACAGAAAATATTCACGTGAATGATTCCCGGGATGAGGATTTTCAGTTATGAAGATAGGCTGGAGAAGTTAGGACTGTTTTCCTCGGAGAAGGCTGAGAGGTGCTTTCGTAGAGGTTTCAAAAATCATGAGGTGTATGGACAGAGTAGATAGAGAGAAACAGTTCCCACTGAAAGGATCGAGAACGAAAGGGCACAGATTTAAAGTCATGGGTAAAAGAAGCAAAGACGACCTGAGGAAAATATTTTTTCACACAGTGAGTGGTTAGAGTCTGGAATGCACTGCCTGAGAGTATGGTGGAGGCAGGTTCAATTGAAGCTGAATAGACTGTTATATGAGAAGGAAGAATGTGCAGGGTTGCAGGGAGAATGCAGGGAACGGCATTCGGTGAATTGATCATTCGGAGAGCCAGTGCAGACACGAAAGGCTGAATTGGTCCTTCTGTGCTGTAATAATTCTCTGATGTTTTTATTACAGGATGATGACCAAGGTGACACTGTGATGGGGCGTCTCAGATGGGTGTAATGGTGGAGAATGGGGGATCCATGGTGGGAAAGGGAAGTTGTCCTATGGGAACTGGAATCTTAGCAGGGACTCTCCGACAGCCTGTCCGGGTCGAAGGCATCCAGGAAATATCTTCCCTCCCACCACCTCCTGAGGTGGCCTCCAGATTCCTGGTGCCAATGCCTGTGTCCTCATGATGGTGATGATATGAAGGATGCAGCAGAACACCATGAGCTCAGACACCTGCTCCAGTGTGTACTGAAGGGCTCTCCCCGAGCGGTTCAGACATCGGAAGCATTCCTTCATCACACCGATGGTCTGTTCCACCATGTTCCTGGTGACTCCATTGCTCACATAACACACGTTAATTGCGTAACTAACAGTTGACGGTGGGAGGTGGTTTGCGGGTGTAGAAACATGAGCTGTGTCTAGAGGGGGTTCATTTGTCTCCAAGGAGCCACATTCTGGTTCTGCATGGAGACCCGCAGTGTTGGGACCGGCTGACTGCTTCAGAATAAATGTATGGTGTCTGCTGCCAGGATAGTGGACATTCACCAGCATGATGTACTGGGCATGCTCACACACCAACTGTACATTAATGGAGTGAGAGTTCTTGCAGTTCCTGTACCTCAACCCATTGACATGGGGGACCCGCAGATCAACCGAAACCATCAGGAATCCCGCTATCCTGACAAAGCCACGGGATCTCTCATCCTGCTTTTCCCTGCTGAGGGAGAAATTGATGACATAGATGGTCACACTCACTTCCCAGAATTATCAATGGACAACACACAGGCCTCGCAACTATTGGCCGGTTAGTTTAACATCAGTGGCGAGTAAGGTTTTAGAAACAATAATCAGGGCAAAAGGACAACACACACTTGGAGAGATTGAGTTAATTAAGGATTGTCAGCACGGATTTCTGAAAGGCAGATCATGCATGATGAACTAATTGAATTTATTCGGAAAATGAGAGAAGGTTGATGAAGGGAATGTGGTGGATGTTGTCTACGTGGATTTTATGAAATTATTTGATGATGAACAACACAGAAGCTTGGTTAACAAAATTGAACCTCATGGAATAGCATCCAATTGGAAAAAAATTGTCCAGATGACAAGAAAAAGAGAAATGTGTTAAATGGTTGTTTTTCAGACCGGAGGATGGTAGACAGTGATGTTCCCCAAGGTTCAGTGCTTAGGACCACTGTTTTTCTTTTGCTATATATAAATGGCATGGCTCTTGGAATACAGAGTAGAATTTCAAAAATTTCCGATGATACCAATCTTGGAGGTGTGGTAAACAGTGAGGATGTTACAAACCACCTGTAACAGGATACAGATAGGCTAGCAGAATGGACAGAGAAGTGGCAGGTGGAATTTCATACAGAGGAGTGTGAGGTGATGTATCTTGTCAGAAGGAATAGGAAGGTAATATAGACTTAATGACACAGTTCTCAAGATTGTGCACGAACAGAGGGACCTGGGGCTGCATATGCATTGATCTTTGACGTTGGCAGGACATATTAGGAGAGTGTTTAGAGAAGCATGTCAGATCTTGGGCTTCATCATTAGAGGCAATGACTTCAAAAGGATACTGGATGGACACCCGAAGGAGATGATCTTGCAGGGATACGGGTACTGACTGGGAGAATGGGACTGACTGGATTGTTCCACAGGGAGCGGGCACCGAGGTGCCGAATGGCCTTCTTCTATGTAATAAATGTATCTATCACTCTCTATGACTCTATGTTGGATATGTCTCCTGCTGCTGCCTGGAAAGATTCAGATACAGAGAAGATCAATGAAACTGTGACCTTAACAGCCACTGACAACTCCGTCCTCACCCTGGTGTGAGGATCCAGGTTGTGTTACAGGAGGTGACGCAGCTCTGTGACCACCTCCTTATTGAATCAGAGTTACCTCACACACTGCTCCTGGGTTAGGTGCAGATAGGAAAAGTGCTCCTGGAAAACCCGGGGTGGGTAGGGCAGAGCCCACTCCTCCTCCCTCTTTACAGAGCTTCCCTTCTCTGCAGCCTCTGCTCCATGTGTTGGTCATGTTACAGACCCAGAGACACTGTAACTACAGTCCCCGTACCTCGTCCAGAGTTGGGTCACCAAATCCCCTATCCTCCCTGAATGTCTGCAGCAGCTCACAACACAACCTCCAGAAAACCATCCACAGAACCTCCACCAACTTTGCAATAGCAGAGGTAAGTCAAAAGCCCCTCACCTGTAAGTTGAATGCCTGGTACTTTTAAATAACACTGCAGGGAGTTCCTCGTGCTGCTGAATGTATATCAGCTGAGAGTGACTAACACAGGCGGTCAGTGGACATGCACAGACCAAGTATCAAAGACGTACATCAAAGTTCCCGGTATGGTACATTGACATCACTTTCAACTCCATCCTCAAAGGAACAACAAATATCCGGTACGATTGAGCTAGAGCCCTGCCCAGATTGGGACACTGTGCTGGCCACACTAGAAGTGGCCAGCTGTGAAGACCACACGAATGGAACATAGATGATACGAGTTTGCTGGAGCCCTGCCCAGCATGGGGTATTGTGCACTAGCAGTGGTGGGCTCTGCGGTTCTCATCATTTTATGGATCCCAGCTTCTGTAACGTCAGCACCAGTAGTGCTGCAGAGTCGAAAATCGGGGCTCGGGACAGATACAGAGGGAAATAAATTCACTTTATCAGGAGAACTGAAAAAAGATTGAAGTCAAAAGAGTTGCAGGAATATGGGAAATGGACAGGGAAATGGGACTATCTGGAGGGGTGGGCCATGGAGAGATTCAAACACAGGAATGAGAATATTAAAATTAAGGTGCTGCCAGACTGGGAGCCAATGTAGATCAGTGAGCACAGGTGTGATGGGTGATCAGGATTTGGTGTGAGTTCGAATAGAGGCAGCAGAGTACTGGATGAACTGTGGTTTATGGGGGTTTATAACTGGGAGGGTGACCAGGATAGAATTGGAATAGTCAACTGTGGATCTAACAGTGACATGGATGAGGGTTTATGCAGCAGATGGGCTGAGGCAGGAGTGGAGATGGGTGATATTACAAAGGTGTTAGTAGGCAGGGTTGGTGATGGAAAGAATATGGAGATGACCTCAGCTCAGGTTTAAATATAAGCGGGCAGAACCCGCTCCTCCTCCCTCTTTACAGAGCTTCCCCTTTCTGCAGCCTCTGCTCCATTTGTTGATCACGTTACAGACCCAGGGACATTGTAACTACAGTCAAGAACAAAGAACAAAGAACAGTACAGCACAGGAACAGGCCATTCGGCCCTCCAAGCCTGCGCCGATCTTGATGCCTGCCGAAACTAACACCTCCTTCACTTCTGGGGCCCATATCCCTCTATTCCCTTCCTATTCATGTATTTGTCAAGATGTCTCTTAAACGTCGCTATCGTATCTGCTTCCACCACCTCCCCCGGCAGCAAGTTCCAGGCACTCACCACCCTCTGTGTAAAAAACCTGCCTCGCACATCCCCTCTAAATTTTACCCCTCGCACCTTAAACCTATGTCCCCTAGTAACTGACTCTTCCACCCTGCGAAAAAGCTTCTGACTATCCACTCTGTCCATGCCGCTCATAACTTTGTAAACCTCTATCATGTCACCCCTCCACCTCCGTCGTTCCAGTGAAAATAATCCGAGTTTTTCCAACCTCACCTCATAGCTAATGCCCTCCAGACCAGGCAACATCCTGGTAAACCTCCTCTGCACCCTCTCCAAAGCCTCCACATCCTTCTGGTAGTGTGGCGACCAGAATTGCATGCAATATTCCAAGTGTGGCCTAACTAAGGTTCTGTACAGCTGCAACATGACTTGCCAATTTTTATACTCTACGCTCCGGCCCATGAAGGCAAGCATGCCGTATGCCTTCTTGACTACCTTATCCACCTGCGTTGCCACTTTCAGTGACCTGTGGACCTGTACGCCCAGATCTCTCAGCCTGTCAATACTCCGAAGGGTTCTGCCATTTACTGTATACCTCCCACCTGCAATCGACCTTCCAAAATGCATTACCTCACATTTTTCCGGATTAAACTCCATCTGCTATTTCTCTGCCCAAGTCTCCACCTGATCTATATCCTGCTGTATCCTCTGACAATCCTCATCATTATCCGCAACTCCACCAACCTTTGTGTCGTTCGCAAACTTACTAATCAGAGCAGCTACATTTTCCTCCAAATCATTTATATATACTACAAACAGCAAAGGTCCCAGCACTGATCCCTGTGGAACACCACTAGTCACATCCCGCCATTCAGAAAAACGCCCATCCACTGTTACCCTCTATCTTCTATGACAGAGCCAGTTCTGTATCCATCTTGCCAGCTCACCTCTGACCCCGTGTGACTTCACCTTTTGTACCAATCTGCCATGCGGGACCTTGTCAAAGGCTTTAGTAAAGTCCATATAGACAACATCCACTGCCCTTTCTTCATCAATCATCTTCGTCAATTCCTCAAAAAACTCAATCAAATTAGAGAGACACGACCTCCCCTTCACAAAACCATGCTGCCTCTCGCTAATGAGTTCGTTTGTTTCCAAATGGGAGTAAATCCTGTCCTGAAGAATCCTCTCTAATAGTTTCCCTACCACTGGCATAAGGCTCACCAGCCTATAATTTCCTGGATTATCATTGCCACCCTTCTTAAACAAAGGAACAACATTGGCTATTCTCCAGTCCTCTGGGACCTCACCTGTAGCCAATGAGGATGCAAAGATTTCTGTCAAGGCGCCAGCAATTTCTTCGCTTGCCTCCCTCAGTATTCTCGGGTCGATCCCATCAGGCCCTGGGGACTTATCTACCTTAATGCTTTGCAAGACGCCCAACACCACCTCCTTATTGATAATGAAATGACTGAGACTATCTGCACTCCCTTCTCTAGGCTCACCATCCACCAAGTCCTTCTCTTTGGTGAATACTGATGCAAAGTACGCATTGAGCACCTCGCCCACTTCCTCTGGCTCCACACATA